>NC_143506.1:27780000-28405000 GCF_051622355.1 Phaseolus vulgaris | reverse complement strand
AAAAAATATTATTACTCAACTTTTAATTTTTTATTTATATAATTTTAAAATTTATTTTAATCGTACACGCAATTAATAAAATAATTATGATAATGAAAAAATGGATAAAAATTAGGGAATAATGTTATTTATAAATTTTTTATAAATTATTAATTTATTTAAATAATTATTTTCAAAATAATTAAGCTTCCCTCCAACCGCCCCACATTCCTCACTTCAAAAAATCTAACAAACCCAAATCTTCTCTCTCATTTGTTAAGTCGCCTTGAGATAAACACTTTTTTTACCCTAGCCCATCTTCTGAAAAATATCCAATTCACCATACCCATTTGAAAAATTCACAAGGAATTAATGTTGTAAAGTCATTTGTGCTATAATAAGATTTTTTATTGTGCTCGGATCCTCCATGACCGCCTTGCCTTTGGGGAGCGTTCCGCCATCTCTCTACTGTGATACTCGTCTACTGTGATACTCGTCAGCAAAATAGATAATGTAATTAATATTTTAATAATGACCATGTAGCCATCTTATAAGCAACAAATACAGGCCAAGAAGAACAAACAACTTGAAAAACATTGACACGATCTTCAAAGGCTTCAACAATATCACAATCCACAACAGATCCCCAAGCTTTCATTACTTGATCCATGTCTCTCTTAGATGCACCAACATTTTACATTTTGCTTTCACATTTTTATTAGTGTGAAATCAACAGAGCAAATTATAAGCTTCAAGAAACACGATTTTGATTACATTCATTAAGGCAATATCTCTATCACATACCACAACTCTAAAAAAACAACCCTTTAAGTCTCTCAAGAGCCCACAAAAAATTATTTTCCTTTTTAGTTGCTAGTAAACAAAATGTAACGGAAAAAGTCAAATCAATTGACGTAATCTCAACAACTTCAAGTAATGACATCCTATACTTGTTTGTTTTGTACGTATCCATCAATATGACAATGTTAAACGAGTTTACTAGCTTTAGTGAATCTAGGTGTGTTCAAAATATATCTTGCACAACATTTGACACCTCTTCACACCTACACCAATGCACATATACATGTCTCGCTTCAGTAACAACATGAACTGTTGCATTTCTGTTCTATGACCTCGTTGTGATCTTCAGTGAATACTCATTGCATTATAAACTTGTTTTATCGGCATCACATTCTTCTCATTTCTCTCTTTCATGGTTTGTAAAATATTTCTTGGCTTCACTGAAGTCTTAGTCATATCCTCAAACATCGTCTAATCCATCCCACACATCAATCTCTCTTAAAATTCCCATGTATGAGTTTGTTGTATCCATTAGCAATGTTGAAAAAAACATCAAAGTTACCTTCTGGATATTAATATCCGTAAGCCACAAAATAACCTTCCGGATGAAGAAATCCATACCCCAAAATACAATTTCGAATATTGATATCCAGAATTGAAATACTTCTTTTGGATATAGGTATCCGAAACTTAATTTCCACTTCCGGACATTAGCATTCAGAACCCTAAACTGGAAATCAAATTAACTTACAAATTTCTATATTCTAAGTTACTAACATTGCCTTCGAGACGCATGTATCCGTAAGTCTATATCCAGACTTTCGGATATCGTGATTCGGGAACATCTCAGCTCAAAAAACACGTGAAAACGAAGATGTAATGTAATGTCTTACCTCAGAACAATGTGAGTTGCAACTAAGAGTGAAACTTTCCCTCCACTACCACACCAACGTTGCACCAACAACACCTCCTTTGCACCTCAAATGGACACCAAAATCCTTTGTACCTTTTTGAAACAAAGGAGACAAGGCCACAATGGAATTTTAAAAGTTGTGTTGGGTGAACATCTAAATTGATTGATATGGTCCATGGAGAAATTGCCATGGGGATGAAGGAAGAAGCAACCGTGGTGGTATTGTCAAGTTCACACCATGGTCCGTTTAAGCTGTTAAGTGGACCCGGGCCTTATCCTCTAGTGCGAGCCCACCAAACAGCGTTGTGTGGCGCGCGCATTTTACCCTCTAAGGAACTTGTAATTGCAATTGCAAGTGGATGAATCACCACAGCGACAATGACACACCCAAAACCCAACTTTTGTTTTCTTTTTCAAGTTTCCAAAACCAAGTGGACTCTTCAGTTTATTAAGATCGGAATGAAATTGCGCGCGACGTTGGCGTTTTAGCACCTCCCATGGCTTACTCCGATTCTGCGCCTTCTGTCCCTCTCCGATGGAACTTCTCTCAAGTACTCGGCCAACAACTTCCCAGTGAGCCTCTCCAAAACGGTTAGTCGCAACTCGCAACTCCTAACTCTGCGTTTTCTCCCGTTCAATTGTTGTTCACTGTTCATTTTGCTTATCTTGTTCAGACGACATCATAACAACCGTTGCGTTCGAGAAGCGCGGCGATTATCTCGCCGTTGGCGATCGAGGTGGACGCATTGTAATATTCGAACGAGATGATCGGAACACGAATGTGAGTATGCGATTCACGCCACCATACACTGTCTGCGCTTCCGTATTCATCGAAACGCCGTTTATCTGAAATCTGTTATGTGTTTCGTCGTTAGGTTTCGAGTAATCGAAGGGATTTGGAGCAGAGGGACTTCGCTTTGCGGCATCCCAAATTTCGCTACAAGACAGAATTTCAGAGCCACGAACCCGAGGCACGTTTGTCGTTACGATATTATTTATTCTATTTGTTGATAATTTTTCTATAATATGGATATTTTGAGTTTATGCTTAATTTCTATCTACTTTCATCGTAATAAATTTTAGACTGTGAAACAACAGATATGGTTTTTAAATGATTTATTGTAAAAGCTAAGGAACATAACTTACATGGCGAAACAGGATTCAATGACTTTGCATCAAGGCATAAATTATTAATTCTTTGAGATGTGCTACCCCAAACCTTTTATTATGAAAAAAAATATATATGATACATGGATATTCAAATGTAATGACACTCAAAATAATATCACAAAAGAAAATATAGATATTATAAATGCCTAGTAGTATTAAAAAACTATAATTTTTACAAATATAAAAAATAAAAACTATGTGGCTATTTTTTGGTTGAGAGATTGTGGAATTATATATCTTATTAAATAATAAAATAAATAATATGATTTAATTAAATAAAGGATAAAATAGTATAATTAAAAATGACACTAAAAGTAATTAAAAAACACTATTTATAACTAGTGGAAACATTTTATTTTTTTATGGTAACAAAAAAATGATTAGTTTTTATATAAAAAAAAACTATTAAATTTATAAAAAAAAAGTGTGTTTATAAGTTATAAGTTATAATTATAAAATAAATAAACATATTTTATAATTTTGTAAGGTAGTTAATTGATTTAAAAAGGAAATTAAAAAACTTAAAAAATAAAATAATAAAATGAGATATATTGAGAAGACAAAATCAATAGTTAAATAAAATAATAAAATAAAATTTATTGATAAGGGTCAAATTGGTAGTAATTATGTATACTAAAGTAACAATTGTAAAGAGAAATTCTCTTTATTAATAATAGTTATAGATTAATAGTTATAAATGATATAGATATATCTAATAGAAAGAAAGATAGAGAGAAATTATAGATGTTTAAAAAAAAAAGTGTTTATGTATTTTTTTTATTTATTTAAAGTTTATTAAATAAATGATCAAAGTATTATCCTCACTCCTAAATAATCTCTAAAGTAATGTATTTTTATGAATAATTCTGAAGGATTGAATATTTATCAATTCAGTCCCTAAGTTGATATATCTTACAAATATTCTTGGACTAATTTGAAGGGTTTTCTAATACATAAAAGCATGATTTGTGATAGACACTATTCTTTCTTTTTACTTGTAAAGACTCTTTAAAAGATGAGATAATATTTTCATGATGAAATTGATAATCTATTTTTTTATTGAAATAACATTATGAGTTAAAATTATTTAATAGATGATATTACAATTTTTGTGTGATTTTCAATAAATTTTAACAAATAATAAAATATATCGAAATAAGTATGTGATCGTTTAACTTACTCTAATTATAAAAGTTAACAAACTTATTATTATTATATATAACAATTTCTGATTGAATAACATTTTAAAAATCTTTTTCATGTATTATTTTGTTTCTTTTATATTTTTCTTTCACATTAACTATCTTATTGTACCTTTTTCTCCCTTTTCTTTCCATCTCGTTTATGGAAATTGATATGCAAATAAAATTTCTATCGTCAATTATTTGATACTTATTATTATTGGTATATATATACAGTTTGATTGCCTAAAGAGTGTGGAAATTGAAGAGAAGATTAACAAAGTAAGGTGGTGGATGACCCACGATAACTTGCAATTTATTCTTTCAACCAACGATAAAACAATTAAATTGTGGAAGGTTTGAACATGCCTTGTAATTTCTAATTCTACACTAGCTCTGTACAATTTGCCAATTTGAATAAGGTGATTCTAACCTGCTTCACCTTATGTTCCAAATTTGAATAATATCTTACATCTTTCTTTTTGTATTATGTGGTGTTTCTGGGGCAGGTTAAGGAGTATAAGGTGAAACATGTTAAAGAAATGGCCCCTCCTTTGTGCTCAGAAAATATGCTTTTGGCTGAAAGAAGTTTCGTACCAGGGCTGGAAACCACTTCTGCTGCTAATGGCTATCGTTTGGAATGGATAGAGAAGACGCCTCAGAATCATTTGCCACCTCAGGATGTTGATAGCGAGGTTGGTTCTTGTGGAAATACCAGTGCTTGAGTTTTGTCACCTCTATCTCCAGTTGGAAAGAAAAACTGGGTACACATAGATGACCGTTGGTTGATATTTTTTTTTCCATCAGATTGGTGGAATGGAAAACCCTTTTCGCTCAAAGTGCCAAAAGGTGTATGCTTCTGCTCACAGTTTCAATATTAACTCCATCTCAAATAATAGGTGCATTCGGTTTCCCTTCTACCATGAATGCTTAATATCCTGTTTCTGTCATAGTGAAAACGTAATAGGAATACGCCTTTATTTTATTTGCATTGTTAGTTACAAAATTAAAAAAAAAAAGTGGCGTCATGATACCTCCACAGTGATTATGAGACCTTTGTCTCGGCAGACGACCTTAGAATCAATTTGTGGAATCTTGAGGTCAGTGATCAGTGTTTCAACATTATTGACATGAAGCCATCAAACATGGAGGATCTTACCGGTAGCTATATTTATTCATGACTCCTTGCACATTCTAATTTTTGTATGCTCTCATTCATATTTCATCACTACATCCTAATTTAGTCTAATTATTCCAACCAAGTAGAATTAAATATTTTACATTTGGTAGAAGAAAAAATGTTAGAATATACCATCATAGGAAGCAATTACTATCGTAGGAAGCAAGGTTGCCTAATTTGATTACTTTATTCCTGTTCTTAAACTTAGTTTTACTCTTTTCATACTTCTTTTGGGTCACTACTATTGTTGGAAGGCCTAGAATCAGGAAAAAAACTCTTTATACTTGAAATTTTTATTCACCCAGGTTTTATGCAACCCTTGAAAACCAAGTGCCTGATCAAATGGGTTTGAAGAGTATATTGATTTAATTGAAGTTACAAAAGATTATATAAATAGGCGGACTTGATTATAGATTCTAACCAATCTGATTACGTTTCAAACTAGCAGACAAGGGGGAAATAAATCATGAGATAAGGCCTAGATCAGATGAATCTGATCTTATTCTATGTTTCTGGAAGAAATATTCTATCTTATTCTATGAATCTGAAAGAATCCAAACAACTTTGACGGAAATATCATTTACCAAATTGGTATGAAAAAGCATATATAACCCAACTAGATAGTTGATGCCATGAACATATTAGATAAAAACCCTACCCAAGATAGCCTTTCATTTTTTCTGAACAGTTATTGACATTGTTATATATTGTATAGGAACCTATTATTTTCCGATATCCCTTCTAGTTTTTGTCATCTTCAATAAGACTTTACTTATTTCATTTTCCAAAACTGAATATAGATATTATTGGGAAGTCTCATATTGCTTACCTTAATTCTTGTGGTATGGCTTATTTATTTGTTGAGCAACTTCATTTAATGCGAATTGGTTTTGAAATGAAATCTAACACTGTATCAAAGCCTATAGCCTATCTTGGTAAATCATCTATTCTCATAGGCTACCTATTTTGGTAGACATCTTTGGAGATTGGTTTTGAGATGAAATTTGACATAATATTAAAGTCTATAACTCATGTTGGTAAGAGAGTGATGTTGTGAAGTCCCACATTGCCTACTTCTAGTCTTAGAGTGTGGCTAGGACATTGTTTTCTTCTTTTTAATTATTTTTTCCATTAAAGCAACAATATTTGTTTGCTGGAATTCTTAATGTTTTCCTTTCTGGTTATTTTCTAATGGAAATTACTCTTTTAGTCTTCTCTGACTTTCAATTTTGGAGGATCTCTTGTTCTACCCTAAAAGCATCTTCTAAAGATGAAAGCCAAGCCTGTCTAGTTCTATACATAAGTTATACCTTGTATCCATCAGAATAATCCATTATAGGGCTTTGCATCTGTAACTTGTCGACCTAAGCCAGTTTTGAAGTCTTTCTTAAATGAGATCTATGTCATGTGCTATATGCATCATATGTGCATGCTATGTTATTTCTTGCTCTCATTTTGACATTTTTACTGATTTACCCTATTTTTTCTAGAGGTCATAACATCAGCTGAATTTCATCCTTTACATTGTAACCTCCTTGCATATAGCAGCTCACAAGGTTTAATTCGTCTATCTGATTTGCGACATGCAGCAATATGTGACCATGCTTCTAGAATGTAAAATACAACTCAATTCCCTCAAACTTGGGCATAGTTTATTTTCTTGGATTTTGCTGTTTTCTTTTCTCAGCTATTGCTATATTCTGATACTTCTCATTCAGCTTGATTATACAGATTTCAACATCGAGAGAGTAATGGATCAAAGTCATTTTTTACAGAAATCACTTCTTCCATCTCAGACATAAAGTTTTTAAATGATGGCCAGCATCTTCTTAGTCGCAATTACATGAATATGAAGGTTTTCTTATTATTACTGCAGTAATTTAAATTATGATTTCAAAATTGTATTCCAGAGCCTATCTTGTGCCATAGTTTTCTTCTTCAAAACACTGATGATTTGGTGGGGTACTCAGTTGGTCTAATAATTTTTTCAATAAATCTAGTTACGCATGCTCTTTCATTGGCCTTTGGAATTTGGATATTCTTTGGGTAAGTACCACCTTAGAAGTATGGAAAATTAGAAAATGTTTCCTTTTGAAGCCAATATTGTTTTTAACAGAAAACTAACAAATGTCATTTACATGTCCCCCCGCATTTAGTATTGTAATTTTGTGGATTATATCGGCTTGAATGTGTTAAGTTGCAATGAACACATAGATGAGACAATCAATTTTAGTTACAACTTACAAATTACTCAAAATGTAATGAAAAATGTACTATATATACCTTGATTTCTTTCAGCATTAGAAGTATGCCTCTTATGCCATTTATATAGTTTCATTTTTTATTTTAGCTTTGGGACATGCGTAGGGAGTCATCTCCAGTTGCAATATTCAAAATTCACGAGCATCTGCGTCCTAAGGTTTGTTGTAAAAATTTGAATTTTAAGGATATTGTTCACTCTATAATGAAAAGCATAATTGTGGGTAACTTTCTTCTATTATCAGTTTTTTAATTTATCAATTCCAATCTTGATTATAGTGGCAATAGAATTTTTAGGCATTCGTTATCCTCATTCATAAAATGTTGTCAGTCAATAATAATCAACAGTCATCCTTCTGCGGTGAATGAGAGAGTAAACTCTGTAGGCTTTGTGCCATTGTAGAAGACCTGCACTGCACATTTGTGAAGTAGAATAGATTTGAAACATCCTGTGACGTGACCCCTCCCTTTTCTTTTTTCCTCATGAAGTTCTAAAATACTTTTTCCTAAGGAAAAGGCTTTTGCTTTTGTGAAACTACTTTTGCCCAGTTTTCTACTACATATGTGACAGACTTATGGATTATGTTCCCTCGTAATTGTGTACCCATTTTGACTTCAAAACTTTAGAGACTATGAAATGTTTGGTTGTGCTACCCGTATTTCTAGAATTGAAGTACTTGAATTTAGGGGGAAATATATCAAAAGAGCGTTTTAATAGTTATTTATATTCCAAACATCAAACAACAAAAGCCTTTTCCAACTAGGTGGGATTGTCTACCTGAATCAAACGGCGCTTCTATATTCTTTCATCAACCGAGCTTTCAAAAAGACCACTGAGATCTTTATCGTTTTAACTGTCTAATATAGTTTTTCTTTGTTTCGCTCTCCCTCTAACTCTCGTCCTTCTCATCATCTCTTTCATTGACTCTCGTAATCTTCTCACATGAGGCGTGACCAAATCACCTTAGGCAAGACTATACCGTCCTTTTCCTTTAATAGCTTCTAATCTTAGTATCTCTATTGCATTTATTCCTGATCTTAGGTTATCTTGTTTTCATCCACTGTAACATCTTCATCCTTGCTACACTCAGCTTATGAATTTTTTGGCACTTTATGAACGCAACATTCAGTAGTATAAAGCATTATGGATCTTAGAGATGTATGATAAAAAAATTCTTAATGCTAGAGAGGCAACTTTTCATCACAAATGTTACATTTTAATATTCCATTTTACTTCTACATGAACCATCTACTTCTACAACTCTGGTGTTTACCATTTAATCCTTCTCTTGTCACTGCCATTATCATCTGCAAAAAGAATGCATTGTGCACTAGCTCGTGGATGTGCCTATTAAACATAGAAGGATTCAAAAACCAAGGTAAAGAAGACAACAACTCAAAATTGATCCCCTTATTATAATTCTATAGTCATGGGGATAGGATAGAGTGGCTCCACCATATGTCTGCGTTCTAATTTTAACCCCATCGTATATAACTTTGACTGCTTGAACATATGGTATGAATAAGCCTTTTCCAAGTCAATGAAAACCATTTTGTAAATATTTATACTTCATGTATTTTTCCATCAATCTTCATTGTGGGTATTTTACTTCCATAGTTGGCCTGCATAGCATAAAACTGAATAGGTTCTCTATAACATAAGTGTATTCTTTATTCTTCATACAATTAACCTTTCCCATAGTTTCATGTTATGGATGATTCCCTCTATAGTTACTGTTATTGCAGAGTTCTTAGTTGTTCTTGTAAATTGGATATAAAGCATTAAAACATAATTTTATCCACAATCTTGATTGAACTTTTCTGCTTTACGTTATGAAGTTCTCTGAAGATCCTATAACTTTTTCCTTTGGGGGTGGGGGGAAGCTCCAAAGAGTTTGATAAATTTTGTTTCTTCTCATGGTTGATTGCTCCTGGTCCTGTTTTTTAATGCAGTTGCGAGAACTCTATAATAATGACTGCATATTTGATAAATTCGGGTGCTGCTTTAGTGGTGATGGGCTCCATTTTGCATCTGGTTCTTATAGGTTTGTCCCCTTTAAACCAAAGCAGTATATCTTATGAGTTGTCTTTTTGGATCAGTTTTTGGGTTGTCCTAACCTCAAACATTATCACTAAAACGTTGCCTATTTTTGTCATAGCAATCTCTTGCGGATATTCTCCCCAGGTTCTGGAAGGGAGGAAGGTATCAAACTAGAAATTAGAGGAAATTCTGACAGGTAAATCCCTCAGGCTGTATACAAACTTTATCAAATTTGACTGTGTATCTCTCATCGAAAGAATCCATTTAATAAGAATCTTTAACTTTAACGTTAGACAAGGAACTTTGCCTATAACTATACAAGAAAATTTTGCATAATACGCTAATTATAGTTATTCAAATATGTCAATTAATGAACTAAAACAGGAAGTAAATCAATTGTTCAAATTTGTGCAAATCAATATGTTCAAGTAAAAATTATAGGGAAATCAATAAGGAGGAAATAAATCAAGGATTGACTGAATCTCATTGACATCCCCTCAAATTGATATTGGTAGATGAAGCATCAATTTGCTAATCAAAAATTGATGGCAGATCGAGAGAGGAACATCAACAATCTGAAGATTAGTGGGGGCTTGTGAAAGACGAATGTGGTGGGCATCATAGACTATGAATATAGTGACCAAATCAACCCTAATGTGCTCTCTATGTTCATGAAACATAGGATTGGTAGAAAGTTGGGTAGCACTAGTGTTGTTGGCATGAAGAGGAGTAGCCTCATGTTCAAGATAACCAAGTTCTCCCAATAATCCACAAACCCAAACAATCTCACAAGTAGAGGACTCAACCCAATATTGAAACTTAGTAGAGGATATATTGAAACTAGAGGTTGTTTCTTACTCTTCAAAGAACTAAAAACATGACCAAGAAATATACACCAACCAAAGATTGGACGATGATTATTAACGCAACTAGCCTAATCAGCATCACTATAAGCAATCAATTGAATAAATGCGTGAAGTAAAGACTTCAACCAAGAGTAAAGACGTCAATGAATTTCTTAAATGGTATGGGGATCGTCAGAACTCTAGTCTCAGTGCTTCTGTTGCACATTCAGGTACACCTTTTGCTGGTCTTACTCACTCCAATTCTCTTGGTCCTTGGGTTCTCGACTTAGGTGCCACCGATCATATTACTGGTAATAAATATTTTTTCTCTTCTTTATCTACCTTTATTTACCATCCATTACCATGGCCAATGGCTCTAGGGTCTCATCCCATGGTGTTGATACTATTCATCGTCTTCCTTCTTTGTCTATTGATAATGTTCTTTATGTTCCTAGGTCTCCCTTTAACTTATTATCCATTAGTCGTCAAACTCGTTCCCTTGAATGTGTTATTTCTTTTACCAAAGATTCTATTTTTGTACAGGACCAGAGTTTGAGACAGATGATTGGCACCAAATGTGAGTCTCATGGTCTTTATCACCTACGATCATCTGCATATGTTGGCACGGTTATGGATTCTCCATCTCTCATTCATGCTCAGCTAGGTCATCCTAGTTTTGCCAAGATGCAATACCTTGTTGCAAGCCTGTCCAAAGTATCTAGTTTTTATTGTGAGTCGTGTCATTTAGGTAAACAAAGTACAATTCTTTTCCTAGTAGTGTCTCACAACATGCTTCATCCCCTTTTGCCTTAGTTCACTTTGACATTTGGGGACCAAGTTGTGTTAAGTCTAATTTAGGGTTTTAGTATTTCGTTATTTTTATTAATGATTATTCAATATGTATTTTGTTTTTTTAATAAAATCTCGTTCTGAGTTGTTTTCTATATTTCAATCTTTTTATAACGAAATTAAAAATCAATTTGGAGTTTCAATTCGAACCTTACGCAATGATAATGCTCGTGAGTATCTTTCTCGTTCTTTTACCACTTTTATGAAATCTCATGGCATTCTTCATCAAACCTCATGTACTTATACCCCTTAACAAAATGGGGTGGCTGAGCGCGAGAATAGACACCTTGTTGAAACTACTCGTGCTATGTTACTTCATGGTGATGTTCTTTAATGTTTTTGGGGTGATGTTCTTAGTTCATGTTATCTAATTAATCGTATGTCATCTTTGGTTTTAGAGAATAAAATTAACCTCTTCATCCCTTACCACCTATAATTTTTGGGTCTACATGCTATGTTCACAATTTTTGTTCTGGTTTAGATAAATTATCTGCTAGGTCACACAAATGTATTTTTTTAGGGTTTACTAGACCTCAAAAAGGATATAAATGTTTTTCACTCTCTCAACCGTTATTTCATTTCTGCAGATGTCATCTTCACTGAGTCTTCTTATTATTTTAAGTCTTTATCTTCTCCACCAGTGTCTCCATTTGAACAAGTACATATTCTAATTTTCTTTGATCCTCCTATTATGTCTAGTGTACCTACGGATTCTCCTCCTCCACCACCTCTTCAAGTTTATAGTCGTCGTCAGTCATCCCATCATCCATAGGATGACTTTCTTTTCGTGCCAGATCCTCTGTTCCTCCCGCGACTCCAACAGTTGAACCTGATATTCCCATTGCCATCTGTAAAGGTATACTTTCTACTTGTAATCCCTCTCCACATTATAAGCTATCATTGGCTATCTCAACCTTTTTATACCTTCCTTTCGTCTATTTCTTTTTTTTTCCATCCTAGTTGGCATAAGGTCATGCTTGATGAAATGAGTGTGCTTCAGAATAATGGAATATGAGACCTCATTCCTTTACCTTCTGGGAAATCTGTTGTTGATTGCATGTGAGTCTTTGCTATCAAAATTGGTCCTGATGGTACTATTGATCGTCTCAAAACTTGTCTTTTGGCTAAGGGTTATACCTAAATTTTTGGTTTTTGATTATGGTGATACTTTTTCTCCAGTAGCAAAGATGACTTTAGTTCGCTTATTCATAGTCATGGTTGCTCTTCAACAATGGCCTTTGTATTAACTGGATGTCAAAAATGTCTTTCTTAATAGGAATTTGCAAGAAGAAATTTATATGGAGCAACCTCCTGGCTTTGTTGCTCAGGGGGAGTCTTCTGGATTGGTATGTTATCTCCACAGATCCTTATATGGTCTCAAAGTCTCTCAGGGCTTGGTTTGGAAAATTTAGCAAATTTGTTCAATAGTTTGGTATGACTCATAGTGAAGCAGATCATTCAGTTTTTTACCGTCACTCAAATGTTGGGTGTATCTATCTTGTAGTATATGTTGATGACATTGTTCTTACATGTAGTGATCACCATGACATCTTACCGGTAAAACAACACCTTTGTCAACATTTTTAGACCAAAGATCTTGGCAAACTCAGATATTTCTTGGGGATTGAGGTAACACAATTAAACAATGATATTGTTATTTCTCAGAGGAAGTATGCATTTGATATTTTGGAGGAAATTGGATTAACGAATTCAAAATCTGTTGAGACACCTATGGATCCTAATGCCAAACTCCTACCTAGTCAGGGGGGCCTTTCTCAAATCCTGAGAAGTACCAAAGATTGGTTGGAAAATTGAACTATCTTATTGTCACTCATCGAGATATTTCATTTGTTGTTAGTGTGGTGAGTCAATTCCTTAATTCACCATGTGTTGATCATTGGAATGCAATCATTCGTATATTGAAATACATTAAGGTTTGACTGGAAAAGACTTATTATATGGTCACAATAATCATACTAGAGTTGTATGTTATTCAGATGCTGATTGAGCAAGGTCTCCATCTAATAGAAGATCTACTTCCAGATATTGTGTTTCTATTGGTGATAATTTAATTTCTTGGAAGAGAAAGAACAAAATGTTGTGGCAAAATCTAGTGCTAAAGAGGAATATAGAGCTACGACTTCAGCTACTTGAGTTTATTTCGCTTAAACAGCTACTCAAAGAATTGTAATTTGGAGAAGTCAATCAAATGACACTCATCTGTGATAATGAGGTTGCTCTACATATTAGCTCAAATTCCATCTTTCATGAAAGGACCAAACATATTGAGATTGATTGTTATTTCATTCAAGAAAAGATTGTGTTTGGAGACATCAAGATTGAATTTGTTAATTCGAATGATCAATTAGCATATATTTTCACTAAATCTTTACGAGAACCTAGAATTGATTATATTTGTAACAAGCTTAGTTCATATGATTTATATGTACCAACTTGAGGGGAGTGTTGAATGTAATGGGCTTAGTCCATAGTTTATATTATTATGTTATTATTTTCATCTATAAATAAACACCCCAATGTGTGTATTTTACACAAGGGATACCAATCCTATATTTATTTTCTTCATTCTTAAAAAGGAAAAAATGGGGTAACAGTGCTTCTAGTTTATGTTGATTATATTATAGTGACTGGAAATGATGAAAAAGAGAATGAAGAATTTAAACAGAGACTAGTCCAGGAATTTGAACTAAAAGAACTAGGAAGATTAAAGTATTTTTTAGGGATTAAAGTAGCCTACCGTAATCAAGGAATTTTAATATCTCAGCAAAAGTATATAACTGATTTGTTGGCAGAAACTGGAAAAACTCCATGCAAACTAGTATCAACTCTAATGGATCCTAATCACAAGTTATGTAACGTTAAAGAGGTATCATCAGTTAGACAAAAAGATGTATCGGAGATTGGTTGAAAAATTAATATATTTGGTTCACACACGGCCTAATATTGCTCATTCAGTGAGTGTCATCAATCAATTTATGCATGAACCAAAGGAATCTCATCTTCAAGCTATTTATAGAATTCTACATTACTTGAAGGGCAACCTTGGAAAGGGAATATTGTTCAAAAGAAATGGAAGACTATCTCTTGAAGCCTATACTAATGCAGATTATGCAGGTTTTATTGTTGATAGAAGATCAAGAAGTGGATATTGTACTTCCCTAGGTAGGAACTTAGTGATATGGAGAAGCAAAAAAAGAGATTATGGTGGCAAGGTCATCGGCTGAATTAGAAGTTAGGTCCATGGCACGAGGGGTATGTGACTTATTATGACTAAAAATTATCTCTAGATAACTTGAAGATTAATTTGGAGAGACCCATGAAGCTCTACTATGATAATAAGTCAGCATTAATAGAGATTGCACTTGCACATAATCTCATTTAGCATGACAAAACAAAACATAACAAAACATATAGAAATAAATAGACACTTCATTAAGGAAAAATCAGAAGAAGCTTTAGTATGAATGTCATACATTTCTACCAAGCAACAAGCTGACATACCCAGACTTCCATAATCTCAACCAAGCTGGAATGGATGATATATATTCCTCAGCTTGAGAGGGGGTATTGAAATATGGGTGTAAATGTTGCACATTTACTGTACAATAAATATAGATTGATTGAATAAATATTGATTTAATTATAAGAAATTTCTAAAGGAATTGGGATTAAGAGTTTATTTGGTAGATTTGCTCCTGATTTAGAATCTTTATATATGGAGATTTATTTCCTTTTGTTATGATTTCATTTTTCCTTTAAGTACCAATGTTTTTATAGCAAGAAAAGTAAGTCCATAATTATTGCTTATTGTCTACAATTTTTTTTGTAAATATCAACAAAAGTATTTTGAATTTCTAAGCCCAAGAAATGCAAGATTTGAACCAGTAATAGGCAGTTTCTTCCTGCACCCCCACAAGGTTGCACAAAGACAAAAGTGTCCCTATATAAATTGTACATTTATTTTTTTTTATTCCGGATTATGAAATCCGGTAAATTTTCGGATTGGCGCTTCCGGTAAATTTTTGGATTGGCACATCTGGTAATCTCTCGGATTGATGCTTTCGGTAGTACATGAATGATAGTGTTAATCCAAAATAAAAAAATGCAAAACATTAATAATTGAAAAAATCATTCCGGATCCACCAATCCGTAATTCAAAATATGCATTCCGGATTCAGAAATCCATAATTGAAAAAAATCATTATGGATCCACCAATTCGTAATAGAAATTAGACTTTTGGATTTAGCAATTCGGAAATCAATCATTTATGCAAACTTTGCTTCCGGAACACCTCCTCATCCGGAATGCAACATGATTCACTTTCGGATTGATGAATCCGTAGCATACTCCCAGATCCCAAAATTGTGGTGGTCAGTTTCGGAATTTACAAAATTGTGGGGTGCAGGAAGAAAAATGTAGGGGTGCAGGAAGAAACTACCCCAGTAATAATAATGTCATCAAATAAACTAAATGCAAAACAAAACTATTAGAGTTCTTCCACATATAAAAAGAGGAATCATACTAACTTCGAGTAAAGGAAAAATCAAGTAGAGCGGAACAAAACTTATCAAACTATGTCTCAGGAGTCTAGTTCAATCCATAAAGAGACTGTTTTAATTTTTAAATGAAACACATCAGAAGAGGGTGTAACAAACAAACCTTGTAGTGGAATCATATAAATTTCATCTTTTAGATATCCATGAAAAAGGCATTCTTGACATCCATATGTAAGAGGGGGTTATACTTGTGGTGTAGTTATAGGTAAGATAGTACAAACACTAGTTATCTTTGCCAAAGAAGTAAATGTCTCCTCATAATTCACTCCATATTCTTGTTGATAACAAAGAACCACCAAGCGAGTCTTATATCAGTCTAATGAACCACAAATTTGAGTTTGGTGTAGACCCATTTACATCCAATGGGCTAGATGGGCAAGGGTCAATATTTCAAGTATGATTTTCTTGTAAGGCTTGCAACTCATCTTGCTTAGTTTTCATCTAACAAGCTTGGGTTGCTGCCTAAGAATAACAAATGGGCTCTGTGATTTGAGCCAAAGTTGCACTGAGAGATGTGTGATCTTATGGAGGAGAGAAATCTTATCAATTTGGTGCATGGATAGATCAAGAGGATTGTTGAAGACCAAACACTTCAAGAACAATTAGAGGAGGCTATGATATAACTGGAGGTCTGTATGTGACATGTCACATCATCAAATTAAGGAAGATGTTTTTGAAATAAATATTGATCCTCAACGAATATCACTTTTTGAGAAATACATGTTATTAACCACAACATCATAATATACTTAACCCTTGTTAGATGAACTATAGCCTAAGAAAGCACATTGAATAGATTTTGCAGAGCTTATGACGTTGAAGAGATAGTAGATCAACAAAACATACACAACCAAATAGATGTAAATTTTGATAACTCAAATGTGAACCAGCTAACCAATAATATAGGGACACAGATTCTAAAACTTCAAATGGCAAACAATTAATAAGATAGACAATAGTTGGTAAGGTTTTTAAATTTAGAAGACACTGAAGTCTCAAGAAGCAAAGTGCATGCAAAATCCAAAAAATTATAGTTCTTTCATCCTGCCATTCCATTATGTTAAGGTGTATAAACACACATGATCGTTGAGAAATTAAAATTCTTGAAATTATGACACACATTCACCACCATTATCATATCGTAAAACTTTTAGACATAGAAAACTAATTTTGAACATAGGAAACAAAATACCCCATATGAATTGACTATAGTCATCAATGAATGTCACAAAATACTTGTAATTACTGTGAGATGCAACTGACGAAATACTTCATATGTCACTATGAACTATATTAAAACATTTGGTAGCACGATTACCATGTAAAGGAAAGGGTAAAATATTTCTTTTTCTAAGTTTGGATGAAACAATTAATAGGTAATTCAAGATCATAGTCAGTCTGATCTTTATTTCCAAGAAAGTTTTTGTTGACACAAATGATTTAAAATTTGAGAGTTTGGCTGACATAATCTCGTATGTCACACCTCATTCTGATTAATAACAATACTACAACCCAAAGACATGGTTCCAGAAATAGAAAATTGCAAAGGAAATAGTCTTCCCACTTAGGTACCTTCGTGATCACTTTCCTAACACTTGATCCTATAAAATTCAATCATTATGAGAGAAAGATATGTTATAGTTATTATCTACTAGTTGTCCAACTTAAATCAAATTAATCGACAATCTGGGTGCCACAAATACATATTGAAAAGAAGACCCAATATCCCCTACAACATTAACAGGAAGATGACTCCCATTAGTAATTTGAATATACTATGGACAGTTATAAGTCAGAATATTTGGTAATAATTCAGATTTGTTAGTCATATGATTTGAAGCTCCCGAATCAAGAATCCAACAATAACAAATGTTATAATCAACTTATCTGGTGGACCATCTCATGCGTGAGATGTAAGTTGACTGATATTGGTCGATTGGATCAGAGCAACTTGCACAACATTTTGAAAACATGTAGTTTTCGATTTTGAGGACGAATGGGCCATTCTTTAATTTCTTGTCCTCATTTCTTGCAATAATTGCAATATAGATCTCGATAATTATTGCAACGTGACCAAAATCCCGGTAACACTATATGGATTCCTCTTCCTTGTGCCATCCCCTAGCACTATATGGATTCCTCTTCCTTGTGCCGCATAAGCAACATTTATTGCTTCTGAATTCACTCGATTTGGAAGCATTCCAACCTGAGTTCTTCTCACAACACACGAGCACAAATATCTAGAGAAAGAACTGGATTTTGATTTAAAAGTCCAATCCATGCATTCTCGAATCCTGGTATTCCCCATATTCTGGAAACCTGAATACTACTACTCAAAAATTTCAATTCCAATTGGAAACTACGTTCACTGTAGTCCTGATTATAAGTCAATTATAAATCAGTTTCCAGTATTCTCGTGTATCTTTGCTATAGAGAATGATCTTGAATTGCTCACCATATGTAATTCAATTGAACCTTGTATCCATCCAAGATATGATCCGTCCATCTCAAGACTTCCACTTTCGAAGTTTCAAATTGTCTTTTGAGAGTTGAACTAGACTCATCAACATGCCCCATCACAAATATTTTCAATTGAAATTTCCAACAAAAGTAATTCTTCCAATTGAATCGTAGGATAGAATTTTCTCTAAATATGGTTAATTTAGATCCCACCAAACAATATTTCAAGAATACGAGCACTAAACAAGAACCCAAGAAAAAGAAAAAATTGGGTTGAAAAGGGAAAAACCAAAGTTGTTAGAGCTGAAGTGCTGGAACCATATCAAAATTGACTGAATGTTTCTCATTATTGAGAAAATCCCATTTAATAAAAATATTTAACGATATACAAATATATTTAGGGTAACCGTATCAAATTTAATTGAATGTTTCTCATTATTGAGAGGATTTGTTAAATAAGAATATTTAACATTATACCAGCAAACCTTTGCCCATAGTTATGTAAGGAAACTTTGTCCAATGAATTAAAACCGTAAGTAAAATAAGTTGTTCAAATATATGCAAATTTTCCGTTAAGTAAATATTGTAGAGAAATCATACATGAATCAACGAGGAAGAAATATATTCATGATTTATGTTGGTTATTAATTCAGATTTTATTATTATTAATTCAGATTGTACTATCCTTAAATTATTTTACCTTATATTGCATTAATGATCAATTTCCAGGCATGTTAGTATTTCTATTTTATAGCTCCCAGTAATTGTAATTTTATTATATATATATATATATAATTGAGATAAGATCAGTTTTGTAATTTTGTAACCTTCTCTTATTTCCTACCACTGGTATCAAGAGCTAGTATGTTATTATGAACTCTACCAATTATCAGTCCCTATTTTTTATGGAAAAAATTATAATCGGTGGTGTGTGCAAATGAGAGTTTTGTTTGATTATCATGAGTTATGGAATGTCGTTGAGAGTGGAGTGTCTGCATTAGCTGTTAATGCAACTGAGGCGCAACGAGTAGCACATCGTGATCAGACGAAGGACAATAAGGCTTTGTATCTCATCCATCAAAGAATGAATGACGAGACGTTTAAGCATATAGAAGGAGCAACAACTGCAAGTGAGACTTGGACAATTTTGTCAACCAATTATAAAGGTGATGATAAGATCAAAATGGTGCGTCTTCAAACCCTAAGACGCCAATATGAATTGTTGCAGATGAAAACCACAAAGACTATTGAAAAACCAATTGAGTAGGCTTTAGAAGCACAAGCTCAATTGGTAGCTCTTATCATAAACATGGTAGCTATTTCAGCAAAGGTCATGGTGACCTGAATCATGGAGGCGCTTGACGCGGGGAACGTGGTCGTGGAGGACGAGGAGGCATTTATAATAAATCAAATGTTGAGTATTATAATTGTCATAAACGTGGCCATTATGCGAATGAGTGCAGATCAAAAGATGATAATCATGCTTCCAATTGTGCTCAAGAAGATAGTAATCACGAACAAGATGAAGAGGATCATTAAGTATTAATGACAACCACATCAAATGAAATTCCAAACAGCCAAACTTGGTATTTGATACAGGTTGCACGAATCATATGTGTGGTCAGAAGGAGCCGTTTGCAGATTTGGATGACTCATTCATTTCGCACAAAAGTGAATTTCGATGATGGCAGGTTCGTTACGGTGATTGGAAAAGGGCGAATTCTTATTACATTGAAGAATAATGATCACAGGTACATCTATGATGTTTTCTTTGTACCTGACATGAAAAGTAATATGGTGAGTGTGGGACAACTGGCCGAAAAAGGTTACGTGATGCACATAGTTGAAAATAAATTCTCAATTTTTGATAAAAAAGGTAATTTGATTCTTAAAACCTTTTTATCAAAAAAACTGCATGTTTCCAGTAGATATTCATATGGGTAATTTCAAGTGCTTAAATGCAATAGTGAATAATGAATCGTGGTTATGGCATTTACGCTTTGGGCACTTAAATTTTCAGAGTTTGGAAATTCTTTCCAAAAGAAATTTAGTGAATGGTTTACCCCATATTCATCACCCTGATCAATTGTGTGAGTCTTGCATTTTTTGAAAGAATCACAGGATACCATTTGTTAAGGAGCCTTGGCGTGCAAAATTTCCTTTGGAACTTGTTCATATAGATGTTTGTGGCCCGATGAACATATCATCAGTTGGAAGTAATAAGTATTTTTTAACTTTTATTGATGATTTTTCAAGGAAAACCTGGATTTATGTATTGAAAAGCAAGGATGAGGTATTTCACTGCTTTAAAATATTTAAAGCATTTGTTGAAAGAGAGAGTGGTAGACAAATTAAGATGGTGCTTAGTGATGAAGGAGGTGAGTACAAGTCTAATGAGTTCAAGAAGCACTGTGAAGAACTTGGGTTGCAACATAACATAACTTGTCCCTACACACCTCAACACAATGGAGTTGCCGAGAGAAAGAATAGAACAATCATGGACATGGTGAGGAGCATGCTTAAAGCGAAAGGTATGCCAAATTATTTTTGGGCTTAGGCCGTTACATGTGCGGTATATTTGATAAACAGATCACCCACTCGGAGTGTTCCTAACACAACTCTGATTGAGGCATGGAGTGGATTCAAACCCAATGTTCAACACTTGAAGGTATTTGGGTCAATTACTTATGCTCATGTTCCCAAGGCAGCAAGATCGAAGTTGGATGATAAGGCAGTGAAGACCATTTTCATTGGATATAAGCATGGAGGATACAAACTATACAATCCAATGACAAAAAAGGTGATTATTAGTTGTGATGTTACATTTGCCGAAGATGAGGAATGGCAATGGAATGCAGCAAATGAAATGGATTCGAAAAAACGATATATTTACGTTTTGAACGATGATATAGAAGATGGAGTCACTCTTGAAGCACCTACAGTTCAACCTAAAGCTGTAATTCAACCTGAAGTTGCAGCTCCAATTGCAACTATGATGGGGCGACCAAGAAAGCAGCAGCGACAACATGTACACCTTCAAGATTGCGAAGTAAATTTTGATGATGAAGTTGATGATAATAGAGATCTAGTTCATTGCTTTTCTTGCAGAATCAGAACCTGTGAGACTTGCAGATGTCATTCAACACCCCAAATGGCAAAAGGCTATGAATGAAAAATTGATGGTGATTGAGAAAAACAATATCATGACTCAAATTGGGAAGGTTGTTCCAAATCAGAATTATGGGAGATGTTGGTTATTAATTCAGATTTTACTACCCTTAAATTATTTTACCGTTATATTGCATTAATGGTCAATTTGCAGGCCTGTTAGTATTTCTATTTTATAACTTCCAGTAATTGTAATTTTATTATATATATGATTGAGTAAATCAAAATTAATAAGATTAGTTTTGCAATTTTGTACAATTACGTTCAATAAGTTGCTACAACCTTTTGTCTTATCTTATTTCCTTCAATTATTTCCTACAATTTAGCCTATAACAGACAAATTTCAACAACCCTCCACATTAAAAAAAAAAAAAACTCTCATAAACCCTTTTCTATGTTTTAGTTTTTGCAGTAATTTATTAACCTTTAACTATGTTGTCACGGGTTTTTGTTTGATATTTGTGAGAGTCTCCTTTCCCCCACCCCCAATACTAATTTTGGCACCTTCTGCGAACAACTGCATCAGAGTCACATTGTATGCATATTATTTTTCTTTTAATTTTGAGGTTGCAAAGTGCAAACATTCTCATCCCTACCAAATGTAACACAAAATTCTGCTCCTTCAACTGACTAACAAACAATAATTCAGTTCCTGTGTTTTGGGAAGTCATGTCTATATAACTTGATGAATATCAAACTAAATTGGCATTGCATATTTTGAATTACCTATCCATTCAAGTACAATTTTTTATTTTATTTTTACCACCAGGAAGGCTATTCACCAAGCTATGCCAAGGGCTAGAAGGTCTTCTCTGAGCAACATAATACCTCGTGGAATTTACCAGCACGGTTGGCGATATGTTTTCACCATTTTCTCTTTATCTCATTTTGACCTTTATCTTTTGTTTCACTTTTTATGTCAACCTTTTACCCCTTTCTGTTTTACAGCTCACGTTGATTCAGAGTCTCACAACGTTGACTTTCCTTGTAATGAAAGCTCCAAGCTGCTACAAGTAGCTTGGCATCCTACATGCAATCTAGTTGCATGTGCTGCTGAAAGTAGCCTAGTTTTGTACTATGCTTAAGTTATGCTTAAGTTGTACCTTGTACATTTTATTTGTAATAAAAGTAAGTATATACTCTAATTGGGCCCATAATATAGAATTCTTTAAAAGCATCATCGTTTCCCAATTAACATTCTTTCAAATAATACATTCAAGCAGGTATTCAAGGATGTATTGCTAACATTTCTTAGATATAAAAATATATATTGCTTAGTCGAATACATTAGTATATAACAAAAACTAGAAACGAGAAAATGAATTAGGTTATAGGAAATTCTTCCTACACCTCCATAGTTTCTTTTGACACTCTCATATTTTCAACAATGTTGAAATTGTCCATTTTGGATTCTAAATTCGGAATACAATTCAAAATTCTACAATGCGAAATACAACATTTTACATTTTAGATGGTAAAATCTGGGATCCAAATTTGTATTTCGGATTCTACAATCTGGAATATAAATTCTAGTTTATATTATGAATTGTAGAATCTAGAATAGATCGTATTTTGAATCCTAGTTGTATTTTGGATTCTAAAATTCAAAATACAAATTTTGTATTCCGGATTAATCTATAATACACTAAATCCATTCATTTGTATTCTAGATTGTGCAATTCGAAATACTAAAAAAAAATTGTATTTTAATCAATTCGAAATACAAAAAATGTATTCCAGATTGTTCAATCTAGAATATAAAAGATGTATTACGATTGTGCAATCCAGAATACATTCTTTGGGGAGCTGCTACGGCGATGGAAGTTGGAGGTAGTGGTTGTCACGGCAGAAAAAGGGAAGATGAGTGCTCGAAGAAGATGAAGAAGGGGGTAAATTTTTTATGTCATTCTTCTATGGAGGTGTATAAAGAAGGCATGGAGGTGTAGGAATAATTGCCCTTAGGTTCTACGTAGGATGTTTTTTCATGCACCTTTAAACCTTCTCCTCGCAACCTCGTAGGTCAAGCGAAAAGATAATTTTGCCCTTAAAAAAATACATTATGAATTGTAGAATTCATAAGGTATTTCCAAATATGAAAATACTTTCTGGATTCTACAATCTGGAATATATTTTTTCTATTTACACACCCTCGAGAAAGAATCACCCAAAGAAGAAGTTATAAGCCCAAATATCAAAAGTTCTTCCTTTTGGTCTTCTTAAAAAAAATAGAATATGTTTGTAAATAATTTGGGCTCACTTTAGGGGTCCAAATAGCAAATATAGGCTAAAATAAGGTGCTTTTAGTATAATAGGGGGTGTATGTAGCATTTTAGCTTGTTCCTAGCCCTTTTGGAAGGCATTTTGACCTAGTTTCTAGAAGGACAAACCTAGGATGCGGGTTTGACTTAGTCAAACCCTAAGGTTGCCCATTTTTTCCTTTTTCCCATCCTACCCCTTTAGCTTGCTCTCCAAGGTTCCTTCACCTATAAATAGGAGGCCTACCTAGTGTATTTTTCAAGTTGAAATTAATAGAAGAAGAGTTACTCTGCACATATTGTGTAAGGTGTTAGTGAGGTTTGAATTTCTCTTAGCATTTACGTCTTATCTTGTGAGTATTGAGAGCTCTCAAGTGGCGACTATCTTCACTTATCTTGGAGGCCAATCACACTCCAAGTGGCGTGTTTCACTTCTCAAAACCATCACATAAGCTTTCTCCTTCCTTCATCTATTCTTCCATTGTCATTCCATTTTTACTCTTTGTATCATGTTCTTGTTTGGTTTTTCTTGTTTCCATTCGGCAATTCTATTTTGGTTTCATTTTCTTGTTCTTTAATGACGCACCTTCTAGCATCATTTTCACCTTATAATTGTCTTTTCCTTTTGCCTTTGTGAAATGAACTTTCACATCTACTTAACCACTTGGTTAAGTTAATGTCCAGTGGGGATTTTCCTAAGGTCTTCACTCTTAAATTCCTAAAATCCCAATCTAAGTAAAGTGTCACACCATAAAATGAACAATCCTAAAATCAAATCATATCAGGGTGCCTTTCCCCATGTAATCACACTTGAATTTGAATATAGAAGAGAAACTCTGCTTGAGTTATTAGTGAGTTTTGTCTCCTAAATTGTTCTTGGGTCTTATCTTGAGTGTAGTACACCTCAAGTGGTGGCTCTTGACCACTCATCTTGGAAAAATTCACCATTCCAAGTGGCATGACCACTCCATAGTTATCTCCTCCATAAGATTTCTTTCTCTTAATCTTTTCCTTTATTTCTCTTTTCCATTTTGCCTTTTCTCTTTCACTCTTTTGCTTATCCTTGTGTTTTTCCTTTAATTCAATTTTCATCTCGCTTCATTCCATTTTATGTCCTTTAATTTCGCAAGTCTTCATCGTCATTTTCACCATATATTGTGTTTTCTCTTTTGCTCTTTAGAAGAAAACTTTCACACTTACTTAACCACTTGGTTAAGTTCGTGTCCTGTGACAATCTTTTTTGAGTTTATCACCATAATTGTTAAATAAAAAACTCATAAACAAAGTGCAACCCATAAAATTTCCAATCTTAAAATCAACTCACATCACACTTGGTATGGTTTTGGCCTTTGGAAATCTATTTTCTTCAAATTTTGACACGGTTTTTTAAGGTGTTATGAGTATTTCTCGAGCCTATAAGTAGCACCATTGTGTTGATCCACATGAAAACTATGAAAAATTGTCTATCTTGACATACATAATCATATTTAGAGGTCTCATCAAGCCTTTCGAAGTGACCCACTTATTATGGTTTTGGCCTAAGATAATGTTTTTTTTTGCCCTAAAATGTTCAACACTTCTAACTTTATTTACATTAGTTTAGAAAGGTTTAAGAAAAGGTAGTAATAGGATTAAAAAAATATAAATACAAAACATGTAGATATTACAAAACTTTTTCATTAAATAAACTAATTGTTACATGAAACTAACTAAAGATTATATTACATGTAGAAGATATTTGTCTCCATAGTTGTGTCAAGTATCACAATGAGGATGTCTACTGTGTTGGATTTCTTTGTTGTCATTGTTCTTGATGTGAATTTATTTTAGCTTTGCACATGTGTTTAGGACTTTTACTTGAATTAAAATTGTGACTAGGCACGAACTTAACCAAGTGGTTAAGTAAGTGTGAAGGTTCTCTTCAAAAGATTAAAGGGAAAAACACAAGTAATAAGATGATGATGATGATGATGAGCAAGGAATTAAGACAAGATATCATTAGGCGGAATTTAAAAATACATAACCAAATAAATGGAGAACATGTGGAGAAATGGAAGGAAGAATGAAGGAAAGATTAAAATGAAAGAAAGCTTATAGATATGGGGAAGTGGGATTGAATCACGCCACTTGGAAAAGGGAGCTCCAAGATGAATGAGGGGGAGTTGCCACTTGAAGCATTCTTTGCTAAAGATAAGACTCAAAGATAAATTGGAAACCACACAAGGAAATCACTCTAACAGAGTTTCTTTACTTCAATTTCGATGTCCCTTACAATGAGGCAAGACACTCTATTTATAGGTGAAAGTGCCTTGGAGAACAAGAGTGAAGGGTAGGGACGACAATTTACACAAAGCTTCTAGAATCTAGGTTTAACGTAGGTGATGTCGCACCATGGGTGAACTTTCTAAAAGGTAGGTCAAACAGTGATGCATAGAGGCAACACATGGGAGGTGTTTCTATAAGCTAGGTTGAGGTGGGCTTGCCCAATTTATGCTAAGTACACCCTAATCTACTGAAATCAAAAGCAAGGAAAATAGTTAGTGCTCAGGTCAAATTATATGGGCTATGCTCCTATTAATCCTCTGATGAATAAGAGGCTCTGAAGCACTGACTATGGGTTGAACCTGACCTAGTCTTGGATTCTGTATGATGCTCTTAGTCATCCGTTTGGAAGGTTGGGCTAGTTCAGTGGTTGCTCTATCACTCAGGGTTCCCTCATGCTCCTCGGGTTGGACAGAATTCGTCCACGAATTTGAAACACCTGTAGAGAAAAGAGTTAGATTGCTAACATTAAAAGAATTACTCCCTAAATATGTTTCAGGAAAATCTAACTTATAAGCATTATCATTTATCCTTTTAATGATCTCAAAGGGACCATCACCACGAGGAAGGAGTTTGGGTTTCCTTTGAGTAGAAAAACAATCCTTTCTCAAGTGATGTCATACCCGGTCCTCAGGTTTAAAGATCATTTCTTTGCACCCCTTATTTAAATGTTGAGCATACTTGTCTACCTTCCTTTCTATTTGGCGCTTGATGTGTTGGTACAAGTTTTTAATACATGTAGCTTTTTCAGAACCATCTTTTTACAACACTTCATCAAGTACAAGAATAAGAAGTAGGTCAAAAGGTGTAAGGGGATTGAACCCATACACAACCTCAAAAGGGGTGTGAGAAGTAGTAGAATTAACTACTCTATTATAAGCAAACTCAATATGAGGAAGTAAGTCCTCCCACACCCTAGGATTCCCTAAAATAAGGCATCTTAACATTTGGGACAAAGTTCTATTGACCACTTATGTTTGGCCGTTTGTTTGGGGATGACAAGTAGTAGAAAACATCAGTTTAGTGCCAAGTTGGCCCCATAATGTTTTCCAAAAGTGACTTAAGAACATAAAGTCTTTGTCAGATACTATACTTCTAGGAAGCCCATGCAATCTAACAACTTTCTTAAAGAAAAGATTGGCAATATTGCAAGCATCATCTACTTTGTGGTATTGAATAAAATGAGCCATTTTAGAAAAATGATCCACTACCACAAATCACTACAAGAAATAATGATGGAAGAGTCCCCAAAAGAGTGATGTAAATACCAAAAGAGAGATGCTACATGGGGCTAGTGTGGGCTTAGCGTCCCAATAGAAATGGAAGTTAATCTTTTCGTGGCTATGCATTAGAGACGGCCTCCAATGGGACATAAATGTACAAGGTAGTGTTGGTTAAGCCTACATAAAGAATATATATTATTTAACTATAGTGTAGGTTTGTGAGACACTAAAATGGATATATAATTAAATAACTATTAAGAAGTGGACTTTAAGTCTAACTCAACCTCATAAAATTGGCTTACAAGGTGAGGTTTGCACCCACTTATGTACTATGAAATGTCCTAATCTCTAGTCGATGTGGGGTCTCCAACACCCCCCCCCCCCCCCTCACGTTGAGGCTACCAACTCGTGCATGGGACTAGATGTTATGGGTGGTCCGATAACAGACCGATAGCAGGTGGCCTGATGATCCCAACAAACAATCGTTATAATAGGCTCGAAATGGCTTTGATACCATATTAAGAAGTGGACTTTAAGTCAAACTCAACCTCATAAAACTAGCTTGTAAGGTGAGATTAGCACCCATTTATATACTATGAAATGTCTTAATCTCTAGTCGATGTGTGATCTCCAAGAATAATTAAACTTAGTGTCGCTCTTGGGGACACTACGTGAGAAAGTTGCATGGACAAAATTATTTTTGTTTGATTTTATTTGAAAATTGAAAAGTTTCATGAGTGTTAAATAATAATGGACTAACCAAAAGCTTAAATTTGTTCACTTTTTTAATCATTGAGATTTGTTCCAATATTTGAATTTAAATAACATTAAATTTGTATTTAGATATTTTGCATCAATTACTCTTTTACAAAATTTAATTATTGTATTATATCATGTTTTTATTATTATTATTATTATTATTACTTATTTACGAATTATGTGTTTGATTTTATTAGAAATTGAAGAAAAAAATCTGCACTTAAGTCATAATTTATTAAGTTTAAAAAAAAAATATGTTCACACTTTTTCAATTATCGAAGTCTATTTCAATATTTGAAATTAACAAACAATTAATTTGTTTTTAAATATTTTGTATAAATTACTTCTTTACCGTATTTAGTTATTTTATTGTATAATATTTTTTTTAATTATTATTGTGTGTTTGGTTTTATTACAAATGGAAAAGTTTTTTTTTAAGTATTAAATGATGTGTTGCCTTACCACACAATGGCATATCTATTCTCCATATTTGAATTAAAAAAAATAGTAAATTCTTTTTTAAATTTTTTTTCCATCAATTACCCTTTTAAATATTAAGTTGTTTGATTCTATCATGATTTTTTAATTATTGTTATTATTATTAATCATTTACGAATTATGTACTTGACTTTGTTGGATACTGAAAAGTTTCATGCAATGTTAAATGATAATTTACTAAGTTACCATGAAGTCAAATTTTATCACTCTCTTTCAAACGTTGACATATGTTCCAATATTTGAATTGGAAAAATAATATATTTGTTTTGAAATATTTTGCATCAATTACCTTTTTACAGTATTGAATTATTTTATTGTATAACATTTTTAATTATTATTAATATTACTCATTTACGAATTGTGTGTTTGATTTTATTGGAAAATTAAAAAATTTGTGCAATGTTAAATGATAATTGGTTGAGTTATCAAAATGTTAAATTTATCCACTATATACCCTACTAAAAAAACACTAAATAGAAACCAATTTTGAAGTTAAAAATAATTAGTAGTTGTTATATTAACTAAGTTAATTAGATACCAATTTATAAATTATTTATCAATAACATAAACTAATTTATATATCAATAATTTAGTCTCTAACAAAGTATTTAAATTATTTAATATAGCAACTAATTATTTTTTATCTTTAAAATTAGTTTCTATTTAATGATTTTTGTAGTAATGTAAGTGTTCATATTTCGTCCAATGTTTTGAATTTAAAAAACAATATATTTGTTTTGAAATGTTTTGCATCAATTACCTTGTTTACAGTGTTTAATTGTTTTCTTGTATAGTAGTTTTAATTATTATTATTATTATTGTTACTCATTTAGGAAAGAGTATTGATATATAAACAATTACCACGTGGTTGCGCCACATTACAATCAGTGGCGTGGCATGGAAAATAATATTTTATTATAAATACGGGGTCGAAATGATGCGGTGGAAAAAATTGGAAATGTAGTGCTATATGCGTTTTTCTCATTTTTTGAAAGCTGCTGTTAGGGTGGGAGATTGCGTCTTCAATTCGCATTTTCCAAAAGTTGTTGTTAGAGTTGGGAGATTGCGCTTTTAATTCGCATTTCCTGAAAGTTATTGTTAGGGTTGGTAGATTGCGTCTTCAATTCGCATTTTCCAAAAACTGATGTTAGGGTTGGGAGATTGCACCTTCAGTTCAAATTTTTGTGTCATTTGGAGTGTTGTTTGCAGTGCAATTTAGGGGCTTCAAAGGAGGTTTGTTTTCGTTTGGTTTAGGGTTTTATTGCATTATGGTTGCGATTTTGTTCTCTACTTTTGTGATTGGGTACCATTGATTTCTGATTTCATGGTGTGTATTTTTTATTTCCGTTTTGGATTTTGATTTTAGGGGTTATTTAGGGTTTCGTTTTGAGTATGAAAAAATTTAATTCCAAAACAGTTGACCTATAATATGTTTCATATATGTCATACTCCATTGCATTCATAAATATAATATTTCAACTCTGAATTTAGATTCAAATGTGGACAAAGTTTGGCATTGCACTAACCGAATTACGAATAATGTCAACTTGGTGTGTACTACATGAGGTTTTTAGTCAAGGACCTCTCTCAATCCATGACTTCTTTCGTGTAGACCATGGTCGTCCCTTTCTTTTAACAGCGATTAGGCTACGAACTTCCATGTTTATGTTCAAAGTGATATGATTAAGTGACATGGGTGGTGGAGCAAGGCCAAACAACACTGCTTGGGTCACAATTGTAGAAGTTTGTTGATTTTCCTTGTGTTTGGCCAGAAAATCATCAAGACGCTTATGTAATTGTTCTGTTGCACTTATTGAGGCACTTGCAAGTTCAGCTATATCATAAAATTTCTTGCACAACCCGTCCTATCTATCAATTTGTGGATCATTGTCCTTCATCCCAGATGAAGCTCTATGTAGGTGTGTTTTCGGCGAAGATCCATTTGGTCAACACATACTTCATTGGTACTTGTGCCACTTTTTCTTACACAATAACAACCAAGCAGTGTAGACACAAAATTCCCCTAAACATAAATAACCAGCATGTGCAGGAAATATCAAGGTTATCCCGATTAAAACACACTTCAAAGTTCATGTGTTTAGTTCTTTCATTACAGAAGAACTCTTCAACAACATTGAACCGACAACTTTGTTCCTCAACAAACACATTATGAGCAACACAATTTATTTTCAATCTAAATTTCTACTTGCACTTCACTGAATTTGGCATGTGTGTACTCCATTTGGAATTGTCTTTCTATGCTAGACTAGGACATGCAAGGAGTAACGGTGTTCAACGAAGCAAAGTCTGATTCACATTCTAATTGTGTTTTTTTGTAGTACATTGTCATATTAATGTACAAATTGTTGGAGTGTAGTCATTGAATTGATATAGCCATAAAAAAAAGGCGTTCATGCTCTCGTTCCTTTGTGTTGTTGACATCCCTGCCTAAAATAAATTCTTAAGAAAACATGGCACCCAACGTTGTCGTTCTTCAAATAGGGTAGTCACCAAACATTGTTACTCAAATCAAATGCACTAATGAATTTTCCAGGACGACAAAAATTCATCAACATTGGTGGACTCATACATTATGGTCTTCATTGCATGTTTGATTTGTTTATATTGACCATAACCTTGTAGCTTCTCAGGTATATTCTTCATGATGTGCCATAAGCACCACCTGTGACTTGCATTAGGAAAAACAATTTATATTGCATTATGCATTGCCCTGTATTGGTCAATCACAATGCCTTTTGGTGGCCTATTTGACATACATCGCAACCAAGTTTGAAAGAGCCAAACAAAACCATTTATGTTTTCTAAAGATAGTAGTCCACAACCCAACAAAATAGATTGGCCATGATGATTAACACCAACAAATGGTGCAAATGGCATGTCATATTTATTAGTCAAATACGTAGTATCAAAACATAGAACATCCCCAAAGCTTTCCCACGTTGCTTGACTTTGTGCATCAGCCCAAAAAATATGACGGATGCGGTTATCAATGTCGAAATCAATGTCAAAGAAAAAGTGTTGATTAAGCTCCCTCATACGAGAGAAATGAGTTAACATTCCACTGTAGGAACCAAATCATCATTGTCCGGTCCTTTCTTAGAACTTCGTGTTTTGATGCCAAAACCCTTTGAAATGGCATATTGTCGATAACAAAATTTAACAATATCAGGTTTATCAAAACACATGTCCACTGTAGGAACCAAATCATCATCATTATTAATTCATTTGTTATTAATTGTGTTAGAAGTCTCACATTCTTCAAGCAGGGGAATCTCATTAAGGCAAATATTCTCCATTTCGTTAATATTTTGCATTATTAAAAACATTATCGGATGCAAGTATCAATATACTACATTGTAAAATAAATAAAAGAATATTGTCTCACCTTGTATGCTATTGAAAGTAAAATAAAAAAAGTAAGAAGTCAGACAAATATTCTCCATTTCATTCATAGTCTATAATCTTTAAAACATCTTGTATGTAAGTATTAATATACTACATTATTTACAAAATAAAATAAGATTGTGCCATATTGTATGATATTCAAATTAAAATAAAACAAGTATGAACTATTACTCAGATATCAAAACTGTAATAAAGTGCAAAAAAACATGACAAAACATGACTTTGCGTGGAGGTTTTCAATGTGTAGGTGAAGAAGTATCCAAATGCATTGAATGCAGCGTTTGGAAATGAACTTCACATTGAATGCAAAGGTTGAAAATCACCTTCTTGTAGGTGTGTATTGAAAGAAACTGTTAATGGAGTAAATGGAAGCATTCCACCACCGTCCTTGTTGTGGGTATGTAATAAAAGAAGCACTTAATGGAATTAATGGACTCATTCTGGCAACGTACTTCTTGTAAGTGGGTATTAAAGAAACTTTTTGCCTTACTTATCTTTGCCTTTTCAATCAATTAAATCATAGTAGTTCAAATGCATTAATATGAGTTAATGCTAACACCTACCAACCTCATCAGAGATGTCATTTCAAAAAATAAATACAAAACTGCACATAGCCAATGCTACCTTCAATATCTTCAGTGGAAAAGATTATTCAGTTAAAAAAAATATATAATAGAAATTCATATTTTTCATATAAAACTTGCATTTATTGTTAATAAAATGATAATAATATAATATGAAATCAAATAAATTTCAAGAAAAAAATCATAAATTATTAATAAAATAATAATAATTTAGTATAAATTAAAAAACAGTTCATGAAAAAATTCACTGATAATGAAACAATAATAAAATAATAATCTAATATGAATTCAAAAGTACTAAACATAAAAAGTTCATTTATCATATTAATAAAATAATAATTATTTAATATGAATTGATGAAAATATATACTTATAACCATGTGTCAAGTTCATACATTTTAAGCAATTCCTACTTTCCTATCTTCTAACATTAACTTCATACAACATTCATTCTTTAATAAAATAATTTCTAATGGAAGAATGAGAGGGTCTTGATATTGATACCACTAATATTGCATAATTTGTACGACAATGCAATTCCAACACAAATGTAATACCTAGACTTGCAGGTAATGTGCAAGTTGTTATTTATATATACAAGAATCACCACATACCATGACCACTGTCACGGTAAAAAAAACTAAAGTTTGGACCAAATTAAATTAAATTCAAAAGCATTATGTGTTGTGTGCATAAAGTATTACGCATATCACCACTTATTCATGGACTCATTTCTAGTTATTTTGGGAGAAAACTCAATGACGACCACATCACTCATGACCAATTGGAAATGCCAAAAAAAAAAAACTTGGGACCATCTAACCCACTACCAATAAGTCCAACAATCCATCCTCATTCTCTGAAAAACCTAGTTAAAAAATTGTATAAAGCGTCCATTTGGAACAACTTAAATTGTGATCACCACTTATTTAGACAGGGATCACTGGTTACCATGACCACTGTGAGAGTCAAAAGTTGAAACTTGGACTAACTAAGTTAAATCCCAGAACATTATGTGTTGTGTTCAGAAAGTATTATGCATATGACCACTTATTCATGCACTCGTCCCCACTTATTATGGGAGAAAACCCAATGACCACCACATCACTTTTGCAACTACAAATGCAAAATTAACCTTACAACCATCCACCCAAAAATTATGTTTGTATATGTACGTACACACTATTTAAATAAACCAACGGCAACCTCAACAATATAAAATAACTAGTCCATTAATGATCATGTACTTGTACATTTAACACAACAGTATCACAGTTAATTTAAAATAAAAGATGCACAATTTTTTCAACTGCGTCTGTAACATCTGTTACATGGTACATGTAACTTTACAATTACAAAGTTTCTAAAAAAAACAAATATGAATCACTATCATCAATGTTGACCATTCAAGTTGAAATCCTTCAAAAGATTATCTCGATATATATTTCGAGCATCAAAAAGCAGTTGCACACCATTTCTTGTCGCAAAACTTGGAGATCCTCCTAAAATTTACATGTTTAATTCATTATAGCACAAAGTCAATGTAAAAAATGAAACTATGAAATATATAAAATTAATAACTACCGTAGTGTACTTTGGGATCGTCTTGCCATCAAAGTCACCTTTCCCATTCCATATTTGCATATATTTCATTACTATAACCCCACAATCATACTTGCATACATGATACAACAACACATCAATTAACACGATATACATATCAATCAAAATAACAAGTACACTTGTTTTATATATTTATGTGTTTGGTTGTAAAGGAACATCTTCTTCTACAAGTCCAATACGAGGAGTGTTTATTTAAGCAACATTGTCAACATAAAGAAACAAGTCCTGAAGTTGTTTGACCTACACATATGAACATTATCACAATCCTTAACATTCAAAACAAATTAAACACAATTATCAATTCATTGACTTTTAAACATAATGCAACTACATAGCATTGCTTTGTCAATTTCTTTACGTTCGACAATAAATCCAGGAAAGGAATCCAAAACATACAGTTGCATAGTATCGCGGTTCAGGACGTAGCACCATCAGTGTTGTTTGTGAAGCGTGGGGACAAACACCTACATGTGTGAATAAATTTTAAATTTAACGTAACATTAATAAAATTTCATTAACATGTAATTAAGCATAAATAAATAAACCACTCACAAATTCACAATGTGATAGCCCTTCTAATTCAAAGAAACCATTCTTTATAAAACGACATGTAGTCCTTCTTCTGCCAAATTGTGGGACTCATGGTCATTTCTTTTATCACGCGACTTTATAACAAACAATAAGTACTATTAACACCAACATCATAAAAAAACAAACAACAATAAATACACACAGTTGACTTACCACAAAGAAAGAATTAAAGCAAAAGTGGTCAACCCCTCCAATTTTATGATATTCATCAAACATGAAGAAACCAGTTGCAAATAGCATAACCTAAAAATACATTGCAACTATTTCAATTTACATACTATAATTCAATAAAAATCAAAAGTTATAAAAAGAAATGTGTCATCTCGTTAACTCTTGACCTGTGACTTAATGAAAGCAAGTCAGCCCCAGTCAATATCAACTTTTTTATGTCAATAAGAACACTGCAACATGACAAAAAATAAATGGTCAAATTAACTCACTTAAATAAGTTAATTAAGTAATGGTAAGTATCACCAGTTCACTATATATTCACTTAACGGTTTAAGTGCAGTCCCTGCAATAAACACGTTATTTTATATATCTTCATTCCATCAAGGGGTACGTCTTCAACAACATTGGGTTTGTCTTCAGCACAAGCACTAGGTTGGTCTTCAATAGCAGGAGGTACTATTCACCAATGATTTGCTTTGTGCACTTGTTCTTGCAAAATTCTAATTTTCTTTTGCAAATCACATAGCCTTTTGTCATTCACTATAATTTGCTTTTGGGAAACTTCATGCTGGTTAAGAATTGTTTCCCATTCACTCAGAGAAGAGGCTCGGTACATTCATGTTTTTCATGTGAACCAACACATACGACTTCAATAACAATGTCCAGGTTTTGTTCTTCTTCAGTCAAGGGACATTCCCATGAAATCTGAAATACAATATTATTTATTATAATAAAGAAATTAAGGCAAAATTATCAACCACAAAGTTAACAATATAATCCACCTCAACTGATAAAAAAACATCATGTATCTTTCTTGACCGAAGGTTTACGCATGACCGTTGCAAAAATCGTGAAAAACGAGAATTATTTCCCGCTTTATCAAGCCAAACATGTTCAACTGCCCCTGTTGCACAAAAACATTAGTCAATAAAAAACTTGGTTTTAAGACTATGAACATTGCATTATATCATCCATTGTCGTCAATTTTGTACATGCCTGCAATACAACAACACAATCAACTAAGTATATCTCACAAGGATTCATTTGTTGGTTATATACTTTGGAAGCCCGAGTTACACTGGAAACAATTGATTCATGAACTGCACCCCCCAATTGTACACGTGGAGTGCATCTAAATTGTCTAAAACTCTAAAAGGAAAGCTACAAAAATTCTTATAACTCCTAGGAAAATAAAAAAACAAGTGAAAGCAAAAGGTATAGCATACAAAAATCATCAACATTTTCTCTCATCCTAAATTTTTCATCAGTCATTTTCTTCATAATACTACGTACATTAATCTCCTCTCCGTCAAACAACTCATTCACCAACCCTTCTGTATCATCCTCTAAATTTAGAGCTCCCCCCCCCCCAACACGCAATCTCAATCCCACACGGATATCCATAAGTGATAAAGGAACTAAATTTTCCCTAAACATGAAACTTTGTTTACTCTCATTCCACCTACTTAGGAGTTCTCTTAAAACGGTAGTTGATATTTGTATTATGTATTCTACTTCCACAATGTACTCCGTTTGCACTTTGTGTGTCACTATAACCTAAAAATTCAAAGCACACTATAATTAATGTTTAATGCATTTCATAAATAACAAAACTATTAACAACCTTACAATATAATCAATCTTACATTGAAGTCTTTTTCTTCACCATCACTTTGTCTTGAACTTGAAGTCATGTTGCAAACAATAGGAAACTGGTAATTGCACACAAAAATCATCACATTAAAGTACTTAAGCACTTCCAATGACCTATTTTAGTATTACATTACACCCTCCAAACATTATATTATACTTATACACTAAAACACATATATTAAATAAGTTCAAGCATACACAACATACGTTTAGTGTGGCTCAGCTAAAAAGAAAAGGAAGTGTTGATATATTTATTCCTATTTTCATATTTTAACAACAAGAATCGTTGATTTTTTTGGAGTCTTAATATAGCTACATTTTTTCTTCCCAATGTTTTATGTATTGGTCATGAGTACTTTTATGGATTTTCAATCACTAGTAATTGTTAGTGTTTTAGATAACAAATCAAGTTGAAGTTGAGATGATTATTTGGAATGGCTTTATCTCACTAAGTTGACTCTATGTACCATGATTATACAATGTAGAGTTGGAATCCATTTTTTTGCAATGTATTTCTTGTTTTGCAAGAATGGAAACTTTGACAAAACTAGTACATTTTGTTCGTGTCATCTGAGTTGTCTAGGTGGTATATTTGCTAACATTTTCTTTCATGTCATTTACTAGTCACTTTTTGGTTTTATGGAGTCAAAATATTAACAAATGAGTTTATTGTTGAACAAGAATGAGCAAGAAATTGAACAAACAGAACTTAGTCTCACTTTAATCAACTTAGCATTGCTAGGAAATGCATATAAAAAAGTGAATTTGGTAAGAAATGCATAAATTGAAACAAATTGATATTTGTTTTTCATGATACACAAAATCATTTAAGAGTTAAAATAGTTCACCCCTCTAAATAATGAAATAATGATTACATGTCAAGTTTTGATGGTTTCAAAATTTCATCATTTGGTTCTCATTTTCTAACCCCATACAACTAAAGAAATCACAAATCCAAAGTTGACTTTAATCTCAGTTTTAAGCAACTTAGCCTTGCTAGGAAATGCATATAAAGAAACGAATTTGGTAAGAAATGCATAAATTAAAAAAAATGGTATTTTTTTCATGATACACAAAATCAATTCACACTAAAAATAGTTCACCCCCTAAATAATGAAATAATGATGATGGTTCCAACTATTGGATTCAAAGATTAAGAGTTAGAAAAAAAAATGCACATCACGAACATGTTTCATAGTAGATGTTGCTTTCGTTTTTCTCTTGTCATTTCTTGCTTACTTGATAAGCGTGTACAAGTTCGATAAAGTTAGTTAATTAATTGGAAAATTTTCAACTTTTCCCTACATTATCTACACTATGCGGACATAATACACATGTGTTACAAAATTGTCAAATATCATACATAACAACTCTTTCGAAAGGTAATAATAGGAATGTTAATTCGACCCTATGGCATAAAATTCTCTTTTATATTCCTACAATGGATTCAGGTGAAATAACTTTAACCACACATAGCGATGACAAATATATGTTATCCGATTAAGTCTTGTTCCATTGGTTGTTGCCACTGCATCTTGCAAACTGGGGTATCACAAGTTACCATAAAAGTGCATATAATTTTTACATTCATCATAAAAGTACAATAGAACTTTAACTATAACAATCCCAGTAAAATTCAGCAACCTAATGGGATCTCCATTACATAAAGGTGAAATAAAAATATGTACAACATGACACAAATTCAGGGCATTCATACAATTTGGTTTCTCTCTTTCTCCAAGTACTAAGATCGAATACATTCCAATGTTCAACACATGAGAAATACAAACACGCATAATCCAAATCAAAGAAGTGCAAAAATCATAATCCCTAAATCCTATAACCCTAAATAACCCTTAAAATTAAAACCCCAAGAAGAATCCTACATAGCTCCTAAAATAAAAACTCAACAAAACCCTAAATAACCCCCAAATCAAAATCCAAAATGGAAATAAAAAATACACACCATGAAATCGGAAATCAATGGCACCCAATCACAAAAGTAGAGAACAAGATCACAACCATAATGCAATAAAATCCTAAACGCACTGAAAATAAACCTCCTTTTGAAGCCCCCAAATCACATTGCAAACAACACTCTAAATGCCACAAAAATTTGAACTAAAGGAGCAATCCCACTTTGCCTTCTCGATGCAGGTTTCCAGTGAAACAAAGAACGAAAATTTCATTCAAATCAAAAACCAATTTGTTTACCTCATTTTTAATTTTTTAAGATAAGGACAAAATTACCCTTTGTCATGTCATCAAATGTGCCACGTAGTAGGGAGGTATACAGGTGCAACTTTTTTATGAATGTCAAACAATCATTTTCCTTTAGGAAAGAGTAATGATATATAAACAACTGCCTAATTTGATTTTATTGAAGACTTAAAAGTTTTGTGCAGAATTAGATGATAATTTGTTGATTTACCTAAATGTTATATATATCCATTCCCTCTAAAGTGGTGAGAAGTATGTTCAAATATTTGAATTTAAAAATTAATAATTTTGTTTTAAAATGTTTTGAATCAATTATCGCGTTACAATATTTAATTCTTTTATTGTATCTTGCCTTCGTTATTAGTATTTTTATTGCTAATTTACAAAAATGTTTACCTAGTTTGATTAGAAATTAAAAAAATTCCTCTCGTGTTAAGTGGTAATTTATTGATCTACAAAAATGACAAGTGTATTCATAATTTTGTTTTCAATTATCGAGCTCTATTTCACTATTTGAATTTAAAAGAATGATAATTTTTTAAAATTATTTGCATTAATTACTCCTCTATAGTATTTAATTATTTTATTGTATATTTTTTTAATTATTATTATCATCACTTATTTACAAATTAAATGATTGATTTTGTTACAAACTGAAAAATTTATTGAATGATAATTTGTTGAGTTACCAAGATATCATATCTAATCACTTTCTTCCAATTATTGAGGTATGTTCTAATATTTTAATTTAAAAAAATAATAAATTTGTTTTTAAATATCTTACCATCAATTACCTCTTACAGTATTTGATTGTTTTATTGCATTGTGTTTTTTAGTTATTATTATCAGTCATTAACGAATTATGGCTTTGTTTTATTGGAAACTGAGATGTTAAGTGATAATTGATCAAGTTATCAAAAAGGTCAAATTTATTCGCTCTCTTTAAATTAAATTATCGAGGTGTGTTTCAATATTTGAATTTTAAAAATTAATAAATTCATTTTTAAATATTTTTTTATAAATTACCGTTTTAATGTATTTAATTATTGTATCGTGATTATTGCTCATTTAAGAGTTATGTGTTTGATTTTACATCAATCACTCCTTTACAATATTTAATTATATTATTGTATGATTGTTTTTTTAATTATTATTATCATTACCCATTTAGGAATTGAATGTTTGATTTGTTAGAATTTGAAAAGTTTCTTAGAGTATTAAATAATAATGTACTGAGTTACCAAAATATTATATTTATTCAATCTCTTTTAATTATTAAGGTATGTTTCAATATTTGAATTTTATAAAATAGTAAATTCATTTTTATTTTGCATCAATTACCGTTTTGGAGTATTTAATTATTTTATTTTATTATTATTTTTTAGTTATTATTATTATTAGTCATTAACAAATTATGTGTTTAATTTTATTAGAAACTAAAAAGTTTTATGTAGTGTTAATTGTTGAGGAACTAAGTTACCAAAAGTTAAAATCTTTCACCTTCTTTTTAATCATTGAGACCTGTTTTAATATTTGAATTTAAACAACAATTATTTGTTTGTAAATATTTTACATTGGTTAGTATTTTACAATATTTAATTATTGTATCATATTTTGTAATTATTATTATCTCTTTATAAATTGTGTCTGGTTTTACTAGGAAGTACAAAATTTCCTACAATGTTAAATGATAATTGATAAGGTTACAAAGAAGGCAAATATGTCCAATCTCTTTGAGTTATCGAGATCTGTTTTAATATTTGAATTAAAAAATAATATTTTAAAAAAAATGTTTTGCATCAATTACTTATCTACAATATTTAATGATTTTATTATATCTTGTTATTCTTATTGTTATTATTATTATTATAAAAATTGAAAACTTATTATATATAGATATCAATACTTTAATATAACTTAACAAATTAAAACATACTAATATTAGTATTTTTATGAACTAATAATAATTTGAAAGTTAAATATTTTAAGTAATAAATGAAAATAATAGAAGAAATATTACATACTTGTCAATAAATGATTTTATTCCAAAAATAGTGCAATTTTCAAATCAACATATTTATTTTGGTTTAATTATTGGATTTCTTTCCAAAATTGTAATTTCACATTCAAAATACAATTTTAAATGGAAAATATCATTAAAAACTATCTCCTAAATAAATAAATATATAATAAAAATAAAAGCACCAATTAATTGGTAGTATCTTTGGAAAGGTAGAGTTTGTCATTTTTCTCTTAATAACCCTAGATGCAATCTCTTTCATTCTAAAGTTATTTAACTCCCATCATTTTTAAAATTTCTCTCCAACTCTTCTTTTAGATTCATCCTTTGGAAAAAAAAATAAAAATCTCTAGCTTATATAATTCTGATCTGTTTTCACATTGCGAGATTTGTGTTCATGGTTCATAATATGTGAATAGTTTTGGCTTCTCACTCATACTCCTGTGTTTGGATTATCATTAGATTGTTTCACTTTCTGAAGCAGAACACAAAGAAGTAAGAATTCTTATGATCATTTGTTGAAACTTGCGTTTACACCAAGGATAGCTTGTTTCCAAACACACCCTTCATCTTCTTATTTCATTAAGGTAACCCTTTGATCCAAACAATTATTATTTTATTATCTTGGTCATAATTTGAAGTGAGTATCATGTTAAATAGTGAATTTGGGTTTTGATATTTAGTGTTCATAGATGATTTTGCACGAATTTTTTATTTGATTTTTATGTCACTAACCTCAAATTCAATTATTTTACTATGTTTAGGGGAAAACCATATAAACTAAGTTTAATAGTATCTTATCTTGAGTTATTAATTCAAATGGTGAATCTATTTATTCATTTTAAGGTGACTCGTGTCTCCATTTATTTTCTTTCTATATATTTATTTTTTGGTTAAACACATTCTCTTTGTTTTCTTGATTGAAAAGACTTGAAATTGATATATCCTTCCTCCAAACCTAAGGGTATGCATCACATTTGAGATAAAATACTTTTTTGTTAAGGACTACTAATTTCTTTTCCTTGTTATCTATCATTAGCTAGCACTTAAACTCAACTTTGATAAACACATGAGTTAAGACATCATAGTATTGGTACCAATGATCAAGACAACCTATCAGTTGTGAAAAATGTAATGCAAAATAATCTCTTAGCACTTAGGAAATTTTGTTAAAAGATATTTTTTTTTAAGAATGAATAAAATATGTTTGGATTGTAATAAATATTTTTAGAAATATGTATATAAATTTTGAAAAAGTTAAAGAGTGGCATGGTAAGATTCGAGTTTTTAAAATAGAAATATTAAATAGATAAATAATAAAAAAAGTTTATGAATAGAGAATAAATATTCATCATTTCTTTCATTCAAAATTTTATTTTTCTTAAATTTTTTTTATCCAAAGTTTGTCTATGTCTATATAAGATTCTCATTTTTGTTATTTAGTTTGATTATAACGTTAAGGAGGAAGCTAGACAAGGAGCAAGACTAGCTTATCATAATTGAATTTTGGTAAGTGTCCGACCTCTACTAAGAGTATTTTATTTCTTATTTTCTTTGTATGCTTTGTTAAGGGAGAATCTTATTGGAATAAGAATTGATAGTTTGGAAATATTTTCAAGAATTTAATTGGATTTTTGGAAGTGCTAAGAGAAGCTTAAGATTATAAACATGCTAACATTTAGGTAAGGGGAGTTAATATTTACTTTTATTTAATGATTTTTTTTAATGAGTGGAGTATGAAATGGTTGACATGTTAAATATATGTATATAAAAGTGTTGTATTTATATCTTTGAGTATGTTTTATAACATAATGAATTGGAACTTGAAATGTATTTTAATAAAATTGAAATGCATGTGGATTAAGTATTTTTATTATTTATTCTTTGTTTTCTAATGAGTGTTCTCAAGTTGAATATTGTTTAAATAACATCTCATCACTCAGGCGACACCTATATAGTGTGTAATTATTGATGAGAAAAACGCACGCAGAAGCAACACAATCACGAATCAACTGCAAAAAAAATAAATGACACAAGATTTAATGTGGTTCGGTCGCTAACTGCAACCTACATCCACACGGGCAACTATTAGGTTTCATTCAATCATGTTGCACACCAATTACAAGTACAATGATCTTTTTAAATAGAGATTATAAAATGGATAGAATGATTAAGCTCACTCATTGAACATGGTGTCTAGTCAGCCCAACCCAATTGGTCCTGCCTTCATACCCAACAATCTCTCACTTGAAGCCACGAAACAATGTTCACTTGCGCTTCAATTGTGTACAATGATTAAGCTCACTCACTAAACATGGTGTCTAGTCAGCCCAACCCAATTGGTCCTGACTTCATACCCAACAATTATTACACTCATTGCTCAAGTGACACTCAAATGATGTGTAATGATTATACTCATTGTTCATCATCGTTCAAGCAACAACATGAACATTTAAACAATGAAGTATGTAGTTAAAAGTTTATACCTTAAGTGAGAGAGATGCAAATGTAATTTTCTCTCCTTTGGGAGTATATCGCTCAAGCAACATGAATGTTGCTCAAGAGAATGATGGTGGTGTACATGAGTCCCAAAACCTTAGAGAAAACATGAATTTACATTAGGGCGTTCAAGTTGTGCAATAATTGCTCAAGTGATAATGGAGCAATGCCTACAACTTTGGATCTTATTAGAAGAAATCCAATGTGCGTGTTGTTCAAACATGGTGAAGATGCTTAGGTGCAATGATAAGCGCTTAAGTAATGAAGATAATTTGATCTTTCAAGATATCTCACTCAAACAATATATTATTTCTTAAGCAAGGAAACTTGTTTCTTAAGCGATGGCGATTTGTGGAGTTGATAAATGAAATGTGATTAATTATAATGGATTGAGATATGTGATTAATGTATGTTATGCATGTCAAAATGTATACGAGGATTAATAGATTTATTTGTGGGATGAGATGATGATTATATGTGAGATTTGTGATCTTATATGGATGATTAATGTATTGATATTCAGGGTGATATCTACCTATATGGTGGATAACTTATGTGGAAAAGTACCATATGTGTACCTATATGGTGGATAACTTATGTGGCAAAGTACCATTTGTGTGACAAAGTATTAAACATATTATTTCATTAAATAAAGGAGATATTCTAGCTTTACTAGTTATTTAATCAAGTTTAAGATATTAGGTAGTGAGAAGTTGAAAGAGGTTTATGCATCAAACTTGGATAAGTAGGTGCATAAACTACCTTGATCGAATGACAAAATTAGTTTTGTTAGAGTATGCTTAATACCTATGTGTCTTTCGAAAAGTGTTATATGAGAGATATGATGATGTGAGTTGATTTTAGATTGATTCATTTAGGTGACACTTTAGATTTAAGATTGAGATTGTTAAGCAATTAAGAGTGAAACGCCTAAGGAAAATTCCCACTGGACATTAACTTAACAAGTGTTAAGTAGATGTGAAGGTTCATTTCCATAAGTCCAAAAGGAAAAACACAATTAAAGGTGAAGATGAATGCCAAAATAGGCGCGGAAATAAACCAAGGAAAACTAAACAAACATAAATGGCCGAATTGAATTCAAGAAGCAAAAACAAGAACAAGACATATTTTGGAATTGAAATTGGAATGGAAAAAGATGAGCGAAAGGAAACATAGGAGATGAATTTGAGAAGACGAAACACGCCACTTGGATTGCTGATTTGCTCTAAGATAAGTGTAAATGCCGCCACTTGAGAGCTCTCAATTTCTCACAAGATAAGACAAAGGTTTAGGGAGACAATGCTCACACACTCTAATTATAGTAACTTTACTCAAATTTCAACTTGTGAATACATGAGGTAGACCTCCCTATTTATAGATTTAGGAGCCTTGGAAAAGAAGAAAAGAGGGTAGAATGGGAAAGGGAGAAGTAGTGCGATTTTAGGGTTTGACTTTGGTCAAAACCGCACCATCCTACAAATTCTAGAATCTAGGTTTTCCTTTCTACCCTAATGGACTTCTTATGGGCCCATTCTTATGTCTTCACCTCTTAATTATGCTATATGAACCTTCTCTTGCTTATTCTACTATTTGGACCCCTCATGTGAGCCCAACTTATTTACAACATTTTTCTAAATATTAAAAAGACTAGCAGGAAGAACCTTAAGTGCTATGGTACTTGTCCAATCCTCCCTCTAGTGAGGTCTCTACTCTGAGATGACTTTTGTTTGTGTGCTTTAACATCCTTGGTCATCTCCTTGTGGGCTGGGTTTGCATCATATGAAGTGCATTAGGATGTGACAAAGGATTCTGATGTCTCATTAATGATGTTTCAATTGATATTGTTTTATTTGGGATGTTGTTGAGGGATAATTGAAAATGTTACTAATAATAGACATGACAAAGTGGGTATGAGTCTACTTAACAGGTTGGTGTTTCCAACTTGTCAACCTGTTTTTTTAATTAAAAAAATAGTTTAATAAATTAATTTTTTTCAAATTATTTTATTTATTAGGATGCAGATGTACAATATTATTGTAACTTAAATCATCAACGCTTAGAAATTAATTTATAATTATTAAATAATGAAGTAATTTAAGATGTAAAAATGATAATAATTTTAATTTATCCAATTAGAGACATTAATTAATTAATAATTTAGAAAAATATTTTTATGATTAAGTGTAGTTTTAATATATATAATATAATACAAAATAAAATTCCAAATTTTTTTTGGAGGACTAGCACACCATTGCGTCCTTTGACGAGACGAATTAAGATTTTTAATCCACTTTGCCACGACAAGCCACAACCTGAAATTAAGGAAAATTCTCCGTGCAACTTACCAATTGTGGTTTGTACTTGACTTACTTTTGAAATTTCAAAAATTACCCTTCATTAAGGATTTGAGATTTTGGAATTAAAAAAAAATACCTTTTAGAAAAACAAATTTGAAATATATTATTTTATTCCATAAATGAAATTTTGGAATAGAATTTGAAAATCAAAATATCGTTATAGAAAAGTAAATCTGGAATGAAAAAACACATTTAAAAAAAATAAATTCAGCAAACAAAATATGAAAATGTATTTTGAGAAAATTTTTCAGAATTGAAAAAAAGTTTCTATAAATCCAACTTTGGAAATGTGTTCCAGAAAATAGATTTTGAAAGTATTTTTGATCTGCAGCTCTTTTTAGTTAAGGACATTTTTGTCAATTTATATGTAAATTAGATATATGTTCAAATTTGAAATTAGACCATATGAAGGTCTAAAGTTAAAATAAAATGAGTTAAATTAGCTTATTTTGCCACCTCTAATTAGGAGTATATTTTGTTATATATATATATTAATGAACTTATGATATATGTGTATTATATATTATGTGTTAGTAATTTAGTTTCAAAATAATTTATATTTAAAATATTATAGGTACAAATATTAATTATTCAATAATATAACTAATAACCATTATCATTAATTCTCAACAACCCTAGTCCAAATTAATTTTACTATATTGCGTTGCATCCTTTTTTGTAATTACTTTATTAATTTAATTGAATTTTACATTTAAATAAAATAGAGAAAATGTAAACATGTAAAAATATAAAATATTTAACCACCCTAGAAAAATAAAATCAAAGGTTTAACCACACACAACATAAAAGTTATATACATATTTTTTTTTAAAATTCACATATTCATGCATATAAAGAAAAATTATTAACTATTTGTAAACTAAAAAACAGTCACAAAAAGTAAGGTTTGGTGTTTGTTAATGAATAGCTGTACAAAAATGTTAGAGTATTTGGTCTAAACTGCACCTATGAACGCCGGAGAGACGTAAGATCGGAACAGAGAGAGAGAGAGAGAGAGAGTGGTTGCTTTAGTGAATCTCACCGCGCTCAACACGCGCCCATTTCTTTTCCCCTCCATTTTCCTCTCACACTCTTCCTTTTTGCGATAACAATCTCTGTAACCGTTCCACATTCCCCTTTTCTATTTCTGGTATGCTTTTCTTTTTCGCGTTTTTTTTTTTTTTATCAAAACACGGAAAAAACCCTAACCCCTCAGGTACCGCTTTTCGTTCCACCACGCACTCTATCTTCTTTCTTTTCAATAATTCTTTATGCTTGCAATGGAATCATCGTAGTTCCTGATTTTATTCCCTGCCTCGCCGTTCCCTTTTCGTTCCATTCTGCGATAATGTATCTGTCACTTTGTTACGGGGGTGTTGGATTGTTACTGTTGCTGCCTACTCGTTTTCCTTTTGGGAAATAATTTTCTGTTTTCGTAGTTTGATTTGTTTGACCAGGCTTTCTCTCCTTAAAGTTCAAATGTTACTGTTCCTGTTACAATTGAAGCAAAAACTCGAATGAAAATGTCCATATTATGGGGTTTATAGATATATTGTGATGTGATGCCAAGAGATTTCAGATTGTCATAATGAGTTTAATTTGTCATCGGTTTTAAGGAAAAACGAATGATGTTAAATTTTGCTTCTACTAATCGTGCTGGTTACTCAATAGTTTAGGTCATGTCAGCTGATGTGCATTCCATTCCTATATAAAATTTTAATGAATGCACGCGTTGTAATTTGATTTCCATGGATACTTATTCCCTTATGTTTGTTTTAAGAGATATATGCCTGCCTACTATTTATGGATTATGCCCTAGTTTCAAAATTTCGCTCAGTGACATGAATTCCTTTTCAACCTTAAGCTGTACCTAAAGTTGTACTGAATGTATCATAAACATGTTTAATACTTTACGCGTTATTTTGTTGAATCTGCCTCATTTTTGTTACTTTACGTTACATTATTGTTTTGTCTTCTTAACCTGATTTTTTGTAATTTACTGTAATTATAGGGATAATCATGGGCCCTACAGAAATTGTGGATTTATCTAGTGATGATGAAAGTGAAACAGTTTGTTTGAAAGCTGTTAAGTTGGAGGGAGATTTTGTTATGGATAAGAAATGTCAAAGTCATACTACTGGACAGGATTCTGAAGAAAACCTAAGTTCTAATGGTCCAAGTACAGGTCATAGTAACTCCAGTGTATTGGAGCAGGGACCATCGCCGGTTGATGACACATGCATTTCGTATGTTTCACCCATTGGTGCAGCACCCCTGTGCAGGCAGTTTTGGAAAGCTGGAAACTATGATGATGGGATTGGTTCTAAAGTCACAGTCCAAAGTAATCCAATATATTTTTCTGGTCAGATTGATATAGGTTTCTAAATTGGTTATATGGCTGCAACTCACCTACACAATTTTCTGTCTACAAGTTCATATAAATTCATCTTGAATTCTTGCCAATTTTCTTCCTGCTTGAATTTCACGGGGACTACAGCTCTTATCTCTTTGTTATGCTTTTTGGGTTGCAGATGCTAAAAATTATCTACACGTGCACCCCATGTTCCTTCACTCAAATGCAACATCCCATAAGTGGGCATTTGGTGGTATGTTCTTACCATCTTTATAAACTTTTGTTTTATTATGACCATTTTGATCGACCACCTTTGGTGATATTTTCCCATGATCTTATCTTTATCTTTTTTATGTTTGCAGCCATAGCAGAGCTTCTTGATAATGCAGTTGATGAGGTTATTATTCCTGATGTTTGAATCATTGAACTGCATGATATTTTAAATGTGATATTGTCGTTTTCTTTTGTCATCTGCAGCGTTCTAAGCTATTGTCTTTGCCTTCTGATAGTACATTGCATGGATTATTGTAAAACATAAACGTCTGTTGTCGTTATTGTTTTATGCCTTAAAAATCTTTTAAGCCATCAATACATATTTTCATTTGATTTTTGTTCCTATTTTTTTTTTTGCACTGTTAACATTTGTTCTTAGGATAGATCCAAAATGGGGCTACCTTTGTCATTGTAGATAAAACTTCAAATCCAAGGGATGGGAGTCCAGCATTGCTGATTCAAGGTATACTGCTTCTGGAATTCATTATATAGGAACATATTTTTGAATCTTTTTTTTGGCTTTAAACTTGTAGCCTGAATCTTTCTTTCATATTTGCACTGGATACAATGATTCTAATTGTTTTGATTTGATCATAACACTTGGCAATTAGATGATGGTGGTGGAATGGATCCAGAGGCAATGCGTCGTTGCATGAGTTTTGGATTTTCAGATAAGAAGTCACAGTTTGCTATTGGACGGTGTATGTATTTTGACTTATTTTTGCTATCATTTTCATATCCCCTTTCATATTTATTTTTCAATTGGGTCTTTTAGATGGAAATGGCTTCAAGACCAGTACTATGAGGCTTGGTGCAGATGTCATAGTCTTCAGTTGTCATCTAAATAATAGGTATGCGTCTGCTAATGAACATAACATCACACTAAAGTTGGTGAAGGCAATGTGTCGCCTGCTGTGTTTGCAGTCACCTTATTATCTTGAAGAAAGTACGAGTATTATTGATTATTTCTCAGATGTATTTGTGCATGTAATTTTAGTTGATTTTTTTATTGGAAAAAAAATGAATAAATTCACCTTTTTTTTCCTTTTCTTTTTATAACCTCAGACAAATGTGAAGATATAATTAGGTTTTTTAAAAATTGAAATAATCTGCTCTCTAATGTTAATCCATTCTATGTACGCTCATCATTATTGATCTTTAGCCGATTCCTCTTGGCCTTTTTGACTATTGCTGCACTTATTTTCTTGGCTGGAAGATGGGGAGGTTTTTCAACAAGCCAACAATGTATGAGTTTAGGGGGGGAATAAATTATTATTTTTTCTTACTGTTTCTATCTTGATCAGGATTTTGACTCAAAGCATTGGACTTCTGTCTTATACGTATTTGACACAAACACAGCTTGACAGAATAGTAGTGCCCATGGTAAGTGGTTTTTCTCATTTTTAACTTGTTGAAGGTTTTGGTTTAAAGGCTACTTCTCCATACAATTGCAATGCAATAATGGAAGGCAACCACACAATTCATAATGATAACAAGTTTAGAAATTTAAATAACAATACAAGGGTAAAATATGCTTTCAGTACAATAAGTATTGAAATATTTATTTTTTAGTACAATAAAAAAAAGAACAATCTTAATACAATGATGGTTGAGTCACTGGAAAAGCACTAGGAAACAAAACAAAATTATGTATTTACCTCCAACCACGAGTAGATTCCTCTTTTCTCTTGGGCCAATAGCTTCCATGAACATTGCTTCACGTCACCTTCCGCGAAGTGTTCTGCAACGACCTTCATTTTTTCTTCAACCCTTGCTTGAAGTAAACATTAGCTTCCACAAAACAATACTTAATTATATTTAAAATTTACAAAATAAATATATAATAGTTCAAGTTCTAGACTTGAAATAACAACAAAACATATTTATTGAGTAGAAAAGAAGAAAAAAGAGGGGAGTGTGGTGCGCAAAAAAAGAGGACAAAGAAATATGGACCCAGCAGTTTGTGTCAGGAGGACTGTGTCAGGAGAAAGGGACAGGTGGTGGCACTGAAGTGGGTCAACTATGGTGCTATATGGTTGCTGAAACAGAACAGCTGTGTGGCCGGTAGGTAATTAGGTTTTTAAATTTTGGGTTGTATGACCGTACCCTTTCTTTTCGAAAAATCCTCCATGGCAGTTTTTGGAAAACACTTGGTGCATCCCCATTTCTCCCTATCCTTTTTATATTTTTCTAGACCTTTTTGGATTTTATGAACCACCTTTTCTCATAGAAGAAACCCTCGCCTCATATTCTCTAGCAACCTTCAACAGTTTGACAGTTTCTCTAACAACCTTGAATCCCCTGCCATATTCTCTAACAACCTTCAACAGTTTGACAAAAAGAGGACTTCTTACCAAATTAAATGGTAGTGCGTTATCATTCTTGCAATTACTAATTTCTTGAATCACAACATCTCTCTATCTTTACACACTTCATTCATTGTCTTTTGTTTGAAAATGTTAGATGTCCCAACCTATCCTTTTGTTACTTCTTCCAAAGAGTCTAGGTTGCCATCTTTCCTTTTTTCTTTATCCTCGAATAGCTTAATTATTTCCTTAACATCATCTGGAACATATACACAAACACTCACATTGCCTTTGTTCGAGCAAGATGATGTTTCATTCTTGGAGCTCCACTCAACTAACATGGGAGCAAAATTTTCTTTCACCTGAAGACTGTGTGGGGGAACACTTTCACATTACTGTCAAGTAGTATCAACATTTTTCATTTTAGCTTGACCCATTCTTCAATAAAATACAGCAACATACAACAAAGACGAACCAACCAGTAAAATACTGACAACAACATAAATATTAGAACAACAAGACAGCAGCAATACAGCAGCCAAAACAGGGGACAAGCTACACAGAAACAAGCCCAGACCTGCTCAGCCAAAAACCAACAACCAACATGGAAAAAGAGGAGAGAATGGGTGGGGTACTCTTTTTACCTGACCTGCTTTGGTGTGACCTGCGGCAACTCAGAATTGCATGATCCACATTTGGATTGTGATTCATGCGTATCTTGTACCATATCATATCAAGTTGTGGGAATCATATTGTGTAACCCCCGAGACTAACTACACTGGTTGACAATGATGATTTGATGCACTGTTTATACTGATAAATTTTCTACGGTGAAGCTTCTATTAGTTTCAACTTACACCACTAACTTATGTTTTTCAATTTCAGGTGAATTATGAATTTAATACATCGACTGGATCGTTGGAAGTATTAAATGGCAATGACCATTTTGTGTCTAATTTATCCTTGCTGTTGCGTTGGTCACCATATTCATCAGAGGCAGATCTTCTGAAACAAGTCAGTTTCTACATTTTCCCTTTAACCCTAATAATTGTCTAACTTTGTTAAAATATACTAGCGTCATGTATAAATAGTTTGGTTTTAGACTTCTTTCCTGACCTTTATCCAGCCCCTTCAAAACAGGCTTTCCATGGGACTGCAATGTTAGGGTTTCAGAATGCTAAATTATAATTCTTCATTTGTTACTTATAAATTTATTTGTTGTGATAGTTTGAGATTTGGCACCAAATGACACGTATTCTGTTTGTATTTTCACATATATGTTGAGTGTGTCTTGTATTTGCCTGTATGCAGTTTTTTTAGTCTGTATGATAACGTCTTCTCATGACGCCTCACATACATTGTTCAAACGTCTAGTTCTAAGGCCTGCCCAAATATTCTAGTTACATTCTTGTTGATTTGATGAGCTAAATTTGTATTCAAAGAAACAGAATTTGTATAGTAAGTATGTCTTGTACAATCACTAATCTTAATGGAAATAGGAAAATAGGAAGGTAACTGAAAATAGGAAACTAAAATCCAATGATATCCAAAGATAAATCACATATATCACATGACAGTTGCAACACCCCTTCAAGTTGGTGAATGAATATCAATCATTCCCAACTTGCCCGTAAGATCTTGAAACCTAGCACTAGGAGGTCTTATTGGAGTCTTGTAGGTACGAGTTGTAACAATTAGGCCACTTCCCACTTTTCTTTGATGAAATGTCTATTGATCTTGTTGAATGAGTGACATGGAGGATGGTATCTCTCTAGTACCATGTTGAGATGAGAGAAACAAAGGAATGTAATGAATTTTGTCTGTTGTTTACAAACATGGGTATTCTTATTTATAATGAAGAGATAAAATAATACAAAATTAGTATTTAAGATTGGGAAATATTATTTGGTAAGATACTTTCCTACCAGTTCATATCATGTATCCCTATTTAATGTAATAAAATCATATCTCTATCATAATAAGAACATTGCCCTTTAAGCTATGGCATGTGTATCATGAGACAAACTTGTTTCAAATGTCATCAACATAAAGCTCTTGAAGACTTGGTAAACATGTTAGATAGTTGGTTGCTGAAGTTGAGAAAGTAAATAATGACAAAACTAGTACATAATCATGACTTTCTCTCTTTCAAAGTGATAATTTATCTTCAATGTTTTTTCCTTTGAAATCATATCTTTAACACTCCCCTTCAAGTGGGGCTTATGTATTGTATTAGTCAAGGTTGTTAAAATGATTAGAGGTCATGATGACTACTAGAGAGCAAAAATGGGTAACAATTGTCAAAAAGAAATAATGGTTAGATAGCATAATTATTGTTGGAATTTTTTTTATAGGATATGGCTACTACTAGAAACAAAAATGCTCATAGGACATGGCAATTGTCCGAAAGTAAATGTACTTGGTTGTTGGAGAGCAAAAATGCTGAGAGCAACAACCTATGGGAAGCAAAAATGCTTAGAGACATGTCGATTGTCAGAGAGGAAAAATGGTCATAGCACGAGGTGACAATGGTGGCGGTTGTTGTACTGAAAAAACTCACAAGAAGAAAAAGTTTGCTAGGAAAATCTCAACACTAAACAATACTTGTTGGGAAAACTTAAAAGATGAATAAAACTAGCTGAGAAAATGTTGGCAAGAAACAATATTTGTTGGAAAAGTGTTAGTGGTAAACAATATTTGTCAGAATAATGTTTGTTATAAATCGTACTCGCTAGAAAAACTAAGAAAAAAGTGTATTCTATGTGAACAATCATGGTAGGGAAAAAAATGAAACTAGAAGACATACAAGGTTTCTAGATACCATGTTGAAAGGATTAGTGACAAAATAGGTTTTAGTTCCCTTCTCGTTTGGCTCTTGATACTATGCTGAAAGGATTATTGACAAAATAGGTTACGAAGGATGGTACTGCTCTAATAGCTTGTTGAGAAGAGAGAAGTCAAGAAGGAATATAATGAATTTCACATTGTGTACTCACGCATATTCTTATTTATAATGAAGAGATACAATGATAACGACCAAAATCAATATCTAATATTGGAAAATATTTGATAAGATATTTTCTCATCAAATCATATCATATTCCTCTTGAATGTAATCAAATCATGTCTCTAACATGATCAAATTATATCTTTTAACAAACTTCATTGTTTTGTTTTGTCATGTTGGATTGGATTATGGACAATGATGATATCTAAACTTTTGTCACAACAATTTCTTGGGGCCTTCATCTTTAACTTTTAGGTCATTAAGGATAGTCTTCATTCATAATCCTTCACATGCCATCTCACATGGCTCAAAACTTAGATTTTGCACTAGACTGGGCAACTATGTTTTGTTTCTTGGGCTTTCTTTATCTCCAATTTTGTGGTTTTTCTCAATGGGTACCTTGTAGTTTTGCATCCCAACTTTCTGTCATCTTATGTAAGATCAAATGCATACTTCCTTTGGGATATAAATATGTCTTTCTAGAATAGACAACCTATATTCAAGGAAATATTTCAGCTTACCCAACTGCTTCATCTCAAGAGGAGTGGCAATATTTCTTTTGGAATATGTCGCTTTGTCTTATTGTCGCTGCAACGATCTTATTGTCTACATTTACTTGGAGAAGAGTGGGTTTGCCATTAGGAGAGTGTTTTATGGATAAAGTATGTTCACCTTGGCTCTGCATGTATCTTAGGGAGATGACTTAAGTAAATCTTTCATAGCATTTAAAGGTGTTAAACTACATGAAAGAGAGACATCGAGCTGAAGTCATGTATTTTGGAAACAACATGAATGTTTTATTCACATTAAGAAAATGTAATCAATTCAATAGAGAAGATTTGATATCTTCAAATAAGAAAGATATGATACAAGAATAAATAAAAACATTGTTAATATATGTATTATATATATAAAATCTCGATATTCTTGATTATATAAGATCTATTCCTTATTTTTATAATTATGACATTCCTCCCCTCAAGTTGGTGCATACAAGTCATATGTGCCTAGCTTGTTGCAAATATAATCAATCCTTGTTTCTCCTTGAGACCTAGTACATATGTCAACCAATTGTTCACTAAAGTTTGCAAATGTAGTGCTATGTCTCTGGACACTAGTTTTTTTCTTATGAAATGACAATCCATCTCAATATTGTCCTTGTGAAAGATAGGATTAAAGGCAATGTGAATGCTACTTGGTTGTCTTATATAATGTGTAGTTGGGAACTTTCTTCAAATTTAAACAATTTAAGGAGTTGTTTTAGCCATAGTGACTAATGTCACTTGTATTTTGTTTACGCACTTGATCTTGCCATTTGCTTTTCGATGATATTAAATTACCTCCAACAAGAATACATTACCTCGAAGTTGAAGCCTTTGCCAGGAGCATTTTTAATATACTTTAGGATCCATACAATTGCATCACAATGGTCTTGACAATGAGAGGTTAAAAGTTAACTTACGACGCTCAATGCAAAGGCGATGTTAGGACACGTCATTGTGAGTTAATTTCACTTATCAGCTAACCATCTATAACACTCCCAAGATGAGAATATGATTCTCCTTGGTTAGGTACTTGTTTGACTCTTTGATCCATTGGTGTGTCTATAGGCTTAGCATTTAACATCTTTGTTTTTTCTTGAATGTTGAGATTATATTTTCTCTGAGATATGACTTAACCATCCTTGGATTGTGCAACTTTTATAACAATGAAATACCTCAAGTGCTCAAGAGTTTTTGTCTAAACTTTTGGTCAAGTAACTGATTTAGTTGGACAATGCCCTCCTTATCATTGATTGTGATAATGTGGTCCATGCATACAATGAAATAAATACATCCTTGTGGAGAATGATGATAAAATAGGGAATGATTAATATCATTGGAGGGAGAAAAGTAGGTTGGACAACCTAATGAAATTCAATTCAACTACCACAAGGGAAGGAGTGTATGGAGGAGGCGACTTGGGCCTATGTTGGTTGGCCATCCGATGTCATTGGGCTTGTTGGTTGAAGTTGTTGCTATGACGAGACAAAAGGTGCTCAGGAGGGTGTGGATGGGTGTTTGTTGTTGACGTTTGGTTGGATAAACTTTGTGTGATTTAAACATTGTGTTTGCCAAAAACTCACCGGAGGTAGTGCTAGAGGCATGCCCTCAAACCAAATAGAAAGCTTCATAAACAAAATCCTTCTAAGACAATGGGTCTTGCGGGCTAGCATGATTTTGAAAAAGGCTTTAGATATTATGTACTTTTAAGACAACACATGCTTGATTTATATTTAGAAAATGTAATCAAAACAATAAATAGAGGAGATATGATATCCTCTAATAATAGATATGATATGAGAATAAATAAAAACTTTCCTAATTATACATAATCTAGATATTATTGATTGTATAAGATTTAACCCTTATTTCAATAATTATAATAAAAGCCATTCAAAACCTGTTTCATCTTACGCATTTAATCTTTTCATTGTGAGATTCAAATCTTGGGTGGAATCTCCATATAAACATTCTCTTCTTGGTCTCTATGTAGGAAGGCCATTTTAACATCAAATATCTAAAAGGTGCTAACCAAAGTGATCAACTAGGAAGAGAATGATTTGTTTTGTAATTTGAGTTGTTTCTACGAGGATGGCCCCTTTCAATGCGACTCAACTTTATACACCCTTTTGGAGTAGTATTTACATGTAGTGTGGATAGTTAAAGAACCCACCAAATTTAGAAGGTATTAGGGCTCAAAATGATGATTTTCTCTTCCATGAAGAGTACATGTGGACAATGTGTGATGAACACCATATCAACAATGTGTGATGAATGTAATCACGTAAACAATGGATGATAAATTGTGTCGCAATGAATAATCACAATGAGCAATATTAAGCAATGGAAATTTAGCTCCCAAGATCGGGAGCTTAAATATCAACACGAAAGGAACAAAGTTTGTATCTTGGTTGAATGTGATGTACAATCATTAATATGCCTTTTTGAAAGGTATAATAAATGAGGAAAAAAATAAATAGGAAACAAAGATCTCATAATATCCTAAAGATAAATAATACAATATCCTAAACATAAATAAATATCTCGTGATATTCAAAAGATAAGTAAAAATGAAAGGGAATTTTTTGAATGTGCTCAAGTATCTTTACCGCTCAACAATAACAAGAATGATTATGAATATGCTAAATAACAACTACTAGTTTTTAGAAAACAATGAAAACAACACAACTCCCTAAGCTACACTGAATTATGCTAATCATTAACTGAACTACTAGAAAGATAATAACTATTAAATGCCCCTATTTCCAATTGTCTCACATATTACATGGTATTTATGACAATGATATACTCATTTGTTTCATGATATTGGATGATATCTTGATGTATTAGTAGCTTATTTTGACTGCCTCTTGTAGTTTGATGAGATTGGATCTCATGGTACAAAAGTTATTATCTACAATTTGTGGTGCAATGATGATGGGAATTTGGAGCTAGACTTTGATACAAATTCTAAGGTTGTATTTATTATTTTTTTTTTGGTTTTATTTTTTCTTACTTTATTTTGTTTTTATAATCTTGCTTTGCTGCTAATGAGGGGGTACTTCTTATATGCAGGATATTCGTATTGCCGGGGATGTCAAGCGTATTGATACACTTAAAGCCTGGAAGAGTGTAAATGAGGATCACATTGCTAATCGGTTTCGTTACTCCTTACATGTATGCATTATTAGAAAATTATGGTGCAGTGGAAATTTAAGGTTGATTTTTCTTGAGTCTAATATTCTCATGTTGCCCAGGTATATTTGTCCATATTGTACTTGAAGATTCCTGAAAGATTTCAAATTATATTGCGTGGGCAAGTTGTGAAGCCACACAACATTGCTGATGATCTTAAATATCCTCAATTTGTTAAATATGCACCATTAATTGGTGGATCTGCAAAGGTTATTGCCTAACTTTTTGGAATATTTTTAATTATATGTCAATTGAGAGGTATTCGAGTGTATACATTTCTCGACTATATCTCCTTTTTAAACTTAGTTTGTTATAATTTATTAGCTTACCTAAACTTTGTTAGTTACAATTTGTTATCCTTACTCTGGTTAGATTCCTATGCTATAGTTAGTTTACTAGCATAGTTTACTCATATCTATATAATTATAAATAGTTTAAGCTTTTGTAGTAAAATCAATTTCTTTCCCTACTATGTAAATTCTAATATGGTAGCTCAAAACAATCCATACCTTGACTAGATTTTTTTCTCTTCCTCCACCTTTGCTCCTCCAACATTAATGGTGACAACTATTTTTTCTCACTCAATCTTTCAAAAGCTTGATTCCAAAAAATATAAAGGTTGAATCTATTATTAAGGGACACAATTTTCATCTTCTCCTTGTTAATCCTAAAATTTCTAAGAACCTTGTGTCAACCGAGGATGGTGATGCCAATTGCATAACTGATGAGTATCTTGTGTGCAAACAAGATCAACTTCTCTTCTTGTGGCTCCAATCTCCATGTCACAAGAAATGCTCACTTTTGTTATAGGATGCAATCATGCAAGTCATTGTGGCAGCTTTGGGATGAGATTCCATTTGTATTCTAATGTGAAAGCTCATCGACTCTACATGGAGTTACATGATACGTTTCATGATAATTGCTATGTTTTTGAACATCAACTCCATATTCAAGTGCTGGTTGATGTGTTAACCACTACCAATGATTTTTGTTTTTGCCAAAGAACAACTTGAAATTATGATTGAAGGAATGGAGTTTGAGTATACTTTTTCACTAATCAATAACAAATTTCATCTACTGACAATTGATGAGGGGAGGTTCTCTTTTTACATGAAGCGTGCTTTGAAAAGTTTGAGAAGCAAACTCTCGCCTCAATCAATCTAGTTGAAGTGACTATCTCATTAGCTACTTTGCCAATTTCTTTGCAAGCTACTTTGCCCACACCCCCATCATCGAAATGGGATTGTGGCAAGAAAACATCATCATATTGTGGATCTTGGCCTTACACATCTTGCTCATGCCTCCCAATTTTTGGATCATGAATTCACCACTACTAGTGTTTATCTCTTCATTTTGACATTCCATACTTTTTTAAGCTCTTTGGCCTACTACCTCACTACAATTTTTAAGCACATATTTGGTTGGTCATGGTTTCCCTTTCTCACACCTAACTACAATCTCATTCTTAAGAGTGCATATTTCTTTCTTTTTCTATCCCACAAAGTTTACAACTACATTGTTGCATATGAAAAAATCCGTGTCCCTAAAGATGTTCTATTCAATGAACTTTGCTTTCACTATACAAGTGTGTTCCTAAACTATTCTCCGATTCATTAGTCTCACCCTTCAATGCTACATTTATAATTCTTTTGAAGAGACCAATTACCTCAAACCCCATTGCTTCTCCACCATCCTCTCTTTCATTAACAACATCATCCTCTTTATTTGCAACTCCTCAATCTTAAGGCGCTAGTCCACTACCTACCTACAAACACACCTAATGCAAAGTCATTCCAAGTCTGGCATAATACTACCATTTATTCACCCTACTATTTTCATTAATGTGCAACCATGATCTTTAAAACCAAGAACTCTCATCCTACTTGGATTGAAAAGCCTTGAGTGCTCCACTCTATAGTACCTGGTCCCTTATTTCTCTTTTATATGATTACCAACCCATTGATGCAAATAGTTTTTCGAGTCAAAGAGAATCTAGATGGGTTTGTTAGCATGTACAAAGCTCGCCTTGTGGCTAAGGGGTTCCATTAACAATTATGTAATGGCTACAATATAACTTTTTCTCTAGTCACCAAACCAGTTGTTTGTTTAATTTTCTCCCACGTTGTTACTTGTGAATGGCCTCTTAAGCAAAATGAATTATGTAATGCCTTTCTCTTTAATGCTTTGGTTGACTAACCCTCGGTCAAATTCTTCACTAGGATGTATGTGGAAAGCACACCTCACAAGCCTAGTTTGACAATTTTCTTGGGATGTAGAGAAAAAACTATCTTCCACTAGTTGTAGTTCTTAATACTTTGTTGAAGTATTGTTATTTGAATTATCTTTGTAGGGAACCGCTTTGACAGTCACAACAATTGGATTTCTTAAGGAAGCTCCTCAAGTCAATATCCATGGTTTCAACGTATATCACAAGAATCGACTCATACTGGTAATTTTAACCCAAAATGTTCTAATATTTCTAGTTGGTTGTGTGTGTATATATGTATGTATATGTTTGTGATTGATCAATCCGTAAACTGTTTATAAATTTTAGTATTTGGTTGGGTAAAATTTTATGTTTCGTGTAAAGCACATGCATTTCCTCTTTATTTATTAGAATAAGTAAACTTATGCATTGCATTACCAATTTGACATGTGTAGATTGATTTACTTTTCTTTATCTCTTTGATGTAAGGATTCCTATAAATGAATGAATTAGCTAAGAGGTGAAATAGCCTCTCAATCATTTTTTCCATATTTCTCTCTCAAGTTGGTAGCAAAGCAGGTCAATTCCATTTGTCTGTGTCATTGTGTGGTTAGTTCACTATTAGCCATTGTCACCTTGTCTCTTTGACAAGCACTTGGTTGTGTTTCTCTTACTGAGTAATAGAAAATCTTGTATCCATTGTCACTATCAACCATTGTCGGCCACCATAGTTCGCGTTGGAAAGCACTAGATTTGCGGTGCATCATCGAGCGTTGGAGAACCCATTTGGTATCGAAGGTAGATTCCTCATTAGGTGCTACCAACACAACCTCTTTGGCAGATAATCTAGGTGGGTGTAGTTCACATGCTACCATTGTCAACCTCTGTAGTTTCTATTCCAACCTTTTTTTTCTTTGTAGGCTCTCTTGGGGACCTTGAGAGTTTCCCTTTTTTACCCTCGTGTTCTTTGTTTTCGATTTTGAAATGGACCCTAGACAAGCCAAGTCCTTTTTTGGTCTACATTTATTGTGCTTTGGTTTCTTGGCCATGTTTTTCATAATCACTTGGATAAGGATTTTCAACTTTTTTGACTTGTATCTCTTTTTAGAATGAAACTAACAATATTTTTGCAAATGATATGCAAACGTCTCTAACTCTACTCATGAATTGTCATCTTAGACAAACCCAATCATGATATGACTTTCTTTAATTGTTGAAGCCTAACCAACCAACTACTAAGGAATTGAAGTTGTTCTTTGTAGTTAATTATTTTGAAGATATTAAGAAGTTGGATTAGTTCTACATAGTTGTGATCCTTCATGCCATGCAACCAAATTTCGATCATGTTTGGGACCAAATCTTGACTACTCAAGAAATTCGATCTATTGATAGCCTAACATGGGTTGCTTTATTTTCCCACTCATACCAAAATAAAATCATCATGATTTTGTTGAATCACCTTTCATGGTATCTACTCACGCAATGGTAGCTCGTGGAAACAAAGGACGAGGTGATTGTGAACTTCCTCAATTCTCTTGTTACAAGAGGATGGGTCATATTGCTTCTCTTTACATGGCTTTGTTGACAAGATGGTCAATGTCTTCAAATTTGAGAAGTTGGAACCAAAGTTTTTTTGATAAAGATATCCAGAATATTTGAGGTTAAAATCTAACATATATGAACAATTTTCCACCTAATTTGGTCTGTCAATAGCCTACATTTTTTAAACCATGGAATGTCATAGTCCTTGGATTCTTCATTTAGCCTCTTCTAATAGTATTTCGAGTAATACTTCCTTGTTTTCTTCCATTTCCTCTTGTAAAGTTCTTCATTTTATTATTGTAGTCACTGGGTCCAAAGTTGTTAGTTTCCCTTTCTCCTTTCTTGAACCTAAATTTTGTCCTTCTCCCTACTCACCCTTTTAACCACATTTATGAGGCAAGTAACCAAGTCATTAAATTGTTCTGCAACCTTTGATGCTTATTATATAGGAGTGTGGTATGGGTGTAGTGATTGGCAAAGGACATGTAGTTAGGGGACTCCATTATCTTGAACCTAGATGTTTTGTATCCTGTTTTGCTTCTTCCTCTCCTAAACTTTATCATGTAGTCAAGTATGGGTCATCCATACTTATCAAACTGAAGAAAATGGTTCCTTAACTTGACAAACTTCAAGTCCTAGAGTGTGGGTCACGTTAATTAGGGAAAACATGCAAGTTAAATGTTCTTTTCCAGAAAGACCTAAAGTGTGATGTAACTTTGTTTTTCTATATTTCATTATAATATTTGGGGACCAACTTGGGTCTCCTCTTTTGAATTTTGATATTTTGTTGCATTTGTTTATGAGTATTGTAGCTATACTTTGATTTATTTGATGAAAGATTGATCTGAACTATTGCCTTTTAATGTAATAAAAAATTAGTTTGGCTAAGTTATTAAAATTTTGAGGAGTGATAATCCTAAAGAATAATTTTCCTTTGAGTTTTCTACTCTTAAGTTCACATGGTGTTTTACAGTAGTTCACCTATTCTTTATACACCCACTTGAATAAATAAGATAGAGGAAAAACAATGTATTCAACCTACACTGTTGTGCTCTTTGTTGATGTAATGCAATTTCATTTGCTCATTTTCACAAAATTTATGTCACATGTAGCTAGGTCCATATATCTATTCAGCTTTTACTCTAGATCAAGCAACAACATTTTGTTTCTTACTTTTCCAAGATATAAGATTCCTTATGAGGAATAGACAGTACCTAGTGGTAGATCTCCGGTCAATGGAACAATCAGTCCAATCTGCATCACAATACCCTAAGACTTGAGTATTTTCCTTTGTTCTCATACAACAATGCTTATCCTGGGATCCCTTTTACATATTTGAGAGTGCAAATCTCAACATTCCAATGATCAATGTGAGGTCAAGTCCATTTACAACTCATAGGCTTCTTCCCAAGAGGAAGGGAGACAAACTCTCAAGTACCACTATGTTCAAGTGCATGCATTTCGTTAATCATGGCTTATCACCATTCAGGGTGGACGAGAACCTCATGAACATTGTTAGGAATAATAATGGTGGACAAGGTGAAAACAAAGAAGGAATATGAAGGAGACAATGATAACTTTATAAACATGATATGGAATAGGAGTAGATCGAATACCTTTTCTAAGAGCAGTAGGCCAAGCATGATCAAAGACAAGAGGGCGAGGAGGATGAAGAATCTATGATATGGGAAATGGGTGGTGAAGGCTTTGAGTCACGAGGATCTTTAGACAAAGATGAAGGAGTTATTTGTGCTCGACATTGGTATACTCCCAAGGATCTCCGGATGTTACATGAAGGACTTTTTGAACAAATGAAGAATGTTCCATGGAGGACAAGAAAAAATGTTTGTAGAGAAGGTAACATTAGCACACATATAATACCTTTTGGTTGAGGGAGAATAACATTTATACCCTTTTTTACGGCGAGAATACCTAAAAAAGACACACTTAATAGTTTTTTTAGAAAGCCTGTTAAGACCTGAAAAGACATTATGAACAAAACAAGTACACCTAAACACATGTGGAGAGGTATGATACAAAAGGTATTTTGAAAAAATTATAGAGCGAGGAACTTTATTTTTAAGGAAGAAAGAAGGCAGTGAAGACTGCATCTCCCTAATGATGAGCACAACATTAGTGTTCACTTCATAGAGCATAAAATTTCAATATGTTTATTTTTCTTCTCTACTATACTATTTTGTTGTGGAGTGTGAGGACATTGATCGATGTAAAATTCCCTCGGAAGATGAAAATGTAGTAGAAAAATATTTTTTAGCATTATCACATTCATTAAATAAACCTAAGTAGATTAAGAGAATTCATCAATGAAAGTTACAATAATTAAAACCAAAAGAAGTGGCACAACTTAGTCCCCAAATATCATAATGAATATTAGAAAAAAAATCTCTTTGATTAAGGTTTCTTATGAATGAATCAGCTCAGAGATGAAACAATCTCTTAAGCATTTTTTTTTGCATAGTTCTCTCTCAAGTGGTTGAAGAGAAATAAATGAGATGAGGAGAGAGAAGAATAGGCGGGTAGAATAGAATTAGGTAAGAGGTAGTACAATAGGTACCCCCATTTTTTAAGTTATTTTTCATCTCTTTTTCCCACCAAACAACCTACATTAATTCCATACTCCATTTCTTCACAATATGAAAAGTTCATTAAGGTTTGGTTTTATAAAAGATAAGTGAAGTTTGCTTCTTAAAACAAGTTTGAGAAGTGACAAAAGTGTAGGTTTTTGCATTGGGGTGATAATTTTACCCAACTTTACTTTACTAATTTCCAAATGCAAATCGCTTCACTAAGAATTCAAGTTTAATTGGAATAGATGTGGCAAAATCAAGATCATCTAAATATGATTATGTTTTTAGGGTTGAGTTCGTTAAAGTGAGATATGATGTCATAAACTTTGCCTATTAGTCAGCCGTACAGTTGTTGGATGTCATTGGTAGAAAAATCCTCAGCCTGTTCCCAAACAACATCACAAGCTTCATAAGCAGGACAAATTTGCTCTAAGGAAGGATGAATGATGAATTTGGTTGACACAAAGTTGGGCATCAATCTTTATTCAATTGTTAGCAGTTAGTTACAGAATAAGAGTTTGTGGTCAAAACAAAATGGTCTTCTTAATCTTGATTGAAGCTAAGGTTTGATATCAAAAGCCCAATAGTTTGCTTCCATCAAATTGTTGAAAGAGTTGGGCAATTGGTGAAAACAAGGGGGTCAACTTTGTCTGAGTGTTTGAAATAACCATGGTTAAGCTTGGAGGAGAGAGAATCGGTTTCGAGAACAATGTGCAAGGGAGCTAAAGGGGAATAAGGGCCATAAAGTGTTGTGCAAACAAATCTGGTATGTTAAATGGCTCTGAAGGAAAGAGCAAATGGAATAGATTCATGAGCACGAAAGTAAATGGAGGATCATGTCGTGTCTGTTAAAGCTAAAATTTTGGTAGTGAATGTTTAGTTTAAATTTAATGGCACAACAAGAGAAAAATGTAGCATTATCAAATGAATACATTAAAAGAGATGTATGGCTATACAAGAAAAGGTAAGGATGCAAAATATTATGTTATAATATCTATTGAGGAAAAGATATCAAAGTCACTTGAGTTAGTTTGGAGACGTGAAGAAAAGATTACTAGAGTGTAGGCAAACACTAGTATAGAGAGTCCGAAGGCATTGGCCTTGTAAAAAATGGATAGAGAGCCTGTTAAGGATACTAGGCATTTTTATAAGGGATTTCGTGCTGAATAGAAAAGGTTACTAGAGTGTAGGCAAACACTAGTATGGAGAGTCCGAAGGCATTGGCCTTGTAAAAATGGATAGAGAGCCTTTGAAGGACACTATACATTTTTATAAGGGATTTCGTGCTGAATAATATCCTTGAGAACTTAGGTTTCAAGCCAAGGTTAGCGACATTGTGTGACCCCATGTAGCCGACCTCACTTAGTGGAGAAGGCTATTCTTGCATTGTCATATGTTTTACTTTTCCAAAGGATTCCTTGTCCACTTCATAGTTTTCCTTTTTCTCATTTTGAATATATATTCTTCTAAAAATATTATAAATAACAAAATTAGACATTTTAAATCATTTTGTATATTCTCTGTTGCTTTAATGTTGCTTTAACATGGATTTACCATTTTTTTTTGGTTTTACTCTAATACTGTTGTTACCCTTTCTATATACTAGCCATTTTGGCAGGTTGTAAACTATTTGGACAGTAGGGGTAGAGGAGTTGTTGGTGAGTAATATGTTACTATGCACTTTCAAGTTTTATCTGATATTTAGAGACGTACTGCATCTACAGTGTATGGGTTCCTAACTGTCAATTAATCTATGGTGAGTTCAGGTATCCTGCAAGCAGATTTTATTGAGCCAACGCATAACAAACAAGATTTTGAGAGAACTTCCCTGTTTCAAAAGCTTGAAGTGCGTTTGAAGGAGATGACATGGGAATACTGGTATAGTGTTTTCTAGTGATCTCTAGTCTTACCTGTCCTGCTCTATTTTGGAACATGCCAACCGTTGGTTTCTGTAATTTAAGTTGTGTCAAGCAAAATGCATTCATGTTTGAATATTTTTAAATTTTTTTGGAATTAATAACTAAGAGGGTGAGTCCTGGTGCAACGGTAAAGTTGTGCCTTGGCACTGGTTGGATGAGTTTGAATTTTGAAACTACCTCTGTGCTAGGAGTAGCAAAATGGGTCCACTCCAGACCCAAAAAAATGCCATGCAGAGTTAGGTTGTTCAACCCACAGCCTGCCCTGCCAACCCTGGTCTGCCAGTCCACCTTTTTTTTAAGAAAATTAAATTTTATTATGTTTAGGCTTAGAGTTCCTGCTTTGTATTTTTTTAGTATTTTTAGGAAGTCAAAACACGTGTTATTGTTTTTAATGCAAAATCAAATTTAGGTTAAGTTTTTAATATACTTTAGGTCTTTTAACTAAATTTGTCAATTTGGATTAATTTTTTAAATGGAACTTTTTTTCCTACTATTGGTGGACTTGTCTTCCGGCCATCCAACCCACCCGCCTAAGCCATGATTTCCAGCCAGCCATTACTTGGTGGGTCAACCTGCCCTAACCTGTTTTTGGCATGCTGGTGGTGGGCAGATGGATTGGACTAGCTTGTTTTGCCACCCATACTCTTTGCATAAGCAAGGGTAAGACTGTGTGTAGTATACTCTTCCTCTCCCATGCCTTAGCATAAAGGAAGAGCCTTCTTCTGTCGGCATATTTTTAGTTTAGTTTAACATTAATATGTTACATGTCCAGTATTCTATTTAAACTTCTGCAGGGATACACATTGTACATTGTTTGGATACAAAAAAGAAAAAAGGAAGTTTACACCTGGGGTTACATCAATGCAAAATCCACTGACTATAGAAAAACCAGTTATATTGAACAAAAGTTCCTCCTCTCTCGTCAATGCAAAAGCATACGGGAATTCCTTACAATGTTCCAAAAATCTGCAAAGCTTGGATCAAGGTAACCGCTTTCATGAGAAACAAAACCTTATACCATTAGCTTAACCAATTTTATCTAGCTAATGTTTCTTCTTTCAGGTTCTCAGAGTAAGAGGAAGAAGACACATGAACTGGTAGACCTTATGAATACGCAAGAGCATGCAAGCACAGATAATGTAGCCTGTGTTGGTTTCAGTCAGAATAAACAGGTCTGCATTTGCTTCTTCATCAATGTTGAAATTTGTTAGTGCATATCATTTAGTGGCATATTTTCCAATAGTATCGTTTACTTAGGGAACATGTAGTGTAACTCAACAATGGTGATTGTCAAATTTGTTTCCATTATTGGTACCCCTTGGCTCCTTTTTTTCCTATCGCTATTTGTCAGAATCCCATGATTTATGCTGCAGTTAATATTTCTTTATACACTTTTAATTACATAATTGGGAGGATAATAAGGACGATTAATAGGTTGACAATATATTTTATATTTGTCGTACAGCATCATTGATCCTGAATTGTAGGGATAGAATCCATCATAAATTAGATATTAAGTCTTTGTATTCTATTTAAGAAGAATTGCTCCTCTATGAATAATATCAGAAACAATTTTTCTGACATAGTATCGATGCTCTTAAATCCTTGGGAGCCAGTGTATTCTCTTGTGCAGCCTGCTTTGCTGCAAAATCACACCCCTTTCATTTTCTACTGTATTAACCTGCACGGCCTGCATTGCTACAACACCACAACCCTTTTTTTATCCCACTGTATTCCTTCTAGGCCTGCATTGCCATACTTCAAACCTTAAAAATATCTGATACTCAGAGAACCCTTGACCAATCAGACAATTTGGGTAGTGTGGAACTGCAGAATATTCAACCAAGCCTTAGGCTTAATGGGAAAAATTAGCTAAAATTGTAGGGATAGATTATATCCATCATAAATTAGGATTTTCAATTATTAAGTCTTTGTATTCTATTTATGGAATTGCTCCTCTGTGAATAATACCAGAAATTGTATTTCTGACATTATTATTGGTATTGTCATTTATTGTATTGTATTGTATCTATCTAGTGTTCAGGAGAAACTCCTCATTTATTTACTTGATTTCTTTGGAGTTCATATTTTGCCACAATCTGGGAAAGGTTTTTTATGCCAACTTTACCCTTGCATTTTATGTAGACCATGGCAACTCCAGCTGACCAGGTGGGAGACCAAAAGAATTTACATTTAATTCATCAAAATAAGCAACTGCATGCAAAGTGAGTATATTTTTAATTTCAGTTATTTTGATGAGTTTTATTTGTATGAAATACTGCTCATCAAGTTGGATCGGCTTCAAATGTTTCTCACTTTTGCTGGCAAACAGAAACTATGTACAATTACATTCATTTTCTCATTTTGATTTTACCAATATTTGCCGAACTCATTTATGGCCTACAATCTTCTCCCTGCAGATGTCTAGAATTTGAAAAGACAGGAGAAGAACTTAATCTCAAGGTAATTTTTACGAAGTAATAAAGTTTGGTGAAGTTACTTTGCATATTCTTGCTGCGAAATTCATAGTGACAACTTCTTTATTCACAGAATAAAATGCGTAGTGTTCTGTTCGTTATACGGTTGGTGGAATTGCATTGACATAATTTGATAGCCAGTTCTTTATTCTTTTTGGTTTTTGGAAACTTTAAAAGCCGGACCTGCAAAAGTATTTTTCTTCCGCCATTCTCAACTAAATGTAAAACAAAAGAAAATAAAATATAAACATAAATCTCTATTAAAAAAGTGTGGTTAAAGATTTGTATCTCAAAAGTTTGTTACCTTCTATGGATTTGGTTGAAGTTTGTTAAAATTAGATATTCTGCTGTATTTTGAGAGAATGAATATCCATTTGAAAGAAATGCTTATGATTGTACAGGTGGTGAAGCTTAAAAGTAAAATACAAGAAGCCCAAGATGAGTATAAACGGCTTTTGGCAGAAATAAAGTCACTAGACGTGAAAGAAGAGTAGTGTTGTAGCTGTAACTTCTTTTTCTTCTTTGGTTGGTCGTTTGTAGAAATGTTGTATGTATAGCCTAATCCTTTTTTAAGTCTGCGGCTCCTTAGGTTTTGAGGAATTTAAAGGATGATAGGGTCTGAGTCTTTGTTTTCCAGGCTTCCTATTCCTTTACCATGTATATGGAAGTGAGCCATCTCTTCATGTAAAGTTCTTCAAACTTTAACTACATCCAATTAAAACTTCATATATTTCCCCTCTACTCTTTTACTTTATTCTAAAATGGAATTATTTTTAAAATTCAAACTCATATTTGACAATATAATTATGAAACTCATTATACACCAATACCCTATTTTTTAATTGCTATACAAATTATATTAATATTTTTAATCAGTATTTTAGTTTTTTATGCCAATCATAATTTTCAATATTAAATATTAATATTATCAAAACCACATGCGATTAATATTTACATTTTTAATACATTAAAGTATTAAAGTATTATCGTTTTAAAATATAATGTTAGATTAATAATATTAATAAATATCAAAATCATACAATTTAAATAATATATAAAATTTTGTAAGAATAATATTAAAAGTATATATGTTGTAATTATTTTAAAGTAGATAAATTATATAATTACATTAATAAAAAAATCAATTACTTTTTATTAAATAAAAATTAATTAATTAATTTATTAGAGAATAAAATTGTCAAAATAGAAAATAACTAGCTATCTTTTTATACAATAGTTAAGATATAAATGACTCGGCTTATAATGTAAAGTAAAGATATAAAATTACTCATCACGGTCGAAAGTAAGAAATGTTATTTTGTATCAAATAAAACAAAGTCATCAAATGACAAATAAATTTATCAAAAATTATTATTTTATTAAATTTGAACCAATACAAGAAATTTTCTAAAAAAGTGGGAGAAACAATTATATTAAAAATATGTTGTAACATTTATTTTATAGTAAACAACACCATCGCGAAATGATTTTTTTATTTAACAATCAAAAAGAAAAATATTTAGCGTAATTCTAACCACAAACTGTAGCAACCGAATTTACACTGCCGTTTTCTGTTTTTCACTTTTTAGGAATTTATTTTTTAAAATTAAATAGGTAATTTACTACATTTATTATATTTAAACTTGTAATATTAAATTATTAAATTGTAATGAATTATTAATTAAAAAATAATATTAAATTTTCTAATTATTTAACTAATAAAAATTCCAATAATTAATAGATCTTAATAATTAAATTTTAATTAATAATGATTTCATTATGGAATTGATAAACTTAGTAAATTACAAAAATTAATAAAGAATATTAATTTTAACAATTATTCAATTAGTAAATATTTTACTAAATTTTATTGTAACTAAAACTAAGTAATAAATAAATAAATTATAATATTAAATGTTTAATTAATATCAGTCTAACAAAGGTTAAATAATTTTAATTTAGTTATTAAAATATTTATTTGATAACTTTTAAATAACTAGAAGATAATATAATTTAATTTTTTAAAAGCAAATTAAAAAAATTAAAATATTGTGTGAATTCAGTTGTCAAAACCCATCACACTGGCAGAGGTATCTACTGTTATAAAATATATATTTTCGGAAATTTGTTTTCTTTTTATTGTTTAATAATAATAATAATAATAATAGTAAATCTCGTGAAATTCACATATTTATTGTTAAACCTTTGACACAAGCACCAACTCGCATCTGTTTTTTTGCCGGGCAGTCCCACATTCACTGCCTTCAAACTTACCTTGTGGACACCATTCTGCCCGCTGCCCGCTGCCGCAGCCCGTAACCTAAGTTTGAAGTGGTGCAGCAGCCTTACTAATGTGGTTTGCCCTAAAAACACAGTTGGTGGCTCTATATAAACTCCTTTTTCTCTTTCAATCTTCTTCCACTTCTCCTCTTAGATCTTCTTCTACTTTCACCTCATTCCATATTCTCCTTCTATATCTCAACTTCCTCTCTCAAACTTTTCTTATTTCTTCACTTCACTTCACTTTCCATTACTCAATTAACTTCATATCTATACATTCTTGAAATTTCCATTGCTAATTTCTATTGTTTCTGTTCTTTCATTGATATTCTTTTCAAGTAGTGCAAAAAACTTCCATCCGCATGTGACACATGCTGATCATGACGGCCATATTTTGCACAAATTGATTTTGAAAGTTTGAGGCACCAATTGAGTGCTTTAAGCTGCTTCTAATGAGAGGTTCATGTGGTTCTTTCGAAGTTTGCATAACCCTCTTTTAGTATGAAGCATACACCTTTTTCTCTTTACCATCAAACACTTTCTTCATGTACTTCATCTTTGATGAATATTTGGAACCTTTGACCTTCATGAGGAAAAGAATGGAATATGGATAAAAAAGTGTGGTTGCTTTGGTTGACACCTTTTCTTACCAAGCAAAAGGGCATGTAGATTTCCCATTTGAGAAAGACCCGTAAAAGGAATAAAAACACATATTCTTTCACAAATACTTTTTTTAATAATAAACACAACTCCTCTAATCTAGACATTTTTATTCAGTAATTGGGATTGGTCAATTTCTACCAATCGTTATTACTACATTTTATTTTAATTTTCACCTTATTTTTCAGATTAAACTTTTTCTAAAATAAATTATTCAAATGAATTCATTCTTCTTATTATTTATCTAATTAGATCTATTTATTTTGTTTCTTCCTTTTCCTATTTTTTCTATTTTAAAAAAAAGTTGAAAAAATTAAATTAAAATTTTGGCTGTTCAAAATTAAATGTAGTAAGAAATTCAGTCACACTAAGGTGATAACTTCCAAGGTTTTGAGATTTGCAGGTTCTAAACCCTAATTATTTGGACTCCTTAATGAGGAAACAAAATTCCATTTTGTCAAAATTATATGGGATTAAATATGATTGGATTAAATATAGAATAATGTTTGTCTATAATACCTAAAATAACTCTTTCTAGTTTTTTTGGTATAAAAAGATGTTTTTCTATAACATAAAATCCTTTTTGATCTTTAACAATAGCACCACACATTTCCAAAAATAGAACAAAATTGCAAAGTATTTACATTTTAGACTAAAAATATATTTTATCTTATTTGGAGAGATTTAGTTATACTTAATTCTTAAAAAGCTTCACCAACTTAGAGATTGTGCTGGGAGAGTTTGCAATACAGAAGTCATTAGCTATGAACAAACACTCAATGTATATGGCTGAGAAATACTTAAAATATACATTTTTTTATTACATAATTTGCATGCTTAATATGTAAATTAAATTAAACTTAATATGTATGCTTGTTTAATAGAGATAGGATGTTTTTAAAAAATATACATTTTTTTATTACATAATTTGCATGAGAACTGTAACTGGTAAGATTTACACATATTTTATCCTATATCAGTCTATTTAAAAGTGTATTAAGAAATGTGTGACAAACGTTTTTCTTACAATAAAAAAGAAGGGTAAAACGTCTTTTTTTTAAATACAATTTTATGTTAATTTTCTATACGTAACCCTGTTTTTTTTACGTAACTAACGTAAACATACACTCTTACAAGAACTTAAGTATATCAAGACATTTTACAGTGAAAAATCAAGTAAAAATAAGGATGTGATTGAAAGAATAATTAATTAGTTATTTATGCTGTCAGAAATTATTAAATAGACAAATAAACAGAAATATATTTTTTCTTTTTTGAAAACATAGATAAATAAAAAAGAATGATCTATTGGTAACGTAAAGCTGCTTAAGGATATTTTTTTAAAAAATGTTCCTTTAGACAAGGAATCGGTTATAATATAAGATAGTGTTTTTTCAGACTAAACAGGGATTTTTTTATTTATTTTTAACATTATTTTAATAATCTCATTTTTAAATTTCTGAATTTGATTCTAAATGTATTTAAAACAAGTTAATTTGATTTTTTTTAACGTTATTATATTGATTAATGCTCAACCCTAATGATGTGACATTGTAGAGTGTTTCTTCTTGCACTCCCACATTTTTCTTTCTTTCTGTACTCCTACATTTTCTAAAATATTGAAATTTTTTTTAATAGTTTTGAATGATTTTAGAATAAAATTTTTATAAGTAAAAGGTATTTTTGGAATAAGAATTCCACAAGTAAATGATATTTCCGGGATAAAAAATTCAAAAGACAAAAAACTATTCTGGAATATCTTTTTCAAAGCACATTTTTTATTTATTTCTGAATTGATAAATCCGGAATTCATATTGTGTTTCAAAAATTATATTCTGGGAATATTCCAGAAAACCAATCCGAAAATATTTTTAAAAGAGTAAAACAGTCTTCTCAAAAAAATGAGGTGCAGAAAGATATTTATTAGGGTGCAGGAAGAAACACCCACATTGTAATGAATTGGATCTTGTTTGTATCTTTAACATTATTTTTTGAGATAAAAAATAATTTAGACACAGAAGCTTGATTATACACTTTGGATTGGAGATTCAATACGTGGATTAGTTGTTTCATGTTATAACTAATGGATTCAAAATTAATTAAACCAATTCTCATAGGAGCTATAAACACTTTATTCATTTGAAAATGCATTCATTGTTTTAGATTCTTTTATTTTTATATAAAGATAATTCTTTTCACAAGTACACACCTATTTCTCTAGATATAAATATACATTAATGAACTTTAACAATGGAAGAGATTTTTTTTATATAGAAGGTGAGTTTGTAAAACAAAATAAAATTGAATTAATTTTACTAATTAAGAATTAATTATCTTAAACATGATCAATACATTATAATAACTTGAACTTAGGTATATTATTGAAATTAGGGAGTTGAATGTAATGATAACTTTGGAAAAACAATAATGACTTTTTGAGAAGTTATTAATTAGAAATAAACTTTTTATGTGCATTTGAAAGTGACATGTGATAGTTTACGAGCTAAAAAAATACATACATTTAACTTTAAAGTTCTTTCAAGTTCATTTTCTAATTTTCTCTTCTAAAATTTGGAATCTTCTTCTAATTGACATTCCTTAGAATCTCTCTTTTAATTCTTCTTCTATATTCTTTTTTTGTCTTGTTTCTCGTGTTTACTCCTCTTAGTTTTTCTTCTATTTCTTCAACAAAATCTAACTCATCCTTATTCATATAATTTTTATTAAACACTTGATTAGGTATTTTCGAAAGTAAAAATAAAATATTTTTTATTAAGGATAAAATAATTTACAAAAATTATTACGAACTATTTATTTAATAATTTATTAAAAAATAAAAATATATTTCAACCTAAAAAAAAATAGCATAATGAGAAATAAGAGTGCTACACAATTGAAAAAAAAAATCATAACCAACATTTTTAAAGATTAAATAATGTTCCAAATTAGGTTTGACTTCAATCCATTTAATAAGTATATAACTCTCATATATTAATTTAATATTTACAAAACTAGGAATAATACTCCTATAATGTATTTATGTAAAAAGGATGTCAAAAGTAAATTGCTAATGTTTTACTCCAAATTAACTAGTATTGCCTTTCCATGGCTTTATGTTGGGCATTGTGTTAGATGAATTTCATCTGTTACATCATATAATATAAGTATTATTAACAATGTCAAGTATATAGTTAATTTTAATTTACATATAACTTAGAAAAGTTATTTTTATAAATTTTTATTAATAATACAAACTACTTTACATATTAATAATTTTTTTAGTTTTGTAAAATAGTATGTAACTTATTTAATATATTGAAAATTTTCTTGTAATATTTAAAAAAAATTGAATTTTATTTGTTATGCTATAATTCAAAATAGTCAAAGTTGCTAACAATATTTGTCATATTAAAACATTATTTTAAATTATTAAACTTGCTAAACATTACTAAAAATTAAAAACAAAATATACACCAAACATTTTTAAAATGCTTTTAACATAGTATCTAACAAATTCAATTATAGAGAAAAAAAATTGAAGGTTTAAATAGTCATGAGAAATTAAATTTGAACCATTTAACAAAATGTAAAGTGTATAAATAAAATATCTAGCACAATCATTTTGTTCGTCATATTGTTCATTCCTTTGTTATTGCTCTTGCTATTATCAACATGTTGTTGAGGAAGGTCTAAGTTATTTTTTATTCTTTTTATAAAAGTTCTCATGTTAGACATCACTAGGCTGACACCTCCATCATATGAAAAAAAAATTATTAAAAAAAAAATACAAGCAAATATGGGGGGACTAGACCAAAACCCATATATAAAAAATTTAACAATAGCGATACTTAGGTAATCTATACCTATTAATAAAGAATTCTAAGAAAAGACTAGATGGGAGTCTATTATACTAATGAAATTGTTCTCTATGAATAATTCCTAAGTTAGCAAGTTTGTCAGCACACGCATTCCCTTCACGAAAAATGTGAAAAATCCTAAACATAATTTTTCCATAGAAATTAAGACAAATGTTCCATTTATTATGAAGAATCTAATGAACATTAGTCATAGCAGTAAATGCATAACAAACCAAGGCAGAATCACATTCAAGCCATAAACTAGTAAGACCCATCCTTTTAGCTTCTTCAATGACATGTATAATTTCATAAAACTCAACGACCAAAACATTATGAAATCAAGGAAAACAGATAAACCACCAATAAACTCCCCCACACTCCCACGAAAATAGATAATGGAACAAAAACCTAATATTTAGAATGCAATAGATTAATTAATTCCTCACATTGGCTATGCTTAATGGAGAGTTATTCATCTTCATGATAATCTCCATGGAGAATCGTCACTTGACTCCAAAGAGAACAAAATAAGACTCAAACTCAATATCACTCTTACAAGTGTTTCAAAATCTCCCAAAGTTTATAAGTTGGGGAGAGTGATAAGTGTCTAATTTTAGTAATATTTCATATTAAAATATAGACATTTATGAGTATTAATTGCTAATATATATATATATATATATATATATAAACGATTCCTAATTTATGAATTTATACCTTTTTACATATTTTATGATCTGTATTTAAATAAGAACATTTTATTCCCAAATTTGATGTTAATTTCAGATTTTTAGGAAAGAATGGAGATGACTGGGCTAAAGAGGAATAATATATGCTAAAAGAGAAAGTTTGAAGGCCCCAGAACGCACAAAAGCACAAAAAGTCCAAATCAGCATCAGAGCATCTCGCTCAAGCGAGCTATATCTCGCTTGAGCGAGAAAGTGCCAGAACCATTGGGCCATTTTATGTTTTAATTAAAAAACCCATTAACGTGACATAAGAAGTCACCTAACCTTAGCAAATTAGGTTAAATAGGAGGCTTGAGGCTCAACCATAGTGTGCACGATTGAGAGGAAAACACCATTGAGTGAATTGTAATCCAATTAGGAGAATAGAAGGTGTTAGAAGATGCGTGACTAATTCTACCCTTTAGGATTGAGAGTAATTTATTCAAACTCTTATGTATTGAGGTGATATTTAAATATGATATAATATTTTGTTCTTGATTAATTATTGGTATTGTTGTTTTATTTCTAATGCTTGATCTAGAATCTTAAATTTGACTGAAAAGTATTTTTATGGTTCTGACTTAAACAATAATACTTAACATATTTGAGTGCTAGGAATAGACTTGAAATGTTAATTGCTATCAACGTCTGAGCTTGATTCTAAGTTGTTTTTATAAATATGCGAGGACTCAATATTTAGGACACATTCATAATAATTTTATATGTAAGGAATCGATATAAATGAATTTGATACGGACATCAATTTCAATAAAAAAACATAACGTTACCATGTTAATCAAAATACATGAGAGTGAAAAAGATGAAACCTAATCCCTATTTTTCCAATTGAAGCAACAACTCTTTGATTTGTTTTCTTGTTAATTCTTGCCATCATAAATTTTTCAAACAAACTTTTTATTGTTTTGTTTTATATTTAGCGAATATTATACTTGATAATCCAATTGTTTCTTGTGGGATCAATATTCGTCCTTAGGGACAAATTATTACTTCTGACAACCTGATGCACTTGCTGTAAAAGGTTATCAATAACCTAGGTAAAAAAAATACAAACTCATATAAAAGAAATAAACTTTCTCTCCCTCTCTCTCTCATACACACACACACACACTATTTATGTAAACTAAGTCTTCCTTGTTCAAAGTTTCAAGCTTAGATTCATCAAATACATCAGCCTCAACTCCTTCAATACTTTCTTGAAGTTACAATAAGCTTTGTGTCCAAGGCTTCCTTAAGGATTCAAATTCTATTGGTGTTGAGGCAAACATAGTTCATGAAGCGAGGACCTAGTGCATAACATGGTTTTTTTAGTGGTTGGTTCCTTTTGTTTCATTTTTCAATGGATCCTTTTGTTTCCAGGGTTGTCTTAGATCAAACTTGGTCAAGAAAATCATTAAGCTTCTCAAATGACATAAACTTGTCAACTTTATGTCTTAATTCATTTAAATTTGATGTTTTTTTTTATATAAAGTGTTAGCGAACTGTCCTGATTTTAGTGCAATATGGTTCAATGCCACTTCCAAGCTTTTGTTGCTCACACTCATTGCTATTTTTTGTAATCCTTCCATGAATGCTCTTAGGAATTTTCCCTTTTCTTGCCAAATTTAACCAAGAAAATAAATATGAGGTAATGAGGTTTTCTTATAGAAAATTATATGTTGAATTTGGCCATATGGGTATAAAAACAATATATGTAGTAAACACTCAATCTTGTGAAGAAAATCAATGTTACTCCTTTTAGGGAGGTTAGGAACACTTTACAAAATATGGTGTTGTCAATGGTGTACAAGCTTCCCTGTATGACAAAGATTTATGTGTGTTTATTGGGTTCATAGTATCGTAGTATCTATTTAGGGAGAGGCTTTTCCAACTTTCTAGGAGGGGTTTTCCATGATTTTCAATAAAGGGGTGTGGATGGAGCTTAACATGCCTAAGGTGGTATGGCGAATGCGTGACATTGTGACCTTAACTTGATGTTGTTATTAGTTTCTTTCCTCTTTTTTAGTTGTTAGAGGAGACACAAGTTGTAAACAATCAAATGTTTCCTACGTTTTTTGTAGTTGTTTTAGGTCTGGATAGTATGAAGCATCTTGAATCTCTTTCAAATTCTTATGTGAGTTGATTTTAGATTCGTACATTTTATGGGTTGCACTTTCTTTATTGTTTTTTATTTTTAAGCATAATATGGTGAGAAACCCAAAGAAGATTCTCACTGGACACGAACTTAACCAAGTGGTTAAGTAAGTGTGAAGGTTCACTTTTAGAGGGCAATGAGAAAACCCAATGAAATGGTGATGATGATGAAGAGGTGCGAAATTAAAGCATATAATGGAAAGCAACAAGATGGAAAAACCAAAAAAGGAAAAGAACCAAGAGTATAAGAGGAATGGAAATGGCCCAAGGAAGGAAGAGATGAAAAGATAGATGAAGCTTATGGATGATGATGGTCGTAACACCACTTGGAGTGGTGGGAGACTCCAAGATGAGTGTTGAAGAGCCGCCACTTGAAGTGCACAAACACCCAAGATAAGACCCACCAAAAGAGAGCACTCAAGACTCACTCAACACTCTGACAAGGTTTCTTTTCTATTCAAAATTCAATGTTAAAATACATGAGGCAAGACACCCTTTATATAAGAGAGAGTGACTTGGGGAGCAAGAGTGAGAGGGGTAGAGTTGTCATTTGTGAGAAACCTTCTAGAAGGTAGGTCAAAGAAAACCTAAACCTAGTTGCACATGTCATGAAGGGTGAGCTTGACACAAACCCAAATTACTAAGCACACCTTACTCAAATTACTAAGCACACCCTACTCTAGCTTATTCTTCTATTTAAATTCCCAAAGTGAGCCCAATTTATTTACATAAACTTGTGTTTTAAAAAGATCAGAAGAAAGAACATTTGATGCTCTAGCCTATGTCCAGTTCTTCTTCTGCTGAGGTCCTTTTGAAGTTTAGCGGGGCCTTGTCTTAGATGCTGAGATGACTAACTTAATTGTGAAGTGTTTGTTGTGTCCTTAGTCATCTGTTTGTCGATATGGTTTGTATAAACTTCCTACATCTTAAGGTGTTTTCTCGTCTAAGGGTGTTAATCTCTTTTGTACTTCTCTTTTGAAGGTTTTTGAGTTCCTTTTTGAGTTTGAGTAGTAAAGTTGCCTTACTTGTGTGATTCTAACTAGTTTCTAATGATTATATTTATTCATTATTCTTCATGTTTCTTGTAGCAATAATGTGGTATTGGAAAATCTTAGTTAGACCCATGGTGGATGTCAAATATTCTTATAAGGACTAAGGTATTGACCTCCATAATATTGAAATTTACTTATTTTAGTGTGTTGAGATTTCTTTTTCATGTTGAATTGTGTACTCTATCTCCATTTAGTCGAGTCATTCTCTTTCATAAACTTGATTGGCGGGTAAGGATGTTTGTTAAGACACTTTGATGCTCTAGTTAGTTAAAATATTTGTAATGTAATAAATGTGTAATTAATGAAAAGTCAATACCTTAGTATCTTTGTTAAGACATAAACGAGTCTAATAATGATAAGACTGAAGTCTTAAGTTTAAAAGTCTTACCCAAGATACCTATGTTTTGATGATAACGAACAAGATAATAAGAAATTCTTAACAGTGTCAAATAACCTTATATCGATCATAGTATAATTTTTTAACATAATATATATAAATATTTATTATTATAAATTTAATTTTAATATATATGTGTGCGGCGTGTGTATGAAAAAATAAAATAAAATTTTTAATGAACTATTTTTAATTTATGTATAAGATGGAAATGTTCGACGTACACAAACATTTTACAATTTAACTTATATATAAATTAATTTTAATATATGAATAAATTCACTTAATTTTTATTTATTTTATCATAAAAATGTTTATAAAAACAGTTTACAGAGACGTACATAATCTTTCCTAGCCTCACTAAACATGTTACCGTGGACAGCATTAGAATCCTGATGAGCATAGTCGTTTTTTAGATGATGTTAAGTATGAATCACAACTGCATTACAACTTATGAGCTATGTAAAGCTCATAACATCAAATCCTACAAATCTTGGAATCACAAATTTCCACAAAAATATGTTGCAGCAAAGCAGCCACAAAAACCTAGAAATATTTAGTTTTTAGGATTTAGTCACTAAAATTATAAAACCATCATAAAGACTTTGTTATTAGTGTTGAAAAATAAGTGATTAAAGAAAAAGTTTGGTTAAATTATGGGACATATATATTTAAAATAGGAGTAAACAATGTGCTGATTTTTGTGTCACATCAATTTAAGAAAAAAACAAAAAGTAGTGACAACCGAATTACTATTAAGATTGGGTGATGAACTTAGCTTATAACTATTTTGGAATTGAAGCAATTCGTTGATGATTTGGAATTGCATGAGTACTAGAAGATGAGTGGGATTCCTCTTATTTGAAGAGTGGTTTCAACATTGGCAAACACATTCCACCATTCTCCAAAGTGGGTTGTTTCATATATAACACATCTTTTTGATAAACTATGTTATTCACTGAAATATTTTGTGATGAATTAGAGAATTCCATGATGAAAAATGGGTTATGAATGTTGGAAGAGAAAGTAAAATCTATGCATGAGATATAGGTGACAATGAGAGGGATGAGAAGATGTTTTTTTTTTTTTTTTAATGTAGTGCAATTCTAAAAGCAAATTGGACAAATATTTTTGTTTTACCAAAATGAGTAAATAATATATTGAATATACGATTTAAAATCGCCAATTGGATTTGCTATTTCAGAAAAATAAAACCTCATTTATACGATTTCAATCTAAAATCGTATATGAAATATACGTTTTCAATTTAAAAATATAATAATTTATATAATTAACTAAAACTCAGTATATTTCATATATAATTTTATCTAAAATAGCGTGTGAACTATACATTTTTAACTTTAAAAAAATAATATATAAAAATATTAAAAAATAGAAAATAAGAGACACGGTATTTTTGCCTTATTATTTTAAAGTTTTTTTAATATATATATAATTAAAGAAAAATAGATTTTTAACTAATTATTTTTTTAACTGAATAAGTTTTTATTAAATATTTTATTATTATATATAATTAAAGAATGAATTTTTTATAAAATATTTTTTTATATATAAAATTAAAGAATGATTGATTTTTTATAAAATATGTTTTTTATTATATAATTAAAGAATGACTAAATTTAAAAAATAAAAAATTATATATAATTAAAAGATTAAATATAATTTTTTTATTTTTAATACATTAAAATTATTTTAAATTTTTAATAAAATTAATGATGTAATACTTTAATAATATAAAATATAATAAGGTGAACGGTTGTATCTTTAATTTGTTTTGCAATTGTCGAATTTCATCAAGCAGAGTGGGTGATGTGACAATTCGGGTATCAACAACACATTCCACACAACTTATGCAACCTCGGTAAATTGCACAAAGAAGACATATATGGAAGAACAAACAAGTACTTACCACAATCACCAGAGGTGGATAACAATGTAGAATGACCGATAAAACCATTTAATTTAGGGAGTACAATTTCACGAATGTTGGGTCTTCTTCAAATGTTGCACAATTTGAACAACAAGTTAAACATCAATCCACCCCCGATCAAACACCACAAATATTCAACTTTATGGAGCACCACCACGGTGTCCAATTTCCCTATCAGCAAGTGCCATCAACTTACATCAATTTTCCACCGTAGAGAAATATTTTTCTCTAGATCCATCGCAGATGTTTGGTACTTAATAGTGACACCACCGTCCGCATTTTTACCAGTTCTTACCATGCATTGTTATCGGCCCATAATGCTTTCAATGAGGTTTGATATTCCATGTGACAACAACGAAGTAGAAAACAATGACGATGATAGTTCACCTCCGCTGAGACATCCACCGAGACAACGAAGAAGGTCCCCATGTGGAACAGAATCTCATAGACAGTTCATGCATTTTTAGGTTAAATTATGTAATTTTTAGTTAGGTTATCATGTTTGTGTGCTTTCACTTAATGTCAGATTTTCATATTCTATTTAAACATGTTCTTGTTCAGTTAACGTTCTCTGTTTTATCTTTCCAGAAGTTTATGATTTATTTTTATCGTTTCAAATTTAGGATTTTACCAACTTAGTTTTTTACCACATGGATTAGTTTTCAATGAAGTTACCAGAAGGAAAACGAGTCATTAGTTGCAAGTGTATCTTTAAGAGAAAAGAAGGGATCCCTAGTGTTGAGAGTATAAGGAATAAAGCAAGATTTGTTGTAAGAGGTTTTGATCAAGAGGAAGGTATTGACTTTAATGAAGTATTTTCTCCTGTTATTCGTCATACTTCAATACGTATATTACTTGCTTTAGTTACCTTGTATGATTTGGAGCTGGAACAGTTAGATGTGAAAACTGCTTTTCTTCATGGTAATCTTGAGGAAGAGATTTACATCTAACAGCCTGAGGGATTCGTTGTTCCTGGAAAGGAGGACCATGTATGTCGTTTGAAGAAATCTCTCTACGGCTTGAAGCAATCACCAAGACAATGGTATAAGAGGTTTGATTCTTTTATGGTTGGACATGGCTACTCCAGAAGTAACTATGATAATTGTGTCTATTTTTTTTCAAAAGACATCTGATGGGTCATTTATATACTTGTTGTTATATGTTGATGACATGTTGATTGCCGCAAGAGATAAATATTTAGTTAACAAGTTAAAGGCCCAACTTAGTAGTGAATTTGATATGAAGGACTTAGGTCCTGCCAAGAAAATTTTAGGAATAGAGATCAACCGAGATCGTCAAGCTGGAAAACTTTTTCTATCACAAAAGAAGTATGTTCTTAAGATGCTTGAAAATTTGGAATGCGAAATTGAAAAGCTGTTAATACTCCAATTGCCGCCCACTTCAAGTTGTCATCAGATCAGTGTCCAAAATCAGACGAGGACAAAAGGCGCATGTCACATGTCCCGTATTCAAATGCAATTGGAAGTCTCATGTATGCTATGGTATGTACCAGGCCTGATTTAGCTTATGCTGTTAGCATTATTAGCAGGTTCATGCATAATCCAGGCAAGGCACACTGGGAAGCCGTTAAATGGATACTTCGTTATCTGAAAGGTTCTCCAGATCTTGGTTTGGTATTTGATCAACATAGAGTCGATCCCAAAAGAGCAGTTGACTATGTTGATGTTGACTATGGTGGTGATTTAGATTGAAGAAGGTCACTTTCAGCCTATATTTTTACCCTATGTGGTTTTGCTATCAACTGGTATTCTTCACTTCAAGCCATTGCGGCTTTGTCCACCACTGAAGCAGAATATATCGCTGCTACAAAAGGTATGAAAGAGGCTATATGGCTTCGAGGCTTGGTAAGTGAACTTTGTCTTCAACAAGATGTTCTTATTATATTTTGTGATAGTCAGAGTGTTGTCCACTTAACCAGGAACAGTAAGTATCACTCAAGGACTAAGGACATTGAAATTAAGCACCATTTTATTCGAGACATTGTTGATACGGGAGATATAATTGTTGAAAAAATTCATACGGCCGAAAATCTTGCAGACATGTTGACCAAGCCACTTCCACCGGCTAAGTTCGATCATTGCCTGAACTTAGCTGGTATTATCCATACTTAATCAAGGCTTCATGGCGAGAGAGTGTTTCAGTCAAAGGCAAGTCAAGGTGGAGATTTGTGGGATATGATTCATCTTTTCTTTTTTCTTACCATTCATAATTAATTGAAATCAAAGGGAGGCTACTTACCTTCACAATTAATTGTTATCAAAAGGAGGTTACTTACCATAATTAATTGTTTTTATTATTGTTGTCTCCTAGAACCACTATATATAGTGACTTCTTTCAAGCAATGTAACACAACAAAACAACAACATACACTTGCTTCTTCTCTTCTTTCATATACTCTCTATTTCTTCTCTTGGGTGTAAGTATTCAACCCATATAGAGAGAATTTGTTTTGGGGTTATTTATCTATTAGCCTGAGAGAAATTCATTGTACTCCTAGTACCATTATAGTGGAAGTTTTAGCTCTCTCGCAGGTGGTTTCTATTACTTTAATTTCTCATAATATTTGGTTGAAATTATCACGCTTTCACACACGATATCCCTACACACGTACTCTTAATTATAAAATATTTTGGAGAAAACGTGTGGATAAGAACCAAGTATATGTCTCACTGTTACTGCACAATCTATGGAGTTTCAAAGGATAAGAAGGCTTGGCTTATGTTGGGAGTGGAAATTGAAATAGAGTAGAGAAGGAACAATTTTATTAGAGTGAGAAAAATTAATATGAGACAACTCAAACATGATCAACTCACTCTCAGATTAAGAGACAAGTGGTGGTGAAAACAAGAATGAGATAAGCCTACCAAGTCTTGCTGAATGAAAGCACAACAATGAAAAGACAGTTTTTGTTCAACAAGTTTTGTGCCAAACTAGTTCCTTTGAAGTTGACAGACGGGATGGAAGACTCTGTTGAAGGACAGCATAACGACAAGAGCTATCCTGTGTGTTTATTCAATTCTTTGGAAGAGACATCAAATATTCACATGAATTTTTCTCTTGCAGGCTCTCATATTTGTGGTTGTGGATGAAAAATTCCTGAATAAGGTTTTAAACTGTGCTCATGAAAAAATAATTAAGTCTAATAATGATTTTTTCCGGTAATAGGTCGAATTATATGATTTTATCATAATTTATAATATTCTGTAAAAATTACACAAATGTGATTGATGCAGTTGCAGTTGTAGTCAAAATACGATAACAACCATAAAACTAGTCATTACATGAAACGGTATGCCCTCGAATATTTGGACTGGTTTAGCAACATTATTATGTAAAATTGTACAAAAAAAACTACTTGATTAATTTAAATCAATTCTTTATATTATTATATCCTTATGTCACTTCTAATAGAAGTTATTGAAACTATGCATGATGGGGTGATATGCATTGTGAAAACAGCAGCATATAGCCGTAAATTACATCTTTCATATGAAAAAAAGAGAAAACTATACGAGAACTAAGAAAAAACAAATTTACAATCAGAAGTAGGTTTTATCTGACCAAGGTATTTTCCCTGGCTGCTGCATGAATTTTGAGATTACAAATGCAAGTTGTAGCTGAAATTTGTTTTTCTGGTGAAGGAAACAGCTCAGGGGAGTTCATGTTCCAGTACTCACCATTTCTTGTCTTTTGCTCAACCATGCCACCTTCTTCACTTGAAACAGCTACCTTTATCCAGTTGCACCAGATTCTCAACATTATATACAACAATACTAAGCATATCAGAGTCGAAGTAAGGACAATGGCTACTATGATTGCTGCTACTTGTGAGTTTGACAGTTTCATTCGCGAAGTTTCTGAGCACAATGCTAGTGGAGGGCCACACAAGTGGTCATTATTCAGAAAAGAGCTCAGTGGGAACCCTGAAAAGGTTGATGGAATGAGGCCATGAAGATGGTTATTTGAAAGATTTAGCACATGAAGGCTGGTAAGTTGACCAAGTGAAGGAGGAAGTTGTCCTTGAAGATGGTTAAAAGAAAGATCAAGTCTTTCTAGCTTCATGAGATTTCCTAGAGATGACGGAATCTCACCAGAAAAGAGGTTTCTACTGAGGTCCAATATGACTTGCAACTCGGTGACTGCTCCTAGTCCAACTGGTATAATACCTGAGAGGAAGTTCTCTGAGAGCCTTAGCTCATACAGCTTAGAGCATTGCTGAATTGTTGATGGAATGTGGCCAGAGAGACTATTCCTTTGTAAGTTGAAGACATTGAGTAAAGTAAGGTTTCCAATCTCTAGAGGGATTTCTCCAGAGAGATTGTTGTGATGGAGCGAAAGCTTAAGCAACTTTGAGCAGCCTCCGAGCTCAGCAGGAACTCTTCCATGAAAGTTGTTGAATGAGAGATCCAGCTCACCAAGTTCTTGCAAGCTTCCTAACCACGGCAACATTTCGCCACCCAATCTATTATTATTCAGTAGAAGGTGTTCTATTTTCTTGCAGTTGGAGAGTTGAGGTGGCACATGTCCTGTTAAGTTGTTGAATGATAAATCAAGGAAGTTTAACTCAGTGAGGTGGCCAAGTTCAGAAGGAATGGTTCCTGTGAGATAATTGTTTGCAAGTCTGAGACGGGTGAGATCTCCAGAGTTGGCTAGAATAGAAGGGATGGAACCTGAAAAGCTGTTGTTTGTCAAGTCCAAAACAGTGAGAGAATTTGAACCAGTCAGAGGAACGATACTACCACTGAACTTGTTATTGGAAAAATTTATGATTTTAAGGTTTCTAAGAAGAGAGAGGGAATGAGGTAATGGTCCTTCAAAGGAGTTGTTGTAAAGGGTAATGGTACGAAGTTGTGAAAGGTAACTGAATGTGGGGGGTATGGAACCTGACAACTTGTTATCTGCTAATGCCAACAACTGAAGCCTTTTACAGTACCCCATGCTTGGTGGGATTGGACCTGACAGGTCATTTTGCCTTAAATGGAGAACAGTTAAGCCCTTTAGCTTACCTATAGTCTCTGGAATGGAGCCATAAAAGTGGTTTCCAAAGAAGTCAATTCCAGTTAAGCTTGTGCAGTTTGTTAACTCTCTTGGAATAGGTCCAGACATCTGGTTATCATACAGATAAATGGTGTTCAATCTCTTTAGCCTTCCAATCTCCGCTGGGATTTTTCCTGTGAAAGAGTTTCCAAACAAGAAAAGACTTCTCAAGCTACTAATATTTCCAATTTCCGGAGGTAGAGATCCAATGAAGCTGTTGTTGTTGAGCATAAGGTCTGTGAGATTCTGTAGTTTGTCCAGGCTGGATGGAAGTTCACCTTCAAAACTGTTGTCAGAAAGGTCCACCTGTTGGATTGAAGAGCAGTTGAGTAGCCCCAAGGGAAATCTTCCATAAAGCTTATTCCTAGCCAAGAACAGTTGCTGAAGTTTAGAACCTCTGAGGCAGAAGTTATAAGGAATACCTGTTAAAGCATTATCAGACAGAACCATAGTTTCAAGATTCTGTAATTTGACATTAAGGAGGGTTAGTGATCCAGAAAGGTTGTTTCTGGATAAATCAAGCTTCTGTAGCTGGCTCAAACTGTTTAGCTCTGGAGGAATTTCACCATTTAATTTGTTTCCAAGCAAATTAAGGTATGTCAAATTGGAGAGAAGACTCAAAGAGGTAGGAATTGATCCAGATAGAGTGTTATTAGCCAGGTTCAAAATCCTCAATGATTTCAAAGACCCCATTGAGGAGGGTATTTCTCCTTCAAGCATGTTGTTTGATGCTGCAAAATTCTGGAGCTCTTTACAGCCTTGAATCTCTTCTGGTATGAGTCCGCTAAGACTGTTCACTTGTAAATCTAGAGACACAAGATGCTTCAAGTTCCCAACCTCAATAGGAATGCTTCCATTTAAGTTGCAGTTGGCTACACCTAACACTGCCAACTCACTCAAGTTGCCAATGCTAGGTGGGATTTCACCTGCCAACATGTTATTTCCTAGTCTAAGAACTTGCAACTTACTCAAATTACCTATCTCTTCAGGAATGTTATGGGAGAGATAGTTTGAGTACAGAAGCAGTATTCTTAGATTTTGAAGCTGCCCAAGTTCAGAAGGGATGGAGCCTGTGAGGTTATTTGAAGACAAATCAAGTGCTTGAAGAGAAATGAGGTGACTGAGCTCACCTGAAATGGAACCTGATATTCCTGAGCCAGACAAATTAAGTCCTACCACATGTGTCTGATCAACTTCACATGTTAGTCCATTCCAGCTACAAATATGAGTTGTTGGAGACCAGTTTCTAAGGGCTCCTAATGGATCAACAAGTTCTGATTTAATTTTGAGAAGCCAATAGGATTCTGTTGTGCTATCTCCAAGAGTTGCAACAACAACAATGGTCAGTGGTAGAATGAAATGGCACATGCAAATGGAACCCATGGCTGAACGTTTGATCATGAACTTCCTGGTAAATAACAAGGCACCAGATAAAATGGTCCAAAGGGTATGCTTTGGGAGGCTAATTCCATATAAAGGAATGGAGAATAAAAGTTGAGAAAGGCTAAGTTTTGCAGGGTATAAATATAAGAATTAGGAAGTGATGGAAGAAATGATGAACAACAATTGTACAAGTTCAAGTGCTAAGATGTAAAATCCGACTATAAATAGTTCCAATGAAGCTAATCTGTTCAAAATGGCAGACGACAATCGTGCAGTTACACGTGGAAAAATGAAGAATCTCACATCAGAATAAAAAAACTCTGCAACATTGACTTTTTACACAACAACACGTATTCTTGTTTATTAATATTTTTCTCAAACATGGAAAATGTGATGGATTTAAACATCCTCTTTATAAAACAGATATTGGCTAAGCATACCTTTCTACTTTCTTCAGTTTTACCAGAGGTTTGGTAATATCAGTGCTTCTTCACCAACTCTGGGCAACAGGTAGAGAGTATTCTATGATTCTTTTTTTTTAAATAATAATAATAATGAGTTGTTTGAATTCTAACGTTTACCAAAGTCAAAACAAACTTCACAGCTTAAAAGAATACTTATATAATATCTACCAACAAAATTTTCTTAACAATTATAAAATTTGAACTCACTTTTATATAAGATGGCAAGTTTCATCTTTACCAAGTGAACTACCTTTTCCTATATTGTTTTAGAATTCTTTTTGTAGTTGGTAATTGAAAACTAATTATGCAGAGATAAGGCTAATGATGGTTTTTTCTTTTTTTTTTGTGTTAGAGCTAAAGGGCAATAAGCTAATAAAGATATCCACTCATACCTTAGATAAAAAGGTGACACAACAAGTGGGTCACTTTCTCTAACCTTTTATTGATTCTGAATTTCTATTCACACTACCACTAAACGAATTCATCTTATAGTTAGTGTAATAGAGATAAACACATTTTATAAAATATAAAAAATATAAATTACTTCCTTCAAACTTCATCTTATAAGTAGGTTTTATACGTTAAATTAGACTTAAAAGTTCACTTTTTAATATTCTATCAAAGTTATTTAGAATCTATCTTAACGAGAATTCGTTATATTTATCAATAATCTATTATCAGACTGTTACGTGACCAACTTAAATATATAATTTCACGCACGAATTGTTAGATCTGAGTGTAAGGAGGAGTTAGAGATTTCACTTAAACTAGAAATAAGAACAATGAGATTAGAGAGAAAAGAAACATAGTATGATTTTGACTTTGCAAGAGTTTTGGTGAATAGAACTTCAAAATTTGTCAACCAGACGGGTACAAAGGCATTGTAGCATGAGAATGGTAGATTTTCACGCTAGGTCTTCAGGCTGGACACACGCGCACTGGCCTGGCTGGCCATTACTGTCTGCCAAGAGTGAGAAAATGGTTGAAGTTATCTGAGGAAAGGACAAGAAGAAGCTTATGGTTCCAAACCTGCATGATGATATCTGAGAAAGTGAGTTATTCATGATGATACGTGCGAAAGTTGAATAGCAATGCAATGATATTAATACTTACGAGCTAATAATATACAATTTGATTTTTAAAAGTGAAAATTTCTCAGTTATTTTAAAAACATCATGTTCAAAGTTTAGCTTTAAACAACTCCATCAAAGAGTGGTTTATTTATACAGAAACTGTACAATTATACAAATTGATATTATTAAAACCAGCATGCATGTCGTTATTAAGTTTAGCTTTCCATAAGATCATGGAAGAGTAGTTTATACCAATGCAAAAGTTTCATATTAAAATAATAAAGTTATGACTTTGAAACATCAAATTATATATATATATATATATATATTGTCTATTATAAGTTGACTTTTACATTACTTAATTACTGGTTCTATTAGATAATTTTTCTTACAATTCATGGTTAGAATTGATATATTTTTAATAGAAATGATGGAGTGTGTAATTTAAAAAATATCAAAAATAAGAATTAATATTTTTCTTATTCAGAATATCTCAATAAATTATAGGTTATAAATTCCTTTCGAAGTGTAAAAATCATTGGACTATGTTTTTTCTGTGTCCATACAAATATTTTCCATGCACATGGTGAAGAGTTAAATTTCTGACGACGTTCTAATCCAGTTATTGTGGTAAAAAAAACCAATATATTATTATTGTTATTTTATTTTTTACAAAATTAATTAACACAAACAAATAAAATGATATATGACTACAGTTAAATTGTTCAAATTATCATGTGTGCAAAATTTAGTATAGCTTATAATTATATAGTTTTTATCCATTTCCTTTATACATATAAACAACCTGTAATTTTTTATATTTTTTAAAAGAAATATTAAAATGATGTACTTATTTTGACAAGAAAATAACCTTTCTCGGTATTGCATTGAGAGTACTTTTAAAATTGTATTTCCCACTTTTTAAAGTTTGTTTATATTAAAAAGTTATAATATTAATTAAAAATTAAGAATGAGATTATGAAATAAAAAAACATATAAAGAAATATTTAGATTTATTATTTTAAAATTTTAAATTAAAAGTAATATAAATTCATAATTTATTAGGGTTAAAAAATTTCAATCTCATGAAATCTTACACGAGTTTGTTCCCTAATATATATACCTAAATAGGGGAATTATCTTCTCTAATTTTGAGTTTCATTTGCTCTGTCCACGTGTGAAGCACATTACAGCCATAAGTATTGGCATTTGTATTTAGCAATCAAGTTGCATATAGAGGATTGTGCGTGTTCCTTTTCTCTACTTCCATGTTAAAGATGGTGTGAAAATGAAAGAGGAAAACTACACCAAACTTTGGTCAATCCCATAATAGAGACCTGCAGTTTCAATATTCAAGTTATAACTGAATTGTGTAGTTTCAATTTTTTAAAATAATAAATTAATGTTATAATTTATTTTAGTATATTTTAAAATTCATCAATTTAGTAATGTTAATAAATATATGTCAAAACAAAGAAAAATTGATGCAATATCTTAGCGTGGACTTAATGTAAAACAAATAATGGACATAAAAGAACAAGAGAACTTAATATATTAGTAAAAGTCTTGGACACCACCTAACTTATAAAATATGAATTATTTGTGTCGGTTTAGCCCACGTTAAATGATGGGTTACATTTGCCCAATCAACACAAAGGACAATATTAGGATTAATTTTCTTTTTTAAATAATAGTAGTGTGACTTTGATGGACATAATTATATATGGACATAATTATATGGACTTATTTTAAGATTCACCAATTTTCAAAACAGTACCAATCATTTTAATTGTAATCTAAATTTGAATGTGATAATTTCAATAAATTAAAATTGAATATAATATTTGATCAATCATTAATACAAATAAATTTGTAACATCACTATAACAACACCAATTTATAACTTATCCAATTCTTTTGAAGCTCTAATTCAAATTTCAGTTTGAAATTAATATGTAATTGTAAGATTAAGATTTTTTATAAATTTTTTTTGTCTAATTTCAATGTAAATCTCATAAAATTGATAATATTTAGAAATTAGCATGAATGGAAAATGAAAATTTATTAAATATTATAATAATATAACTTGTATTTTACACCTCTACATGTAACAAGAATTATATACCTCCAAGTATTAAGGATTATACATCTCTCTAGTTAAACAATCTTAATCTTTTCCTAAGAAACACTCTCAAAGAGAGAACAATGAAAACACACGAGACTATTATAAATGATTGGGTCCAAATAATACAAAAGTTTTGTATCTTGCAATTATAATTTGTTAATGAAATTTGATTGTACTAATTAAGATGTAAACATAGCTTAGATTCTTAGATAAACCAATATAAAAATGTGTAAATTACTCTCAACTCTTATCTTTAATATTATTAATCTACAACTGATTTAAGAATGATTTTTCAAATATTTTAGACATGGGTTTGTCAACTCAAAGATACGTGGTTATTGAGAAAACTTGTTTAATAGTATGTCTATAGTTTGTGTCTTAAGTACAAAAGTAAAATCTCCTTCCATATGTATTTGTGATGTTTTTCACAACTTTTGTTTGAGGGTAGTAATGGAGCAGACAAGACTCTAACACCATGCTACTTGTAGCCATGGATGATAATTTATCCTTTTTTTGGTTTCATACTCTAGCATGATTATCTTCTTCCGTTGCTTTTTGGCTATTAAATTGGCATCTCAAATTTTTAAAACTCTTAATTGCCATAAAACTATTTAAGTTCATTAATGTTTAACGTCTTAATAATAAGCATTCCGATAATTGCCATAAAACTATTTAAGTTCATTAATGTTTAACGTCTTAATAATAAGCATTCCGACGGTATTTTATGATTAATCGGTAGTCACTAATCATTAAATTATTTGAGAGATTGTGCAAACCCAACATTCCTCACTTAACAGATAATGTACAAGCTCGTGAGATTTGTTCCACCAAAATCTTTTTCCACTTAGTTTTATTTGTTATTTCTTTTATTTGGCACTTATTTAGTTATGCACAAGTCATTCATATCTAACATTAATTTGGTATGCCAAATTTGATAAAAACTAATGAAATATACTACTCAATACATACCAAAATAAATGTTATTTTATGCATCAATAGATTAACCTGATTATTCCTAATATGTCAAATGCACACTTTTTTTTACATATTAATATATAATTTAGTGTAATTGACAATTTTTTTCTTCACGTGCAAACATTTTTCTACCAGAAAGAACACGAGTACTTCGTTGAAAAATTTACCACAAGTAGAGCTATGAATATTCCTTTGCTTCATCTGTATCCAAAATCATCAATTACAAATTCCTGTAACCATTTTTTATTCTAGACGAGTCGGAGAATTAGTGTCCAAATTTTCAGATTAGACTGAACAGTAACATCACCAAAAAATAAACCCAAGTGCATCAACATATTCTGCACGATGATGAACTGGGGGTGTTTTGATGCATGAGATGACATTTAACAAACTTTACAAGAAATTCTTTACTGAAGAGTTGTTGAAGCATAAGGGATAAATCTCATGAGGAAGCTAGACAGGGACCAAATGCAAATCACACCAAGGAATTGCAGAACATTTAGAAGGGTACCCAAAGAGCTGTTTATCTCCATGTTGTGTAAGGTCATTTCAGCTCCTCTAACTGTAAATGATAAAGCTGTCACCAGTTGTGCTGCTCTATTTAGTTGGTGAAGCCTGTACACCTGTTAATAACACTTCATTACTAATTTACTAATCGATTGAGAAAGTTGGTCATAAGAACATTAGAAATATTTAAGTTGATTCAATTCAATAAGGAGACCAAAGCTACATTAAATTTTTTTTAACAATTTATAGGATCCAGATAATCAAAATGTAAATTAGACTATCAAAGTATCAATTAGGCAAAAGCAAATAAATGTACTTAACACAATCTACCATGATAAAATATAAAAAGTAAATCAACAAGGAAATGGATAGTCCTTACTTGAAAGATTAATGGAATAGCAGACCCTGACGGTGAATTTCGATATCTAGCATACTGCTCAAATGCAAATTGGACAACTATACCAACAAGATATGGAGCAAGAGTTGCAGAGGCTGCAGGACCAGTCCATGGCCAGACCAAACCCATAGTTACCATTGGAATTACTAGACTAAGCACAAGAGTAGCAACAGAAGAGACTCTCTGTCCCAACTGTGGGGGTGGAGTATCACTATTGTTTGCAGTGGTATCCAGTAGCATGGGCCTTCTTAAATGATCCAGTAGGAAAAGAAATATCGCAACACCACAATAGAAAATTGCCTCTGTGAAGAATAATATGAGAAAATCTGGAGATGAAGAAAGAAGAAACTTGAGAGTTCAGAATTCAGAGAAAAAAGAGCCATTCAAAGCAAAGAAGAAAATAAAAAAGAAGAATTAAAACAAGCAATTTAACATTATAAAGTTTGAGGATTGACCATCTACCATAGTTGCAGCACATAATACACAAGAACTACATCAACTGCAACTCTACTTTTCCCAGTCACTGCACAAACATTTTGAATTTCTAAACCAATTCTAAGTTTTGGAATGATTTGTTGACCATTGATATTAAAGATGCAAAACTTTTCATCCATATGTGTCCGTATAGTTTAGTCTCCACTTAAGTCCAATCATCCAATGAATGATGTCATTCATTTTATTAAGAAACAAATAATTCCTAGTCAAGCAATAAACATCGCATCCAATTTCTGAACATCCAAAATGTTTTCCCTAGCATCACCAATTATCAACAAACCCAAATACAAGTAATTACCCTTTTCTCTAAAGTTTTCATTAGCAGATACTTATCCATATTGATTGACTCAAGATGTTACTAGCCTACTATGAATTACAACCAAATTATAGAAAACGCTACATAAAAATAGTAAGCTGTGCAAATTACTGCAGACAACGAATATAGCACAACAGAGTCTTTCTTAAAAGCATAAGTTACCTGTTAACAAAGAGTCCTCAAAAATGATGGAAAGCACTTTGCGTAAATAGAGTGAAGGAAAAATGAAGGAAGCAACAAGGACTGCAGGGCCCAAAAACCACAATATGCTGTTTTGACTTCTCTCTGGATTTGATAAAAGGATCTTACTATCTCTTCTGTAGGGCCGGTTATAAAATGATATTAAACCTGACTTTCCATCACTCCCTGATAAATGAAAATAAAAGTTTCTTGCAGGAGAGATGTCTTCTGCAACAATATCATTGTTTTCTGGCACTAAAGTAGTTCTTTCAAGCTCACAGTATTGTGACTGATCCTCAGAGACAACAAAAAGAGCATCATGCTGTTTCTGTAACCTTCCCTTAAAGTTCGACATTCCATGCATAAACTTAAGCTGGCATGATTTGTCTAACCATGATACAAATGCAAAAACAAAAAGAATGTTAACAGATACACACTTAAAGGAGTTCATACAAAATAAATTACTAATTGCAGCTCACATCTTTCAACTTTGGTCCATTTGTAGATTAGACCTAAAGGTTAGAATTGCACAAATGTCACTTGGAACATCACAATTTGTGCAAAAAATACCCTCCATTAAACAAACGCTAACCATCCCATGGAACTCTTACATGACAATAACAAAAAACTAAGTGGGAAAAACTGTAACGTGGTCCTAATCTAAATGCAGTATCCTCTCCATTTCTCAATCTTAAAATGTAGTATTGAGATCTTACTTTGACTATAGAATATAGATATGGAAAAAGTAGAGCTTAGTTGGACAATCCTTGCCTCATGAGCTAGCTTCCAGAGTTGAGTTAAACCCTTTTCAAATTTAAGAAATATCATCATTAATGGTTGCCTTAAAACAGGGTTTTAAACAGTGTGAGGTTCAGCGATTATTTGCACCTTTATAGAACCCTAAGGTCTAATCCACACACATAAGCCTTAGTTCAAGGGTGGGCTGCAATCTACACTACAATTACACATTTCTACAACAAATTTATTCAAGAAATATGCTTGGAATCTTAAAAGGATGAATAGGAAATTGAATTGGACGCTTAATGCAGAATGTAGAAATTCAGGAATCAACCAATAAATAAAAAAGCTACCTTTAGTGTACAATTGCAGGTGAGCACCAGTTAGCTGGTTGACAAACAACCCTTGTGATAAGCTCAGCTAAATATTAAATGAAAAGAAATTACGTAAGAATAAATAAAGCAAGACTCAAAGATACAGCAGTTATCAATTTCGAATTAGCATTATACAGAAATAGATTTAATCCAAAAGAGAGCATCAAATAGCAAATCAAATGAATTGCTCAATTGATAGTTTAAATATCAAGCAGAAAATGTGCGAAGTTGAAAATGGAAAGTGTAACACAAGTCATGCCTCATGACCTTATCATCATTAATTTCATAAAGAACTATCTACATTAATCTATAGCATGAATTATTTATAAGTGGAAATTAATTAATTAATAATAATTAAATAGCATAAACCATACGATACACTAAATTTACATGGAACTGGACTGGTAAATCCCAAACAGAACATAGTTTGCAATATAGGTCCCAAGACATTTATAGATTTAAGTGAGTATAAAATGAATTCTCAATTTTTTTCTTCACTCGAAGATTACATTAAACATTATTCATAGATCAAATTAATTCACAAAAACTACCAGAATGCACACATCCATTTGATCATGTTTCCTGTAATTGAAATTTGCAAACACCCATTTGACACATGATGTAGCAATCTATTGCACAATTTGTATCTAACATGAAACTTAAACCATTAAACACCTTAAGAATCTTCACAAAAAGAGCATGGGAGACAGAGAAAGAGAAGAGACAGGAAATCAGTACTTTTACAAGTCAATTTCAGCTAGGAAACTCACCAAACCAATTGCTAAGTTAGCAATGATTTAACTAACTACCGAACTTTAAGTTCTCACCAAATGAATACCATTTAGTTCTACCTCCTATAACCTCCTTAAAACTAATGTCTAAGCCTCATATCTTCTAGCAGTGCATGCCACTGGTAATTATATTTCACCTGCTAGCTGGTTATTGATAATATTCAGTGGGAAATTACATAACAATAGGTAGAGTAAATAACAAAAAACCAAGTTCATGGTGTCGGTTTATCTTATTTCAGGAATTATCCAACTACCGAATGTAAATTCAACAGTCTCCTTAATCATCCTCTTCCTTTACAATTCCAAATGCTCCTGAATTATAAAGCTGGTGTCATTGTTCAGATAAAATTCACTAAATGAAGAATTAACAGCAATCTTCAGTGTCAAAGTGTGAACAGAATACCAAGGATTTTCTTCATACGCCTTCTTCATTAAGCTACTTTTTTTCCAAATAACACCATGAAGGAATCAAGTGTTTGCATTTCCACTAATGACTATTTCCAGTCAAACCCTACTGATGAGGCAAAATTCAGCAGCAAACCCTATCTTATCTAAGTTCAATAGTAGCAGATACATTCTCCCAAACTAAAAAAAAAAATGTAACAAAATCAACTTTCAATTCTTAAGGTTTAAAAGATGAAGTTCTATCATCCCAGTTCCACAAAATTCAAAAAACATAAGCCTAACACCACCGATGAAACACAAAACAATCGGTCACTCTTGGTCAACCCATGTACACAAGTACTATACATTAACTATTGTTTGCAACGAAAAGTAAAATTGAAAAGAACAATGATTGTGAAATTGGGGAACGGAATGAATTGACGAACAAATCGAGAAATTCATTGGCATAAGTACCTGGGCACTTCTCGTGCGTTGGAAAGGAGAAGAAGAAAGAGAAGCCGCGGAACAAGAAAAGGAAGAACCGAACTTGGCATTTGCCATGATAACATGCGAATGAAGGAAGCAACGAGAGCGTAGAGTCGAAGAGGGTGGCGTTGAATCACCGAACCATCTTAAGTTAAATGAATAGAAAGATTAAGAACCCAAAGTGAAACACAAAACAGAGTACGAGTCTTACAGCGTGCGCCACTTCCCTCAGCCGTAGGTTTCTGGGTGTAAGATTGAACCGAACCGTTTTCGTTAATTTAAAACAATTTTGACAAATTACATCTTATCATTTTTTTCTAAATTAATTTTTTTCCTCTTCCACTTTTAAAATTTAGGTTTAAATTTTATTTTGTTCATGTGTGCAATTTTGATTTCCATCCAAATTTAATTACAAATTTAGTTTTTTGGTTTTTCAAAATTATTTTAATTCACTCTAATTGCTAGTGTTCATGCATATTCGTTAGCCACTTGAGATGTTATTATTGTTCGCATAGCATTAAAATTGTGATACATTTACTTAGTTTATACGAGCACATATGAGAAGTCTTCATGCTAATTGATGATAAACAAGTGTTTGATGTGTTTTACTATTTTTGACCATATGTTCTATATATATATATATATATTCCATTATAAATTAAAATCTTGTTTAGTTTAATTAAATATTAATTAGTCTAATATAGCATTCATAAATTAAATCATATTCAATTAATTAATTATAAATTAAATTAAAGCACATTTAATTTATTCATCTTCTTTAATAAGAATTAGGATGGTAAAACGGCTGATAAAGCTGCGATCATTTAAGTAGGGTTTGTTAACTTTTTTAACCCACCAATCCATATTGATCCGACCCGTTTAATTCAACGGGCCACATGCGGAGTCTTTTTTAGTTTGATATTTTTAAAGAGAGACCTTATGTTTTTGAAATAAGAATGGATGGTGATCAATGTTTTATATAGAACTTTATTTACATTAATGTTTTTCACATAATTTGATTCATTGAAATATTGTTTATATTTACTTTATCTTGTTAGGTATTAAACCTTCTATATTATAATATTAAAATTTTATTTTATTTTATTTCTCTTTCTTGTATTTTTATTGTCCAAAAAGTGATATCAATAATTATAACCAAGTAAATAGATCTAAAACAAAAAATTACAAAAAAATAAATAACAGTTACTATTAACCTTAACGAGTCACTCCACTCTTGATGAGCTAACGACGAGTCCGACCAAAATGGACAGGATTGGTCCGTTTTACCACCCTATAAGAAATTCTATTTATATGATTTTGTAGATTTTTATTAAACTATTAATAATACTTAATATCACAATTAAGTGTTGGCATCTTGTAATGGATCACTACCACTTACTCCATGAAAAATAGGTTATCTGATTTTAACTTTTTTTTATCCATATTCAATGTCCATCTAATGTTCTAATGTCCATATAAGACATAAGAGTGTTGGCATCTTTGTTAAGTTTGATAATAAATTTCTCAATATCAAGTAGACATTTAGTTAAAGAAAAAACGAACATAATATTACAAATTGACACATTTGTTCATCATATTATTGAAAGGCTCTTTTGTATGACTATGTAAAAGACACAAATTTGTATCCATATCACTTACCTTTCAACAATACTCAATTATCATATTTATATTTATGATCACTTTGTTATAACTTGTGAAATGTTATGCTAATTAGCCAGTCACACAATAATCTTATTTATTTACTATATTATTCTTGCAACGTCCATTGCGAAAAATAAAAGAAATAAATTATTCAAATTTTTATCAGAATTTTGACATCATAATCAATTAGAGGAAAGTAAAACATATACTAACTTGGTTTGTATTCCACACCATATTTTGATCGATACTCATTGTCATCAGGCACTAAGTTATTTTATCATCATAAGTTAGTCAAAGAATTCTAAAGATTATTCGTCTGGTAATTATCTTATATAAGTAAACTTTATTCGTCGTACGATTAAAACTAATTTCTCAAATATCGTTTTTAGACTATTACCTTATAATATTCACATTGTTATGATCTAATTCCTAAAATAATATATATATATATATATATTAAAAATTATTAAATAGATATATGTTCTCCTCTTGAGAATGAAGGATTGCAGATTATTAATCTCCATCATGAAGCCTTGGTCTCTTCTCTTGAAAGCCAGAGTTCTTAAATCAAAGTACCAGTTTAAAATAGTTTATAGATCCTCCTCTATTTGGCCTGAGATTAAACAGTTTTATGACACTATTCTTGAACATACTTCTTGAATTGATACATGTACTTTTATTCATTTTTGGAATTATAAATGATGTTTCACTCCTTCTTTATCAATCATTGTTGGGGTACCTGATGTAGAATCTCGAATACAGTTTCACAATTCTGGATTGGTAGTGATTGGAGTATTCCCTTGCCAATACAGCAGATGCCTCATTTTTTTTAACATATCATGATAAGGCAGACACAAGATATTCCGAATTGGATTCTGAAAGATTTTGGGTGTTTCACTCTTAAGTCGACTAAGACTTTTCTTCTTGGATCCAGAAATTCCCTATGGTTGGGGTAAACTCATTTGGTCTTCATATATACCTCCTTCCAAAACTCTAGTTCTCTGGAAAGTTTTTCATGGGCAAATACTTACAGATCAGCACATTCAGCATATATGTTTGTATATATGTTTTATGTGTACGCTTTGTGAAAAACAAGAGGAATCTATTCACCATTTATTTTTTTTAATGTCCTAATGCTATGCATATTTGGAGTTGGATTCAACAAATTTTCCTTACTTCTCATTTCTCTAATGTGGATGGTCTCCTTTCTTTTATTAAGAGTGATGGAGGTCCTTTGGTTAATTTGATTAAACTTGTTATAATAATTTTTTCTATTTGGATGATATGGCGTATGAGAAATTATGCTATAGGTTAAAATTGATGTTTTTAGGGCCATTTCGCTCGTTAAAGATCTCACTTGTCTAGTGGGTATTTCGTCTAAAAGTTCTATGTGAAATGATATGTTTGATTTCAATGTACTTAAGTTTTTTGGTATTAATACTCGTAGTGGTGATGTTCTATCTCCTCTTCCTATTAGATGGGAGTTTCTTTCTCTAGGTTGGGTTAAAATAAACACAGATGGTGTTGCTAGGGTTCTCCTAGTCTTGCGACTTGTGGTGGTATTTTTCATGGGAGTATGAGGGAGTTTATTGGTGTTTTTCTTCTTTCCTTGATGTTTAAACTGCTTTGTTTGCTGAGTTTTATGGAATTATATATGCTATTAAACAAGCTCAAAAGATGGGTTTTACTAGTTTATGACTTGAATGTGATTTTGCCTTGATTTGTGTTGCATGTACTGTTAGGACTAATGTTCCTTAGATGCTTTGTAATAGGTGGAACACTTGTCTTAACTACTTTAGGAAAATCAGGTTTAGAATTTCTTACATTTTTCGTGAAAGGAATGCATGCGTTGATATGCTTGTTAACTTAGGCTTTATTCATAAAGAGTATTTTCATTGGTATAATAGGTTTCCATCTAGTCTTTTCTTAGAGTTCTTTATTAATAGGTATAGATTACCTATGTACCGTTTTTGTTAATATATGAGTTTTGGTCTAGTCCCTCATATTTTCTTGTATTTTCTTTTTTTTTCTTTTAATAATATTTTTTTCATGTGGTGACAGATGATTGTTGTTACTTGAGGTGTCAGCCTAACAAGATGTCAAGTTTCATAGTGATGCCTAACATGAGAGATTTATAAAAAAACAATTTTAGAGATAAAAAATAATTAATTGATATATTGACTAAATTAAATACTAGTTTATAGACAAAAAAAAAATATTGGTCTCTAAATTAATTTCTATCATTGATAAATAATTTCTAAATTAATATCTAATTAACTACCAAAATTTTAGCTACCAACTTTAAAATCTAAATAATTGGTAGCTAATTAGATACTAATTTAAAAATTATTTATCAATAATAGAAACTAATTTAGAAACGAATAGTTTTTTTAGCCTCTAAAATAGTATATAATTTAGTCAATATAGCACCTAATTATTTTTTCTTTAAAATTGGTTTCTATTTAATGTTTTTTTAGTAGTGATATATATCCAAAATTAGTTGCATCATTTTTAATAAATTTGATCCATGGGTATAGTATAAAATGGACTGACAGGTTGATAACTTTTTACGGCAAGTGCACCGCGTTGAAGTAATAATGTGTCCATAAGGACAAATATCGAACACACAAGGAACAATTGAATAATCAAGTAAAATATTCACTAAATATAAAACAGAATAATAAAATTTTGTTGGAATTTGTTGTGATGTCAATTATGTCCTTTGATTAATATTGATGCCTGTATAAAATTCATTTTATATGGATTCCTCACATATTTATAAAAACAACTTAGAATAAAGCTCAGACATTGATAACAATTAACGGCTCAAGTCTATTCCTAACACTCAAATATGTTAAGTATTATTGTTTAGGTCAAAACTATAAAAGTACTTTCCAGTCAGATTTAAGATTCTAGATCAAGAATTAGAAACAAAACAATAATACCGATAATCAATCAAGAACCAAATATTATATTCAAATATCATCTCAATACATAAGAGTTCGAACAAATTATTCATAAATTCACAGTGTAGAATTAGCCACACATCTTCTAACACCTTACATTCTCCAAATTGGGTTACAAGTCACTCAATGGTGTTTTCCTCTCAATCTTCCACACTAGAGTTGTGCCTCAAGCCTCCTATTTAACCTAATTTGTTTGGGCTTAAGTGACTTCTCGCTTGGGCGCTAATGGGCTCGCTTGGGTGAGTAAAATGTAAAAAAGCCCAACATTACTGGCACTACCTCGTTCAAGCGAGATCCACTGGTGGCATCTTGGCTTTTTGGGCGTTTTGGCCACTTTGCTAAGTTTTGATGTAGTCCAATTTTCTCTTTTTGGCTTTGTATATTTTCTTTATACCCAATCATCTCCATTCTCCCATAGAATCCTGAGATTAACACAAATTTGGGAATCAATTGTTCTTATTTAAATTAAAAATCACAAAATATGTAAAAATGTATAATTTAATAAATTAGGAGTTATTTTATACTTATTTTATCAATTAATATTCATAAGTGTCTGTATTCTACTATGAAATATTACTAAAATTTGGCAGTTATCACCACCATACACTCCATCTTTAAATTGTCTACTCTATGTATGACTACTAGACAACACTCATAAGAAGTTCACTCAAAATAAGAAATAATGCTCAATATGCGAGTATCATAAAAAGACACAAATTATCTTTGAAACTTGTAAATACATTTTAAGAGCTATCAAAAGTTGTCTCACATATCCTAATGATGAGGATTTTGACTAGGTAGACCAAACTTCTCTAGTATTGTATGCTAAATTTAGCTTTGTTAGTATAAGAAAGGGATGTCTAGTATAAAAGGTATTTTAAATATAAAAAGTTGAGCACTAGAGAGAATGATGTCAACTAAAAGACTATCAACCTTTGTTACACCTCTTAGATGTAAATGGAAGATTTGTAAACAAGCTTCAACAATTTTAATGATGATATCTCTAAATAGAAGTCTTATGATGTAACGATCTTACATAAACTCCAATGTGTTTTGTATGCACTATTGCTTCTTAAGTGTTGTATTAGTAGATTGTATTATATATGGATGATAGATAGTTTGTTGTTCTTGAACATAGAATATTAGTAATACATGAATTTATGTTTTGCAATAAAACTAATGACTTCTTGTACATTTCTTATAATCAAAATATATCTTAATCGACCATTAGTATTTTAAAACTTAATTTTATTTTATTTTTATAAAAAATTAAGTGTAAGAATTGTCTAATATATTTAAATTGTTGGATACTAGAATTTTCACTAGTTTCACATTATATAAAAAAATTGGTATCCATAATAATAATATTTTTTTGGGAAAAAAACCTTTATGTTGTAAACATTATATTATATTACTCACTTAAAAATATGTTTTCAAATTGTGTAGTAATAATATATAAACTAAAAATAAATATTGACGAGTATGTACGAGATATGTTGATGAAAAATAACAAAATAAATGGAAATAAATATACACATTGATGAAAAATAATAAAATGATTATATTATATTTAATTTAATATAAATAAGTTACTAATAAGAATAGGGACACAAATATTTTTTTTAATAAAATTACATTTACATTTTAAAAAATTAATTATATATTTTATTAAATAAATGTAATGGCATTTATTTTATTTATTGATTAATAAAATAACACTTATTATTTATTTTATTTAAAACTATTATAATAACTAAAACTAAACAAAAGCTACATTTTAAAATAAAAATTTAAGACTTTTTTTTGTAGTAAAAGATGATAAAAGAGGTGAGTGTCACAGATAATCGTATAATAAAGATTTATACCTATTTAAAAAACTATAACATTATGAAAATTGTTTTATTAAAAAATATAAAAAATATTTATTTAAAATCAGAAGAGTGTAATTTTCATTTTTAATAACTTTAGGAAGATAACTGCAAAGATATTGTTAAAGATAGAGACAACAAATATTTATGTTGTTTTATGAAACAGAAGCTCAGTCATCGGAATTTACAAATGCAAAAAAACTGAGTTCGGAATAAGAGAAAAATAGAATGGCGAGCGTGCCTCCACCCTCTCCTCCTCCGCTCTCCGCCTCCGATTCCGGCAACACCTCGCCCACCACCAAGGTGAGTCAATTCACGCTCTTCAACTTCACGCATGCACACGCGCCTCTATGCTAATTATTCCCACGCTTTTCTCTTCTAAGGTTGAAGCTGCTAAGAACAACGGGAATTGTCACGAAGACGATAAAAAACCTAACTTTACTGATGGGCTTGAGTAAGTTTCCCCCTTTTTTGTTTTTGTTTTTCTGTTTTGCTCGTTAGTCACTGTTGATGCTGATGTTCTGTGTATGGAGATATCTTTTTTGATTTTGTTTTGGAATATCTTGAGATCTTGAAGTGAATGGCTTGATAGTTTAAAGCTGTTTTAAATTTCAAGCGGCTATCGTTGCTATTGTTTTCTTGCCATGGCAATGTTGTTGATGATTATGAGCATGCTCCGTTCACAGTCTATGTTTTCAGTGGCTGAATCTGTATCTTTTAGGTCTTGTAACTACGTGTTTTGTTTTTGAACTTAAAGCTGGTTGTAATTTGGTGACAGAGGAGTTTGAAAATTCGGTGTGGGTAAATTGTTAAAAAATACTATATATTTTTATTGTTTTGACTGCAACGTCATTGTACAAGTTGTAGTTGAATTTTCAATGTTGTGTAAAGTGATGATTTATGCACCACTACTGGAAACAACATTCTCTGGCTGAGTTTTTAACAGTTTGTGTACAATGGGTGCACGCAATACCACTGCAGATATTGAGATTACGCAACATGAATGCACCAGGAAAGGTGTTAATGTTTGTAGGAAAATAAAGAGAGCAGGATGAGGAAAAAATATAAAAGCAAGGGATGGAAATTGAAAACATGCAGATGAAAAAGAGTCATGAAAATTAACAGGACTTTAGGAGAATATTGCATAACTTCTGTATTTGGGCTTTTTTCTTGTTGAGATAGAAATTCATGTTGGTCAAGTACTAAGTTTAGCAGCCTTGACTTGCTCACCTTCTGTATCTGGGCTTTTTTCCTCTCCCACAAGGTGTTTCCACACCCTTTAGATGTGAGTCTAGCCCCCACTTAAATTTCTAATGGAATGGCTATGACTATAGGTGCTTCTTGCAAGACTTGAACACCTGCAATGTGAGTAAAGGTTGCTCACATAGAACTTCCCTTGCCAACTATGTAAAATAGATGAAGTGCCAAGGTCCAAGCTTTAGTGGTAGCAAGATGTTTGCATTTTTATCTCATATTTGGAAATAGATGTGATCAATGGTAGAATTATTTCAAGCCATTTTTGAGAAACCGATGAAGGACTACAATGTTGTTCTTTGTGTTGAAACTACTTTGGTATCTGCATTTTAAAGCATACTCATCTGTATATTTAATATTTTTTTTCTCTGATTGAGAATCTCCTTTAAACCCATTAATTTTGTCATAGCAATATGTAGTTTTAGTTGGAAGCATCAATCTCTATGTTTGTTTCACCTTCTAAATTAAACTGCACATCTGGTCTCTTTGGTCATAATTTCATTGTCAGTTACACAGTCATCAGTTTTCCCGTTACATAGTCATTAGTTTCCTCCAATATCCCATCACATCCACCTTCTAAGTGAATGATATTTCCCTGACACACCTCTGTCATTATCAGATTGAGTTCTTCTTCCTTCCCCTTTATTTCATTTTATTTTTTGACGAGAAAATCTATTTTAGAATTCTGTAAAGTATGTGTCTTATATTCTAAAGGACACAATGCTAAAATCTTTGAATTGAAAACTGTTATTAGCTGCAAGTTATTTGTCCAAACTGAAATAATTTATCATATTCTTCAATTTACAGTTACTTGGACAGTCCACAGTGCATTGAGAGGTTCAGAAAATATGACAATGATTACGCTCATCGATTGTTGGCAAAATATTTCTCTAACAAAAACCTTTATGGAGGTATGCAAAACATTAGCTATTTAAGAAGGAATATGAAGATAACTCACTACGCATTATAACATGTCTGCTTTCCCCACTACTATTATTACATTTTCCTTTGTGAACATTTTGCTGCAGTTTGTGAGTATTGCTTTCATTTATTACTTTTATTTTTTTACCTACAATACCCCATTTGATTGCTTTTACATTGCAGAAAATCTATTATTTTTGTATTTGTAAATTTATAAGATGGACTCAAACAAGGATAATATAGGGAGATATCAATTTTAAATGGACAAATGAGTATGAAAAGAATATGCTTGAGCTTCACATCAAGTTTATTAGGAAGATGGTGTGTTTCATGTAAGTGGAAAGAGATCAATCAACATTTTGAAGTTGTCGTTAAGCAAAGATATGTTACAAAACTCTGAAAGATAACAATGGCTTAATGAGGAAAAATTATGTTTGACTAAATGAAATAATTAGCATTTATTAAAGAGAGATTTATATAAAAAAAAAAATCATAGGAACATTCCATTTTATTTTATCATCTCATTTTAACTAATAATAATATTTTTTACATAAAATAAAATTCAAAAATTAATATTTTAACTAAGGTATTAGTTAAAATAGATTAAATACCACAATTTTTTTATAGGTCGCACTTATTTAAGGACTCTCCTTAGTTTTTTAGATGACAAATAATTTAAAACATATTTAAGTATTTAAATTAATAATAATTATAATATATATAAAAATAAATAAAAATTATACAAAAGCATATAAACATGTCATCTTATATTTATCACCAAGTTCAATCACTAATTTTACCCAATATTTCAAATTCAACCAACTATTAACCATAAGCTCGTTTTCTATATGCTAGTTTATTCACTATTTGCAATTAGCTAGCTTATCCCCTATCTACTAAGGGGCTTTTTTGATGGTCAAGATATGATATGATAGGATAAGATACAAATGTAGGGTAGGAACATGATAGGATAAGAGCAAGATAAATATTAATCTTATTTGGTATTTGATCCTTACCATGATAAGGATCGAATACTAATAGGGTGTGATAGTGGTGGTGACAACAATTATAATGACAACAACAATAATAACAAGATGGTAGCAACAATGATGGTGAAAGTGATGACAATGGTGGAGGTGGTAATGAGAGTGACGATAGTGGTAATAAATAAATGATGGTGAATATGATGATGTTGGTGTGAGTAATTATAATAATAGGGAAAGTGGTAGTGATTTTTACAACTGAGTGTGACATTGACAATGATGATGATGATGATATAAATGGTGTAACTAATGGTAGAGGTGACGTTGTAGTAATGTTGCTAGTTGTAGTAAGCTACGATGGAGATGATACGATAATAGTGATGACAACGAGTGAAAATGTTGATAAAAGTTTTGATTACAATGGTGGAAGTGATAGTGGTTGCTATAACAACAGTGGTGGTGCTAATAGTGGTGGTGGTTATGATAGTAATGACAATGATGGTGGAGGCGATGGTTATAAGGTGGTGACATTGGCAACAATGTTAGTGGAAGTGGCCACAAGAAGGAGGGATGGTGGTGGTGAAGGTGGTGGCTGTAATAGTAGTTGTAATGGATTTGGATGGTGAAAGAGTAAGAGGGAGGTGAATTATCCTATACTGCTGTCTTGTAACCCCAACTCCTCAAGAAATATACTATACTGACAAGACAGAATAGGCAATAGGATAAAGAAATCCTATCATATTGCTATACCAAACAATTGATTAGAGTAGGATGGAATAACTATCCTATCCTGTTTATCGTATCTTAACCACCTAAGTGGAGCTTTGGTGCCACTGTCAAATTGTTGTCATGTGGTTGGAGTTTACAGGTTCAAATCATGTTAATAGCCTCTTTATTTGAATGAAGCATCAATGCTTTCAAATTTGAATGAATCTAAACTCAGAAAGATAGTAACACAAGTGTAACCAATGTAACTATAGCCGGTTGTGGATAAATGCTATAATGCACGAAAATTGCACATTGCTGTGATGTGGTAAAGAATAATATAGGTCTTGTTGACATGAAAAAAATAACCCTTTTTGTTTGTTTTAAAGATTTCTATGGGAAACCGAAAAGCAAAAAGGTTTTCACTGTTGAAAACAACAAATAAAATGAAAATAAGGTGACATTTTTGTGATTAAAGGTGAAAACAAGAAGAAACAAAAACATGAAATATTTTCTCCAAGTAAGTAGGCCTCCATTTTTTCTTTGTTCATGATGTATTTTGTTTGGCAGTGTTTACCATAACTTTATGATCATTTGCTGCATCTGAAAGCAGTTAGAAATAAAATTGAGGACTCCATTCCCTAGTTTCTTGTCGACGTTGTTTTATGAATTTTAGATCTTTATTTCATATATTGAAATACAAGTTTTAACTACCACAAAACAATCCGGTGTCAATTGATAGTAAATATTTTTATTTGCAGGCAACGAATTTGATGTGCAAATTAGAGTAAATGATGAAATCATAAAGTCAAGCGGGTAAGCCATGTACAACGTCTTGCGCGTTCCATGTTGGAAAAAAGAAAGAGAGAAGAATATAAGTAAAGAATGCCTGTTTCAATATTGTTAGCCTCTTTGTACAGAAAGATAAAGTTCAATACAAGAAAAATAGGCTCAGCCCCATTATAAAAATAGCATAATAAACTTTTACTCTAAAATTCAAGCTACTAATTCCTGCTCCTTCATTTGTTGTGTCTAGCTTGACTTGTTACAGGTCATATGCAGATCCTGTAGTAGGTTTTGAAGATCAATCAAGCAATGGATCAACACCACCAGCAGATTCCCAAGCTAGCATCCCCAATGGAAAGCATGTGGTGAAGAAGAACTGAATTAATATACTTGAGAAGCATCAATGCATGTCATCATAGAAACCTTAATGCAACAGGAGTTGTGGAACTTGTGACTGAAAAGATGTTCATGGCCTCAACCATCAATTTCCTTGCCTAAAACAGATTTTCCGATCATGATCTTATGGGGTTACAACTATGTGTCAAGGGGCCATTAATGATTCAGTGTACCAATCGCAAAGTGAATAATTGCCACCATTTTATTCTCCATTTTATAACCATTTTCTAGTTTGTCTTAACTAGTTCGTAGTCTAGTATATTGAAAGTCCATAATATAATATAATTGGTACTTTGCTTGCTCCATATTTTGTGCATGTTTCAATGCATCCTAACATCAGTTGCATTAATGAAAAAAATGTTTACAAGTCTCATTTTGTTTGTCTAAAATTTGCTCATGTCAAAATTTAACGAGTGGAAACTAAGAAAATTTTAAAAGGCTTGAAGTCCTTGTAGTAGAAACGGTGAACAACAAAAGCATGGTTGTTCCACGAAGATTGAACACACTGTCATGGAGGCTTAGCAAAATCTGCAACTATCTTCACCATACGGGGTCATTGAACAACTGACGTATTCTCCGGATTCTGGCAGACAAATGTTACAAACAGTGAGATAAAGCTAAACAATCACCAATTCAACTAGGAAAAGTTTCAACAGTAGTTTCTTGAGTTCAACATCACTACGGTAGAACGGAAAGACGGTTTTTGGCCAAACTACCGAATGAGCAGTTGCAGAATAGAATCAATATCGCTTAGAACCTCGAAACACAAGAAGTGATTCAACAAAAATAAACAATTACAACCTAATCTAATAATAATGTAACATTTTCAATATAACATAAATTAGGAGCTTAACTTCCTCAAGACCATAACTAGGCTCAAAATACCAAAACCCCAACAGAAAAGGGGATTGGCCAATCTCATTCAAAAAAATTCAACGCTACGGAGTATTCTCTCCTTCACCCCTCTTTTGGTCATTCCAGGAGACTACCCCTAAGAATATTTTCAATGTTCAAATTCAAACCTAAATAAGATTAGCCCTCTTCAGAAATCTGATTGTTCGACAATAAAAGGGCCATATTGATTCCACATAATCAAGATACATCTCCATTATCCATTTCTGCAATTCTTTCAACTTTTTTCTTGTTAGTTGTCTGTAGTCTCTATTTTTTACGCTCAATATAGGCTGCAAAACATTAGTTGAGATATCCTCTTTGAGCTTGCCGCGAAAAATGTAGCTATAGGCCAAAATGCAGAAAGAGGGAGAATTCTTGAATAAGTTCACAGTCTGTTTGAAGCTGAAGGCGTAGAGTGCACAAAGCCAACGCATTATCATGACTTGAGTAGCCACAATTAGTGGCCCCAAAATCCATAAAGGAGTTAACTCCTTGGAAACTTCAGCACCATATTTTACATTAACAGCCAGGTAGAGAGGAACGCTGCAGATGAAAGATAAGGTTAGAAGACAAGCATTGTTGTGCCATCAAGGGAAGAAAGTTGAAGAATAATGCAGAACCTAATACTATATTGACAAAACAGTAACTAACGATGAAACAAATGTGACAAACTGAGAATTAACTTGAAGATGACACAACAAAAAATGCAAACATGTCCTCCTTTCACAAAAACTGCATAACTTGTAGAGAGGAAAAGATCACCGTACTTACAATATCAGCAAGGGAATCTTTATTGTCGCATCCAGGGCCAGAAAATGGGACCATGCTACCTTCATAACCTCACCTCTTTCCTTAATTTGAGTCCCTTGAAGAGTTTTTGGTAAATCCCCAGCTGATGTTGGTTCTTCAAAAATTTTCTCCACTTCCTGACTTGACGGTTGTGTGCGCAACATTGTCAGCCATTTATTGAAAAGCTTATGGATAGAGGATGATGTTGGAAGGCTATCATTTGTTTCAGAAGCATAAGAGAGTGGAACATTGTGAGCTTCCTCACTCTCTCCTAGTCTAACAGATGTCTTGGGTGCCTTCCATCTATTAGCCCTGGTACCAGAATCATCATTTTGGGTGCTGCCTCTAAAGGCTGAAATCCTCAAAGGTTTGAGCTTAGATACACAAAAGCAAGGAGGTCCTACACTGGAAACAATACCACCTTTATGAGAAGTAGAACTACAAGGTCATGCACATTCAATTTGGGCACATGTCTGCGTGTGCAACAATCACAAGGTTATGCAGATTAAAAAGATTAATAGAAATATTGAAATCAATATGCACGACTTTTAATATTGGTACTAGAAACAGAGAGAAGAACATAACATAATAAATGCATCAAACAAATTGTGCAAGTAATGTTTACAAGTACATACAGATTGGTTTTACTCTCTCCGGAAATCATTTTCTCAGAAAATGACAAAAATTACCTTTGGTGTAATGTATTATAATTGGTAGACAAGACCTGAATTTTTTTAATCTTATTACAAGGAAGTCCCCTCAGAGTGAAATGGACACTTGGTTATGCTAATTAACTCTTTATCATACAGCCACCTCTTACAGACACATCTATCATTACCATTACACTAACTAGTTCTAAACTTAAAGTGACCCAGACAACAAAGACCATATTTAATTTCTACCTCAGACAAATATTCCGCTTTACTAGGCAATGCCAGTCAGTTCTTCCATTCATGTGATGCTTTGTTAAACACTGCTTCAACTTCATCCTTTTGCTCCATGGCAAATTCTTCAAGGAAGATGTTACGTACAAACCCTGCAGAAAAGAAAGCAAATTATCAATAAAGTTCATTATTCATATACCCAACCCTTTGAAATGTGAACATGAAAATTTGCAAGAACACCCTCAACAAGACATATTAAACTTTTCTGAATGAGAAAAAAAAGTATGCAGTCTCAACTTTCAAAACAAATCCGATCTTCACACCCCAGGCCATTTCAAAATTAAAGGGTTAAACCATGTTGCTCCAGTTATTAAATTTAATATAAGAGTTGTATCCTTAACACCAGAAATCGCATCCTTCAAAACTAATTTTTGAGAGCGTCTTTCTGCAGAGTGAAAAACTAGAGAGTACATATGTCTCATGGACACAAAACATCGACGATAATAAATGACATCATTTGACATTTTTTTCATTACGTACCCACCAATTTGACTAACAACAAGCATAAAACTAGACGGTAATAGGAAAATAAATGTCGAAAGCAAATTAGACACAGTACAGTAATAAACCTTGTGAGCAAATAAATAAACTCAATCCAAATACCTGAGGTTGATGCGCTACGAAAGCCATTCCACACTTTTATTCTTTATCCAATCTACTCAACAAACAGGACCTATTCAACAATGGAGTTAGTTATATATATATATATATATATATATATATATATATATATATATATTAGAAAAACATAAAAACAAGCAATAGAAGCCAAATTGCACAAAAAGTATAGCAGTTTTACATTTCAAATTTGAGAATTGAATGTAAATTAATTTTACAACACAGATATTGAGAGAAGGTTGTGGATAAAGCGAAATTTGGAAAACGCGAAAGAAAAAAAAAAGTACCGTATCGAAGAACGCTGATGCAGTGTCGGTGGAGAAGTGAATCGAAATTGTAGAAGGGTGTGGGTGAAGGAAATTGCAAGCGTGGAACCCTAATCCAAAGATGAAAGAGGAGAAAGGAAGGAACATATGATATGATATCATATCATATCGTATCGGTTACACAGTGCCACCACCCCTATCTCTTCTTCCCCTAATTCATCACTTATTTGTTTTGTTTTACTTTTATACAAGAAAAATGCAAACAAATAATGCTACCACTTTTTTTTGGAATTTTTAAATAATTATATTTAATTTCAACTTTTAAGAAAAAAAATTAAAAGTTATGGTGCTTTTGTTTAATTTTTTCTAAAGGGTAGAATTTAAGAGGAAAAATTATGAGTTTAAGATAATAATGGTTCTTTAAGAAAGGTACACTTCCGTGTGTGTGTGTGTGTGTATATATATATATATATATATATATATATATATATATATATATATATATATATATATATATATATATATATATATATATTTCATGATTTCTATAAATAATTAATTAAAACATAAAAATATAACTAGTATAGATATTTTTATAAAAAAATTAATAAATAATATATAATGCTAGATATATATTTATTACTCTTCAATTTTTATATGAATAATATTTATTAAACATGACATTATGACACTAATTAATTTCTACATTTAAAGATGAAAAGAGTTTATTTTCACATTCACATTAATTAACTTTCTCCGCAATCTTACACTGCTAAAAAATGTTGTATTCTCATCAAACAAACACGTGTCAGAAAACTTTCTCAAACTTTTTTTTGTTGGCAGAGAAAAAACCTTCGCTTCTGAAAAAAATCCAAATAACTTTTGGAGTTTCGTCTTATTTGAGTGTTTTCACATTCTCTTTTGCTTTGTTGAAAATATGATTTGTTTAGGGATCACCTAATTTGAAAATAAAAATCATGGAATTTTTTTAGACGAGCAATTTGATTTGGATCACTACATTTTAGAATGCATATTTCGAAATAAAAGAATCCACAATTATACAATCTTAAAAAAGAAACTTGAAAATAGGATTATTGAGATTCCATCTCGGATAAATATTTTATAATATATAAGTTTACAAATTTCACCTCATAAAATTCATCTTAAAAGATTTAAAATGATATCAAACAAAGGTGACAATGCGAGCTGGATGGATCGACCTAAAATCTACTGGAAAAAATACCAAACTTATTATTTTGGGATAATTTCTTCTTGCACCATGTCATTTTTGATATGCACCTATTAACTTTTAAAATTTTCAAAATTACCTATAATAAATATAATTCAAAATTAAAAAAAATACTTTCTGGATTAAAAAAAAAAATCCAGAACACAAAATTGAATAAAGCATTCCAAATAAGAATTTTCGAAATTCAAAAATGTGTTCTGGATATTTAAATCCAGAATATTTCCAGAAAAACAGTTTTTGAAAGGAATTTTTATCCACACCCTCATTTTATCTAAGGTTATTTTCGTTATTTTTTAGAGGCATTTTTGTCATTTTCAATAGCTGATTGGGTGTATGTTAGAATTGATGTGGTGCAGGAAGAATTTCCCTATTTTGGTCCACTAATCTGTTTAAGCCCGTCTCATATAATATTAAATAAGTATTTCTTTTTGCACCCCTCAAAATTCTTCCTGCATAGTTGTTCTGGAAAGATTTTTTTAGATTTTTTTTCTTCTAAATTTCATTTCCATAATTGACTTTTAGGTTATGAGAATTAAATTTTGAAATTATAAGGTGCAAGAAGAAATTTCATGGGATGCAGGAAGAAACAACTTAATAAAAAATACAAAATTGTTTCCTCCTCCAACTTTTGTTTTTTATATATATTACAAATAAATTAATATTTTTTTATTTTTAATAAAAAAATAATTATGTGAGGCGGACACAATGAAGGTTGATGAATGTTGAAGATGGTTAGAAAATAGAAAGAGCAAAACAGAGATTTAAAATAAAAGGTGGTGGAAAAGGAAATTAAGCAGTACCAATAGCAAAGAGGGTAGAAGCCCATCACACTATATGCAATGGTAGCATATATCAGTAAGCACGCGCTGAAATTGAAACAAAGCTGCCATTTATTAGAAATCTTAAGAAGCATTTGTTATGCTAATTTTAGACCAAAGAATACAAAAAAAATGGTTCTGTTAAATGAAGGTACTATAAGAATTTTTATTATTTGTAGCTAATAAAAAATATTTTTATTATTTTGTCAATTAAAATTTTACAAGTTTCGAGTAAACAAACCTAGATGAAATTTCAATTTTTAATTAAATAAGCAATACTGAAACGAAGTAAATCTTATTATCTGTTACTTATTACATTGTGGAATGTAATATGTAATAACATTATATTATTTTTAATTTATCGATTATAACGAATGATACGATAGTATCAAATAATTATATTTTGTTTAAGATTAATTAATGACGTTAAATCATATATTTTGATTCAAAGTTATAAGTATTTAGCATTATTTTTTATGCATAATTGACCAAGAATAACGTTGTGCAAAATAATTACAAAATTGTTTTTACTAATCTTAAACTTTTACATTGGTCTCCAACTTTTTTTTTCTTAAAGTTAAAAGTGGTGACAATTTTACCAAGATTTAAATATAATTTCCTGGATCTATGTTGCAATCTATAACTGGATTCTTTTAGTAATTAAATATATCTTGTATCTTTCAACGAAAACATAAAATTTAATCATTTAGGTATTCATATCCATAGTAAACTTCGTCAAAATGAGTATTTAAAGTCATAAGAACCATAAATGCATGCTAGTATTTTTTTTATTTTTTTTTGCAACATGTCAAAAAAATTATATATATTCAATTCATTTGTTATGAGGCTTCTTCTTTCTGCACCCCCACGTTTTTCTTCCTGCACCCCCATAATTCTAAATATTCCTAAAGTACCCTTGACCTATAATTTGAAAAGGGCACTCTCCTGGACTTGCATTGTAGCAGTTCATCTTCATCACTGAAATATCAACTACTGTTGGGAGTCTTTGCAATTCTTCGGAGCAAGGTGGAGCAATACAGAACATTGTCGAAGTATTGTTTGGGTGTTAGAGGTAAGACTACAGTTTTTTTAAAGGCATGACAGTTATGGAGATTTCGAGGTTACCGGATATCCGAATCCAGTAATATATTTCGGATTTAAGAATCCAGAATTAATTACATTGTGTTTTTCGGATGAGGGGGTGTTCTGGAAGTAAAATTATCATAGATTGTTGTTTTCTGGATTGCTGAATTCGGAAGCCTGAATTGTATTACGGATTGGTGGATCCAGAAGCTTAAATTGCATTATGGATTTCTGAATTCGGAATTGTTTTTTTGTGTTATGGATTCCTGAATCCGGAATGGTTTTTTTGGATTATGGATTGGTGGATCTGGAATGATTTTTTTACTTATGGATTCATGGATCCAAAATGCAATGATTTAGTTTTTTTTTTTGTTTTTTTGAAGAAGCATGGACAGTAGTCAAGAAATTGACAAGAATTATATGATGGGGTTGATGTGTGGAATGATGATGAATGTATAAATGCGTTTACTACAGATGAGGTAAGGTTAAGTTTGTAAAGTATGTTTAAGTTGTTTGTTAATTAGTAAATGAAATAATTTGTTATGATAACTTTTGTAAATAATTAGTAAATGCTTTATTAGCTATCCAGTCAAGTGCAACTCATGCTTTCCAAAACCAGGTTGGCCTTCCAAAGTTGACAGTCCTTCCATGTAGAAAAAGGGTTGCAGAATCTGTTTCTATAGCCGATGAAAATTCAAATACTAGAAAGCTCGATTTAAAAGGAAATCTTCAAAGAGGAGAAATCCTAGAGATAAGATAGGCCCGATTCATACTGAAAATGTCGGTATTGGAACAAATATAAATCATGAAGTAGAAACACAAGCAAGTGTTAATGATGAATCTGGTGTGCATGAAATGAAATCTGAAAAATTCACTTCAGAAGTCATGAAGAATTTAGAGAATGGAATATCATTTAATTATCCCGAGAAAGAAGCATTTGCTGTTGAGAGTTCTTTTGTTTTTGAAAATGGAAAGTCATCAGAATTTCTTCAAGCCAAGTTACTATTGGCATTTTCCCTTCTACTTCTGTGAATTTTAAGAATTGATGATTGCTTTTGAAATTTAAAAATAACATAATGTATACTTTATCAAAAGTTCAGAACTTTTCCGGATCCAAAAATTCGGAATCTTCCCGGAACTACAAATCCAAGATTTTACCGCAAGCATAAACTCGGGATTCTACCGGATTCTATGATCTGGAATGCAAGAAAACACATACGGAGACAAAAATCCATAAAAAACCGGATGTGCTTATCCGAAAGCAAAGAAATTAACTTACCTTGATTAAAAACACTATATACCAGCAACAGAAAATATCTGAGATTGTAAGGATAGCGATTTGTATGTGCGGTTGCTGCTAGAAAATGAAACCCACGGCTGTGCACTGAGAGAATCGTTGCCAGCGCCTCTTTAGGGTTTTTTTAGGTGAAGGGTATTTTTGGAATTTTAAAAACTATTAAGGACGATTTAGTCTTTGCATAAAAGTGTGGCGGTACAGGAAGAAAAACGTGGGGGTGCAGGAAGCAATTGCCTTGTCATGATTATACAACCTTTTGTTATTACTTTTGCTTTTGTATATGTGAATTTTACCATCTAAGAGTATGTTTTATTTTCAAAATGAGTTTAGGGAAAAATTTAGTATTGTTGTTTGAAAAATCGATACGACTAAGCAGTTATCAAAGTACATTCAAGAATGTTGAAAAAAATCTAACATGTCAGACACAAAGTCTATGAAGACTCAAATGCATACATCTAAAGCCCTTGTAAAGGACGAAAATAATAAGAAAGTAGATTAGACAATGATTAGACAATCAAGAGAGGTATGATAAGTTTTTTACTTTATCTTACTGCTAACCGACCTAATATTATGCTAGTGTTTATTTATGAGCAAGATTTTAGTCAAAACCCAAAAAGTCTCACTTAAAGGTAGAGAAAATGATATTTTGGTATCTTGTTGGGTCTACTAATATATGCTTGTGTTATGAGAGAAATGTTAGCTTCATATTAGAGGATTTTGCAACACATACAATGCTAGAGGTCGTGTTGATGTAAAAAGCACAAGTGGAGAATCCCAATTCATTGAACCGTATTTGATCTCCTGGTCAAGCAAGAAACATAACTCCATAGCTTTGTCTACAACAGAAGCAGAGTACATGGTAGTTGTAAGTTTTTGTTCTTAACTTTTATAGTAAAGTACTAATTAGAAGATTACTTTAGTATTAAAGAAATGTATATTGTAACAATAATAGTGCAATCAATCTTTCAAAAAACCATATCCAACATTCTATGTCAAGCATATAGAAGTAAGATATCACTTCATTCGTGATTATGTTTAGAAAATATTTTTGAACTAAATATTAGACTTCATTTGTGATTATGTTCAAAAAACTATATCCAAATTCTATCGTCTTTGTAGTACTAACATACTTGTTTAGTTTTAATAGTGTGAAATGATGAATCCATTTACCCATGTCTTATTAAACTTGCATAGTGACTCAAGTCTCAAATGAAGATGTTTTGATGATGATGTTTAAAGAATAAGATATTGAAGATGTTTAGAGAGTTTTAGTTTTCATTCTTTGTTGTTGAGTCTTTCATACAAGGTATTCATAAGATTATAATCAACACACATCAATACTAAAATGAATTAAAAAGAAAATGAGTTTGGAAAAAATAAAAAATAAAATTCAAAAATGTTTTATGGCTTTATTAATTGATTAAAGTTTTCCTGATGAGGTTCAAAACAAGATAATCAATTATTGATTAAACCAGAGAGTTGGGAAACCATGTTTCAAGATATTAATTGATTACAATCTTTCATAATCTATTGAACTATTTTTTCTACATTAATTGTAAAGTGGAAATAATCAGTTAACATATGTCATAATCGATTAAAAAAGAAAGTATTCTAACTATTTTTCAAATTTAACTAAGAATAATTGATTAACATCTTCAAACAATCGATTAAAAACATAAGTATTTGTTTTAAATCAACATTTTCATAACTCTATAAATAGAGCTTCTAAGAAATTTATCTCAATCTTGTATAGAACAATTACAATCACAAAAGAAATTTAAATTGAGATATTCAAAGAAATTTCCATACACTAAAATTGCGCTTACAAGATTTGAGATTTAAGATTTTGTTATGTTGAAAAATAACCTTGTTGTTTGCTTATGTTGTGATTATTTTGGTAAAATTTTTCTTTGTTGTTCTTGTGGGAGTGTTCCAATGTTGTTTACTGGTTGTTCAAAGGTTGATAAGGCATACATTCTTTTGTGTGATAAGGAGTTGATAAAGTTGATATCCTCTTGTGTTTGATATCCTTTTTACGAGTGTTCAAGTTGATTTTTTTTTTTGTTCTGATTTTGTAATTATTGAGTGAAATGTACAAACATTTTGAAGTTTGTAGAATAATTATTCTAAGGTTGAATAGTTAAGACTAAATGTAAGATCATTGGATATGAATCAATATAAAACTTCTTGTGCAATCTTTGTTTATTTTATCATCTTTTATTGTGTTACATTCCAATCATCTATTCGTCTTAATTCTAAATCTAATTGCATTCATTTTCAAATTGAAAGAGTTTTTGAAAATAACTTAAAGAATGAGAAATCTTTGTGAAAAAATTTCAAAACCAATTCACCATTCTCTCTTTTAGTTTAGCTAAGTCTATCATTTTTTTCTGAAAATTGTTTTCAAAGTTGGTTTTTGATAATTATTAAAAATAAAGATCTTGAGTTTTTCTATCTTTTGAAATGGCTTTGTAAAATCAAACATTTGCGGAAGGTGTTGTATTAACATACCTTCACTTTTCTATAGTGAAAATGTCCCTTTTGGAAAGTAAGGATGCAAATATTTTTGGAATCAGTTGATAAAGGTGTATAGGATGTGTTGATAAATGAACTATATATTTATATGTATGTCATTAACAATATGCAAGATGAAAAAGATTTTAACTCTTGGTCTGAAGAGGATAACAAAAAAGCTCATTACAATGCTAGAGCAAGACACATAATTGCTTTGACACTCACCATGGAGGAATTCTTCAAACTCTCAACATGCAAGAATACAAAGAAAATGTGGAAAACCTTGGGAAAAGCTTAAGAAAATGTTGAAAAATAGGCCTACAACACTTTCAAAGGCAACGTCAACAATAATGAAACCAACACATATTTCATAGTTGATATAGAATCTCAAGAAAGCTAAAGTTCTTCTAACTCTTATATTCAAGCAAAGTATAATGAACTTATTGATGTATTTGTAGAAATGCATTAAGAAATCAAGAGACTTAATTGTTTAAAACATAAGCTCCAAAAATTTTGCTAAGTAGATTTCAATACAAGAAAATGAATTATACTAGAAATTTTTCCTTAACTAATTATACTTTCTTGGAAAAGAATAATCTTTATTTTATTTAATTATGATATAATTTGATAAATTATTTTGGTTATGAAGTTGTTACTTTTGATGCATAAGAAATTAAGACATAAAATGACATGATTGTAAATTACTGAAATAATGGATGTAAGTGGATCATATATATATATAGTCAATTTTTAGTGTGTGAAGCCTTAAGTAGACTAACATTGTGTTTAGCAAATTTAATTGAATGATGATTTTATATCATATTTTATACATTCTTAGAGATGTAAATTAAATAAAATAGTTTATCCTTGTGTAATGTACTGTTTTGAGTTATGATAATTGTTTTTGACATGAGTACAAAAACTTGAAAAGACTAATAAAAAAGTTATTTATACTAATTACATTTTGCTATTTTTTATTAATTGTAATATTATATTTATATTTTAAAATTTGTAAATTTAAGACCTGAGCATAATATATGTTATACATATTACAAATATATATATACTTAAATTTAAATATTTTAGTTATATTTATGCAAAAATAACATAATTGTTACCATATAAAAATGGCAACTTGAGTATGGAAATATTAAAAGCACTCACTTGTAAGATATATAAAATTCAAAATACTTAGTTTTTACATAATATATTTCTTATGTACATTGTTTGCAATCTTTAAATTTAATTATAGTTTCTTATTTCTTATTTTATGTTTGGAGATATCTATTTGAAAGTACAAAACGCGTTTTTGTGTGACTTATCATGTTTGGTTAGGTTTGATGGTTCATTGAATGTGAGACATCAATATTGCATTAAATGTAGATGATTATGTGCACTGCCCATTCCCATCAATATTTTTTTAATTTATATATAAACTAGTTTTAATTTCTTAAAAAAATAATTTACTTTTTATTTTTTACTTTTATCCTCATAAGTTATTACAATTAAGTTACTGTAAACATATCTCAACTCTTCGAAATTCAAATTCAAAGCATGCAGAACTTTGTCCATTTTTTTTTCTTAAATAATACTATTTAAAAATAATTACTCAATTAAATCAGTTCCACATTATTTATCGAAATAGACATTTTTTCATTGTTGAGGTTCAACATTTGATTTCGATAAAACCGAAATCTTACCTTGATTTATACATCTCGAAAATGATAAAAATATTATTGAGGGTCATAAATTTTTCACTTTAGAAAAGGATAAAAAGATATTAATTTTTAGTTGTGCAACAATCTAGTTAAATTGGCATGAATTAATTCTTTTTCTATTAAGTTATTTTGCTTGAAAAAAAAATTATTTGAGTTAATTTTTTTGGTTGAGCCAAAAAAAATTCTCACTTGAGCGAAAATTTCACCGCCTTGAATCACATTAGCATTGTCATACTTTCCCTTGAGCAAAAATTGGACCGCCTTAGACATTTCAACACCATCATACTTTTGCTTGAGTGTAAATAGACCCGAGGCGAACCTTCCTATAGAGGAAACCTCCATTTTTACCCCACAACAAACAAGTTTTCACCTCTTAGATTATTAACAAAAAATCAAATAATGACTTAAATATCTAAAATAGTACAAAAACAAAGTTTCAAATAAACCTAACACATTACAAACAATTACAACTATACATCCTAGTTATTATTTAATGTTAAATTTCCTAACCTGAATTTTGTTGGTTCATCTTCTCAAACAGAATGAAATATTGTGACACAAACTTTAACTCTTTTCATCTTATAATCTTGAATAACATTAGAAAAATTCTTAGAATAAAAATTCACATAAAATCTATTTACCTAAGAGAGAACTCATAGAGATTAGTAATAGAGAGATAATTTTGTTATAAAAATAAACTACCAAACTATCATAATTATAGATTTAAGAAAACAACTAAATAGTAATATAATATCTTATATTATATTATTATTATTATTATTCTTTTCACACATTACAATAATTTTAAATTTATTAATTTTATTTTATCTCCATTAATATCATTACATACATGTTTTTGTGTTTAATAATTGTTACGTGTATTTATTAGAAAAAAATTAATACTAATGTTATTTGCTTTTTGCTTTTATAAATTAAAAAAAAAAACTAGTAGTTTTTTTAAGGTTAAATATATTATTTACTTCTTGTTTCCTAAATTTAAAATTTTTAGTAGTTTCTTCAAGGTTAATGTTAATTTTTTTTATTAAATATATGTGATGATTATTAAAAACTAAACATGTCTTGTATTAAGATTGTAGTTTTTTTTATACTAAAAATAATATATATTATTACTTATTACACTGAATTGACTATTTATATAAATGAAAAGATATTTGGAAAATGAATAAGTAAATATTAATTTATAATTGATTAGTAGTATTCTATATTAATGATTATTAATATAAACTAAAAATAAAATTATATAATAGGTAACATTGTTATGAAAACTAAAACCTCGCACATATAATATTATAATATAATGTATTATACTTGAATAAAAATTGACATAAATCTTCATAATATTTATAGAATTAAATTTATTACTCGATATATAACATACCATTTATTTCAAATCTAATATTATATATATAATATTAGTTTCATATCACCTATATATTTATTCACTAATTAAAAGATATAATAATTTTATTATTATTATTATTATTATTATTATTTGAATTCAAATTCATAGTATTACTTACTCATGAATTTATTTTTAATTCATATTGACAATTACTAATACAAAAATAATAATAGTCACTTTTAAATTAATATTTATTTATCATTCTCAAACATATTTTTTATTTTATCATATAAAACTATTTAAATTGTTCTTATTTCTTCAATTAGTATTACTACATTTTTATAATTATGTACTTATCTTATTTCATCCTATCGATGATTTAAAATTATTCTTATTATATATTTACTAATTTTGTTTTACATTATTTTAAAACTATTATTCTAATGTAACGTTTTTTTATATTATTTCTATTAATTAGTTTTATATATTAAATTATTTCATTTTATTATTACAATTATTTTTAATGAACCCACAACAAAATAAAAATATTTTATTTTATTTTATTAATTATTTATTAAATTAGTTCTTTTACTTTTTTGTAAAAAAAAAATCAGAATTTGGTATAGGATTTAGATTCGTGACTAATAAATTTTTTTATTATTTTAATAAATAAAAGGAATCTAAATTTAGTTGGATAATTTAAACAAAAAAACATTAGTTCAGAAAAAAAAAATTGGAACTATGTCAGCTTTTTATCAAAACCAAGCAAATTGATTAACCCTGAAAAAAAAAAGATACTGATTGCACATTTGTATATTTGTACCTCCCAATATGCTTTAAAAAGTAAAAAATAAATAAAAATTTGTTTCCTTCATCATGGAAATGCAGATATTCAAAATCCATTTCAATTAATAACTCCTTTGAATTTACCATACCTACTTTTATAGAAAAAAGAATAATAAATCTCTTTAAATATGGTAGGTTTTATGTTGAAAGTGACTCACTTGTACCTTTATCAATAATAGGTGTAGTGATTGCAACAGTTTTTCTAATACCTTCTCTTCAACCACTGGTTCTCTGTAAAAAGAAAGAAAAAGAAACCAATAAAAAAGACAACAGTGCAATGACCCATGCTTTTCTGGTTCCAAACTTTCTCTACCTTATGATGGGTCACAGGAATTTTTAATATTATGCTTCAATTAAGAATCATACCCTTACAAAATCTAACAACAATAGAAATGTGCATTAAAAATGTTTAATTGTGTCAAATTATATTTTATATTTTATATTGAATTTATTTTTCACTTCATCCTTTAATATAACACATATAAATAAAGACATGCTATTAAAATAGTTTGAGGAAAATTATCAAATGGAAAAACAAGCTAAATGAATCAAGTACAAGTTTTATGATCTTATACAAGTTAAACTTCTAATTTGTAAATTTTACTTATTTTAAATAAACCAGACTATTTCAGCAATTATTTATTTTTAAAAGTCAAAGTGTTGGATTTAACTTGATTAATTTTTATTTTTATTTAAAATTGAGTATTGTATATCACATTTGTTTTCACACGATTTCCACGAACACCATAAAAAATTATTAAATTAAAATGAAAATTATTAAATAAAAAATAATTTTAATAACAAAAAGTAATTAGTTATTATGTTGACTAAATTAAATATTATTTTATACACTAAAAAATTATTGATATCTAAAATAGTTTTTAAATTTATAAACTAGTTTATAAATTAACATCTAATTAGTTAATTGGTATCCAATTACTACAATAGCTACCAATCTTATAATCTAAAGTAGTTGGTAGTTAAAACTTCGGTAACTAATTAGATACTAATTTAGAAACTAATTTATAAATTTTTATTAATAATAGACATTACTTTAAATACCAATAATTTTTTTAGTTTCTAAAATAATATCTAATTTAGTCAATCTAGTGACTAATTATTTTATGTCTTTATAATTAATTTTTATTTAATGATTTTCCTACAAATATTTTTTATTTAATGGTTTTCCACTACAAGAAAATTATAAATTAGATATTATTTTATAGACTAAAATATTATTGATATTTAAAGTAATTTTTATTATAAATAAAAGTTTATAAATTAGTTTTTAACCTAATATATAATTAGCTAGTAAGATTTTAACTATCAATTTTAGAATTTAAAGTAGTTGGTAGCTAAAACATCGGTAGTTAATTAGATATCAATTTAGAAAGTTGTTTATAAATTTTTATTTGTAATAGAAACTAATTTAAATATTAATAATTTTTTTTAATCTATAAAATAGTATATAATTTAGTTAATATAGTAACTTATTTTTTTCATATATATATGATAAATAATATATAATGCATACTTTGTACCTTAATTAATAAATTATAATTTTTATATAATGAATTGTATTAATTGTTTTTATATCTTTGAATAAGAATTATTTATGTATGATCAAATTAATTAAAAAATATTTTGAAAATGGATTTGATAAAGAAAAAAATTAATCAACTTTTTACATGGATTAAAAAAAAAGATGAGTTTGAATTTGATATCTTCATCTTCGCAAAATAATTCAAGAATTTCAATTACAATTTCAATGGGTAGCTACTAATCCATAAATATAGTTAAGGATAAATTTTAAATTATTTATATAATTAAAGTTAAAAATCTACTTCATTAATTAATGTTATGGTTTGTGGTTAATGTAACATTCCTACTAAACCTTATCAACCTACTATGTGATTAATATATAAATAAAGTGTACATGATATTATCCTTTCTTGTAGAGATTTTGAAATATATACATCATCAAACAAAATATTAAAATATTTAAAAGAAAAATTTTATCATTTTCATTTTAGAGTCTCATAACCTGCAACATTATTTGCTCACGTGTAACATACGATCATCACATATTTTTAAAATAAACAACACCAACAAAAAAATACAGTAAGCTATTTATTCTTAAAACTTTCGATAAAACTTTAGATTTGAAGCATCCAATCATAATCATATGATTCATCACACTCCATTCATTCCAAATATTCTAATCAGTTAAGTGTTTGTATTTCATGTTCATCACTCATGCTAGAAATCCATTGACATAGTTTCATATCACTCACGTTAGAAATCCACTTACGTCCACATACAAACATTTGACTCTACTTTCGAAAGACTCGTGCATTGACTTAGACTCAGAGATTTGTACCTGTTACACTACCACACTCTGAAACCCACACAGTTATGCACATAATAATCTCAATATCAATCACCTCTTGTGATAGGGTTAATTCACATGATCTGCCATACCAAATTATTTTTCAAACCGTAAACAAAGTCATATGAACCTTCTTCGACTCTCATCACTTGAATAACTTCATTTATATGATTTTATTATATTAGTTGAGTCATGATATCTCCTCCTAGGTGAATCACTAGTCAATGAACATCCTAATCAATCTCAACACGGTATTTCTTTTCCTAAAAATATTATATCTTGATAACATTCCACATGATTCATATTTCTTCTCATTCATCAACATACCATTCAATCACACAGAAGTCAATACTTTTAAAACTGGTAGAAAATATCAACAATAATCACATAACATAAAAAATTTCACAAATTCAATTTTATAAATTGTTTTAAACACTTATGTTGCATAAATTTAATCAAATATAAGCCTTGGAAAGTTGGAATCACTTCTAATTTATAAAATGATAAATTTTCAAAAGATTTAATTCAATGTCATGGTATATAGAAAAGAAACAAAAAGGTAGATGAACAAAATAATAAATGTTGTCAAAATGGTTTGAGCCAATTAAGATTGACTGAGTCAAATTGATATTGCAAACACCAAAAAATTACATCTCAAATCTCTTTAGCACATGAAATTTCAATGAGCGAATTTGAGATTGAGATCTCCCCTAACTCTGCATATAAAATACGCTTTAAGCATAGGAAAAATGTTGAGTAGATTTGGGGCCAAGATGTAACACCCTAGAAAATAACATCTAACTATTAAAATACAAGTTCTACATATTTCTATACAAGCTTAGAGTTTTTTCAAAACATTCTTAATACATATAAAAAATAGAAATATTTACAATATAAGTTTCAAAATCAGAACCCTAAAGCGCTTCAGATCCTCAGACACCTGTAAGATCATCTGCTCGTGTACGTAGTACAGTCATCGTAGTTCAAACACAACAAGAAAAGGCAATGGTAAGCTAGTGAAAATAGAATTTTATAATATACACAATTAAATCAAAAGAGAAAACCAAATTACATGATCAATTTCTCAAATTATTCAATTTTCTTCAAATCTTAACAATAAAACAATCACATAGATCTCACATGGATCTACACATCCAGAATATTCAACAAACAACGTCTTCCGGAAGACCCGTATTAAGTAAGTTCTACCAGAGATTAGCACCTGATCCAAAGATTACCAGCGAATCCAACAGAAAGGATCAGGGTAAGTTCAATACAACCCAAGTCGTGCATGATATTACGGTGTGCATGAACTCCCCCATCAGCTTCTCACCACCTGATATTTTAGTCTATGTGACTTAGATCATCAGTGAAACTCGGAGATCTCTATTACCCCATAACATCAATACATAATACACAACAAACATCAGTCCATACATTATCTCAAATGTATGAATTCAATTCCACATCACTTCATCATACAATATCATTCCAAACACGATCCACAACATTCAAAAGCTTAATTAACATAAAAAAAACACTTAAATATTAAACCATAAAAATATAATGTTTTTATAAATTTTAAATAATATATAAACAAAGAACACAATATATAAACACAATATAAGAACATAAGGGAATATTGGGATCACGTCCCTTCCACATTCAGATTTTCTATCCTAGGGTGCTATTAAAAATTAAATTTAGCTTCCCTTACCTTAATTGCTTGCTTTCCAAGCAACATCTGGAATTTTATTCCCCACAGTCTGGATAAGCTTCAAGATTTACGGGCCTAAAGCAACAAGTTATCCAAACTGAACAAAAATTCAGTATATAGCAGAATAAGTTGAGAGGATTAAACTTCTCAACTAACCCCTCCAAGATTGATGACTAAATCCTAAGGAAAAATAGAGAACAAAGAAACTTTAGAACAAAAATGAACTTACTCTATTTAAAAATTTGATCGGGTAGAAATGTTCCTTAACTCCTCAGCTATAGTGTGCTATGATCAAATTCTAACATAGATGAAGATTGGGAGAGAAAATTAAGAGAGGGAGAGAAGAGAATATGATGAGGGAGTGAGAGAGAAAGAAGAAAATGGCACGGGGGAGGGGTATGCAACTTTTGAAAAAAAACGTTGTTACATAAGAACACCCCAAATTTGCATGTCAAAATCCGTTTAGCACATAGCAACCTTGTTGAGCGGATATGAGATTGAGAGCATGTATACCTCCTTTTAAAACCCATTTTTCAAGTAAAAATCAAGATTAAACTTCATAATTCATACCACACCCAATTTAAAATCATTAACCACTTTTACAATTGTTTAAAACTTTCAATCCTTCTCATAAATTTTCATCTATTAAAAGAGAATACTATATTCTCTTACCTAAAATTTCTTATCTCTAAAGTAACCTTCCAAGATCTAAGTCATAAAAGCTATATAAAAATTTGAGGACTTGAACCAAGTTATTCAAAAGTTACCAAATTTCAATATAAGATTAATCGCGTTAAGAGAATTTTCTCAATTAATCCTTCATAGATTAATGACAAAATCATGAGAAAAACATAAAATAATGAATCTTTTAAGTAAAAAGAAACTTTACTCTATTTAAAATCTGATCGAGTATCTTTGATTCCATAATAATTGTGAGTTACTAATAAAATCTAAAGAAAAGGAGAATAACATGAGAATAACAGGCTATGGGAGGAGCTATCCACGCTTTTTGTTTTACCAGATTTTAGTAAAGAATGTATTTTCATTTAGTAAATAAAAACTAATTTACTTTATTTGTAAAGAATGTATTTTCATTTAGTAAATAAGTTAATGCATAAAGATAAAAATTATTGAATGGAGGATGTGATCATTATTTACAGTTTCAGCACACGTTAAGAATAAGTACAATTAAAAATGTTAAATAAAGTATAATAACGTAATATCTTCATATTGGAAATGCATCTCTTTTAAATGAAAAATGAAAAATTAATGAATACTATTTTGATTTTTAATACGTATATTAGTAGAAGTGCTATATAAAAATAAATTTATATCTTCTTTTAACACTCAAGTTCAAATTTACAATATTTAAAAATCTTCTTAAGCCGAATCATGTAAATCTCTTTAAATATAATTGTTTTTTTCCTAAACTTCTAACAATGAATTATATTATTGTATAAGTTCTGTATAGTAAAAAATTAATTTATTTCACTGAATACAATTGATTACTGACTAAAAACTTTATTCGAGTAACTTTACCAAATGAAATTTTTAAATAGTTATTATTTTTAAAAAGTCTAAAAAATCTTAAATATCAAAGAAAATTGTCCCAAACATTCTACCCTACTAATTTATTTAAACATATGTTAGGTAACCATTTTTTAAAAATATTGCAAAATAAGTTTTTTTAAAGTAAATTTTTAGTAAAGAAATCTATATAGAGTAAATAAATGAGACTTAGTATTTAGATTTGAATAACACTAAATCCTATTTTTACAAGTATAGCCATTCGATTCCTACCCTTGTTATAAGTTTTACAACTTATTAATAACAATAATAAATTCTTATTTATTAAGTGAAATTAGATATATAGATCATATTATGTGATTCAATTCGATTAAAGAACAAAGTCTTAGAAGTATTATTTATTTTTAATTTTCTGCTTCTCTTTTTCACATTTACATACGATAAAATTTTGATAATAATTTGAAGAAATGTGTAGAAAAAGAACATAAAATTGTGGAAAAAAAATGTTAATTTGAAGTTACAAACTATGGGATCTCTTATAGCATTGCTAAATTGTCGGCACAAAGAGATCAATGACAAATTTAACCTTCCATTGACTTTAATATATAAAATAAAGCCATTTTATATAGACATTTTTTTTCAATATTATTTAGTTTTTCAAAATATTTTCTTTTTTAATATATAATATCATTAATAACAATACAATTTCTCAAAAACTAATAGTTATACTTTAAAAAAAATTCAAAATGAAATTTTAATCCAAATCAAATAGAACCAAAGGTTTTGAACGTTCCAAAATCAATATTTCTCTTGTTGTTATCGATTTTTTTTATATATATAATTTTAACTAACTTGTTTTAATTTTTATATATTCCATTCTATCATGTAATGAACTACTACAATGAATTAATATAAGATAATTGCATCAATAGCAAGATTAATCAACATGATTCTCGCTTGTTATTCTCAACTAAAGGTTTTTATGTAATAATATTAAATATTTAGAATTAGAATTAGAATTTATGATAATTATACTTTTATTAGAAAAAATGTTTTGATAGACCTAAATAAATTGTAGGCAACTAACTTGGTTTAGCAAGTGAAAGTGGATTGAAATTGAAAACAAAAAACCATAAACTATTTAATGAATTGAGAATAATTAAGAAGTTTTTTTTTATCTTACACAAGTTTCTAAGGGATGCATAAAAATGGATGGTCCTATCTAGCACGATGAGTCTATGGGGTTAACTAATAAAAATAACATAGTATGCTATTACTTTTATTTAAATTGAATTGGATGTTTTTTAGGTTTAATTTATGTTGAACAAAATTATTCTCATCTGTTTTTAAAAAAACAAAAAAAAAATATTTTCAAATCTAAAAAGTTAAAACAGTATATCTAAAATTTAAATAATATTAATTAAATTAATTTTTTATTTATAAATATAATTATGTAATGTACAAATTTTAACCTATCTATATGTTGTGATAAAATAATAGTAGTATCTTTATTTTTTCAAAACTTACTTATTATTTTAAAAAATGAGCCGGTTTACGTAAGTCCAAAAACTAACTCGACCTAAATTGTTTATACTCTTAACTGAAACCAATACAAACAAAAATTATTAGGTAAGTGACCAATCTTAATAATTTTACTATCACTTAGCTTGAGCATGAAAAAAAAAATTTAAAATAGTCTTTAATTATAAGTTAATGGTAACTTTTATATTATCTCGCATCAATAATTAATTTAAGATTTTTAATTATAAATTACTTTTATATTTCTATACAAGTTTAGAGTTTTTCAAAATATATTACAAAATTATGACTTATAGAAATACAAATATTAACAATATAAAGTTCAAAACTACATCTTAAAGCCCTCCAGAACTTCTAACACCTGTATGATCATATGTTTGTGTACATAGTACAATCATCGCAATTCACAACACAATAAGAAAAGAAAGGGTAAGCTAGTGAAAATAAAGTTTTATAATTTACACAATTAAATCAAAAGAGAAAACCAAATTACATGGATCAATTTCTCAATTATTCAACCTTCTTCAAATACCAACATAAAACAATCACATAGATCTCACATGGATCTACACATCCAGGATATTCAACAAACCGACTTCCGGAAGACCCGTATTAAGTAAGTTCTACCAGAGACTAACGCCTGATCCAAAGATTACTAGCGAATCCAAGATAAAGGATTAAGGTAAGTTCAATATAACCCAAGTTGTGCATCTCGTCATGGTGTGCATGACCTCCTCCGTCAACTTCTCACCACCTAATATCTTAGTCTACGTAACTTAGATCATCAGTGAAGCTCGGAGATCTCTGTTACCACATAGGCATCAATACTTAATACACAACAAACATAAGTCCATACATTATCCCAAATGTATGAATTCAATTTCATACCTTTCTCATCATACAATATCATTCAAAACACGATCCACAACATTCAAAAATCTATTTAACAAAAAAAACAACACTTAAATACTAAACCATCAAAATTTAATATTTCTACAAGTTTAAATAATATATAAACAAACAACACAACATCCCTGCAAGAGAAATTGAATATTAGGACCACATCCCCTCTACATCCAGATCTTCTAGCCTAGGGTGCTATTAAAAATTAAAGTTAGTTTCCCTTACCTTAATTGCTTGCTTTCCAAACAACCTCTATAATTTTATCCTCCCAATCTGGATAAGCTTCAAGGTTTAAGGGCCTAATGCAAGTTATCCAGACAGAACAAAAAATCAGTATATAATAGAATAAGTTGAGAGAATTACTTTTCTCAACTGACCCCACTAAGATTGATGACTAAATCATAGAGAAAAACAGAGAATAAGAGATCTTTAAAGTAAAAATGAACTTACTCTGTTTAAAAACCTGATTGGGTAGAAATGTATCATGACTCCTGATTAGATTTTAAAATAGATGAGGTATGAGAGAAAAATTGAAGAAAAAAAGGAAGAGGAAGAGATTAAGCAAATAATATTTAAATTTATATTTTAGTTCATGTTTATATTTATGGTTTTTACACTTTAGTAATAGACAAATAAAATCATCTTTCCTATGGTTTAATAAAGATGTAAGTATCTAAAAAATATTTTGGTATTTTTAATTGATATTTTAATAAAAATAATCTATTAAAAGTATTTAAAATGTTTTTATTTTTTATTTATTTTATTTTTTCTAAATATAATGTCGTTTCATTATATTGTTAACTCTTTTTTTGTCTGTTCATATCAATTCCTGAATTAACTTGTTTCTTCCCTTTACAATTCCTTTCAATTTGTCAGTTAACTTAAAGTTAAAGTTAAAAGGAAAAATAAATTGATTATGAGTTGAAGATAATAAAAAAATGTCATTTTATTGAAAAATAAAACACTTAAATGAAAATAAATACTTTCACTACCTAATTAGCTTTTAATAAAAAAGTTAACTAAAAATACTTAAATCTGTGAGATATTTACAATTTATTTTTTTAAGTTAGTTGAACCTTTAGAAAACTCTTTTTAATATATATATAAATTCTTATATTGTTTCGAAATCAATAATAAGTTATAAGCATTTTTTGTCCCACCTAGACAAGTATGGTGATAAAAGTCATACATTTTTTTGATAATGATATTTCACAATATCAAGAATTCTTCAACTCTCAAACACACAAAAAAATCCAACCTAGTAGTAGCAACATATATTAATTTAGTTTATAGGGGTAGTAAGAATTTGTGATTGTAAATGTTTGGTGATGATGATGAGGATGGTGGAGGTAGTGGATATCATTATTAGGCATGGCCCATAACATATTTTTACAATCTTTATTGTGTAAAATATTTGTAGGGCAATTAATAATAGGAGCAGAACAAAAAGTAAAAGCTGATATCAGCAGGTCAGACTCAGACAACATTCCAAGACTCCTAATATCATCACACCACAAAATCACCACACCACTCACACAACAATTGCTTCAATTTTTTGACCAAAATTTGCACATCATCTTTAACAAAAATTTATGTTCATACAATCATATCACCAACCTTTGCACTCTCATTAATTCCTAATTCTTCTCTACTACTCTCCATCTTCATTACTACCATATCTTTGCATTCAATTTTTCTGTTTACAGCTATTTAGTGTCCACCATATGCAACCTATTTATTTCGTACACATTTCATCCTTCAAAAACTAGTTTAGTTGAATATCACTTCAAAATATAACAATCAAATATATTTTTTATGTACTATAATATAAAATTGAGATTTATTTTTAATATAAATTTTAAACTTTCTCGTAATAAGACAGTATAAAATATTTTAAAAACTTAAATTGTAAATTTATTTATTATATAAAAAAAATCTAACCATGATTTATTTTAATAATTTTCTTATTGAATATTATAAGGTTTCAATTTTATATTAACAACAATAATTAATTTCGCTGAATAAATTTAATATTATATTAGAAATAAATTTAAATTTTAATTCAAAAAATTTAAGTTTTGTATTTATTTGATTTTTAATTGATGTAAAATTTTGAAATAAACTTTTCATAAATGTGGTTAAACATTATATTTGAAGACTTATCTCGATATAATGATAAGCTTTTCACTGGTCCAATGATCGTATAAAAAATACATAGAAATAAAAAATAGAGAAATATTGAATCAAACTTATAATGATTTTTTTTTTTAATTTCTTGTTGGAAAAATCATCGAAAAAATGAACCCATGCTTTAAAAATATAATATTTTGCTTTAATTCCTTCCATGATCACCACAATTTTGTTACTCCTCTGAATGTATAAGAAATATTTTGATATATGAATCCTTGAAATGTAAATAAACTATATATAATGTAAAACTGTTGCCTTTTAAAATATAATACATAAATTTATGCGAAGTAGTTCGACATTTTTTTTTTTATAATTAAAAATCTAGATTCCATTTTAAGTTTAGATACAGACTAAAGATAAAAAAAAATACTATTTTATTTAGTAAGATATATATTAGTTGAGAATCAAATAAAATTTAAATGGTTTCTGATTATAGAAAAAAAAAATACACTGTTTTATTTATTTATTTGGTCTTCTGTGTCCGTACGTACAAAATATAGACAGTATCAATTAAGACAAACAAAAAAAAAACTTGTAGAAGTGCCAAAATTAGATTCATTTAAGAATTTCCATATAAACTATTTATTTCCACTTGAAATCATCAATACAAAATGTTTCACAAGGATCCTACCAAGACATATAAATTATTTTACTTTAAAATGTTATAAATTACTTTTTTTTAACTAAATAAATTATTTTAGTTTGTTTTCAAAATAATGGAATGATTGTCTTCATACTTTTTTTAATGATTTAATAATCTAATTAGTTCTTAAAAAATATTCAGTTGACCTTTCAAAGTTTACTTTTCTATCAAATCAATCATTTAAAAATATAAAAGAATACCACATTCATTCTGTGTCACTGTTTTGTTTTAATTCTCCACAAAGATTAACATACCATGCATAAATTTTTCAAGAATTATTTTGGTGACAATTTTTTCAAGACTTATGAGATATTGATTTTTTAAAGAATTAATATGGGAGTTGATATTTAAGGAGACAAAATTATTTGTAAATTATGTTGTACTGTGTTATTATTTATGAAATGAATCATAACTCTGGATTTTAGAAAATTAAGAATCGTTATTTTTTAATATAATTTATTTTCATTAGAATGATATGTTGCAGAACACCAAGAACAAAACTACAGAAAATCAGTTGTATTGCTTATTTTGAAGTTATTGAAGAAGAAAAAAATAGTTGTGTTTAGTTTTAACATATAAAGTAAATCTAAATTGTAGTTTATTTATTTATAATTCTACATCTATGGTGTGGAGAACAAGAGTTGGAAGAGAACATCAAAGATGGAAGTACAACCCCACCATGGGGATCTAATTTATAAACAGGTTTCTGAATGTTTATGGTGTGGGCATGGAGGCATAAATTTGGTTCAGACCACTACACTTTCTCTCTCTCTTTCTCTCTCTTTTCTCTCTGTGTCTCTCTGCAGGACCAGATGTGGAAGTAGTTATAAACAACTTGAAAAGGAGAAGGCAGTGAACAAACTTTGAGTTCTTATCAGCAGTTTGGTTCTTCTTCAGTCACAATTGTGTTTAGTTATGGGAATGAAAAGACATTCAGAAGATAGCAATGATCCATTTTTTGTTGCAGCTCACAACACAACAACAAGACAACAATGCACACAACCAGACAATGATGGTGTCCCAGAACAGACATGTGCACAACAAAACCATTCTCCAAAATTGGCTTCTTTCACTTCCCAAAATGCTCCACCTGTGATACCTTCTTTTGTTGCCTTGCTGCTCCTTGTTACTTCAATTGCCCCAGCAATGTGCCACCCCATGCAGGGCAACCACACTTTTAGGCCACCTCATGAACTGCTCAAGTTGAGGAGAGTCAGAGCTCACTTGAAGAGGATTAACAAGCCTCCTGTCAAGACAATTCAGGCATCTTCCTTTTGTGATCCATAACTTGTGGTGACTGATGACAGTGACACTGTTATTTTCCTTTTTATTTCTCTGGTTTAGTGATGTTTTGGGGTTTTGCTTTTGTTATTTTGTTGCAGAGTCCAGATGGTGATTTGATAGATTGTGTATTATCTCACCAGCAGCCAGCTTTTGACCATCCAAAGCTTAGAGGGCACACACCATTGGTAATTTCTCCAACTCATTCCACCCAAACAATTTCCTTTCTTTTGGATTTTTTTTTGTGAGGCCACATAAGAAGACTTCATTCTGTTTAACTTAGGTAGAATAGAACCAATTCCATTCACACAACTCTTCTTCCAAACATTTAATTCAACTACATATTTACAGAATTTGAATTCAATACTACTGCTTAAAGTGAAACAACCACATCTCTTTCACAAGTGGCTGTTTGAGATTTTAAAGGTTTACTTATTTGTTATGTTTGCTATGGAGTTTGAACCAATCATTGTAGAATTCCTGTGTGGCTATGCTGTTTTTTTTCTTTCTGTTATAGTCTAAATGACTGAAAGTTTTAATTTAGACATTGAATTTTACAGGATCCACCAGAGAGGCCAAGGGAGAAAAACCAGACCAAAGTAGATAGGGAAAGTGAGAGCTTTCAGCTGTGGAGTGATTCTGGTGAAACATGCCCAGAAGGAACTGTACCAATCAGAAGAACAACAGAGGAGGATATTCTTAGAGCAAGTTCTATCCGAAGATTTGGAAGAAAACCAAGAGCTGTACGGAGAGACTCATCTGGCAGTGGTCATGAGGTTTGTTATTTGACCAAAAAACACTGACATTTCCTCTCACCAACAAATATTGGACACAGTTTTTCAGTTGTTTTTCTTTATCTCTAATCCTAATTAGACAAAAAAAATAGTCTTTTCCTTTCATTTACTTTCAAAGGAATCTTTTTTATTTTCTTTTTCATTTCTTATTTCACAGTGCATTCATTCATGAATAGGATCTTTCATTTCCCGCTATTTTCCACCTCATAAAGAAAAAGAGAGACACTTCTTTTCCGTATTTGTCTACAGTTTGAACATGAGTTCCAAAAACAGCAGGGAACAGACAGTGAATGGACACCACTAGTAAAAGTTTGGTTCTTGCTTGCACCAAAAAGTGAGATCAAAATCATGACTTGGATGAGGAGGCTCTCCTTGTATCTATGTTGGTTATTGGATACCAAACATTTACATTTTTCCACCAAAATTAACTAAAAAAACACCCCTTTTGTTTACTCAATGAATTAAAGTACTTGTTTATTTACATGTACCTTAATTTTTCAATTGCAGCATGCTGTTGTTTTTGTAAATGGGGATCAGTACTATGGAGCAAGGGCAAGCATAAACGTGTGGGCACCAAGTGTAAGTGATGAATTTGAATTCAGCTTGTCACAAATGTGGGTTATTGCTGGCTCCTTTGGTAAAGATCTGAACACCATAGAAGCTGGTTGGCAGGCATGTCCCTACTCTCTTAAATTATCACTCTTAGCAAATATCTTACTTCTCATTCATTATTTTTCAATCTTCTTTTTCTGTTGAGTAATAGTTATGCCAAATGCCTTTCTTCTTCTTTTTACTTTTTTTTTCCTGTAATAACTTTAGCCTAGAAAGTAACAAGCATCCATGGTTTTTCCTTTTGGATCTTCCTTCAGGTGAGTCCACAACTGTATGGAGACAACTATCCAAGGTTCTTCACTTATTGGACAGTGAGTACCACACATTCACATGCTTATTTTTTGCTTCTTTCTACCTTTCATCTCACTCATATACATGTTGTGTAACAGACTGATGCATATCAAACAACTGGGTGCTACAATTTACTCTGTTCAGGCTTTATCCAAACCAACAATAGGGTAGCAATAGGAGCAGCAATCTCCCCAAGATCTGCTTACAACAGAAGACAATTTGATATTGGCTTAATGATTTGGAAGGTCAGTGTTTTTATTTTTTAATAAACCATCTTTTTTGTCTTTCAACTAATTAACATTTAGTTTCTTATGTAGATCCTAAAATCATAAAGCCATGTTATTGAATGTTCATCACTTTAATATTTTAATTAATGTACTTTAGCCAAACTCAAACACTAATTTAAAGAATCTTTTCTATATTTGAATACTATTTTAATAACAACACTTTAAGGTCAAATTGATGGGTTACTCTATTCTCTTTCTAGTCAATGCAACAACCACTAAGACAAAAAAAGCAATAATCTCTTTTCTTTGCTTAACTCTCAAGGCTTACTTAATTTATGGTTTGAAAGTTGCTTTTTTTTACTTAATTTATGGTTTGAAAGTTGCTTTTTTTACTTAATTTATGGTTTGAAAGTTGCTTTTTTTATTTCACCTTTCTAGTATGCTACCCGTAGGTTTTTTTTTTAAATTGATATTTTCTGAAACTGATAAAAAAGATTATTTTAAATTTTATTACATTCTATTTCATATCTACGACTTGTTGAATTTCAGAAGAAACTTTTTTGTCCATATCAAAAAATACCAAATGGAATTATACTAAAATAGGAAAAACCCTAGACGTAGCTAAGGTAGCTTATTTAGATAAGTCCAATCAGGAGCTAAAATATGGTGAAACAACAGTTTAACTAACTGGTTTAATTTTTTCTGCTTTTCCTTTTTGAGTTTGTTTAAATGTGATTGTTATTGTTATTTAAAATGGAAGATTCCATTAGTTATCTATATCTTTTCCTTTCCTTTTATAAAGCTATGTATCTGATACCTAATTTGCTTTTATTGTGGTCTTACCCAAGAACCAAAAGCTACACACACACACTTTAGCATGATGTTTCTTTATCCAATAATGTGAATAACTAGAAACTGGAATAGTTTAACCTATGATATCACTATTAACCAATGTAGTTGAGTTCCCAGTTTTATCGTGCTTGGTCTCTCTAGGTTTTCGTGAATGTGTTGCTCTTAGGGGAGCACAAATGGTTACTTAAAGCTAAAGGGTCCTCTTTGTAACAAAAAGAATAAGACCCACATATCAATTGGGGTTCACGTTTTTTTAAATTAAAAATAATGTTATTTTATTGAAATATATTTATCATAATTTATTATTAGACCACTTTATTTAAAAATTAAAATCAGTTTTTTTGGATTTTTCAAATTACTTTTTAATAAATTCTTATTTCTTATCAAACCAAAATCTCGATCGTCCATTTTTTAAAATTACTATTGCCAATTCTAGGTTGAATGTTAAAAGATGGGAAAAATATTTCAGTTAAACATAAATAAGACAATGTACTTTAAGATTATAAAGTTCAAAAGAAAAGCGTTTTCGGAGTTTTTTTTTTATTAAAGCTCTCTATGAATAATTATTTTTTTTAAATGTGTGTGATAATAGATGGGTTATTTAAATTAAAGAGGGTTGTTTTAGAGTATTTTAAATTCAAAAATCGGATGTTGAGTTTAAAAATCTAAATGTTATGAAAAAAATGGAACACATTAATATGATATGGATAGATGTTAAATTAAGATTTTAAATCTTAAGACTAAAATAATATTTTTTAAATATTAATAATGTAAAAATTTATAAGACTTTGTATTTAAATACAGTTTAAAAATAATATAATATAATAACAACTACTTAAAGTAAAATAGAATTTGATGAAAATACTTTTTAATTTTAAAAAATGGATGCTTTTGAAGTCTATATGTTGGTTAGTTATGTGGTTTAGCTACCCGACAAAGATACTTGTCACTTCCCATGTAAAAGCAAGGAAGAATCTAAATTAAAGTAACACTGCCCCTATGGGAATTGGTTCCATAAGATTCTGCTACTTTTTTTTTCTTTTTTTTTATTCTTTTCTTCACTGTTACGTACCAAAGTTATTTGAAAGCATGGTGATTATCGGGATTTTATGAATTTGGAGTAAATTTTGTCCTTGTTATTAAAATGAGGTCCTTTTTTAAAGTTAAAGTCACACAATATTTATATAATTATTTTGAATTAAAATTATGTAAGTCAACTAGTTTAGAATGAAATTATCTTATCTTATCATAAATTTTTTATCATAAAGTTATATTACGTTAATAATATTATTTAGATATATCAAAAAATTGTCTAACTTTTATAAAAAAATCAATGCAACTATTGTTCTGGTAAAAGGTCAAAAAAAACTGTTATTCTTTCAGCAAAATGTGTTGACTTGACTTCTCGGTCTCTGTTCTCAGATTGGGCTTTTGGTCCACTTCTTTGACTTTAAATTAAGCTAAGTAGTATGATAAACTCACTTGATTGGGCTGAATCCACTGAATCTATCGGCTTCTCCTCTCACGGTTAGAAGTGTATACCTACAAGACACTCTGATGTCAAAGTCATAATCAGTTTTATATAATTATCAGATAAATTTACTCACATGCCTCTTAGATTTATAGTGTTCTCTTATTGGGTCCAAAATCTATTTGAACTTTTCTTTTTGTACCTAATATTTTTTAAACACACATTTGTTAATTTGGACTATATTATTATAGGGTTTGTTACAATAATCAATTATAATTTTATTTATTTATATTTTTTACACTCAACCTTTTGACCTATCATTTCGGTTGACCCTTCAGCGTAACAGTACAACTAGTGAAAATTAACCACACAAATTAGACCCTCTTTCCAATTATAAAGAACACCATTTGTTAATTTTTGAAAAGTAATGTTACATTATTATATGATAAATGTTGAAATGATTTGCATATATAGGATCCAAAGCATGGACATTGGTGGTTGGAGTTTGGATCAGGTGTGCTAGTAGGGTATTGGCCAGCAAACATGTTCAGTCACTTGAGGAGTCATGCAAGCATGGTGCAATTTGGAGGAGAAATAGTGAACAGTCGTTCAAGGGGATACCACACTGCCACCCAAATGGGGAGTGGACATTTTGCTGAAGAAGGGTTCAGAAAAGCAGCATATTTTAGAAACTTGCAAGTGGTTGATTGGGACAATAGCTTGCTTCCTCTTAGAAACATTCATCACTTGGCTGATCATTCCAATTGCTACAACATAAGGCAAGGAACCAGCAATGCTTGGGGAACTTACTTTTACTATGGAGGCCCTGGAAGGAATGTGGGATGCCCATGATCAACAAACAAAAATACCATCCAATACACTTTTCTCTGTCACATCTATATATGTCTCTACCTTCTTCCAATTTTTTTGCTATTTGTTTCTGTGTTTACTACATAAAATTGTAAGTCTTAGGAAGATGACCAAATTTATTAAATTTGAAAATTAATTTCCCACTCATTAATCCATAAAAATAATATTTTTTAATCAACAATAAAAAATAAATAAATAAAAGCAGATGTGGTTCCAGTCTTATACAAAATTACACAATAACTATCTTTTAAATAGGATCGCTTATCAGATTAACAAAAGCACTAGCCATAATTAAAAAGCCTAAAATATATCAAGATATCATCCTCATACATACCAAAAGTTCCAAACATCAATCAGAATAAAAAAAACGAAACAAAATAAGATTTTACAGAAATCTAAGACCAAACATTTGCTTATACCATTGCGAACACTTTTAAGGCATCAGCCCTTTTAAAATAATAAATTTATAATTTTTTATTATTATTAAAAATACAAGTATGAATTGAAAATCTCATTTTGAATAAAAATAAATTTTTTGAATAATATATTAAAAAAATTTAAAATGCTAAAATTTAAAAAAATTTATTAACAAAAAATAATAAACATTTTGTATTTCATCTTTATACAAAACTATCCATAACCTACTCATCACCTATATGTAAATAATTCCAAAATATATTACAATATCCCTTAAATTAGTTAGACTCAAAACTCGGTGCTAAACCTTAAATTTTAAACCTGAGTAATTAACAAAACTGTGAAAAGTATTTTAGTGTGGATAGTTACAATCATTTGTGGCATTGCATGTGGGAACAAGCACCAAGCATGCTACTCCTATAAACAAATCTATGAGACTTGCAAAGGAAGCTTCTATGCTTTGTTTGAAGAAGACAGTTAAAAAAAATTCTCAACCATTTCTATTTTATGGTTTTAAAAGGAGAAAATTACAATAACAGTTTTTTCAAATTATACTTACATTTCTTATTTGTTTTACAATTATAAATACTTTCATTACCCAAATTTACTAAGTGTCATAAGTGCAATATTTTAAAATTTAAGGGGTGCAAATATGATATAAAAAAGTGACTATAATTTTTGAAACAAATACGGAAGCTTGTGTAATTTTATTTTTTAAATCTCTATAATTTAAGAACATTTTAAGATGTGTTAGTATAATTTACTCTTTTAAAACACTTGCCTTGAGAAAAAAAAAAAAAACTTAATATGATTTATATAAGTTGATTGTTGAGTTGTATGGAACTATTTGTTTCTCACAGAAAAATTGCAAATATCCACAAAATATTATCTATAGAATTTTGTAAAGTTAACATTGAAATCTTCCTTCATTTCAACATTGAAATTCACAAATGTGTATTACAATTTGCAAAAGTATTATCTAAACGTAGACTAATATATTTGAAAACAAATTTAGTTTCTCATAATTAAGAAAAAAACGACAACCACTTTTATGTGACGGTCAGTATAAAAATTATATCGAAAACTAATAAAATATCTTATATATTGCTTAAAATAGTTATTTTACAAGAGAATAAACTTATTATATATATATATATCGTAACCTTTTTTATATTATCAATGTATTTTTTTAAAACGTACTTATTCATTTTTTATGTAAAAGAAAAGAGAGTAAATAACACTTTTTTTAATAGCAGAAGCTTGATAGACATTTTTTTATAGTAGAAGCTTAATGCATGTTAAACTTGAAAAAAGTGTCAGCGAATAAGAAAATGTAACTCTAAAAATTTTATGTCACTTAGGACAAGTTTATATTAATAATTACAAAAAAATAGTCCATTATTTCCAGCCTTTTATTTTTCAAACATAAAAAATTGAAATTCATTTTTTTGTGAAAATTATTATGCGAAAATTGAATAAACTTATTTTTTTAAATTTTTAATAAAACTAAAATGGGCTAACTAAGGTTATTATCCTTAGAGTTACAATTTTTCAATATCTCATTTTCATTTTTTTCAAATGAAAAACATTTTGTTACCAACTTGTCCATTTCATTTTTGCCCATTTGATCCCTCTAAAATCCATTTTCTTTTACCAAATCCATTTTTTAATTTGATTTTTACTTTAGGTTTTCTTCCACCCTTGAGGCATAATTACTATCAGATATTAAAAATATAATTCACAATATTAAAAGATATAATTTGATTGTAATATACAAATTTAATTCAAATGTTTTCTTTTCTTCTATATTTAAATTTCAAGCAAATCAATTAATGTTTACCACTTACTGAATGAAATTATCTAGTATCAGGATTATCTATTAGCAAGAACTAAAAATATGCATTTTAATAAGATTAGGTACCAATTGAAAATACCATTAGTTTATAAGAATTAAAATAAGACGTATTTTTGCAGACCAAGTATAATCATAATAACCTTAACAAAAGTTAGCATACATATCTTTTAACTTTGAGACACTGCTTATTAATTAGAAGTCATTGAACTCTAAATTTAACTTATATGCAAGATAAGATTTTCAAATTACATACAGAAAACCATAAAATACAAAGCAAAAAGGCACAAGAGGGAAGGTAAGCCAATTAGAGTAAAGATATGAGTGATGAGTAAAGCTTACTTAAACAAGGACCAGTAGTCCCAAAGGGTAGATCAAGTGGCATAAGACATGGGTTTGTATTTGACAGGTTGCTGGTTCTTGTCCCACTTGTCTGAGGTATATATAAGCACTCTGAGTCTAAAGACTTTCCTTTTTCCTTGCTTTGGGCTAAGGAACCATCCCCTCTCCCAAAATTTTCACATAAAAACTATGATAAGTGCCAGTTGGGTGATAACTTTCTTGTCTCATGAGAGTAGAAGCAATGAGTTGACAAAGATTGCAGTTGCTGGTCCCAACTTCAAGTGCAATCAGTTGTGAAAATGAATTTCAAAAGGGCATTCAAGCAACACGAAGTACAGATGGCTCAGCTTCTGCAACACCATTGTCTACAAATTTAATGAGATCTTCAGGTGTGTAGATCTGAGATGAGTATGATTTCAAATCATTGAAGTCCACCAAATCACTCATTGTAGTGCTCTCGAAATCAGAGGCCAAGTGAGAATGCTCATGTACCATGGCATATGTTCTTCCTACATGCATGCAAAATTTGGAAAATCTAGGATCTTCAAATGCTTTGATAATATCCACGACGCAATTATGATTTCCTTCTAGAGCACGCATCTGTTTCATCTCTGAAGCGATCTTCCTTAAACACCCAAGATTCATGGATAAATGGAGAGCTATTGTTGATGAACTTCCAGTACTACTTCCATATCTTCTATTTGAATATCGAAGCAACACCAAGTTGGCCAATGTGAAGTATGACATGAACGTAAAGAAGTCATAAAAATTCATCCCTGATTTAAGAGAAAAGTCAGTCAAACTTGTATGACCAGCTGAAGCACTTTCAGTATTTAAATGTAGTTTCTATCAAAGTTAGTAGTACAAAACTTACGCCGTGGTTAGGTCATTTGCACCAATGAGCATTATAACTTCCAAGAAAATATTGTAATTGAGATTAAATAAACTAGTGAAATTTAATATTAAAAGAATACAAGCCTTTATTCATTGCTGATCATCAGAAGACTCTTTTCGAACCTTGGATGACCACTTTTTTTTTATTTAGCTCTAAGATATCTGCATTAGTTTGCCACCAATAGCATACAAAAAATCATGACACATGGTAGGAAAAAGCAATCAAGTATGTTGCACCTGTGTTAGCAGCAAGATTGCGCTGGCATAGACCTTCAAAATCATCACATATATCCTTGATGTCTTCTATGTATTCCTTGGCCTCATTGTAGTCCCTTAAAAGTAAATTCCACTGTCATGGCATGAAAAGTCATGAGATCAACTTAGTTTAATTATATTATCCTTGAGCTTGATTCTCAAATATTTATATCATTGCTTTGCTCAATTTACCACCCAAGAAAGGTTATAAGCGTTGAACCAATTGTGGTTTATAGATATTGTATCCTCCTGAAAGCACAATATACATCATCAAATGATTAGATCATGTCAAATATCACAGACAAAATCATCTGACGATAAAGTTCATGTAGCAAAAAACTAATTTTGTTCTGGAAAGAAAGGTTTTCAAAAGCTATTTGTTCCTATTCTGTTATTGTCCAGCTTATTAGTAACATCTAGTATGTGTGTGTATGTGTGTGTTTTGTTCAACTTATTACATTGTTATAAATTTCCAAAGAGAACTTTCGAAAAATAAATGTTTATTTGAATTAATCATTTCTGAACAATGACCTAATGCAATCACTCAACTAGCAATGAGTTTTTTTATGGTTCATAGTGAATTATTCACCATATGCCAGTGATTCTATTATTGAATTCCTGGAAACCAGTCAAACTACATATTTTCATTACTAGTTCCGCTGAGCTTTATAGCTTCCCTGAGGACTAAATTTAACAGATGAAATAAATCAAACAGAAGTTCCATTTAGAATAGAGGTTTCTTCTTTAAAGAGACTGCAGGACTACCTCCCAAAGGAGTAATATAACAAAAACAGTAATACAGATAGTGAGCAAGAATATACCAAATTATGAACTTGATGATACCATCCGCTGGGAACAAATATAATTTCACCAGCATCTTGTGTGCATTCTAACCAGATAGCCTGCATACATATACAGACCCACTGAAGGTTGAAGCAGAAAAGTCTTAAATTGAAAACAGTAAGATTGATGACAAAATGTAGAAATTTACCTTGCTAAAACCAGGAAACTTCGAGTTTGATACTTCATCAAAGATATTATATACACAATTTTTCATATTCCTGAATCAAAGTTGAAAAGAACTTAGTTTTGACAACTAAGCAAAAAGACCAACACATCAAAACACTCCCAACCCCACCTCTGAAGAACAACACAAACACCAAAAATCAAGAATGATAACTTTATACAGAGTGAACCCAAACAAAGGAAGAAAGTGGGAAGAATGAGGAAATGTCAATTTCCAAGAATAAAAGTTTTGCTGAAGGTGCTGGTCATAGTAAATCACAGCTGATAGATAATTTGAAAATTGACAGATCTAACTAGATTTTTTGTTATCACAGTGCCCAAATTATTGTCGGAAAAATGCCATTAATCTATTTGGTAGTGAATCCATGCCTGTCAAATATAAGAGGACATTGGGAAGGATCTAGAAAAAGCCATCTCTTCTTTCCACAGACATTTGCCGACCAGCTGTAGGACCTGAAAACATCAGCATGAAGAGGAGTCCAAGATCCTGCCAGAATAATTGAAAGCAAGAGGTTACTGGTCAGTTTCTCATCTCTCTGTAAAGGGAAGTACAGCATGATCTTGTATGCATTGCTGCTAGAAGAATTTATTACACCTATAATCACACCTTTCACCCCCATGTAAACAAATCGATAGTCAGAGCAACATATTTCCTCATTTGGTTGCTCTTTGTCAGAATCAATATGGATTCTGAAGTTGTCAAGATACAGATTGAGCCAGTCATCACAAAAGAACCTTGGAGTGTCATATGCTACATATTCAGGATACTCCTACCAGAGTGAGAGATGAGAAAGTTACCAAGCAAAACATCTTCGATACTAAAAAGAGAGTAAAACATGACAGCTCTTGCCTAACAAGAGGTCTCATCTCAACGCAATAGGATCAAGTTTTCCAGTCATTTATTAAATTCGATTTGATATGGCCCATGGTACGTGTACTTTTATTAAATAAGCCACATGCTCAAAAATTGATTACACAGGGATCTTACACAGCAACAATAGCAAAATGAACACCTAAAAATTCTATATATAATTAGATTTCAGGTAAAGCAACGATACCAATAGAAAATGACCTGCATAAAAAGCGTTGACAGAACCAAAAGTGAATGGGAATGTTAATCAGTAAACTTTTGTAATCCACAATGCACAACCACCCCTGCTTCCCAGGTTCATGCATCATTAATTTCATATTGATGATATGAATGATGACATTTTGGGAAAAGAGACAACATAAAAGATAAAGCCTTAACTTTTCCGGTTAGTTTTGTGCCCCATAAAAATGGAGGAAACGAATTCTACACTCCCATATTCATGAATAAGAACTCTTAATCAATAGAGTAATGACAAAAGGCTAAAAGGTATACCTTTACAAAATGCCAATCCTTCAAATACGGTACTGACACAGAGGCACCATTACTTGCACAAGTTTCATCATTACACTGAACAGCAGAAGCCTCACCAAGATGAACGAAACGCGCAATAAAATCGGAGACCAACATCTCCTCTCTTTTCTGATCAGTGAATTCTCTGGTGTCACAATCAGCAACCTTCATTTCACAAAATTTTCGGAGATTAAAGGAATCAATCATACTCTTCCATAATCAAGTTATCTTTTCAGTAAAATCAATCAGCACCCACCAATAGAAATTAGACATAAGTGTTCAAAACACTAAAACTAATGAACTTCCTTCAATTAAACATTGATGGGGTGTATTTTATTGTATTGTATATAGGATATACCTGAACTTTAGAAGCTCCAAAATGAGTGGAGAAAAATTGAAAGTTGGGTTGGGAATTAAGTGTGACCCAATCAGTGCAAGCTCTCCAATTATGAGGGTCCATTAGCCCAGTGAGCACCACGGGTTTGTTCTTCTCCATATATCTCTCCACAAATTCACTGTAACTCAGTTCCTTCCCATTTACCCTCTCTATTTCTCCTTTTATATTCATACCCATACCTCTAACCATAACCCTCTCACACTTCAAAACCTGTTTCTGGTTCAGGAGAATCACCAAGAAGCCAGAAGAGCCACTAGGAACAAGAGTTCGGGATCTTATATAAAACTGGCCAACTGGGAGGCCCACTCAATGTTGCACGGCCCACGGAGAAATTTCACTAATAAAGAATGGCAAAATCTCCTACACCTCAATACTTCCATCCACTTTAATATATTTTTTTAATTTTAATAATACCTTTTTTAAAAATGATGTTTTCTTCTTCATTTTCAAGTGGGGGTCGTTGTTTTAAACAGTGAAGGGTGAATATTGGTGGTTGAGATAAATTTTGTGGTGTTTTATCTGTAGGTGATTATGTTTTCGTTTGTTTATTTTTTTTCATCTTTTTAGAAGTCACAAAACCCAAAAAAAAAATGTGGTGCAAGAATGGAGTACAAAACTTTAAAAAAATATTTGCACACATCGAATACAATGAATCTTCTCGTCAACTCTCTCATACACGCTCAAATGATGAAAATATTCTCTCAAACAATGCGGTTGGAGAAAAATGGAAGTGTTGCGATGGGAAGAGTGGTATGTGGCTGGAAATAAGGTATAGGGGTGTGAGATACAAATTTAGGGTTATTTAAAAAATTTAAAAAAAAGTTAAAACCGACTTTTTACAACTAATATGAAGGTGCAGAGGAAAGGTACCGACGGAGGTGCAAGGAGAATTTGCCTAAACAAGGAGATTTCTTTTGCACTTTCCTCCTCCACCCTCATGAGGGTATGTAAAAGAAAGAATTAACCCTGGACATTCACTTTGCTCGTCTTGAGTGTTCTCTTCTCTGGATTACATGATTCATAAATTTTTTAGATTGTAAAATTCAAAAGTGATTTTTTTTAGAAAAAGTAGTTTTTCGATTATGCAATTGGAAAGTAACTTCCAAATATGAAAGTCATTTATGGATTGTACAATTTAGAAGTCATTCCAAAAGTCTATTTTGGATTACACAACTCGGAAGTCATTTTTTTAAAAAAAAAAAATATTGACTTCCAGGTTGTGCAACTCAAAATACGCTTTCGAATATATAATAACAAATAATATCAAGTTTTAGTTATCTAATAAGTCACACATTCACACATTGATAAACCCACACCTAACATGTGTATTTTTGTAGACAAATATTTTATTATTTAATTTGATATTATTAAATTAATATCACTTACTAATTGATTAAAATTTATAAAACCATCAAGTAAGAATTATACCACTTATAAATTATTTTAAAGTTACAATTCACTTTTTAATTATCCAATTTTCAATTTGAAATATGTGATTTCAATTACAAGACTTGCAATATTTTCCAACCGTCAATCAAAATCTCAATTTCAAATATTACACATATAATTTTTTTTCAACTTCCAATCCAAATTTCAATTATAACACCTCAATTTATTTTGAACAGAGAATCCAAATATAAATTTGCAATTAAACTAGAATTTTAAGTATAACACCTGCAATGCTTTTTAATAGGCAATCCAAATTAAATTTGCAATCAAAGAAGACAAAAATGAAAAGTCAAACATCTAACTAGATCCTAAGGTTGAGGTGTATTCACCTTTATTTATGTAATTTTGAGCCTTAAATTTTGTTGGTGAATACTTCTGATCTATCAAAACAGTAAAACTCAATCATAGTATGTTATAGTTTTTCCTCTAATAAACTATATACCAAGCATGAAGTCTCTATCTAGATATGTTCATTTTGTTTCTAAAAACGTATTTATATAAATAATGAATATGATATTTGACCATGCAAAGTGGTATAAATAGATTAAAGCAAGAGATAGCATAAATAGAGTAGTATGATTGAATAGTTTCAAAAGCTTATGTGGGATATGTTGTAGCATGTATGAAAAGTTGGATTTTACTTATAATTAAACTAATATAGATCTTAGTTTGTTAGAAGTTTCATAGGCATCCCAGAAGATAATCACAAGTTAGCTAAACATATTAAGGAAAAGCAAACAAGTGCTTAGATTGTGCCTGGTGTGTCGTGAAAGTAAGAGGTTATATATTATATTAGTAAAAAGTGTTAGAGTTAAAGTTTTAATTCTGTAATAAACATAACAAAAAAATAATCTCTAAATCGATTAGAGAACAAAGCATGCATGATTGAAGAGAATATATAGGTAGTATGAAGCATTGGCATCAAATTTAGGCTTTAAAGTGAAAAAGGAAAATGTTGAGAAAGACAGGATAACTACAATGGCATATATAAAGTCAAAATTATAAAGTTGTTGATAAAAAAAAGTTGAATAATTTTTGTGTAGTTGTATCCCAACCCTTTCTCCGTTAAGAAAGAATATCTTTCACTACAAGAAAAACGCGAATTATATACGGATTATTACATACGGATCCGTATGTAACTTTTGGCACCATAAAATAAAAATTTGCAGTGAATGAGATTTAAAACCAGGTTCCTTCAATGACCAAAGAAAATTTAACCACTACCCCAAACAAATTCTTTAGTATTACTATGATTTTTATTATACTTATTATTATTAATAATATTAACAATATTAATAATATGAATATAATATTAATAATAGTAATAATATGAATATAATATATATTATTATTATTATTATTATTATTATTAATTTATATATAAATTATATTAATAATAATAAGTATAATAAAAATGATAATATGACTAAAGAACTTGTCTGATCTAGTGATTAATGTTTCCTTGGTCACTCAAAGGACTTGGGTTCGAATCGTGCCTGCTGAGAGCAATTTTTTAAGCTCTCAAATTAAAAAGAAAAACTAAATTAGATGCATGTTTATCAATTACTTTATAGGTTATGTATCAATAATAATTTGTGATTAGTTCCTCTCACCAAAAAGCAATGCATGCAAACACTTGGAGAAATACTTACAACATGAAGGAAGGATAAACATCACAAACAATCATAATCATTACATAATACCACTTAAATACAAAGGACTATAATCACAACAATTCATTATGGGAAGGTAAAGAACACAATGAATCCTCCAAAATAACAGAATTTCTACATAATTTATGGATGGGCACAACATAACATAGAATTTTCCACAACATTCAAATAAAAAATAACCAAAAAATTCCACAACAATCACCACAAACATTCAACCAAGAAAATCACCTTTAGGGTTTCGCCTCTGCCTCCTCACCACGAACACCTCCAACAACAGTGAGTGTTTGTCAATAGTTTACCGACTCAAGCTAGAATGGAGGGATACAAGGTACTTAAGAGTTAGAATGGAAGAACGCGCACAAGAGAAAAATGCATAGAGGGAAGAATCCTAAATTGAACACATGCGGAGAATGACCCTAAAATTAACATGCATAGGAGAATGGGAGATGAAGAACGTGCACAAGAGAACGGGAGATTAAGAACGCGCACAAGAGAACGAGCATAATTTTACTTGTTTTGTTTTATCTTCTGTTTGGCACAACGCCTTTTAAAAAAAAATCACATTAAATAAGATAGTGTCCCCTAAGCTAACATAAATGTGCACTTCAACATTGTGTAGGCTATGGGGACACTAATCCAAATAAAATATAATTTATTAATTTAATTCTTAAATTTTGAAAAATTGTAGTGAAGGCTAAACCTACGCTTAATATTTATTTTTATTTTAATAAATGCAAAACTTGGTCCCTTATGGGGATGCTAATATGTCTCTTACTTCACTGTTGCTTTTTTTGGCCGCTAATTTCAACTTTTCTTGTAGTGTATTAGCATTAATAATGTTATTAATAATATTAGCATTAATAATGTTATTAATAATATTAATAATAACAATAATATTATGCAATTACCTAAATATTTATCTTGTATGTAATTACATGCAATGTACATAATTATCTATGAATTTTAATTTGCATGTAATTACCTATGAATTTTAATCTGCATGTAATTAATTACCTATAGATAAATTCATGGACAATATCCGTAGATAACATTTTTCCGCCTCAGCCTGCCAAAATTACATATCGATTTTATCTATAGATTTTTACTGTCAAACTATTTCGTTAGTATATACGGAAAATTCATAAGTAACTTATTTTTGCCTACAAATAATAATTCGTATGTAAAATCTGTAAATAAGTCCCAATTTACATACAGATACAGATCCAAATTCGTAAGTAATAACAAATTTTTTTGTAGTGAAACATGATGATAAAATGTAAATTACTATGTTCTATTTTCAAATTCTACTTCTCAAATATTAATGTCACTTAATTCATCTTTTTCTTCCAATATAACATTTTCTTAAAGTTTATCCTTATCTTTTTCTTCTATTTCTTCAATCATCTCTTCAATTTCATTCTCATATGTTGTTATGATAATTTTTCTTGTTAACATTGGCATTTAAATGGAACTATTAAAGAAAGAAAAAACTTTATGAGTATCATAATATTTATGATTAAGTTAATAATACAAGTTTTAAGATTTAAACAAATATATCTCTTTTCTTACTTAGATGTGTAAGATGAAGTTGACACCTAATAAACTCTAATTTTAAAATTTTCTATACCAAACTCTAATTTATAAATTTAATAAAATTAATTAGCAATTAAATGTATGAAAGAATTATTACTTTTTCCTCTTTTTCTTGTAATGCTAAATTTGATTAATTAATAATATTACGCGGCTTTCGTGAGGGAAACTGCATGCGGTGCTGGTCATAGATACTACGAAAGAGTCACACGAAGGCGTAACAAAGCGTAAGAACAAGGTGATGCGTGGCAACTCTCAATAACCTTAATGGACACTCGCACGCACCTCATTGGAGTTCCCAACAGTACTATTGTGTCATGTCCCAAAACTCCAAACAAAACTACCCCTTGCTAAGCTAAGCTTACAATTGCCACTATTCCGTTTAGATGAGGTTAGTTTGGATCATACTAGAAGAGAATCATACACCTTCACAATCATCGTTTGCACAGAAATTATATTGAAGTAGTGAAGGTATGTGGGAAAGTTTTTTTGTATTGTTATTAGAATGATTGTAGGAAAGTTTAATCTTCTGTGTAAACAATATATTCACACAGTAACACAAAGTAATATACTTCTGATTTATTGATTCTTTTTGTTTTCTGCAGAAGCTAAAAGAATCATCATCACCACCAAGTAAAAGCTTTCACTGAGCCATGGCGGATCCAGCCTCACCTAACCCTGATGATAAGGGTCAACCCTCTTTGGACCCGTGCGTTTCTCTCACTCTTATTATTGTTCTGGTTTCCTTTACTTCTCTTTTTTTGTGAAATAAAATGTATATCCTATGCTTTTTAAGAGTTGTTCTTATGAATTGTTTGGTCACCTTTTTTTTCAAATAACTAATTAGTTAGTGATTGCAGTGATGTTCTTGCTCCGTTTTCTTTTATTATAAAACGTAATTGGAAAACAATTGAAGTATATTTTTCTGGTTGAGACACACGTATGGCAGAGAAATAAAAGTTGTGTTTGATGTTGCAGCATGAAGTTAATTTCTGCAGTGAGTTGTAACTGAATTGTTTATTTTTTGTGTCTTTCTGGTTTTGCCTTTTTTTTTTGTGTGTCGATGAGTTTTCCCAACTGATAAGTTCCTTAGAAGCAATTAAATATTATGGTGGCGAGTCAATATTTTGGAACAGGGATTATATAGTTTTCAATGAAGATTCGATTGTGTGAATTAATGGTACCTTAGAAATTGAAGGTTTTGGAACGGTTCCATAGTCATCAAGAATAGAAGAAAGTTTATGAGTAACAGTAACAAAATTCCGAGAATGTCTTGGAATTTCTCTAAACATAATTCAATTGATTGGAAGCATGTACTATTGTTTTTTATACTTAAGATGTCTATCATTCATATTATTCCGCTGGTCAAGGATTTGGCAGTGCAGAAGCACTTTTCCGTGTAATTATGGTTTTTAAGCATATGAACATGAATATATATAGTAAGTGTGATGTCAAAGCAGTGGTGATTTGGTTTAAAATAACATTTGAAATTTCTTAAGTGATGATATAACTAACAATGGTCTGATTATGCTTGGTGCAGGAAAAGTGAGAAGAAGGATTATACCACAGCAATATTAGAACGCAAGAAGTCTCCTAACCGACTTATTGTTGATGAAGCAGTCAACGATGATAATTCTGTGGTTACATTGCACCCTGAAACAATGGAGAAGCTTCAGTTAATCCGGGCAGACACTGTTCTGATAAAGGTACATAGAATAGAATCGCTATGTTTATGCTAATGCGAGTTGAATGTGATTCTAAAAATAGTTTTTATTCACAGGGAAAGAAGCGAAGGGACACAGTTTGTATTGCTCTGGTTGATGAACATTGTGATGAACCAAAAATTAGGATGAATAAGGTTGTTCGGACTAATCTTAGAGTGAGACTTGGAGATGTTGTCTCTGTCAATCAATGTCCTAATGTGAAGTACGGAAAACGAGTTCACATCCTTCCAATTGATGACACCATTGAGGGTGTAACTGGCAACTTGTTTGATGCATATCTGAAGCGTAAGTTGATTTCTTGTTCAATAGCATTTTTTGTTTTGCTGCCTCTATGATGAAAGTGACTTGTGTTTTGGTTTAATAGCATACTTTCTGGAGTCGTACAGGCCTGTGAGAAAAGGGGATTTGTTCCTTGTTCGGGGTGGGATGCGTAGTGTTGAATTCAAGGTGATAGAGACTGAACCTAGTGAATACTGTGTTGTGGCACCTGATACTGAAATATTCTGTGAGGGAGAGCCAATCAAACGGGAAGATGAAGAGAGACTAAATGAAGTTGGGTATGATGATGTTGGTGGTGTTAGGAAACAAATGGCTCAGATTCGTGAGCTTGTAGAACTTCCACTTAGACATCCACAGCTCTTCAAAGCAATTGGTGTTAAGCCCCCAAAGGGAATCTTGCTTTATGGACCACCTGGTTCTGGAAAGACTTTGATTGCAAGAGCAGTGGCTAATGAGACTGGTGCATTCTTCTTTTTGATTAACGGACCAGAAATAATGTCTAAGCTGGCCGGTGAGAGTGAAAGCAATCTGAGGAAGGCATTTGAAGAAGCTGAAAAGAATTCCCCTTCCATCATTTTTATTGATGAACTAGACTCGATTGCTCCAAAGAGAGAAAAGACACATGGTGAAGTGGAGAGGCGTATAGTTTCACAACTTTTGACTCTTATGGATGGACTCAAAACGCGATCACACGTCATTGTTATTGGAGCCACAAATAGACCCAATAGTATTGATCCTGCTCTGAGAAGATTTGGAAGGTTTGATAGGGAGATTGACATTGGTGTACCAGATGAAGTTGGAAGGTTGGAGGTTCTTAGAATTCACACAAAGAACATGAAACTTTCAGACGATGTATGATTCTATTCAAAATGTCTTGCCATGAAACTGTTACGCTTTGAAGGCCTTATATATTGCACTTCCAACTCCAAATTTATGGTGTATATTTCAGGTTGATCTTGAAAAAGTTGCCAGAGATACTCATGGTTATGTTGGAGCAGATCTCGCTGCTCTTTGCACAGAGGCTGCACTACAATGTATCCGGGAGAAAATGGATGTCATTGACTTAGAGGATGAAACAATTGATGCTGAGGTGCTGAATTCCATGGCTGTGACTAATGACCACTTTCAAACTGCTTTAACTTCTTCGAACCCATCCGCTCTGCGTGAAACAGTGAGTTTGGCTTCTTAACTCCACCAAAAAATTTAGAGCTTGATTAATCATATTGGGTTTCATAAGTTTTCCAAATTGAAACCTGCTTTCATTTAGCATATCCATGCATTCCCATGTTGTTCATGCAATCATTTCAATTACAAATCTGAATGAAAATATTTTGTCATGGTTATTTTAACCAATCAGAAGAAATTGTTTACAAGAACCATAACATGAGTTATTGCTGTTGGCAGGTAGTGGAGGTTCCAAATGTATCCTGGGACGACATTGGAGGCTTAGAGAATGTCAAAAGGGAGCTTCAGGAGGTTATTTGATATTCTGTATCTTAACTCCTAAATATGTTGCACATGTAGATTTTAACGTAGACAAGTTTTTTGCATTTGCAAACAAATGTAATAAATCTTTTGCTTCTTGTAGACTGTTCAATACCCAGTGGAACATCCTGAGAAATTTGAGAAATTTGGCATGTCACCTTCTAAAGGCGTTCTGTTTTATGGACCTCCTGGCTGTGGTAAAACCCTGCTTGCAAAAGCAATTGCTAATGAGTGTCAGGCCAACTTTATAAGTGTAAAGGGACCTGAGTTGCTCACAATGTGGTTTGGTGAAAGTGAGGCAAATGTTCGCGAGATATTTGACAAGGCCCGACAGTCAGCTCCTTGCGTGCTTTTCTTTGATGAACTTGACTCTATTGCAACCCAGGTAAGAAACTTCATCGGATAATCATGGTTAAAGTATCTTGTTCATGCATTCTTTTATACAAGAAAGGCTAGAAACACCTTATTGATAAAGTTGATACTTGCTTGAAAAGGTAGTCTATGTACTGGAAAACCAAACTGAACCAAAGATAGAGAATGTGTTAAAAAAAGTATGTTTCTAATCGTTTATCTTCTAATATTCTTTGAAAATTTCCAATCTTCAGCGTGGCAGTTCTGTGGGGGATGCTGGTGGTGCTGCAGATAGGGTGTTGAACCAACTGTTAACTGAAATGGATGGTATGACAGCAAAGAAAACAGTTTTCATCATTGGGGCAACAAACAGACCAGACATTATAGACCCTGCATTGCTCAGACCTGGACGTCTGGATCAATTGATTTACATCCCTTTACCTGACCGAAGTTCACGTCTTCAAATCTTCAAGGCATGCCTGAGGAAGTCACCAATCTCAAAGGATGTTGACCTTGCTGCTCTTGCCTCATATACTCATGGATTCAGTGGTGCAGACATAACAGAAATTTGCCAACGCGCATGCAAATATGCCATTAGGGAAGACATTGAAAAGGTATCATGAGATGCACATGGTGCAAGTCAAAGATTTTCTGACACCAACCTAAACCATCAATAACATTCTTGTCCTTTGTCCCTTTCTCAGTATTTGTCATTAAAGCATATCCAGAAATAACCTCTTTTTTATCAAGTTCTGAAACTGTTTTAAAAGGAAGTGTCTGTCATATGTCGCATTAACATTCTTGACTTTTTATGTGTTGTTGAAACTCATTTTTTCTTTTTAAGTTTTTGTGGAAGTTTAAAACTCAGTTGTTTAACTACAATAACAGGGTATTGAGAAGGAGAGAAGAAAAAGAGAAAACCCTGAAGCCATGGAAGAAGATGACATTGTTGAGGTCTCTGAGATAAAACCTGCCCACTTTGAGGAATCTATGAAGTTTGCTCGCCGGAGTGTGAGTGATGCTGACATCAGGAAATACCAACTTTTTTCTCAGACCTTGCAACAGTCGCGAGGAATTGGATCTGAGTTTCGGTTTCCAGATCGAAATGAGAACACTGCAACAGGTGCCTCAGACCCTTTCTCATCTGTTGCAGAAGAGGGAGATGATGATTTGTATGGTTAGAAACGATGTGAGTTGAGTAATGTGGTTCATGTTCACCCTTTTCTTAATTTTGTAAAAACTAAAAACATGTTTATATCTTTTTAATAATTGTTAGATTCATCTAATCTTTATTATTATTACATAAAATTGTTAAAAAATGAACTAAACTAATTTCATAAATTGAATTAAATGTTGTTTTAGTTTAGTTTTTAAAATACCAATGCTCTAAATAATTTTAAAATTTTGTTTTGTAGAGCCATTTCTAGATTTCAATTTATTTTGTAATAATTGAATTCAGATTACCCATCTTAATCATGCCTCCACCCTTAGACTCAGTAGATCATACTAATAATCTATTTGATGAAAACTTTAGAAATGAATATAAGTGAAGAAAATATGAGTAAAAAATAATGAGATAAAAGTTATATATAAAAGAGAAGCGGAAGGATAGAAGGAGTTATGTATCTTCTTGTACAATTGTCGTTCACATGAAGTTGTTGTCGTTTGTTTCTTGCGAAACGAAAGCACAATTGTCGTTTATATGAAGTTATTGTCGTTTGTTACTCTGATGATAAGTGATTTTCTTTATCAATTACCTTGTTGGGAACAAAGAGATACAAAAGTTGTACTTCATTCGTTAATGAATTCATGGAAAAAGAATGAGTTGTGAAGAAAAGAAGATGGATAAAAAAGAATGTGGAAGCGGTGAGTGCGCTTTCTTCTGGAAGCGGTGAGTTTGCTTCCTTCTAGAAGAGGTGAGAAGAAAGGAAAACAAGATAGAGATAAAACTTGAAGTTCTGATTTTTATTACGTGCAAAGTGTACATATAAGAAAAGGAAAGCTAAAAATATACAAACCCAATAATTGGGCCAGAAACAAAAAACCAGCCCAAAGGCCTACAAAGAGAAATCCAAAATCCTCCCTCAAGCTGGAGTGCGAATAGAAGAAACTCCAAGCTTGGAAATAAATTTGTTAAAAGCTTCTTTCTCTAGAGCCTTGGTAAACAAATCTGCAGGTTGCTCAGAAGTTCTAATGGGCAGAAGATGGAAGAGACCTTGTTGCAATCTTTCACGAACCATGTGACAGTCAATATTTATATGTTTCGTTCGTTCATGAAAGCTGTTATTGTGTGCAATATGTATTGCTTACTGGTTATCACAGTATAGACTAGCAGTACTTGTAGTGGTAATTTCGAGATCTTCTAGGAAATCCATTGTACTTCACAAGATGTAGAAGCAAGAGCTTGATACTCTGCCTCTGAAGATGATTTGGAAACAGTGCCCTGTTTCTTAGTTTTTCAAGAGATCAAAGATTCTCCCAGAAATATGCAGAATCCAGTTGTTGAACGTCTATTCACGGAGCATGAAGCCCAGTTTGAATCACTGAAAGCCTTCAAATGTAGAGTAGAAGACTTGGGATAAAAAATACCTTGAGCAGGAGATGTTTTGATGTATCGAAGAACACGTTGCATGGCTTGATGATGATACATAGATGGCTTCTGAACATATTGATTGAGGAGCTGCACATCAAAGCATATATCTGGCCGTGTGTTAACAAGATATAGCAAGCATGGTCCTTCTATAGGTAGTGATATCTTGTATTTCATCTTCTTGGTTGAAGAGCTTATCATTTTGTTTTTGCATGGGTGTCGCAATTGGTTTAGCTCCAAGCATGCCGGTATCTTTCAAAATGTCGAGAGCATATTTCCTCTCACAAATGTGTATTCCTTCCCGTGAACGAGCAATCTCTAGTCCCAGAAAATATTTCAACTTTCCTAGGTCTTTAATACGAAAGGCTGCATTCAAAGATTATTTTACAGTGCTAATGTCATTAATGTTGTTTCCAGCTAAAACAATATCATCAACATAAACAAGAAGAGCAATGAAAGATTTTTCAGTTTTTCTAATAAATAAAGAATGGTAAGCTTTAGATTGAGTAAAACCAATGGTGAACAAATGTGAAGTTAGTTTCTCATATCATTGCCGACTTGCCTGTTTTAGACCATACAAAGATTTATCCAAACGACACACCTGATCAGCTTTCTCTATGTTGACTCCAGGTGGTACCTCCATATAGACTTCTTCATTTAAATCTCCGTGTAGAAAAGCATTATCTACATCAAGTTGTTCCAAGAACCAGTCCTTGATAGCAACCAATGCAAGGATGACACGTATGGTAGTCAGTTTGGCAACAGGTGAATAGGTGTCAAGAAAGTCGATACCCTCACGCTGTGTATACCCTTTTGCAACCAGTCGGGCTTTGTATCTCTCTATGCTTCCATCATCTTTTCGTTTGATTTTATACACCCACTTACACCCAATGGGTTTCTTTCCTGCAGGAAGATCAACAATATTCCATGTGTGGTTTCTTTCTAGTGCCTTGATTTCATCATCCATGGCTTCTTTCCATTTATGTGATTTCACAGCTTCCTCATATGTCCTCGATTCATTTTGCAAAGAGAGAGAGAGAGAGTATAATTGAGTTGAGCCTCTGACAATCTTTTATAGGACAAAACTGAGTTTAGAGGATATCTAACCTTTTTTTGTGAAGATGATGTGAGTTGGTGATGATAGTTTTCCAAGTATGGAGGCATCCTGCGAGTTCTTGTGGATCTTCGGAGGTCAAGATCAGCAACTTCAGGATATTCAGCAATTTCTGTGATAGTTTCAACATTGAGAGCAGCTTCGTTGTTCCTCACATAGTCATTGTCAAGCATGTGATTAAAGTAGCTTTGGTCACTCTCAATGTTGTTCTGCAAGTCATTATCAAGAATTTTGCAGAAAATATGCTCATGAAAAACAACATTTCTAGAAACAAATATTTCTCCAGTGTTAGTGTCAATAACCACATAACCCTTGGTTCCATTTTTTAAACCCAAAAAAATGCATTTCTTAGCTCTAGGATCCAATTTATTTCTATTATTTTCAATAGTAGATGCAAAACATATGCAGCCAAAGATGCGTAAATTCTGGAAATTAGGCACAATTTTATATAACATCTCATATGGAATTTTATTTTGAATAACAGGGGAAGGTAATCTGTTAATAAGATACACAGAATGAGAAATAGCATAATTCCAAAAGACTTTTGGTATTTTTGATTGGAATATAAGGCTTCTTGTTACATTTAGGATATGTTGATGTTTTCTCTCAACCACAGAGTTTTGTTGTGGAGTTTCTATCCATGTGGTTTGATGTATGATGCCATGTTTATCATAGAACTCTTTCCAGTGAAATTCTTGCCCATTATCAGATCTTATAACTTTAATATTTCTACTAAATTGATTTTGAACAAAAGCAACAAAACTTATTAACAGATTTCTGGTTTCAGATTTATTTTTCATAAGATGTATCCAAGTGAATCTTGTAAAGTCATCCACCACAGTAAGAAAATACTTGTGACCATGTATAGATTGAACACTAAAGGGATCCCAAATGCCAACATGAATGATATCAAAAGGTTCTTTACAGATACTATTGCTTAAAGGAAAAGGAAGTCTATGCTGTTTAGCCAAATGACAAGAGATACAAACATTGTTTTTATCAAAATGTATATCATCATATTTCTTACTCAAACATTCAAGAACTTTGCTTGACGGATGCCCAAGTCTGCAGTGCCACACGTCAATGTTGTTAATGTGTTCAAACAGGTTCTCAGTCTGCATGGACAGAACAAAATTTTCCTTTGCTGCACATTGAATTTGGTACAAACCATTATGAATCCTAGCTTGTCCAATCATCCTGGATGTACTCATTTCCTGTATATCACATGTATCACGAGAAAAAGTGAGTTAATAGTGTACCGCCCTGGTAGTCGGAAGTGATGACGTGGCATCCAGCTACAGTATAGGCGTGTTGACAAGGCGCCAGGTTGGCAGAAGGGAAGGAAGTCGGGGGGCTCGTGAAGTCGCCAGTTATTAAGTTGGCGTGTTCCGATCTTCACCGGGTTAAAGATGAAGTCGCCAGATGTAAACTCAGGCGACCTAGTGATTGGAGATCGCCAGAGCAAGCACATCGCCAGAGATGAAGGTGGTGCAGATTATGAAGGCGGCCGGCGAGACCACAGGGAAGGTGTACGAAGGCACCCTAACTCGCCAATTCCAGTAGAGATCGTGCTCCCAAGTTAGCTATGCACTAGGCAGTACCATGCATAAGTAACTTAGCAAAATGAGAGTAGAAACAGCGCCCAAGTCAAGGAGGATCCAGATGATGGCACGTGTACAGTTGGATGCGAGCCACGTGTCTAAGTCTGTAACTGCCAGGAGAGAGAAAGTGACCAGGTATATAAGAGTTCTCAACGAACTTTCGAGGTACGCACGTTCAGATTATACTCTTTACGCTTGCGAGTTCTAGAGCACACTGTGAGAGAGAACATTGCACGGTTCCTTGAGATTTCTTGAGCGTTCTTGCTCTCAGTATTTGGTGGTTCGGTCACTGACTTGGGCGTTGGAGTGCGATCGGCCGCAGGGGCGCCGCTCTGTTCTTTTGCAGGTTCTTGAGGTGGATCTTGGAGAAGGATGGACGTTTGAAGCGGTGCGCAAGTCGATCCTTAGACGAGGCAGTTTCCAGCGTTCTCGCCAACAGGCAGGATCAAATAGTTTAAAGAAGATGCAAGACTATGTACAGAAAGAATGTTCAAAGTAAATTCTGGTATATACAAGACATTGAGTATCATGAATTCTCTTGACAAAAAAACGGTTCCTGCACGTCTTGCTATAACATGAGTATTATTGGGTAATCGTATTCTTATTGGCTTTATCTCATGATGACTTAGGAAAAGAGTAAGATCACATGAAACATGGTCTGTGGCACCAGTGTCCAAGATCCAAAAATGTGTACATACTTTACCTTTCTCAAAAGATTGAACAGAGGATTCATTACCTTTCTCAGAAGTTTGAACATAGGGATCCACATTTCCATTTGATTTTTCTTTGTCGTTGGAGAATTGCAATATGTCAACTATTTACCGCAATTGTTCAGTGCTCAACGAATTCACTATTTGATCATTAGTATACTTATCTTGAGGTGATTTCTTTTCAGCAATTTCTTCCACCCTTTCTACTGCGTTGGCTGCATAATTGTTCCTCTGTTGTTTCATCCACAGTGGATATCCGTGTTTGGAATAACATTCATCTGCTGTATGATTCATTTTATTGCAGTATGAACATTGCTTACCATAGTTTTTACCTCTTCCTCTTCCATAATTCTTCCATCCAGTATTACCACCATTTCGATAATTGGGCTTTTGTGTTTGTTGGCTTGCGTTATTGATAAGAACCTTTGTTTCTGAAATCGGTGTTTCATGGAACTGTTTCTCTTGCCTTTCTTGCTGTAAAATCAAAGAGAAAACACGATTTATGTTAGGAAGAGGTTCAAGAAGAAGAATCTGCGTTTTTACATTGTTATATGCTTCACCAAGACCCTTCAGAAAACACATGACTCTTTCTGATTCTCTCCATTCAAGAATGACTGTTGAAAGTTTGCAAGAACATTTCTTGCTACAAGTGCAAACAGGTATAGGCCGCAGAGAATCCAATTCTTCCCACAAGATTTTGGATTCAGTGTAGTATTTCATGATGCTTCTTTCCCCCTGTTTGATTGAATTAACTTCCTGTAGGAGATCGGATATGCGAAAATGGTTACTCTTGGAGAATCTTTCTCTCAATTCTTCCCATAAATCTTTGGCATTGTCTATGTAAACGGTGCTTCGAGCAATTTGGGCATTTAAGGTTCGTGTAATCCAAGATATGACCATGACATTGCAGCGCTCCCACGCTTCGTGCAACCCATCATTCTGTGCTGGTTCAGGTAGGTCTCCGTTCACAAACTTTAATTTGTTCTTGGAGAGGAGAGCTCTCTTCATGGCCCTGTTCCAAGTGTGATAATTGTCACCGTCAAGTTGCGTTGTGATGAGCATCATTCCTAGGTTCTCTCCTGGATGCAAGTAGTACGCACTTGATGGGTTCTGAGACAAATCCATTTGATGAACAGAAACAGAGAACAAGATGAAGAGGAAAAGAAATTAAGAAGGAAGAAAGTAATCAGAGTGCGAAGAAGCAGAGCGGGACAAGCCCGCTCTGATACCATGATGAATTCATGGAAAAAGAATGAGCTGTGAAGAAAAGAAGATGGATCAGAAAAGAATGTGGAAGCGGTGAGTGCGCTTTCTTCTGGAAGCAGTGAGTTTGCTTCCTTCTAGAAGAGGTGAGAAGAAAGGAAAACAAGATAAAGATAAAACTTGAAGTTCTGATTTTTATTACGTGTAATGTGTGCATATAGGAAAAGAAAAGGAAAGCTAAAAATATACAAACTCAATAATTGGGCTAGAAACAAAAAACCAGCCCAAAGGCCTACATAGAGAAATCCAAAATTCGTGATTGTGAAAAGATACGAAAATTGTATTTTATTAGTGACTGTGAGAGTTTTTTGACATACAAGGAGATGCGAAAGTAAAATTGTGTTGGTGCCACGAGTTCGTGAGTATGAGTGGTTTCAATATAGTTTAAGAAGGAGAGGAAGAAGACATGTACCTTTATGTAGTTATGTGTGAGAAAAACAATACATTCTGCCTTAATTTTTTAAACTGGGCTTGGGTTTAACAAAAACCCAGTTAACATCAGGAATGTTTCTTCCTGCACTTCTACATTTTTTAAATACTCAAATTATTTTTGATAATTTTGACTGATTCTGGAATAAGGTGTTTCGTAAACAAAAGGTAGGTGTTTCTGGAATTAATTCTGTCATTTCACATTTCTCATAGGGTATTGGAAGCAAAATGTAAGAGTGTAGTTAGAAACATCCTAACCTAAGAAGGTGAAACAAGTTTTGAAGGGTGTTTCTTCTTGCACCCTTACATTTTTCTTCCTGCATCCTATATTTTTCAAAATATCCCAGTTTTTAGTGATTCTGGAATAAGGATATTTTGAAAGTAAAAAGTGTTTCCAAAAAATAAAATTTCGAACTTTCCAGAATATCCTTTTTGGAACACATTTTATAACTTCTAGAATGGTAAATACGAAATTCAGAAAATATGTTATGAAAAGAATATTTCAAAATGGTTACGGATTGCTCTTTCCAGTAACAGGTTATAAACTAAAAGAATATTTCAAAATGGTTACGGATTGCTCTTTCCAGTAACAGGTTATAGACGGCTCTTTCTGGAATGGAATATGCATGCACTTTCCCATTTTTTTTTCTGAATTTTCAATTTTTGCAAATATTATGGATTACCAATTCCATAAGAAAAAAAAAACGAATCTTAGATTCTTCGATGAACAACATTTCCAAAATCATCCACTAACCATCACAATGTCGTATAACAACGAAAATAACATATAAGAAAGAGATGTTGTGCTTGAATTCTTAAAATCTTCCAAAATTAATTTTGTCAACTCACATTTCTAACAAGGTGCATAAAGCAAGGATGCATGAATGAATAAACACCGTGTATTGAAATGGAGTGGAAAAGACATGGGAAAACTACGATTAGGGATGGCAAAGCGGGTCAGCCCGCCCCACGAACGCGAGCTGGATTCTCTACTCTGTCTTGCATAAGGGTCAGCCCGCAAGTTTGCAGATAGGCTCACATTCGGGTTTTTTTTTTAAAGAAATTCAATGAAAATGTTTTTTAGTTTTTGCTCTTGAAAAATTGTGAAATTGAATCTATAGTTTCTACTATTAAACATCAATATTTGTTTTTTCCATTTCAAACATAGTCAAACATCAATAATTCAATTAAGATAAAAATCAAATATCAATATTCTTCCATTTCAAAAATATTAAAAATAGCTAATTCAAAAACATTAAACATAAACACCACTACGATAAATATAGTTAATTCAAAAACATTAATATTCTTCCATTTCAATAACAACGCAACCTTAGAAAAACTTTCATCCAATTTTTCATACATTAAAACAATGACAATGAATTAATTATTTTTTAATAAAAATAATACAATAAAAATAAGATCAATTAAAAGAAAACCTAAAATGTGCAGTGTTGAAATGAATAAACGAATATGAATGGAAAAGGAAAACTTTTTTTTTTCAGTCCAACTTGCCACTGCCAAGTCAACACACAAACTTTTTTTTTGCGGCCCCACTGTTGGCCCGCATGGACTACGAGTTATACGGGGAGCGGGCTAAAACGAGTCAACAAGTTGAAAAACTGAGTTCGCCCATGTTTTTTTTTTATTAACGGACTCCAAACCAGTCCGCATAACTCGCCCCACTTTGTCATCCCTAACTATGATCTAATGATTTCACGATTTTGCACGAGAATCCACGTAGTAATGTGTCACTATCACACATAGGATTTAAATAAAAAGTACTATCTAAGTATTCTTTAGTGGCCACTTTTCGGTTCTTCAATTATTTTTAAAGAGTTACACATGTTATAAAATTAAAATAATAACTTTAAAGATAGTATATACAAATAAAGATTCCTTGTCAGAGAAATATTTGACAAAGTGAATGTTTTACAAAAATAAAAAAAATTCTTTATTATTTTTGTAAAACATATCTATCTATTCACTATAAGAAAATTATGAAATAGAAATTAATTTTAGATAAAAATAATAATAAGTAGTTGCTATAGTGACTAAATTAGAAATAATTTTAGAAACTAAAAAACCTTTTAGTTTCTAAATTTATTTTTATTATTGTTAAATGATTTCTAAATTGGTAGGTAATTAGATATCAATTTAGAAACTATTTAACAATAATAGAAACTAATTAAAAATCAAACTTTTTTTTGTCTTTAAAATGGTCTTTAATTTAGTCATTATAATAACTAATTATATTTTGTTTCTAAAATTGATTTTTATTTCATGATTTTCTTGTAGTGATTATGTGGATATTTCTCTCAATAATTAAAATGATTTTTTACATGACAAAGAACCTTAAATAATGTTTTGTGTCGAAGTTGTAGCAAGAAAAACCTTTTTGCTAAAATGATTTTTGCTTTGTTATGTTTTACAATATCTTTAGTTTGATCATGTTTTTCTTGTACTAACAAACTATTTTAAGCATACAAAAAGAAAAAAAATTATGTTAAATTTTTTATAAGAATGTCCGAGTCAATATTCTAATAATTTCACACGATTTGATAAGTTTAAATGTTATCTTTATCTTATTATAGAACTTCATTTTGTATCTTGTTATTTGTATGAGCTGTAAGAAAACATAGTCTAAATGGAGACAAAACAATCTTATAATATAACAATATAATTAGAGTTTTTTTTTAAAAACAAATTGTAGATTTTCTCAATAAACCTACTTTAAAGACAAATATATTAGTTAACTAAAATTAAAAATTCTTTATTATAATCAAAATTAAAAATTATATAAATTGTATTTACTTTAAACATTATATTTTAATACCATATCCTTTAGACTATATCTTAATATAAACATTAAAATAAAATCTTCATATCATATAATCTTATAATTAAATTGTCTAGCTTTAGTAACAATCAAAGTGAATAAAAATATTGGAGTGGCAAGTGTTATTTATGAATGAATAACATAAAAGGACTATTATAAAAGAATGTTAATTCTTATATTTTGAACGAATAACATAAATAAAAAATGTAAAAAGAAAAATCTCCAAAAATACCGAGTGCACTATAGCAATTTAGCAAACATGGCTATAGTGACTAGTGTCCACAATAACGTATGTAGTCTTAAATCGTGCAATTCCTTCTGTTTACACCTTTTGAAAAAAGTGAAATGAATAAAAATAGGAAAAACTAAATAAAAAATAATGAAAAATGTAAAGTGAAATGAATAAAAATAAGAAAAAAATAGGAAAAAAATAATGAAAAATGTAAACTTAAAATATAAAATAAATAAATTAACATGATCACTCACAACAGTCAAATTCCAAAAACCCAAGATCGGTTGAGCTGAATTGATCCGAGTTCAAGTCGAACTTAGTCAAGATGGGATCACCTTCAACCGAGTTAGAATAGACTCATCTCGAGTAAGTTTTGTTAGATCTAGTTCAAAATAGATTTAGTTTGGGTTCAACCCAAGTAAGACTAAGACAAATGGAATTAGGTTTAACAAAGTCGAGTTGGGCTCGTATTGAATTTGAACATCAAATGAAATAATGTCATACTAAGTTGGATCGATTATACATTAAATCGAATTAAGTCTATTTGGACCTAGGTCAAGCCGAATCAACTTACATTTAGATCGACCCACACTACAAAGACTAAAATATAAATTTAAAAATGTGAAAATTTTAAATTTTTATTTTATTAAGTGAAATTTTGAAATTATTATTTAATTTTAAATAATCTAATTACTCTATTAAAATTTTAGAATTTCATTTTCATTTCAAAATTCATATCCAAACACATATTTTGTCATAAATTTCATTTCAAAATTTCTAAAAAAATTGCATTCCTCTCTTAAAATACCCTATCTAAACACACCGTCAAGTTCTTCTATTATTACATTGATTGAATTCGTTTAAAATAACTTCTTTGGTTTCAGTTTGGGGTGTTTAAAAAAAGGGTATCGTAAGCATATACACTACATGCTGCATGCTACTTTCTATTGTTATTAATTCTTCTTGTACATTTTGGTATTTACTTTATAAAAGCAAATTTGAGGGTAAGCAATTTAATTGTACTAATGCAATGAATATGGTTAAAGTATTTATTACTCTTGTTAAGTGTTTGTCAAAGGGCTATATGGATAATTCTATGTTAGATTTTTCCATCTTTAAGGTTATTAACATTAATTGTCATGTTAAGAAAAACAGTGAAGTTGTGCATGTATACTGATACTTCCTCTAATATGTTGGATTAAATGTAATATTAATGCTACAACAAGAAGAGAAAGTGATTCTAATGATGATTTTTTAGATTTTTTTTGACATATAATGTGGTGTCAATAATTGATGGAAGTTATCATAACAATTCAACAAACCAAATTTAAAGGGCTGAAAAAAATGTTATAAATAGAGTTTGATTCTATGTTTATCCAACATGCTTTTTTTAATAAAAAGTGAATATAAATTACCTTGAAATTTAGAAAAAAAAATAGTTATGTTATCTTAAAATTTGTTTATTTGTTTATCTTTCAATTTTAGAATATTTCTTATTTTTAGAAAAGGAACACATGGATTGACAGCTTTACAAATAAAAAAATTATTAGAAAAATCATTTTAATGAGTATGTATCACTTGTATTTGTATTTTTTTTCTCTTAATAAACTTCTAATATATATTGTGTTGGAATGTTATAGTTTATTATGATTCATACATATTACACCTTTCGTTTTAAAGAAACACATTCTTACATAAAAGTTCGTAAAATCACTTTTATAACTTTAACTTCAAACAAACATGCCGTTAGAGGGAAAATATGAAATAACTTTTCTCCCGCTCCAAACAAAATCAAATTCATAGCAAAACAATCATTCAATTCTTCAAAAGCTAAACTCAAACCTTCCTTTCTCTCTCGAAGGCAAAGAAAGCAAAACGCGAAGTGCGAACAGAGATGGCGTCAATTTGCGACACCGATATCCCGCTCCAACTGAAGAACATCGACGCTTTCGTCGCTTCTTACAGAAACTCCCTCCAATCCCTCACTGCCACCGCAATCAAAGCCGCGCGATCTCAATGTCACATTTTCTACTTTTCTAGTTCACTTAATCACAACTAATTTAGGGTTTACACTTTTCCACACAGTTCTTAATCTTTCTCTCTTTTTCTTTCTTTTTCAGCTGAACTGACAGAGGTTAAAGCTAAACTGAGGGAGGCCGAGGATGGATTGGTAAAGGCGCTGGCAGGTACGCATTTATATATCTCTTTAATTTTTTGTTTGTTAATTCGTTTTTTTTTTCAGAATTTTTGCGATTTACCTTTCTGCAGTTAAGACTCGGAGAGAAGCGAAGCGAATGGCTATTAAGGACGCTATTGCTTCTGTGAAGGAAAGAGTTGAAGTTATGAAGATAAGGATTCAGAAGCGGAGAATCAAGAGCGAAGAATGTGCCACTGTTGTATCGCAACACCGGCTTGGTAGTAATCACGTGTTTCGCTACAATTGCAGTTGTTATCTATAGGTATTCTTGGATGATCTTCTCCATAAGTTCTTCTTTGAGAGGGCATTAAAAGAAGAGAAAGTGAAATTAACTTATTTACAAGTTGAAATTAATTTATGTATAAATTAGAAAACAAGCCTACGGGAGAGAGTTTCTATAAAGAAATTCATGATTAAGTTAATTTTAATTTATGGAGAAACTAATTTAAATTTTTTTCTCATATTTTACTCTCTTGGAAGGATTTTATGGAGAAACTCATCCAAACAAAGAACCTGTATATATATTGCTAGATATTTAAAATGTATATTAATTGCAAAACTAGTCTGATTAATCTCTAACTGAACTAGCCAAACGTTAACAACTCCTGAACTTTACGGATGCGGGTTCATTGCCCCCGATGCCTCAAAAACCCCGTTTGGTAGGCAATCATTCTCCGGAGATCTCCTAGCACTAAGGGCTAGTTGAGTAGCTCAGAGTAGGTTAACGTGTTTGCGGTTTAAACTTGTACAATAATTCTCTAAGTTGATCTGTGTTGTCATTGTTGTCCTGGCGGGTCGTCCCGGGAGGTTCTCCCCATCCTACCACTTTTGTTCTACAAAAAGAAAAGAAAAGAAAAGAGCAAGTCATTATTGTGCTTGCCTTCTTATTTATATAGATACTTTGATATGCACACGATATACATAGTATCGAGTTGTCCATAATCGTGTTTTTTTCTGAAGATTGAAATACTACAACTTAGTTCGGATAAGTAGAATCTGATAAGTATTGCATTTGCTCCAGGCTACTACAATTGTTCGAGTTTCAGCATTATCATAATTCATTGAGTTTCTATACCCTCTAGGGTCGACCTAGTGGTCAGGAGGACATTTCGATAATTTGCATGAGATCTTATTGTACCAAAGCACAAAGTCATTCATGTTTAGTTCCTCTTTTTGTAAATTAATGAAAGAGGTTCCAGGATGATTAGTGAGTCCTGAACATTTAATCTGTATATTATTTTTTGCACTTGTTTTTATGAGGGCATATTTTTTTATCTGTCTGTCTATTTTTCTCTTTCCCTTATTTGCATTTCTGTGCTTACTAAATTTGAATTTTTTCCATTGAGAAATATTACGAAGTATGAGCTATCCTAATCACCCTCCTTCCCCTCTTCTTTTTTGTTCCATAAAAAGTTTTGGCGGCATCTGAACAGAAATCAAATGAAAGCAATGAACTTAAAGATGAAGTCCAGGAGGCCATATCTTGGTACAATAGGATCCTTGGTTTTCATGTTGAAGCTGGACATGGTAATTGAAGTTAATTCTTTTTGTCCTAGGGTTGTTCCTTCCAAGTTTGATATTCTCACAATTTCTTCTTGTTTAGGGGTAAAATTCACTTTCAAGAATATCAATGTGAACAACCCAAATGAAGAGTTCTGTTTTACCATCCGTCATGCAGATGACATGTATACATGTGAGGATAATATATGGTTTGGTTTATAATGTTTCAAAGTAGACTATTTTGGTTCATGAAATCTGAATTTAGTCTTTCATATTTCAGTGCTAAATTGTGAACCATCTCTCAAAGATATCGACAAGTTGATCCATGAATTAAACAAGACAAATGGGCTATTTAAATTTGTCAGAACAATGAGGAGAAAGTTTCAAGAATCAGTGACACAAGGTACAATTTAAGTTCTTACAATTGATTCCATTCATGGGATGGGGGGAGGGGGGGACTCTGGCCCTTTGTCCAGTCAGATTATTATTTGAAGCTGTGACTGCTGGAAACCAGGGCTGAATGAGCTGGTTTTTGTCACACTGGTAAACTATTGCTGTGGCTAGCACTAAGTCTAATGACACCTATGATAGTACCATAGTATGATAATTTAAAAAAGCTAATTTACTTTATCTTCAGGTTTTGAAATTTGTAAACTGCTTAATGAGTTTTTTCCATTATTTGGGGACAATTAATGTATTGAATGCTTAATTTATGTACCATGGAATTATTTGAGCACCTTTTTAGTATTTTTTTGAGTAACTTCCATATTTCCTCATCATTGATTATTTTTCATGCATTCTATTTAATATAAAGATATATTCAAACCTGAACCTTGACTGAGCTTGTATCACTTCTGCGGTTCTTTTACCCTCTAGTTTTGAAACATTTAAAGTGGGGCTTATGACTAATGCCAGTTGTAAATTACAACTATCAGGCAGTCTATCTATGACAACAAATGAACACCAAGAGTCTACCTTCATCTCTGCATCTGCACCAGTTTTGTCAGTATTAACCATTACTGAAGGAAATGAGCATCAAGGTGAACCCACCAAAGGTAATACACATCTCCAGAAACAAGTCAATCGAAGAAGGGTAAAATCTGCAATTCTATCTCCTGGATCTGCATCATCTGTTTGTCAATCTCCTCGTTTGAAGGTAAGGATCAATTTGGCCTTGTATTTGTTGAATTCGATTTCATGTTTCAGCACAAGGTGTTAACACAATATCTGGATGCTCCTTATGAGATATTTTTTTCAGTTACTGTGTTGTCTATTATGCTTTAAACATGAATTATGATAGTGAAGTTCCTTAATCCGTTCATAGCATTTTTTTAATCTTCTTTTGTAATGACTTAGCTATGTAAGCCGAGAGAAAGGTGGTTGGTTAGGCTTATTGCTGGACTTGGGCTTTTGTTTCCATTTAAGTGAGCCTGAATTGGGGTTCTAGGAGTGCCAGACAATATAGAGACCTGTAACATCTAACTTCCTCACCTTCTTGGAAAGATAATTTGATGTTTGAAGTCTAGAACATGACTAATTGTATCATTAATGGAAACATTACAGTTTTAATTAGGTGCTGTGCTTTGATCTCCCGAGATTATGCAAATAATGGATTTTTCCTACGACTTGTAACATTGTGTAAAGAGGCATTCTGATGAACGTGATTGCCTCTTGTTTTCCATTCTGGTTTGACGGATATGTGAACAAAACAGAGGGTATTTGCAAACCTCAAGAAACTGGATAACTTAGTACAATATGGCTGGCACTAAAATTTTGTTTGTCTGTTAATCACTGAAAAATTGAAAAAGTTGTTTTAATGTGATTGTTTTAAGACTAAGGTTCAGAACTAATCCAATAGAATATTGGATTCAAACTTACCAATTGACATTTGAATTGAAAGTTTCCTTCCTTTCCCTCCTTTCTTTTTGTCTGAAATTTGAAGAAACACAGACCAAAGTTGAAATAGTGCATGACACCAAACATAATTTTAAAACAAAACCAAACTATTATATTACAAAGTTTTCTCTCAAATTTATACAGATTTACATAATTAGTTTTAACCTATGAAAAATGAAGTTTTATATAGACACTAGACACGAGATGGACACTTTTACTCTGTCAATGTCTAAAATATATGATATTGGAAATATATATCTTACAAAAGCTTCCCCCAACGGTGAAGTTGGTTATATTCATCATACAACACTATTTGGTTTGATTAGTGATCATCTTGGATATCACACATCAACTAGATATATGATCAAATTATAGTACATAAATTGACACAAATCTCATCTTAAAAATTAATTCTGTAAGGTTGAGTTAGATTTAAATGCACTTACCAAAAGTCTTCTTCCAAAACATTATTTACTGTGTGATCTCTCTTAACAAGACTGTTTGATATTCTTCTTGGTCTCCTTCCTCCCTTTTAATAATATTAAAAATCATACAATTTACTCACTCATGCTTGTAGTGAGATTTTTCGTTATGCACAATATATGGTTTTCTATCATTTTTTCCTCGCACATATCTGCTCCTGTGCAATCATTTCACATCTTATCATTACTTGTGTCGCTACTCACTCATCTTAATATTCTTAGTTTTACTACTATCACCTTTTTTCTTTTGCCCCTTATTTAGAAGTAGACTTACTTTAAGCCTAACTTAATCCCATAAAACCGGCTCCTCAAGATCACAAGCCATCTGCTTTGCTGCAACTAGTTCAACCTTACTGGAACGAACACCATATGCGGTACCGGCAATGGTGTTCGTTTCAGTGAGGTTGAACTTACTGCAGCAAAGCAGATGGCTTGTGATCTTGAGGAGTCGGTTTTATTGGGTTGAGTCAGGCTTAAAGTCTACTTTATAATACCCAAGCTCAATTTTCACAATTCACCATAACAGGAGTAGTGTATGTAAAATAGAAAGATAAAACCTGTCATTAAGCTTAGTAGATACTTTCCCACTGGTTAAAATGGCGGTGTCGTAGCCACCATGGCCTGCTTGACTTTTAGCCAGCCACCATTGGCAAGTTGTAATGCAATGGTGGCGCCACATAATGGCATTTATATATGGTGAAATTTTGGCCTTCTTTCACCAGCCATTGATAACATTTCTTTGTCAAATAACCCTTGATTCCTTTCTCCACATTAATCATCTTGTTTTGTATCCTGTTTGTGAAATTCTCAATAATTTCTTCATCAATTTGCAGTATTAATCCTTGATATTCAAATTGAGAATTATGTGGTATGCATATTCACCTACTTTTACTTCAAGACAGACACGTTCTTCTTGTCTCTTGTTAAAGTTGCAATGCGTATGTTTAGTCTTACTCTTACTTGAATGAAATAGAGAGACCCAAATGAAACATGAGTAGCATATTGAAATATAATCAATGTTTATTATTGTTGTATATTTTCCTTTCTCTTATGATAACAATTCTCACCAAAAGAAGTGAGGTATTATTTTTTAAATATTTATATTATGTTTCAGGTTAACTTTTCTAAATGTAAAAAAAAATTAGTGCTCGACTATCCATATGTGCTAGGTGTTGTCTCGAATGCACAAGCCTTGTGTAGGTGTGAGCTCAAGTGTCCAAATACATCCCATGTTTGATACTTGTTGGCTTGATATTGAACAGGTATCAGTATTGGAAACATGTTTGATGTATCGAACGACACTTCAAACAAGAGAAGATTTTTTACTTTATAGGTTTTAACATGTTTTGTGCTGCTAAAGCACTTACGTTACGTGACTAATGACTTGGTTTGTGTTGTATTGGAGAAGGAAAATTTTAACCACTTTAGCCATGCTTTCCTTTTTTATCTACACTGTGTCATCCATTACCTTATTTGTTGTGCCACCTATATGTATGTTCCCTTTAGTATCTGTTCTATATCTTTGATACAATTATCATTCCGGGAGAAGACTTGGTAAATTTTATGTTCATTGTGTCCTTAATATCATTCGTCCTTTTTAATTTATGCTTTATGGATTCTTGATTGAAAGGATTCTGACTGCCAAACAAATAGAACATACACCAGAAGGATAACATTATCAGTACGTGTATTAGGCTTGAAATGTCAGTATTTTAGTTATTGGTAATGTTGTATTGCATGACTGGACAAGTTGACATACGATTTACCAGTTTGTTTGAGATTTGGCCCATGCAATTCTTGTTTACTGTGGACAGTGTGTCAGATGAAGGGTTATCATCATCATTAATATTTTTCCTGGAATAATTTAATCATATAAAAACTTGTGAGGCAGAATTTCTAGATGATGAAATCAAGTAAAATTGTTTGTGATTATTGCATATATATTAAGTATATTAGTATGCAATGTGTATGTAAGATCAGTTATTCTAACGTTTAATATATGACAGGCCTGGAAATGAAGCGGTGTGGGGGATGCTCGTCACCTCATCTTGATGAGACATGCTGATTCATGTAGGGCTGTAACCAATGATTCTAATTGCTATCAAATTGACATTTAGTGTAAGACATATCTAGGTTCTGGAGTTTGAACCTCTTATTACTAACTAGTTGACATGTTAGTTAAGGCATACCCATGTTCTGGATGTCTGAACCTGTATAGAATAACCAGAAGGTCCGTACATTTTTCATGTATGGTCCATGTGATGTTTATGTGAGTATTTTAATTTTTTTTCCCATTGCTGATATACTGCTATAGTAAAATATAAGATCGGTAATTCTTGTGATGATATCTTGTTTTGACACTGTCAATATTGTATTGGGATTTGGGAAATGGATCTGTATGATCCTTTTATTTATTTTAACAAACGCAGTGGGTGGATGTATTTTCTTTTTCCTTGCACGTGGGATCGGATACTAGCTACTGTATAATCCTGATCAATGGGAAGCACCTACCTGACTTAAAAATTGAGTAACTGGAGGGTGGGTCACCTACACGCTGGAGTCTTGAACAGTCGTGTAAATGTTTTTTTACCAACAACAAATATCACAGTTTTCCTTTCAGCGTTAGACCTGGGTAGTTCCTGATTATTAATGTGAAGCAGCCTTCGCTCTCATTTGCTTTATAGAGGAGATAAACTGTCGCTTTGTTATTGCATTTGCAGAGAGAGATTTATGTTTTATTGCTCTCTTATTTGTACAAATAATCAAAATGGAGCTACACAGGAAAGGCTACTAACAGCAATGCCTCAGGATTATCTTTTTGGTTAACTTTAAAGACTCAAATCTTGAGTTGAGCCAGGTGGTTAAGGTAAACGAATAACCTAATATACATAGTGTCTTGAAAAGGTGAATTGCTTCAAATTGTTGCTTGACGTAGTCGTTTCAGAAGCAAGGCATGGGTGTTGTTCCATAGCTTTTGTGCTTCCGACTCGTCATTTGCTAGGCTCGAGCATTTACTCTCGTTACAATCTGCAAAGTATTTTCCACTTATCACTTCTGTTTTTGAGCTCAGAGCAACATAACACGTTGTTGCTGCTCCCTGCAGACAAGCAGTGACATATTGAGAAAATATTGCATTGCTAGTTTAACTGCAATTCTACAAAGCACACTATTTTATATGCATAATAAAGCAGCTTTGTCTAATTTGTATGGTCATTTTTTTCTACACTATAATTCTACACCAATCCTGCATTCAATCACTGCACGTAAGTGTATTTAATCGAGCGTGTTTGTTTACACACCTGTGATGTTGTTTTGAGTAACTTTGATGCGATAAAAAATAGGGAATCTGCGTGAAATTTTACCAATTCTCAGTATTTTTAACATTTTGATAAAATGTCTCAAAAAAACGTTTGATAAGATGAAAATGGGTTCGAATTATTAACTGACGAAACTTTTACCTACCCGTTAGTAAACCCTTATGAGCTCTAATAATTCCTGTCTTCACAATGCCTGGATGTACTGCATTGATAGTTACTCTTGCATTCCTTGCCTGCAATTATATTCCAATTTTCATGAATAATGTAGTGGGTCTAACAAAAAGCATGATAATCACCATTCAATGAGATAAGAAGTACTAAAAAGTTTGGAGTTATTTGTCATTCCAACCTTGAGTTGCTTGGCTATTTCCTTGGCATGCAAAATATTTGCCAATTTTGACTGAGCATAAGCGCGTGTGCCATTATATCTACAATAGTAGCCAGAGAGAAATGCAATGAGTATCTAAAATGTAAGGCAATCAGAACTGTTATAATTTTGCAGAGAACAAGGTAGTTGTACTTTTTTCCACTGAGTATGTCGTTGAAACGAAAACCATCTTTCTTCACCCAGCTATGTATGACAGAAGAAACGTTTATTATTCTTCCTTGAATACCTGTCTTCTCTGCCGTCTCTATCATTTTGTCTAGTAAGATTTCTGTTAACAAAAAATGACCTGCAATTGAGGAGAAAAAAATATGAAAGTTCAATAAATGTCTTTCAAATTGTCGATAATAACTTTTGCCATTAAAAATGGAAACGGTAAATTTGAATCCGAAAAACAAAAGCTCAGCACTTTAGAAACGGGCCACACGGGCTTTGGACTTTGAGCCCATAAAGAAAAACGCATGCCTAGTGCTCAGTGTTTGTGGACCAAAATGAAGCCTGAAAGTGCTGTATAAGCTTTCTCCATGTTATGGTCGTGGACCCTAAAAGAGCCTAAAATATGGACGATTGTGTATTATATGTTTTTGGTGGGGACCTTAAACCAACCAAGTTACTTCTTTTAGATATGTGATTATGCAAACTTTTTTGTCTGTAAGTAAAGAATATTAAACAAAAAAAATGAGAAGGATTCTCTGGTGCAGATCACAGTGACAAGCACTTCCTTTAATATTAACTTTAAACCAAGTTTGAAAGTTTAAAATTTGCCTATTTTTTTATGTTAAAACTAAAATAAAAGCAATCTCTAATTGTGAATATGAATTACATGGTAACATGATACCTTAATAACTATAGTGACAACAATTTATAGTTATTTTGGAATGATTTATTTTCTTCACCAAGAATTTAACAATGATATGAATTGTAAACCCTAAGCAAAGATCAATAATCAGAAAAGTACCTAAGTAATTTGTAGCAAATGTGGTCTCAATTTTATCCTCAGAGAACTCCAAGTTTTGACAAAATATCCCTGCGTTGTTTCTGTAAAATTAATTTATTCTAACTATTAGTATAAATCACCTAAAATATATGAATGCCTTTGTCCTTGTTTCACAATGATAACCATCATTACTATGGAATGAAAAGGTGGAACAGTATGATGGTAGACAAAACTTACATGAGAATATTAAGGGGAAGTTCTAAAGCTAAGAACTCGGAACAAAATCTCTGTACAGAACCAAAAGAGCTAAGATCAATCTCCAACAGAACAACCTCAGCCTTTGGACTCTCCTTTTGTATGTTCCTTTTCACTTCCCTGGCCTTCTTCAAGTCCCTTGCAGCAATCACAACTCTCACTCCTCTCTTTGCCAACACTCTAGCTGTTTCAGCTCCAATACCAGAACTTGCTCCTTCAATAAAAAGTTCAAAATGAATAACAATTTTGTTATTACTTAAACTGATTCCACGTATAAAACACGTGCTTTAGTTAACAAATATAATAATATATAATAATATATATATATAAAGTATTTAGATTTTGTCATCCTTAGATGAGGGTGAATTATAAAATGTTTTGGGAGGGTATGTTTTTTTATTTATTTTTGCGTGGAAAAAAGGAGATATGATCTTGATCATGAGTTTGTGGTGTACGTAGTGTAGGCAAAGTGATGAATATGTCTGGATTTGATGAGAGAAGGGTGCACAAAAGAGACAAAAGTCACAGAACCTCATCTTGCTGCGGTTAAAAACAACCACACCATGCATTATCTAAAGTGGCACACTCATGTGATGTGAGAGAGCTTGCAGGTTTCAAACTCAATCTCTCACCTCTCCCAATGCCGCAAAATCAATAAGAAAGAAACCACCACATGCAGTTAGGCTAATAATTCTGGGGTATTGTTTTGGACAAACATTGGACTAAATTCTCAATTTTTTTCTGACAAATCAAAAGGAAACTGAAGAACTGAGAATTAAGTACATAAGAAATGCAAGTAAAATGGGAAAGTGTAAGCAAAATAACGGTGATTTGAGAATCACCAAAACCTTTAGCACAGCCATACTAATGATTCCCTCAGCTTCTGGAGAAACAGACTCACTCAAATCAACAAAGAAAAAAACACAAGGTAAAGAAATAAAATACAAAAGGGAAACCTTGTTTTATGACAGTTTCTCTCTCTCTATATATATATTATATCAGAGGAAGTGGAAGATGATAATTGAGCTAAATTTTCATGGTTATTTTTACACAGGTATCCTCTGGAAGCTCTTTTTGAGACTTACCAGTGATGAGAGCGGTTAGAGGTGAAGAAAGGAAGCAAGAAGAATCTTCAGTGACTTGTTCAGCGGTGGAGTTTGAGCCAAAACCACTAGGGCCTGCCATTCCTGCTAAGTATCTTAGAGTTGCCTTCATGGGTTCGTTTTGGAGTGTTGCAGAGACAAATAACATTGAAGGTTTTTTTGGTGAGACTGCAAACACATGCAGCTACTTTTATATATATATATATATATATATATATGTATATATATATATATATGTATATATATATATATATGTATATATATATATATATGTATATATATATATATATGTATATATAATATATGTATGTAATATATATATTATTATAACAGATACGGTATGCCAAAGAGTAATCATTATTGATTTGAATAAGAAAATTTGTGAAGTGAAAAAAAATAGAGGATTTTATTTATTATTCTTTTATCGTAAATTAACTTAATAAAACACTTCTCTAGATACTCTACAATAAAGTCAATGTATAAATATACACCTGTGAGTTAGAAATATATTATGTGATCAATATATAGTTGCAAAACATATTCTAATTAAATATTAATAAATACATGTTAAATAAGTATTAAGCAGGTCAACTAGATATTAAATAATTTTTTCCATGATTATATAAAGTAATTAATGTTTTATGTATGATCTTTGAAAACAATTAACAATAAATAAATGATTTGTTTATGATTTTATTGATTTCCTCTGGATTATTCCTTGGAGCAACCTAGCTGATCTACCTAATAATAAGTTGTCTCTGAGAAGAATTGGAAGCTATTGCGACAATATTTAGCGAAATCATTGGTTGAGACACCAGCACGAGATGGTCCACAAACTTCGTGATTATAACCTACTAATAAAATGGTTTAACATATCAATTTTATTAACCTTTGTTTTCAGTTATTAATTTCTTTGTAATAATTAATGTTTGTCCTCATTTAGTGCCTTGCATTTTTCAATAGTCTGCGGTCACTGATTGATATTTTCTGGTAAAATCTCCTAGACCATAATTATGCTTATGTACTAAGCAAAAAGTGTTTAATAATAATACTTAATTAATGTAACAACAAATGATAATATGAAGATTACCACTAAGTGAATTCTCTCTTCTTTTGTTTTCCTTTTCAACTTTTTTTAAAATATTATCTTTTCATTGAATTGAAGTCCAGTTTCTAACCTTATCCCTTTGTCATGTTTAAGATCTTCTTTTTTGGAGAGAGCAAAAATTCTCTCATTAGTTGAACAAGAAGTGTGTATGGAGAAATAAAGCTTGAGTGCAAAAGTTTAAATTGTCTTAGATTTGGGGACAAAGTAACAAGTCTCAAACGCAATTCCACAAAAAGTGGATCACTTATTCTACCACTATTCCTTTATTCAAGACCTGAAGAGGAAATAAACTTAGAGAGAAAGACCCACCCAAAATTATTGTTGTAGACTTGTGAGGAAGACCCACCCAAACAATGCCTAATCACAGTGTGAAAAACCTACATGAATGTTCTTGATTCATGATATATAAAATAGTTTTATACTATTACTGTTAAAGATAATGTGGTCAAAGTCACACTACTTAACTTGGATATTCTTTTGAAAAATGTTATATTGATAACGGGTATATAGTAAAAAATACCACTTTACAGTTTTTAAAAAAAATTCCATCTATATTTCAACAAAAAATATTTTTGCTTCTATTTTTATTAGTTATAATCTAAAACAATTCAACCTATCATGACTTGAAAATCGTTAGTTTCAGCTTTGTGGTCCAAAAACATATCATATTGGTGTTGCAAACCTACTACCTGAAAAAAGAAAAAGGAAAAAACACAAGAAAGATTGAAAGAAAGTTGAAAAAAAAGCACACGTTCAAGACTCGTGGCTGGCAAATCACAATTTTCCAAAAGGGGATTGAAAGTTAAGGTTTTAACCCACTAATAAATGTGGTTGAGGCATCATATCAGTACCAGAAAATGGGTTGTTACCTCAGTGACAGAAATTAAAGTCACCTCTGAGAGAACCTTTTAGTCATAATATGGTATTAATAAGACAAAAGAAGGAATAAATTGAAACTCTACGTTATTTGATTTGAACCATGCCACATCCATCTACACAGATGTGGAAAAAAACAACCTTAATCACGTATATAAATTGAAAATTGAGAATAATAAAAACCACCACCTATGTTAAAACATGTTGTTTGACATAACTGAAAGGGCAAGAATATAAATAGAGAAGATTCTTCTCAAGTCACTACTACTCCCTAATTAAGATACGTGATCTACTTTGCCTAACTTCTTGATGAAAGGCCATTTGACGTTTTCATTCTTTAACAAAAGTAGTGTCAGATTCAACAAACTTAAAATGCATTTTCACTGTCACATCCACTCACAGATCTTTTCCAAAATAGTGGGCTACAATTGTTATTTCAAAATTTCAGCAAGGAACAGTAAAGTTACTGTTATAGAGAAATTCTCCTTTTTCTTTAATGTTCAATGTTACTCACTTCTGTTTATTGTAAATTGAAAATTCTTAGACTATATATGATAGTATAAACCAATCTAATAACTTTTATTCTCTCTTCCAAACTCATTCAAAATTGTATTAAAATCCTTATTAAGTTTCTGTAGATGCCATTAATGTGAAAAATGAGGCCTTTGTTTTGTTGATGATGCATGCATGCACACTGATATATATGCAGAGACGCATATGAATGGTGCCCTAACACGTGTGCATATAGAAAACCCAATGATAGCATATATGTAGGTAGCTAGCTAGCATGCAATGTAAGTTTTGATAATTAAAATTTGCAGAGAGATGAGAAAAGGAATCAAATGAAGACAGCAGAGACGACAGAGAGGGACACAAAGGAGTTGCAGACAAGTAAACATGCTTTTGCTGCGTGCACACCGTGCCATTCACTTCTCTTTTGTCCAAGTTTGTTCACCCTTCCATATGGCGTTGTGAGAAATGATGGATGGTGTTGGAGGCTTGAAGGGTAAAAAGATAGGCACTGAGGTTGACCCTTCAACAAGGGAGTGGTGAAATAGGGACTGTGGGTTGTGAAGGGTCCCATTGTGTTTCCCAACTCACCAACACCATCTCATCAACCTGCCACTCCTCTTACAAGCACTACTCATACTCTTGTTCTTTCACATGTGCTATCTTGTCTTCATTCTTCATATGCATCATGGCAAGTGCCCAAAGAAAAAGTGTCTGTGTTTAGTTAAAGTTTTAATATGCGTGTGTGTGTGCATTATATGGCATGATCATATACTACATGCATATCCGGAACTAGATGATTCACCATAACTCAAAAGCTATTTCAAGGGGACCGACAAATAAATGTTTTTATATAACAATTAAATATTCATATTTCATAACTATGTAAATTGAACTTCACTATCAATAAGAATGGAATTAATTCATATCTTTAATTTTAATATTAATATGAAAACTTTATAAGTGGATAATAATGTTTGAATACTACTATGTAAAGTATATAGGATCTAGAGCTCACATTTTTACTCAATAAATTTTAAGATATAGCTCATCTATTTCTTTTCGAAAATAATAAACATGTATTATCTAGGACCAAAAACATCTCGATTAACTGAGAAAAGTTGAAATTATCTCCATGACTGATATACACCCGATTTAATAAATCTTACTATATTTAAGCAAGGTGGACACATGCTACAATCTCAATACCCTTGACTAACACATGTCCTCCTAAAGATTTAAGCATTATAAGCATATGTGTTATGGCTAAATGTGTCCTAAAATTGTAACTAAGACCCACTTGAACCTTTTGGAGAGTTCCATACAGGTATACACCCATAAAAGCTAATATAAATAAGGAGATACCCCCTTTAAAAATATTTTTGAGTGATTTCTTATAATTACCTACTTTTGAACATTAAAGTTAGACTTATTTGAGCATCAAAGTAGTTGCAAGTAACCCATGTTGAAACCGAGATTTACACCTGAGACCAAAGCAGAATGAGACCTAGTTGTACGCTGAAACCAAGACATGAAGCAACACAGAGATCAGGATTGACCGAGCAGTAGGAGTTGAAGTAAGTGGTCCTATAGGGTCATTTAGGCATTGTAAGAACATTTTGGCGCCCACTGTGAGGTTGGAGAAAACCCATTAACGAATTACATGATGACCACACGAAACATGACTAACAATAGATGCCAACACTAGGAACCCCATTATAACCCTGTTGATAAGATAAAAATGATGATGCAGTTTAAAAGAGAAATAAAAACACTTAAGAGAAAGAGCGCAAAAGAAATTGACGCCTTCTAATATAAAAATGCAAGAATAAGGTAGAAGTTGGAAGGGAGCGGGACCATACCTCTACACACTCACACCAAACACAAAGATTCAACTGACTTCCATGTACCAACCATCCCAAAAGCTCAAGAGGCCAACAATTTCCAAAAATGCTCAATCTTGACCATCGATCTCTATGTACGCTTTCATTGTCTCTGCTCGTCGACACACCTTCACGAAAAGTATAATGGAAACTGCACTCCCTCCAAATTGGAAGAACCCATCCCTGGATAGTATAACAGTACCACAGACATTGATGAGCACATCAACGTATGTCACGCAAATTAGTATATGACGTCATCCTCTGCAGAGTATTCTTGACTTCCTTAAAAGGAGTTGTATTAAGTTGGTTTACTCTCCTTCTCCCATATTTAATCAACTGTTTTGTTACCTTAGTGATGAAGTTCAGAATGCAAATCTTAATGAGTCAGCCTCATCACCTTACCTTAGTAGTCCTTGTCAACCTTAGACAAGAAAAGATCGAATCCCTTTGAGCCTCTATGGAATGGTTCAAAAGAGTCGCACTTAATATTCAAAACCTCAACCCATAAGTGGTTATGCATTATATGTTTATCGCACTTAAATCCGAACCATTTTCGGACAACCTGTGCAAAAAAACTCGCATTAAACCTTGATAAAATCACGCAAAGCGAATGCACAATCACACAATATCGAGCGGATGCGCTGGAGGAAACATCTCTAACTCGACCCGGAAGAAACACCTAAGAACGATCCAATTAGTCAACATCGTGGCTAATGAAGAAAACAAAACATGTTAACCGTTACCTTTCCAACAATGATTTCTGAAATAGTGACCCTGAGCAGGACGACCCCATGATTATCATGGTGGAGTTAACTAATTTCGCAGTGATGAAAACTCTAGTTGACTACGTAGCTATGTGGACATCTTATACTGGAAAACTTTTAAACGATTGAGCTTGTCAAAGGACGTCATCTTTCCCTAAACGAGCAAATTATTAGATTTTTGGGGGAGATAGTAGACACCCAAGGCTTCATTGATCCTGAATAATTAAGCATGATTAAAAATATGTATTATGTCTAAACATGCCCTAAAACTGCAATTAGAACTCACTTAAGCCGTTTGCAAAGTTTTATAGAAAGGTATTTTGGGTAAAAATACTTTTAAGTAATTTCTTATAATTGTCTACTTTTGAACATCAAGATGACACTAACTTGAATATAATTACAGGTATCCCATGCTAAGACGAAACTTACAACCGAAACCAAGAATGAAATATAAACTGAAATTAAGACACAAAGTATTAAAAAAAATTCAAAATTGACCAAATACTAGAAGTTAAAGTTAATGATTCATTTTAGCCTTATAAACCAAAATATAAAATAAATTTAATCTCATCCAATCCCTTAATAATTATTACTAGAAGCTTCTGACTTGGTAAAATGTACTCTAGCAATTATTGTGGTGTTTCAAGAAAGTTAAATATATCTAACCAAAAAAATGAAAAAAAGTTAGAATATAAAATAAACCATTATCTTTGTAGAATGATGTCTTGATTAGCATATTAAAATACAATATTATATTATATAATAGGAATACCGTATTATTGATTAATTATGTTATTTCAATAAAAATAAAAATAATTACCTGTTTTATTATGTAAAAAGAGAAAAAAAAACTGTTTAAAGTTTTTGAATATTTAAAATTCACTTTAACCCTGGATTAATTCAAGTTACATCTTAGGTAGAGCTATTAACTTTTTCTTTACCTTTTATTTTTATTTTACAAAACTTGAATATGGGATCTAAAACCTTTTTTTTCAAATTATAACAAGTGGTCACTACAAGAAAAACATGAAATAGAAACCAATTTGTAGAGACTAAAGTAATTAGTTACAATAGTAACTAAATTAGAGACCATTTTAGAAACTAAAAAACAAATTGGTTCTAAATTAGTTTATATTATTGTTAAATAGTTTCTAAATTGGTATCTAATTAGCAACCAAGCTTTTAACTACCAATTATTTAGTTTCTAAATTTGGTATCTAAAACTTTGGTTGTTAATTAGATAACAATTTAGAAACTATTTAACAATAATAGAAACTAATATAGAAATCAATTTTTTTTTAATTTCTAAAATGGTATCTAATTTAGTTACTATTGCAACTAATTATTTTGGTCTCTAAAAATTGGTTTCTATTTCATGATTGTCTTGTAGTAGATCTTACACATACTTGTGTGTCTCATAGATAGTTTTAATATATATATATATATATATATATATATATATATATATATAATTACTGTAATAATGCAATTGTATTTGGTAGTTAATACTTCTCTATTAATTTTTTTCTATTACCTTTTTATATAATTTTTTTAAGACATGGAAACCAAGGTGTTTTTCAAATTGTTCTTTTTTTTTAATTTGTAATTAAAAGTAATATACTCGTTATGTTGAGAATAAATGGTTGAAAAATAGTATTTTAATGACTACGTATGTGAAAAGAAAAAAAAAAGTTAGTGAGAGTCAGGCTTATCAAAATTAAAATTATTGCCACCTGAATTCAGTCCAGAATCATGATGTTAAAATCGAAAAATAAGAAAGAAATTAACCATTCTAATTAGTAAAATGCTAAAGTCATTTCATAATTCAGTCCCTATTTGATTTGACAAACTGTGGCTTAATCTCAAAGCAATCTTAAAACCTTGCTGTTGGTAGATTTGCAACATAATTAGCTTCAAAATTGATTTACAACTCACTCAACTTTCTCATTAGTTGAAAGCCAGAATTGTCAAAATGCTAATGAATTCCCATGCAGAATTCAGAGAACATTGGTAATGTCTCACTTTATAATATTTCTTTCCACTTAATTTATGAATTTTCAAATTATAAAACTTTTTCACACTGATTGCTTAAAAAAGGCATTTATTGAACAATTATTTGTAGTAATTTGTTAATTAATCTACTCAACTTTCTAACACGTTATAAATTATAAATGTTTAATTTATATTTTGAATGATAATCTATTAACTTATATAAGTTGTTTGTAGTATTATCTATTTCAATCACTTAAAAAAAATGGCATGTTCATGGTGTACAATAACTATCACCAGAAATTGTTCCTGCTCAGGCCGAAATTTTTTTAGTTGCGTTTAATGTACTCCTTAAAAACAATGAAATTAATATATTTTATTTTTTTATGACTAAAATTTATAAAGCGTAATATAACTAAAGAGACAATTATTGAACAAAATATTAAAAAATTCCGAAGTTAAAATTTTAGACTTTAGTTAATAATCAATTAAAGTCAATTGTATAAAGACAATCATATGTAGCCAAATTTTAGAACTTATTTAATAAATACTAAGTAAATTTAACATGTAAATGTATTTTCAATCAGTCTTCATTGTCATTTATTTATGATCGTGTTCCTGAAAATTAACAAACACTCGATAAGAATAGAATCACCAATATCATAATATAATAAAGACAAACAAAAAAAATAATCACCAAATTGCCAATATCAAATTTCAAGGCAAACTAGGGTGGGGGATAGAGTAGATTTTTCAAAATTCAATCTAAATTCAATTTAATCTAATAAAATAGATTAAATTTAAAATTTATATCTATTTTAGTTAGATCAAATAAAAATTTAATATAAATTTAATTTCATCTAATAAAATAGATTGAATTTAAAATATATATATATATATCTATTTTAATTAAATTAAAATTATTTGGATTTTTCCAAATTTATTAAAATAGATTAAATTTATATTAAATCTACTTTGTCAATTAGATTAAATTTATCTCGATCTGTATAAGGATTGACTTGATTTGACCCGGATACGGATCAAATCGGCTAGACCTGAACTTGGGTCGAATATGGTAGAACTGGATCTAGGTCGACTTGGCTAGACCTGAACCTAGGCCGACTAGACCTGAACCCGCGCCGACTCAGCTCGACTTGAACTCGAGTCGACTCTACTCGACTTGGTACCAAACCGACTTAACTCGACCTCAGCCCGAGCTGACTCGACTCGATATGGACTTGAGCCCAGGTCTACTCAACTCGACCTCAACCCGGGCTAGGTCAGCTCTAGCTAGGCCCACTCAACTCGACATGGGCTTGAGCCCACTCGACTCAACATGGTCCCAGGTTGACTCGGCTCAATATTTTTTTTTATCAACAATAAAAAATCAATAAACGTGAACCACTTCATGGGTGGTTCAACCTTTATACAAAGTTTCTCTTTGTTCTCACCCTACCAAGAAACGCCTATCATACAAATAAAACCACAAACTCAAACACAAAACACTTAAAAGACATCCTAAATCTAATTACTTTAGATATCAATAATCTTTTTAGTTTCTAAAATAATATATAATTTAATCAATATAGTAACTAATTATTTTTAGTCTCAACAATTGATTTTTATTTAATGATTTTCTTATAATGTAGGTATTAAACTCATGTACAATGGTAAACTTCTAAGAATTCTTGTTCTATCTCTTCATTTATGCTGTTCTTATTCTTTTATGGTCATATTTTTTTTTTCTACTTTAAGATACAAGATTTTACACTTATATAGATTTTTTTTTCTCTCATGATGAATATTTTTGAGTTTCATGTTATGTGTTCTAAAATCTAAAAATAAATAAATTTAGTTTCTTATTTTAAATCAAATCAATCCAAGTTAAACTTTTATCACGGGCAAAACAAGTCTAATTAAGAAATAACAAAGCTATGTTTGGTTGGTCTTAGTCTCTTCAACAATATTCTTTTATTCTTTTATGTCAAATAACATTGAAAGTCCAATATTATTGATTCCTTAAGTATGGTTGGGCATATTTTACGTCATGTAGCTTTTATCTTACCTTGGAGTGTCTTTATAATTATTCTTTGCACAACTTTTCTCTCTCTCTCTCTCTTTTCTAGTGTTGTATATGGATATTTCACTTCTAATACCTCATTTTATATTTTTGTTCTTTTATTGAAAAAAAAGATAAATATATAAGTAATAACTAAATAAACTAAAATCTTGCATAAATGAGTGTGATCTCTTGACTTTTTTTACATCATTACCTAAATTAGTACAAGTTGAATTGAATTATATATATTGAATGAAATATAAAATTAAATCAAATGCAGTTAGTTTGGTCCCATTGAATTAATGAGTTACCCATATCAATAAACACCTCTATCTAAAGTTGGAATGGTGAGGAAAGTATGATAATGCATCTACAATGTAACTGGGGTTTTTTTTTTTTCTCAAAGAATGAAAAGTTTCCAAGTAATGTGCAATTTTGCTTTTGAGATGAAGAACAATAAAAATGACCCTCAAGAGACCTTTGGGCCCTAGTGTCATAACAATGTTCCCTTCTGTATTATTCATATTTTTGTAGCTGAATTGATTATGCATTCAAGGGGTCTAAAATCTACCCGACAAATCCCTAATTGATCTCTTAGGATCAATCATCTACCCTAATTAATTTACATTATCTAGCACTAATTAAATATTACAGGCACAAAACAGTACAAAAAGAAAACTATAAAATGTTGATTTGTGTTTGATTCAAGTGCCATATGCCAATAACATGATGACACGTGTAGATAACAATCCATATTGAACAAGACGATAGAATATATTGTAGCTAGCTATTTTTTTTCTTCTTTATCTCGGGCTTTGTACATGAAGATTTGAAGAAAAGGTTGTTTGTCTGTATCTTAATAGTAACCAAAAAGATTATGTATGCATAATCCAAGCTCAGAAACCTAATTGGTAGCTAGGAGAATTTGATTAAGGATAATGAACATACCTCCTCCTTAGGAACACCACAATAAAGTAATAATGATAATAATTATTTATTATTATTAAATAATAACAAATTGTTCTTTGAAAAAGTGATTGTGTTATGTGAGTTGTCCCTTGAAAAAATTGAGAGTGGTGGGCAAGTGAGACAGGAGAATAGAGAACAAAATAATTCAAAGACAATATTATCTATGGAGAGTGGAGAATGTAGAAAGCAAACAAGGTGTACTAGTAGAGTTTATGCATGTGAATGTGGCTGAGAATTAGGGTTCATGTTTAATCTCCTTCTCTCTCTTTCTTTAACATTCATGGTGTCTATCAATAAATTATATATATATATATATATATATATATATATATATATATATATAACATGTATCAGTATCCTACTATTTTAAGATGAAATAAAACAAAACCTATATAATCATAACATACCTATCTAAATCTTAAACCTTTTATCATTTTGGCTCTAGATCCCTTTTGGTCTCTCTCATAAGAAAAGTCCTGTGTATAATGCTAATAAGAATTTAAATTCTATGTTTTTTAGTTGAAAAAATGGAATTTATTAAATAGTTACTGTACAAATTTAACGATCTTATAAAATGAATAGTTTTTTAAGGTTTTTTTTAAAGAGAATTGTGGGAGGAAAAAAGAGTAAAATAGTTGATAAAGATTTATATTGAATTCGAATTTTTTTTATTACTTTATATATTATTAAATAATATTTTTTTTTGTTTAATAAAAATCAAACGAGCTATTACAAAATGATTATAAAATAAGTGTATTTTTTCGTGGTATGTATTAATGTTTGTGATTGAAGAAAACTTTAAATATAGTCTTTTTTTTCTCTTTTAATGAATCTTTATTAAAAATACTTTGCTGATAAAAGAATGTTAAGAATACTTTAACCTCTGGAAACTTAAATCCAATGAAAATTTGAGTTCAATTTTTACTGTAACCTTATCTATTGCTAACAGGTAACATTATTATTTTTTATTAAACTTTGACCTTTCTTTTTTGTTCCAATAGCTTTCTAAAATCAATTCACTGAAACTTAATTTTTACTAAAAGTAAATTATCTTCTAAAGGAGCAAAACTTGTCAGTATGATTTGTTTTTGTTCCAAATAGTGTAAGGGTGTTTCTTACTACACCTCTACATAGTTTTAGGTAATTCAATAATAATAGAAGGTGTTTTGTAAGCAAAAGGTTTTTTTATTAAAAAAATTGAAAGACAAAAAATCTTATTTCATAATATTTTTTTTAACATTTTTTTACTTCCAAAACAATAAATTTAGAATTCATAAAATGTATTTCAGAAAGAGTATTATGAAATGGTTATAGACGATCATTTCCATAATATAATATGTATCCACTCTCACAATTTATCGTGGATTTTCTATTTTCACAAATATTACGAATTATCAATTTTGGAAGAAAAAAAAATGAGTTTTATTTTTCTTCTTTGACTAACAACGTTTTCAAAACCATCCACCACAATGTTATTGAAAAGCATACATGTATGTCTATGTCTACGAGAGTGTACTAAAATTGTCTAGAATATTTAGCGTCGCTTGCTCTAAATAGTGACAACAAAAGTGAAAGAAAAGAAGGAGATTGTGTTTGGGTTCTTAAAACCTCCAAAGTGAATTTTGTCAATTTACATTTCTGTTGTGGTGCAGGAAGGAAGCAAAATACAGTGGTGCAGAAAGAAGTACCCTAGTGTAAGTTCATTATGTTTTTTGTACTTTTTGTTGTTGTTGGACATGTAGTTCAGCCTTAAATTATTTCGTGTTTTGTTCAAGCAAAGTCTATAGCAGACATTTCTTTATCTATCTTAATATTTTCATCCTCTTCTCTTGTAAATATAAAAATTCTCATTTTATCTTTTTTAAATTGTATAATTTGAAAATTATTTTTGACAGAAAGATTTTTGAATGGCATAATCTGGAAATTATTCAAATTTCGCAATCTAAAAGTTAAAAATATTATGTTATCCAAAAACTAAAACTAACTTCTGAAATTCAAAAATATTTATTAAGCAAAAAATAACTTCTATAGATCGTACAATCCATATTTTTTTTTTAAAGAATAACTTTCACATTATATAATTTATAAGTAAAAAACAATTTCGGATTAGATAATTTAGAAAATCTTCTTAATTCTGAATTATATAGTCTTCTTAACTTCTGAGAAAAATAAAATAAAAATTTACATATTTAGAAGGGTGCATGACAGAAATATGGAGGTTGAGAAAGAAATCCTGAGTCAAAGCTTATTTTTTAGGCCCAAAAGAAGAAATTCCAGATCAATGTGATTGAAATGTGGCACTCTGCGACAAATAATCTTAGCATGGCTGTAAACAGGCAATTGCTTCCTGCACCATACACCCAATTATATGGGAAAAACCGAAAATACCCTTAAAAAAATGGGGTACATATAAAATTACATTCTGGACCTCCTTTTCCAGAACACAATAATCTCTTCCAGATAATTTTTTCCGGAATGCATTGTTTTCAGTTCCGGATTTTTTTATCCGGAATAGGATTTTGATTTTCTTTTTCCGGATTTTTATATCCGAAACACAAAATCTCTTCCGGATTTATTTTTCTGGAATGCATTATTTTCAATTCCAAATTTTTATTTCCGAAATAAAGGATATTTTCGGAATTTTTGTAATTATGTTAGGTGCAGGTTCAAAAGTGTTGGGTGCAGGGAGCATTTGCCTTGTAAATATCACATTCAAACCCTACTCTTCCACTGTGTTCCTATTAGCCCTTTAGGAGTGGTCACAAGGTTCATTTTCTTTTTTTTGTAATGCTAATTTTTAGTATTATTAAATTATAATATTATTATATTTTTTTAATATTTATACAATATTAATTTTTTTACATATTATTCTATTAATATTATGTTAATTTTCCTAAAAAAATATTAATTTAGATTTAAAATTTAATTTATTTATAAAAAATATTAATCTGGATTGGATTTGGAATTATAAAAAATCAATTTGTTTTATAAAAATATATGGATTTAAATTTAAAAATTAATCTAAATATTTAAATTTAAATTATAAAAATTTAATTTGTTTTTATAAAAAAATAGATTTGAATTTAAAGTCTAATGCAAATATTTAAATTTATATTAGATTTGGATTGAACACCCTTGTTGAACAAGGTGCTTTGATGTCTCAAAATTCAAGAGTAATGTTGGTTTTTTTTTTGTGTAGTAATCTTTGAATTGTTAATTCACTCTTTATGATGATCCAAAGTTAATTGAATCTTAATTATTTTAAAAAAATATGTGTTTTCTAAAGAGTGTGAAAATTCAACTTGTTAAAATGTCAATTTAACCGGTTGTTTACACTTAGTGGATTTTAAAAAGAATTTGAAAAGTTTGACTTTGTTGTCAAACAAATTCAATCGATTGTTTCGGAAAATTAAATTGATTGTTTCGAAAATACAATCCATTGATTTTCTGAAAACCTCAACAAAATTTTGTTAAGTTGGTTAAACTGTTTTTTAATGATCCTAATAGCTTTTGGTTCTTGAATTAAAAGTCTTGACCATTTGATTGAAGTATAAAAATGTTGTTTTACGCTCCCAAGCATTAACTAAGTAAGAAAGATCAATCAAAAAGAGTTTTCAAGATTTCAGAGAGCTTTTGCATCATCTCAAGTGTGAAATAAGATTGGGTCTTATATTCTGAACTTGAATCTTCGATTTACCCAAGTGTATTATATTCCTTCTTCCTCAATCATTGTATTTCTGTGTGATTTGGTGTGGTGCAGTTTTAGAGGGTTATTCTGAAAACTGTGTGTGTTTTACCAAAGGTGGTGTGTGTTCTTAAAGGGTTCAAGATCATCACTTTGGTGTGTGTTGTGTAATCTAGATTTGATTACATAGTGAATTCTCAGTGGTTAGCTGAGGACTAGATGTAGCTCTTGGTTAAAAGTGAACTAGTATAAATATCTTGGGTGAATCTCTTAAGTTAAAGACAAGCAATAAAACTACAGTCGCCAAAATGTTTCCAATGTTAACACTAAAGCCTTTAATCTCTATGTGTCGCAAGAACACTTTTTATCTTCCATAACTATCCTAAAGAGTGCATAACTTTTGTATTTATCGTAAGACTTAACTTCTCTTTCTAGTGAGAAACCTTGGTTGGCAATTTAGGAGAACCAACCAAACAATGGTCTAATGACCTTGTTTTGAAGGAATAGGGCAACAACCAAACAAGCCATATATTCTTCATATTTTGTGTTTGTGTTTATGTAAGCATGAAGGCTTTTCATTGTAAAACAACATGCAAACATGAAATACAAGAGTCATGGGCTTTCTATCTAATTGTGACTTAAGAGGTAAATTCTCAATCTTAAATTCTTATTTTGAGTTAGTTTTCTAAATTGAAGTGATTGTCTTTTAGCACTTATCTTCATCTTGAGAAAGTAGATTAATCTTTTATCTTTTCCATGGCTGTATTTTTCTTGTTTTATTCTTATGAATTAAACATTTACCCCTGTTGTATCACTTGATTAAATTCATGTCTAATGATAAAATTATATGATTTTGTATATGATTTAATTTCGATCTAATACTTTGATTTTCATGAATATTGTTCATTATTTTTCTATAAAATTTAATTGTTTTTTGAGTTATAAGTTTCAAACTTCATGATCGAGAGCCATCCAAGTTCATTTAAGGAAGTTTATCTAAAGAGGTATCAATAGTTACGAATCATGTTTGATGGATTTACCTTCTAATTCTCAACTTAAGATTTATCATAATGAGTTTACTTATCATCTTTTAATACAAAAGAAATAAGACTAGTGATTTTCATATAATATTATAACCAAAATTATTTTATCACTTTAGCACATCTTCCAAAAATTACCTTTTAATAGAAAGCTATTAAAGATATAAATGTCAATTAAACTTGCATATGTAGGATTTGATCTATCTCTCACACACTTTAAGTCATGTGCATGTGTATATTAATTGACCATTTTTTTACATTCATAAAAATTAAATTCTTTAAATAAATTTATCCATATATTAAAATTATTAATAAACATTATAAGTAAGATACAAATGTATTATCTTGCTTGTATATTCAATTTTTTTGTTATGTTATGTAATTACATTAATGTTATATACTTATTTAAATAAAATATATGCAATTCATAATTTGAATAAAAATAATAATTGAATGAGAATATATATTACACATAGGAAGAAGAAAAACAAAACTGTTCAATTATTATTAAGAAAGGTAATTTATATTTACTATTTTTTCTTACTATTTACTATTTCTTGCCTAGATTTTTTTTTTTTCAAATATATAATAGAAACATTATTGGGCCATTTGCATAACTGAAAGCCCAATGCCATTGACATGGGCGGCGCTAACCCTAACAGTACAGTAAGCATGTCTATAAATATGACATCCAAAGTTTCTTCTCAGTGAATCGGTTGTTTAGGGTTGGCCTCACAGCGGAGTGGCACACTCTCTGTTATTGCTTCATGTTCATGTATTCGGTAGCTTCTGATTCTGTTCACAATGGTTGTTATTTTGTGCTTAATTTTATGAATGTTGGCTTGATAGAGAATGGAGATGCGAAAATACCCTGTGAGGAGGATCTCCCTTCATTGATAGGAAGTGCCGTATGACACTCTAAACGCAGCGCTGATCAAAGGACTTGTTCTTTGTGGTTCTGTGTGTGTGATTTGGAACGGGTCTCTGAGGGTTTTCTTATTATTTATTAATTATTATTGGTTTTCTAGGGTTAGGTCCGATGCCACGTCTCTGGTAGCTTCAATTTGGCAGTGACCAGTGATGCTATGATTGGACCAAAAGCAAAAGGGAATTTCCTTTGTTTCGCATCTTGATAGGAATCTGTGGATCTCATACTTATGATCTGCGGAGCCGTTTTGTGCGATTACATTTTTATTGTTTGTTTGAACATTATGTCATTCGTTTTTAGTGTGATGAAGCCGATGATGATTTAGTTTAATTGGAATTACCGTCTGATATTTGATGACAATTTCTGGCTAACTGAGGCTTGTCATCTGTTTTTGGAATTTTACTGAAATATTGTTAAGTTTTATCCTTTGTACTCGGTTGACACCGAGTGGGTATTTAGACCCCCTAACTATCCTGAACACTGGTGGTCTCAGAATTCATTTGGTGTGGACTGATATGAGTGAACTCATTATATTCAACCGAGGATAAACAGGTCCAAAATAGTGAATTAATAGTGAATAATAATAATAGTGAATCCATAATAATCATAATCATATAAATAATTACGAGTTTTTAAAATAAATTAATATATTATTATTATATATTGTACTGAATATTAAATACTAAGATTTTACTTTTTTATGTATTGAAGTGCCGGAATAACTTTTGTAGATAACAAGGAAAGTGTCGGAATAATTTTTTGCAGGAAAGTGGTCACTATGGAGGAAGAAAATACTTAATTTTCCATTTTTGCTTCCCCCTTGGTATGCAGACGCAAATTAGCATAGAAATATGCATTGTAGAAGTCTTAAAATTCACATATTTGAAGTCAATTTTATGCACCGCCTTTAATTGGTTTTGGGATACCTTGTTGTAACACTTGTTAGACTCATAAATGTTTTTTTTTGGTTTTATTTTAGAAAAATAGTAAAGTATAATATTAAAGATATTTTTTTTTTGAGAAAAAACAGACTTATTTTTTTATTTATTTAAAAGAACATTAATAAAGTATAATATTAAAGATATTTTTCTTTTGGAAAAAAACAGGCTTATTCAAAATCAAATATGATATCAAAGACTATATTGAGTTCTTATCTAATCAATGAAACCAATGAAAATAACAATGTAATCAAATCTAAATTACAAAACACACATAAAAAATGATAAACTCCTCAAGACAGTTTTTAGAAACTTACACTTCAATACAAAATTACAATGTTTAAAGAAGAAGAGGAATAGAATACATACACTTCAATATAGAAATACAATGTTTGAGAAAGAAGAGGAATAGAATACATCACTTCAATACATAAATATAATGTTTGAGGAATAAGAAGAATAGAATACACCTTGTAAATCAAAACTTAAAAGTTCAAAAATACAAAATTCAATGTATGACCTAAATCCTAAATTAATTGGTCAAACGCAGTTAAACCAAAAACAATTGAAATCATTTAAAAACAAAGTTAAGTTTTTTCCAAATCATTTTAAAAATCACTTAATGTCAAACAACATGTTCATTCGATATTTTGAAATTTCACATCCTTTTAGAAAATCCATCTTTTCAAATGGATAAAGATTCAAATGAACTTAGATTATCTTCACCTATGCAATTTATAAATTCTTGTTTTAATGAGGTATTTGGATTTCCAATTTAGAATAACAACTTGCACATTACATACCGGTCCAAGAATTACATTTGTGTTGGAACTATACCATCGCACGAATGATGCAATATCACTGGTATCAAGGTCCTCTTATTCATCCATTACAAATCATTTTGTCGAAAAATGAATGGTGTGTGAAGTTCAACTTAGAAGATAGGAAAATGACCAAGTGCTTATAAGATATGAGATTGACGAATGGTGATAAGCTTATATTGTCATGAATTGGTATTAAATTATTACTACTTTATTAAGAATTAATGACCTCTTTCAGTTAAGTGTATGAATTGATATTAAATTATTATTTTATTAAAAATAAAAAATTAACCTTTTTCAATGAAGTAAATGAATTGATATTAAATTATCATTATTTCATTAACCATCAAAGGAAAAGCGTGTGAATTAGTATTAAATTATTATTATTTTATTAAAAATTAATCAAATTTTTCTAGTGAGGCATATGATGCACATTTCTATTTACATTTTGAAGTGGAACATGTCACAAGGTTGGTAGGTGAGAGCATTAACTTACATTAATTACTTTGAAGTACCATGATTTGAAAAGACAAAGACAAGGCAAAATGGTTTGTAGCTAGAATGATTTTTCCATTAAGAGTTTTTCTTATTACATACCTACAAGAAAGTCATCTCCAACGTTGCATTGAATGTAAAACTCATCTCTAATGGCTGCCTTGAATGGTTTTGACTAATTTTTCACCTGCACATTCAATACCGACCACGTGAAGTCATGGTTTGTCATAGTTTTTCTTTCATTTATTAGGATTCTCATATTTCACTAATACTTCATATTTTTCAAGGCAGTGTGGCATACAATTTTTTTTTACTGTCCAAAACATGTTTTTTTTTACTTTGAATACCACACAATATGGGTCGTCTTCTTTTATTTAGTAAATAATGTATATTAATATTTACATACAATGATCTTTTTTATAATGCAGACTATGAACGAAATGGAAAATATTTGCTTTGATGAGATTCCGTTGTTTGAAGAATATGAGAGTTTTAATGTATTTAATAATAAAAGAATTAAAAATGATGATGATTTGGTTGCTACAGTGGGTATGTATTTTGACAATGTTAAAAAAATTTATCGACAAGATGTCATTTCAAAGGATTTTACCATTAGAACACAAAGTTCTAAGAAAGGATCGGACAAAGAGCTAAGGTACTTCATATTGGTGTGTGCCAGAGCCGAAAAATATGTCTCGCTTATTCTGAACGAAGTTAATACCCAACCAACTCAAAAGAATGTGTCCAACTCGAATAACTATTGGGATAAAAAATGAAAAGTGATATATTATGCATGTGCACCTAGAACACTCACATGACCTTAACCCAAGAAAGTCACGATTGTTTAAGGGTAATAGAAGAATCAAATTAAACACAAAGAGGGCTTTTGATATCAATGGCGATGTTGGGTACGAATTAACAAGAGTTTTCGGTCGTTTGTTTTTTCATCTGGTGGTTATGATAATCTAGAATTTGTTGAACAATATGTGTGAAACTTTGTCGGGAAACAAAGGAGATCTTTGGAAAAGGAAAGAGACGAGAAAACACTCTTAATTCATTTCTCTCGTATGAGGGAGTTTAATCACCAATTTTTCTTTGACATTTATTTGGACATTAATAACTACATTCATCATATCTTTTGGGCAGATGCACGAAGCCGGGTAGCGTGGGAAAGCTTTGGGGATGTTCTATGTTTTGATACTACATATTTGATTAATAAACATGACATGCCATTTGTACCATTTAATTGTGTTAATCATCATGGACAATCTATTTTGTTGGGTTGTGGACTACTATCTTTAGAAGACACAAATGGTTGTTTGACTTTTTCAAACTTGACTGTGACGTATGTCAAATAGGTCACTTTAAAACATTGTAACTGACCAATACAAGACAATGAAAAATGCAATTGAAATTGTATTTCCTAATGCAAGTCACTGGTGGTACTTATGACACCTCATGAAGAAAATACTTAAGAAGCTGGAGGGGTATGTTCAATATAAAGAAATCAAACGTGCAACAAGATCATAATGTATGAGTCCACCAATGTTGATCAATTTTCTTCTATTTCAATAATATTTAAATTCACTATAATTTTATAAATATTTAAAAATGAAAATAGTGTTATTTGAGAAGAAAAAAAGTCAAAAACAGTGTTAGATAAGAAAATAAAAACAAAAAAGTGTTGGATAAAGAAATAGAAGTATTTGAGAAAAAAAGTCGCTTCATGATGCAAATTCATTGCACCTAAGAGCTTGGTTGGATAGCGTGATTCTTGTGAACTGTGAACTCTAAAGACGTTAAAAATTTGACAATTACCCGAACTTGTTATTTAAATTTTATAACTAAGAACAGTCACAAGTAACCTTGGTGAATACATGCAAATTGATATTTTAGAATCCAAACTATGTGGATTTCATTGCAGGTTCTCATGTTACAATATAAAATTGAAAAGAAGGATCGGGAAATCCAAAGACTAACTAAGAAGAGCCCTTCAACTGGAAATTTTGGAGGATGGTGGATTAGATGCAGCACATAACAAAAATGACAACAATAAGACTGGGATACCGCAAACTAATTTGACATGATAGTTTTCTATACGAAACAAATTTTTTTCATTTTTTTACAATTGTATATTAGATCATTAACTGTTAATAGTCATGAGGATGCTCTGCTTTAAATGGAAAATATAGTCCTCGCAGTTGAAGATGGTATACTACATTTCAATACTTTCTTCTTGTATTTGGTTTAGGGTTTAGGTTTTGTATTTTTAAAATACGTTTTCTAAATAAAATTGAATATATGGGCAATAAATAGCTCTCTTTAGACCCTACACTATATGAGTCAGTTTCAACGAGACCATCCCAAACCTGCAGTGCCAACATTTCCAACTGGTTGAATAGGTTCCACCAAGCCCTTCGTAGAACTTCCAAGCCCCTCGCCCTGCACAAATCATACAAAATAGTTATTCTACAATCATAAACCCGAACAATTCGACAAATATGAGATACGACTTGGCGTTGCTATTCATGGCTTAATGGTGTGATGAGAAAAGTTCCTGAACAAGGTAACACTATTTTATGATGGGTAGTGTAATTATAGAAAGTCATGTAAAAATCATATTTGAACTGATTTTTAATAATTGACGATTGGATATATTATTCCTTTGTTGGTGTATGAAAATTAAACTTTTATTTTACACAAGGGGTTGTGTGGCTCATTACAAGACCTACTACATTATTAAATTCAAATACACCGGTCTTCCTCATGGCGTGGTGCCTTTTGAGCTGTAAGTTTGTGGCATAGGAAAAACTGAAATTATAATGAAAATTCTGAAGATTTAAGAAAAATTAAAAAAAAAAAAAAAAGTAATTTGATGATAAGTATGAAGATACCTCCTTCCAACCCATGCTTTTTAGAAGCTTTCTGGCATAACTACCTGCTCCAAATGACATCTCCAAGGCCTCTGATGCAGCTTCTTGAGGACAACCAGCATCAGGTGAAGATGGCGTATTATAAACATCTGGCAGATTCTTCTGTCCTGGACCCATGCCGAAGCCACCATGCAATATTCTTCTTTCAGCAGCCCTATCTCTGTATGGATGTTTTATTTGCTGGCAGAGCAAACAAAAAAATGAGTTCAAGGTTAAGAGATTCTGGAGATATCCTTACATGTGATCAATTGTTCTATAGAAAGGGTGATCATGGAAGTGAAAGACAAGTTTAGAACCCTTATCTCTAAGTCGTCATATTCTCTCTTTCCTATTCGATCCCTTCAACTTCCCTAACCCACAACACTTACTGAAGTACTCACTTTCCACTCAGTTATGTGAAAGGAAAATTTATAAGCCATGGCCTCACTTGTTATATATACTACTTATGCCATCCTAATTGCTTTCCCAAGATGTTGAGCATTCATTTATCTATTATAAAATGCAGCTATTTGTTTGATTTCAACATCAGACTACACACCTTACATGCAGAGGGATGACTCGGTAACGCAGACAAATCCTTCTCTACAGGTATTTCATCTGAAACTGAAGCAGAGCTTTCACTGGACTTGGAGAGATGAGTGATTTTTCTACTAGGTGATAGCTGGGGAAAATCCCAATGTTTTGTTGGATTCGAAGAATCATAAGTTGATAATGAAGCCATATATTTTGCACTAGGATTTCGCAATCTGTACACTTGTCCTGATAAAAGAACATGATAAGCAAACGTATTTAGTCAAGGGGGTATTTCTAGCTCTATCACTTTACTGAAAATTCCAATACTGCTTCATTTTAAAACTACTCACTCATCCATCATTTCAAAATGAATTTTATGACAGGTTGTTTAGGAAAGATATACAAGCAAGAAAGTTTTAAGTTTTTGAATTACATGTTAGCAAATCTCTCCATTATAATTTTTTTAATAATTATATATCCTGATTATGGATGACAACAAAATTCATACTTGTAGATATCCACGTGTAACATCTATAATGAATATCAAACGAGTACATCTAAGGATACCAGCAAATACCAGATAATGGGTATGAGTATTTTAATTATCCGCCTATTAATGGGACAGGTATGGGTATCACAGTATTCAACCAGCATATATCCACTACTTGTTAGAGGAAAACATTAAGAATTGAAAAATGGTAATAATTTGATTATACATATTTATGTTTTTATTTAGACCTGTAAAATTAAAATTATTTTTAAAGAGATTAATTTTATTTATATTTTAAATAAATAATAATAATCTTAGTAAAAAATTTAAGAAAAATAAAAATAAAAAAGAATCCATGGATATCGACTGGTGTAGAATAATCCACAGGATACCTGACGAATAATAGGTTGGATATTTTACACAGAGCGGGTAGAAGATAGCTACTATACGTTGCTGCGGGCAGCTGTTGTCATCCCTACTCATGACACGGTGTGTAATAAGTACTAACAAGTACTAGAGTAAAATGCAAACCTGTTCTAACTCGTACCAGATCAAAATGTGCTTCACAGATGGGAGCAGATCTTAATTTCCCTCCACTAGAAGGGATAGATGGATGTTGTTTTGCAGACCGTTTCACCAATCTTCCAACCAACCTTGCCACTTTATCTTTTTCATCTCTTTTGGATCTCGTAACCATTTCCCAATCCCACAAGTCCGCAATTGGAACCTCTAAAACCAAATCTTTCCCTGATTCAGTAACTTGACCATATTGAGCCCGCCATTTCTCTTCATCCAACAACATATCTGTAAAGATAGATCAAGTCTATTTAGGAGATAGATCAAGTCTATTTAAGAGATAGGTCAAGTCTATTTAATACCTTCATCTATGGTACTTCTATCAACTATGTCACATTCATCCTCCATGTCCGGGATCCACTCACCCTCTTCCAGTTCATAAGAGTTGTTGTAAGCTACACCTTCATCTACAATACTTTTAGTATCAGCTAAGCCATTTTCACCCACTTGGTTTGGGTTCCACTCACCTTCCACTTCATAAGTTTTGCTGTGAGCTATACATTCAGGAAACAAATTCATTCACGAGCTGTATTAGTTACCACGTAACAAAAAATGATAGAAGTTACGTACACACCATCAGCTGCTAACGAGTCATATCTATCATCTGTTTCCAGTGGCATTGTCACTCCATCTGCTTCACTTACTGCTATATTCTTGTAGCCAGACAAGTAAAGATCAATAAGTGTGTCCTCTAACCTGTTAGTAGGCAAATTGAATAATTTATGTACAAAAAGTTTGAAGGTAAAAATCATCAGTGGAGTAAGGATGTGCAAGGTGGATACCATTCTGATGGTGGTGGAGGTGGCTTTTCACAAGTCGGACTACTCGCAGAATTTGTAGCATCTATTTCAAAGGCAGACACTTAAATAAATTAAGTTACTCATATTAACTACTGCTGCATATCTGAAACACCAAAATGTTCGAAGAGTAGTGGAAAACCAATTGTCTATAACATTAATACAAATAAGTACAAATATTGGGGATTTGACAAGGCCGTGCTTGGTAGCAACCCCCTGTCCCTGCATACTGCAGACCTATCATCATTATACTATAATATTGTTGACAAGTTAATGCAAATACAGAAACACAGTTGCAAGTTCATATACTTACCATCAAGTGCTTCATTAGCCTGGGTTATTGTCTGTTGGTTGGTGTCAGATATACTTTCAAGAAAGGAAATATAATCCTCGTTGGTGTTACCATCATATATTTGTTGAGGACTTTCTGTGGTAGTTTCCTTGTATAGACATGTGTCTGCACTATCGTCCTAAGATATAACAAGCAAAAAAAACTAAATTTCTAACATAAAATGAGATTGATTTAAGAATTTATCTGTGGAAAATAAAATGTTAAATTGATTACATAGAAGTCCAACTCCAAAACTACCTTATTGGTATCTAAAAGTACATAATTCCCATCCTCAAATTTGTAATAAGCACCATCTCTGCTGCTATAGTACCAGCCAGCATTAGGGTCATGGTAAAATCCACTACTGCACAGAGTTAAATACATTTCCCCCAACGAATAAAGAGGGAGAAAAAAGTTAACGACAACAAATTTATACCAACAAAACAAAACAGAAGTAGCTCATTATATTCATAATTTACATCAGTATATACAATCAGATGCGAACCTAATAAAAAATCGAAAGGTCTGAGGTTGGAGGGCGTGGAATCATCAAATAAGTCACTCTTATGTTTGATTAGGATATTGAAAAGAAAAAGCTCATTCCCAATCCCATTTAGTTTCATCTCAAAAATCATAAATTATTCTCCATCATACATTCTTTTCGTCAATTATAACACACCGAACATAAGAACGAAGAAAGGTAGAGTAATCATTTCATTAATATTCATATCAAACAGAGTCGTAGGAGCTGACCATTCTGTTTTCATTCTATCCACATCAATCATTTAGGGTATTAAAACAAAGAAGGAAATAAAAAACGCTAATTTGAACAAAATGAAAGCTTAGGCTTCACGCAATATGTTCAGAGGCTCAGCAGATATAAAGAAGCACAACAACATGATGAAATTTTAACGTTCCAAATGTACTAATTACTACAAATTAAACTGAATGAAAGAATGAATAACCATAGCTTGTAGCAATTCCGTACAATGAATAATTAAAATGTGAACATGGCAGTGTTAAGGATTAAGAGCAAACAGAATAATGATTGATTGGTGAGAAATGTTTCGAAATTGGGATCGAAAGGAAAACCTAGCGTGGAAGTAAAGTTGTGATTTGTCATCCCAAACAAAGGTAGAATCGCTATTTTCACGATTTTCAGAATCTGCGTCCATAGCTTCTGCACTTCGATTGCTGAATCTCTCGTCGGCGTTGGAATCTCCACACCACCTTCTTCATGCTTCGCGGCACAGCCCAATATTCCTCTTCTCAAATTGTACATTAATTTTTTAATTAAAATGTATAACCAATCAATTTTTAATTAAATTGAAATCATAAAAATTTATGGCACATATGAACTATTAACCTTTTTACTGTTTTATGTCATTTTTCAAAATTTAACTTTTTTCAAATATATAGAACATTTTGAACTTTTTAATTTTATAAAAAAAAATCTTTTGACTATTGCTAATACAGAAACTTATAATGGTAATCAATTATTAATTAATATATATAAAATTTTAAAACAATTAATAAAAATAAATGTGTTGATCATATATAATAATTTATAATTGAATGATAGCTTAAAATGTTTTGATATTATCGGAGTATTTTAATTAATTTCTTTAGTTATTTAAAACTCTTCCAAAATTATAATGTCGGAAAGTAATCCTAAATCATTCTAAGAAAAATCTATTGCAAAAATGTTTTGAAAATGGTAGTATGATTAGTAAAACAAAAAAATAAAATAAATGTGATTACAATCTTATATTAGTCCAATAATATATTTACACGAATAATTTATTCTATTAAAAAAATTAACATCAATTAAATATGTCGTTTAGTTTAAAAAACGGACTTAACCGTTACTATTCTTATTTTCTTATTAACTTATCCATGTAGAGTTTAACATCATAAAATTATCATAAAGTCGAATTAATATAACTGTAAGAATAACTATCACTAAAATTATTAAAGTAGGTTCCTTTAAATTAATTCTAAAAAATTCTCATCCAATATTTAGCAACACTTGTGACTACTAGCAAAATCATGATCTTCTAAAAATAAAATAAAATTATCCTCCACAAAACCATTTTTTCCTAATTGTATAGTGATATTTTAGAAAATAACAAAAAAAACTGTCACATGGATACATAGAATCAAAGAGAAACAAAAACAAGGTCACTAGTTAACAAAAAAAACCTATGTGCCATGGATACATAGAACTTGAATTTGAAAAATGGAAACGTGACTAAATAAATAAAAAAATCATATTAAATAAAAATTCAAATTAGGGTTTATAACAAGCTGAAACTTCAAAAGTAACATCATTAAATACATTTTGATTTCTTTTTTCTTTCAAGTGATGAGTGAAATGTCACTATATATATACTTTATATGTTTTATTTTCTTTTTATGTGTTATTAAGGGAATGAAATTTTATATATATATATATAAAATGGATTCTCCTCTTATCTAATTTTTTTTTACATAATTACATATAAGGTGATGAAGGGTGTAAAAAAGAATGACATATATATCTAACAAGGTGTCGTAATATCTAAATTAACGCTTACTATTGAGAATATCATTTTTTTTAAGACTCAGATATGCAATAAAGGCAAAAATGGCTTAGGTGAGTTGCATAAGCAAAACTTGTTTGTCAATGATAACCTTTATATATACTAATACATTTTATGTATACTAGGATGGAGACACAACTTATTCTTTGACCTTCATTAAGGATCAACCTCTTGAATCCAACATCAATAGACACTTGCTATGAATATCAAAATCTCATTAAATCCACAAAAAAATCTTTAGTTTGGTAAGTACCTATCAAATTTCTAGTATGTTTTAGACCAAGATTAATTAGTTATTTGTCCTTAATCATATTATGGAAACAATTAGTTACAACAAGCATGTTGCAACTAATATGATCAAATATCACATACCCAAATTTGTGTATAAAGCTTCGATAAATCCAACTCATTTATCATAAAGAGAGATACATGTGTTATCTTTTAACTCAATGCATCAACAACCATGTTAAATTTACCTAGATTGTAGCTCAACTGGAAATCATAGTCTTTCATAAATCTCATTCATCGCTTTTATTTCATATTTAACTTCATTTGTTCAAACAAATATTTCAAACTCTTATGATCAATAAACTCATAAAATATAACACCATACACATAATGTGTCATAGTCTTCAGAGCACACACCACACAATAAATAATTATAAAACATGAATGAAATAATTTTTCTCATGTACCTTTAAATGACAATAAACATATGCAATTATTTTCTTTTCTTGCATTAGCGCACATCCCGAAACCTGATCAAATGTATCATATTAATTTCAAAGGATTTACTTGGATAAGGAACAATCAACATTGTTGCACTAGTTAATCTTTGCTTTTAAGTTATAGAAACTTTTGTTTCACACCTCTTTGTCCATATAAAGGTTGATCCATGTAAGTCAATTGAGTCAAAGGAACTATTATTTTGGAGAAACATTCAATTTGATGAATTGTTTCCCCAACAAATCTTCAAAATTGCCTACTTAGTTGGTGTCATCCTATGTAGAGAAATTTACATAAGAACTTTATTTTTCTCTAAGGTGAAAACTATGAAATCTTATATAGAAAAAACATTTATATATTCTTACACAACAAACATATTTATTATTTGACCACTATTACTAACCATTTTCTAAGCCAACAATATATAATATTATGCACCACCCTTTGCTTATGAAATTATTGTGTTTAACTATTATTTTTCTCTTAAAATTAAAAAATATCAAATCCTTATAACTCAAATCTATTAGAGTAGGATTGACATATAATCAATCCATACCTAAGATAATGTCCAAGTTCTTTAAAGGTTGCAAATCATATTTACTTTAAGTTTAGTTTGCCAATAAGCATAAAACACTTTAGATAAATTAAGGAAATAACTACTATTCTCAATATTGGTGTGGATACCAACATATCACATAATAACTTACTCAAAGGGAGTTGCAATATTTCAACACACAAACTAGAATCATATAATACTCTCAATGTTGAACTTAAGATTAAAACATTTACCTAGTACTAGGTTTTTTAGATTATGAAGCCTCAACTTAACTGATAGCAAATGCTTGCCTTGCTCACCACTTTTTGGTTTCTATTACACTATTCTGGAAGAAATAAATCCTTTCTTAAACCTACAATTTTTGGTCAAATGACATGACTTATAATATTTGAAGTAAATCATTAAAGAAGAAAATTGTAAACAATCTCTAATCATATGTTGGCCACCATATCTAAAGCACTTAAGGGAGGATTTCTAATGAGACTTCAATCTACTCTTTCTAGATGAATGAGATCCAAATATATGGTTTCTTTTATTAAGCTTTCTTATTGCCACTTAAGAAACCACCTATGTTAACTCTGATCACTTTGTAACCTTAGAATTTTTTTTCACTAAAGTGAGAAACTCTTTGATAGATTAGGGAATCACAACTTCCTCTATCTCTTGGCCTCATTCTCAACTTAATTTTTCTACACCATCAAGCCTTATATATAATTTGTGGAGAATTTGATTGGGTGTTTAATGATAGTAACATACAACAATGAGATAATAATATTAATGATCATAATTAAAAAAGATTTTAATAATTATTTACATTTTTATCGTGTTATATTATTCTAACAAGTTAAAATTTAATATTTATATTAATTTTAATTTTATATGTATTTTTAAAAATATATGTATTATTATTTTTCATATTTGATATGTATAATTTATAATTTAAATGAAAATAACGATGAAGGAACAATTAGGTTACATATTTATGGATAGGAGAATAAAAGAATAAATGTAATTATATTATAAAATAGTAGAAATGTGTGTATAGCTATTTTAATGGATGGGCAGTAAAAACAATAATTATGAGTTTAAAATATTATAATTTTAAAACATAATTAGAGATAAAATATTTAGGTAAAATGGATATATTTCATTATGTATTGCGATAAACAATTATCTAAAAATAATTTTTTATAATTATTTTTTCCTAAACATTTTCTTGCCAAGAATATTTGTTCAAATATATAATTAAAGATTTTTTTTTACATCTCCATAATTTTAAAAAGACCATTTTATCCTTAAAAAATATGACTTCTAAATTATCTATTCATGATTTCCATATCAGAATCTTTAGAACAAAATTTTTGGAACATAATTTCTAGAATTTGATTTTTAGAATTTATGAGATGCATCCTCCATAACAAGTTTTATGGAACAAGATTTCCATAACAATTTTTTTTACTTTTTGAAATATTTTTTTTGGAACATATGAGATGGTTTCAAAATATAAATTTTAAAATATTTTTCTTTAACAAACTTTTCATAACATATATAATATAGTTTCCAATGAACTTTCTATAATATGTCTCTCTGTCTTTGTTTTTTCTTCCTTTCAAAGAGGATAGTGATGAAGAATGGAGGTGTAAAGGAAGAAGAAAGAACAAAAAAAAAAAACTCTGCAATTATTATTAGGAAAGATGTAATTTATATTTACTATTTTTTTCTTATTTTTTGGTATTTCTTACTTCAAATAAAGTAGAGATATATATTATTTCATTAATTTTTTTTTTTACAATTAATTTTCCCTAATTCTTGCCTAGAATATTTGTTTTCCAAATATATAATTAAAACATTCTTGGGCCATTTGCATAACTGAAAGCCCAATGCCATTAACATGGGCGGCTCTAACCCTAACAGTTCAGTTAACATGTCTATAAATGTGATATCCAAAGCCCTTTCTCAGTGTGTTCGGTTGTTTAGGGTTGGCCTCACAGCGGAGTTACACACTCTCTGTTACTGCTTCATGTATTTGGTAGCTTCTGATTCTGTTCACCATAGTTATTATTTTGTGCTTAATTTTATGAATGTTGGATTGATAGAGAACGGAGATGCGAAAATACCCTGTGAGGAGGATCTCCCTTCATTGATAGGAAGTGCCGTATGACACTCTAAACGCAGCGCCGATCAAAGGACTTGTTCTTTGTGGTTCTGTGTGTGTGATTTGGAACGGGTCTCTGAGGGTTTTCTTATTATTTATTAATTATTATTGTTTAATTTTATTATTCAATTTTAATTTATTTTTCTAGTATTAGGTCCGATGCCACGTCTCTGGTAGCTTCAATTCGGCATTGACCAGTGATGCTATGATTGGACCAAAAGCAAAAGTGAATTTCGGTTGTTTCGCATCTTGATAGGAATCTGTGGATCTCATACTTATGATCTGCAGAGCCGTTTTGTGCGATTACATCTTTATTGTTTGTTTAACTTTATGTCGTTTGTTTATTGATGTTGTCATGCTTGCCACGAAGCCGATGATGATTTAGTTTAATTGGAATTACCGTCTGATATTTGATGACAAATTTGGCTGACTGAGGCTTACCCATATGCTTTTGGAATTTGGCTGAAAATTTGTTTTAAGATTAATCTTTTGGTTCATCCTCAGGATTTGATTTAATTGAAAACACATTACTTTTCACTTTTCTTATTTATTACCCATCTGTAAATACACAAGTTTGTGCTTAGATTAGCACTGAAACTCAGTCGTAAAGCAACAAACATACAAATACCCAAAATGTATATTATGGTATTCATTGTTACTGAATTGATGCTTAAAATGTCCTTATTTTTCACTTCTGTTTTCTCTTTTAGATACAAAAATTAGCGTTGAAAGTTGCATTGTAGAACTCTTATAATACATAACTTTGATATTAGTTTTTTTAGCTTGCCTTGAATTGATTTCAGTTTTTTGTTTTGGCTTTATAATCCCATGACTATTACACATGCTACTTGTTAACTTCTGTATCACTTTCAATAGTTCTGTGAATTTCCATACCAAACTGATTTGGTAAATGTTGTTTGGTCTGATTATAAAGTTTACACGTGTATGTGTATGCCAGGAGTACTTACGTAGTTGTGCTAATATTGAACATTTTAAAAATCAAATAAATGTTTTACTGTTTTGGTTGAAATTTGATACATCTGTTTTGTGGAGTGTAATATTGGAAACGGTTGGGGAATATACTTTTGTAGTTTACTGAACACAATGCCTACACCATTGCAGAAGCACATATAAGGACTGACGGAAATGTCATGGAAAGGATGTTACTTCTTTCCCCTTTCTCTTATTGTTATTAAAAGATTGGAGAATGTTCTGTTATGAAAATGCATCACTATTGTGATTTTAATAAACTAATGTACATGGTAAAACGAAAGAACATCGACATTTTCTAATGTGTCTTCCAAATACAAGAATGATAATAAAATTTGATCCTTCATTACAGCATAGGATATATTGAACTTTTGGAAGTTTAGGACTTGTTACTTGCAGATTCGAAATTGGATAATGTTTCTGAAAGTAGCATAATGAGATCTAATATCATCATGAGATCTTGAACAAGTTTCTATATCTTTTGATGGTTTCTTAAATTTTTGACTAACAATTTATTCTCCCCAGCTCTATAACAATTTTAACAAGAGGTACATCACAAATTTGTATCTCTATTGCAAAATGTTGTTGTTAGTGACACTAACCACTTTCTTGTGAGAGGTATTATGATATTTTTGGAAGATTAAAATTGAAATAACTTGTCTATAAAAGGAAAATTGGACTTTTCTTTAAAATTTTAACAGTAAATTATTGTCAAATTCAATATTTGCAATAAAAGGGGAACTATTTTAGATTTATTTATTGTGCCCTCATGAGGAAGTACCAATTTCTTGTTACATGGAAGAACATGAATTATGGCCCAATATTCTGATGAATAAAGTCTAGGGGCGGTACAGCATAACAGACATTTTTGCCGCCTAATGTGGTGATAGTAGATGTCATATTATGCAGATGACATTTTTGCGGCCTAATGTGGTGGTAGTAGATGTATTTATGATATAAATGTAGTAAAAATTATAAATGTTGTAATTTTTACTGTAAATTATGATAGTTATAAATGCTACTTAATATTTATGATAATCTTTATAACTGAAATAATCCAAATATTAAATATTTAATTTTATTTTTAATATTTATAATAATTTATTTAATTCTGTTTTATAATTTAATTTTATAATATTATTTAATTTCATATTATAATTAAATTTCAGTACACATTTTATAATATAATTAAATTATAACATAAACTAATTTCTTAATATAATTAAAATTGATAAATATAATAATCAAAAGATGACTTTTCGTTAAGGAAGAGAGTTGATAATGTCAAAATAATTCAAACGTAAAGTAAATTGTCAAAATATAATTTGTTTCATATTTGAACATATTACAATTAAAGTCATAATTCTAAATTCTAATCTTTCTTTGTGCTTCCACTTGATCCAATAATATTCTTTGTGCTTTCACTTCTAACATTCGGTGTCTAAAATAAATTAAAATGTGTTTAGAGTTAATTTCCAATTTTTTAAAAATAAATGAAAATAATATTATAACTTTTTTAGAACTGTAAACATAAATTCTTCCCAAATAAGACTTACAATGCAAACTAATGTAACTGCTAATATATCCATACACAACTATCAAAACAATGAATCAATATTACCTTTTTCAATTTTCCTTAGATAACAATAAAGACAATATAACTACGAAGAGTTTGAAACAACTCAAAAAATAGGCACATTGGTTTAAACCAATATGCACAAATGTGTTATTTGAAATTCCATAAACTTAATGCCTTTCACTTAGTCCTACTCTTAATCTAAAACTGAAAGTATATAGCCATATAAATAGTTAATCTGAAAGTGAAAGTATATAGCCATATAAATAGTTAATCTGAAACTGAAAGTATATAGTCATATAAACAATATAGTAACAGGAAGTTCACTATAAGTCATAATAATAATACTTTACCATAATCAAGTAATAGTCCATGTTTACTTAAGCACCCATCCTAATTCGTATATCTTTTTGAAAACCCTTTCTAATTAAAATTTAAAATCATATTAGCATGCTATTTCATTCAACCTCGAGTAAAAAAAAAATACTAAGCAGGTATAGATGGAAAGAGTTTCCATACCTTGCTGTAGCAACATACAGGAGGATATTTTTTAGGCTTCAAACACTGTTCGTTAAATACCCAACAAAAAAACAAAGAAATTGAAACATTTTTTAAGTTCTGGAAGAAAAAACAACCTATGACTTCGGAGGGTGGCCCTTCGTTGCGAAAACCGCCGTGTCCTCCACTGCCATGACCAAATCCACCTCTACCGCAACCGCCACCGTCACAGCCACTCTTGAAACCTCCACTGCTTTCACTCTTGAAACCTCCACCGCGCCCACGCTTCTAGTGGTCTAATTGTTTAGTGATAAGAGAATGCAACCACATAGTGTTGCCAAGACAACGTTCGAAGAGTTTAGGATTTTGGGGCATCGCTGCCGAAAATAGGTGTTTGAAGAGAGATGTATACTTCAAACACATTGTTATTACGGAGGGAACGAAATACGAGAGAGTTTTTATTTTGAAGGATAATTATGGTGGTTCTACATGTCACAATTCGAAGTGTCGTATTATACAACAAATTGTGACAATTTTTAATAATCGTCATATTATAACCGCCACCACATACACGTTTTTTTTTTGTGTGAATAGTGAATATGTGAGAAAGATATTCAAATTTATAACTGATACAATAATTACGAGAGAATTTCTATTATTTCAACGTAGATCCATCTTCAAGTGAGAAAGCATCTTAACTTTTTGTTTGTAGGAGACATGTCTAAATATGAAGAACAAAGGTTACAAAGAATTGCAGAAAATAAAGAAAAACTAGAGGTTTTGGGATTATCACATTTACCTTATTCTTTGAAAGTCCGAACTCAAAATACCAAGAGCAAGAAGGGAAAATAACAAGATGAAGAGCATGATGAAGAGTATAGATCCAAATAATTAGAAGAGTTTTAATATTCAAGTGAAGATGAAAAATACAATAATAGAATGATTTAAGAGCTGCAGGAAAAGATGGAGGAACCATATTACTACTTAATAGTTTTTCCGACCACATTCTTTTCATTATACAAGTATGAGGAATATACATTTGCTACACTTAGTTGTTGGCATTTTTCATCCCATTTCCCTTGTAATATTATATATCATTTTCCATATCTTGAATTTGACAATGTAGATTTATTTTTATTTTAGGTACTTAGTACACATCCATCTCCATTTTCAACAAGATTATATATCTATTATATATTACTATTTTCCCTGGTTGGAGGTGGTATTGACGGAGCATTATGAGCCAAAAGTGCATTTTCTTAATTTCAAAGTAAGTGGGATGAGTAAAAGCGTTAATCAAATTTGGGATTGTGTTGGATAGCGGTGGTAGATGAGTTGTGGAAACACAAAAATAAAAAGATCTTTAATAGTGATAGGATATATCATATTGGGAATTTTACTATGGTACAACTGAAAGTTTGGTCATTGGTAAACTTCAAAGCTTGTAGAGTAAGTTTTTCATATTCTAATTGGTGTTTTGAGTCTTTAATTTGTATGAAATTATTGATATGTGTTTGGTTTGTGTTTGAAACTTGTTGATGTCAATATTTTCTCTTATGTATATACTTTTTGATGGTTTCCCTAATCCTTAATCCTTTTATATTTAAACTTATGATCCTCATTAATACCTATTATTATTTCCACCTTGACTTTCATTTGTTCTTATTATTATGTTTTCTTCGCCATTAGGGTTTTCCTCCAACGTTCCATTCTCTAACACACTCTTTGTCGTTCTTATGTTTAGTTAACCTCCCTCGTTGTGCTCCTCTATGCCACTGTTAGTAATTATTTGTTGCACTTCTTAAACCCTCTCTTAATAATTGTTTGTTGCACAGATTTCATGTTGCCATCACTATTGATCACCATAGTTTAACCGGGGCCTATCTCTGCGGCAAAGCCACCGATGTAGCGTCTTTGTTTGGTTGCGATAATGCAAAATAGTTTAAGCTCCTGCACTCAAACAAATTTATTTTTTAATACCTTTGGCTATGGAGGAACACGATGAGGATTCATCATCTGTCTTCTTTCCCCATAACCCACAACAATACTTTGATGTCTCATTTAGTGGTGTTTCCACTTTTATCAATGTAGTAAAAAAGGCTTTAAAACGAACAAAAAGATTTCCCGAGGCGTGAGTAATCACTGTCCGTAAGGACTTATCCGCGGTGTATTGCGCAAGTCCCCCAGGATACAACAGGAACTTTCCGGTAATTTTCGAGGATCAGAACTAACAAGTTTCTCTTTAAAAGAGTAATACCATATAGAACCCAGAAATATTATAATATTAAAATAAAGAGGAGAGAGAAAGTGAAAAGTGGAAATTAGGAAAAGGAAGAAGATGGTGAACGAGTGGGTCTGAAGAAGATGAAGAGGTGTGTGAGAGAGATGCGATTTCTGAATGAGGGAAACCCTTGCTTATATAGGGAAAATGGTAGCAGCCCAAACGGCCACAACCCACGTTCCAGCAGTCATCTGCGGCACTACTCCAGGTCTCGGCTGCACAACCTCCCGAGAAGAACGGATTCTTCGAAGGTTCGAGTCTCACGCTTTGCCCTTGCACAGATCGTGAGTGAAGAGAGAAGAAACGTTTGCTCGAGGGTTTCCGTGAATCGTGCAACAAGAAAACTGAACCCTAGATTTTAGGTTTGTAAATCAAAACTGTTTTAGAATTCATGAATCAAAACCACTTCTCTGTTTTTGTTTTTGCAATATACACAGATAAATTCTGCCATTAATCTTGAACCTCGTACTCACTTTTTTTTTTCTCCTTCAATTGGTAGACGCATATGCAATCTCGCACACTCAACTTCCTTCCAATAGTCAATGTTTTTATCAATTGTTATTAGGGTGCCAATCGAGGCAACTACTTTCTCGAAGCATCCTGCTGCCCCATGGATATATCGTGATCTCTCCACATCTAACTCGTGTTCTTCTATTTCCTATGATAGTGTGTTTAAATAATCACGTGCATATAAGGACAATCTACCTATAAAAGATTACTCATCTTTAAATAATTTCATCAAAATCTTCACGAATATAACTAAGAACAATTTCAAACAGAAAAAAAAAACATATTTGAAAGTTGAAGACGGACTAATTATGTTTAAGATAACAAAAGATGAAGCTAGACAGTAGAGGATCACTCTTGTTGCACATGTCAAAAAGACAAATGTAAAATATAATAAAATAAACAAAAGAACTATACAAGCTCGCGGAAACATCTGGAATAGCAATGAGAGTTGTGGTTCCGTAATAGCAAGAATCAGTTAAGAAAATAAACAATATATTTTCTCACTATTCACTATCCTGCAAAAATTAAAGGGACCCACCCAACTCCCTTTAACCTTTTCTTTTAGCGGTTCACTTCCTCTTCCAGAAATGTGTATCCTACTAATTCCAATTTTCTCATACTCTATCATTCTTTTTCTTTTATTTCATCTTATTTTTTAATATGTATCCAGCAAGCTTTTTTCCATTCTATCTAGATAAGGAAGTAAGAACAAAACAAATTCGACATTTTCCACCCTGTTTTTCTTTTATCAAACTACACCATTAGAACTAGATAACTATTTTTGTAAAGATTAATGAAAGCATTGTAGCACTATATAACTATGCAGCATTGAAAAAACACATAACATATAAAGTGGCTTCACTATATAAACCCACCAACCCACGACACTCTAACCATGGCTCCAAGCTTAAGCAAAACAGTGCAACTAGGTTCGTTGGGTCTGCTCCACGACAATTCACCCATGTCCATAACCTTAAACGGATCCAACTTTCTCGCTAACGGCCACCCTTTTCTGACGGAAGTCCCACCCAACATTATGGCCACCCCTTCACCCTCGCTGTATTCCAAACCGACCGACACGGTGGTGGGTTGCTTCGTGGGGCTGCACGTGGACGAGCCCAGGAGCCGCCACGTGGTGCCTCTGGGGAAGCTGAGGGACATAAGGTTCATGAGCATATTCCGGTTCAAGGTGTGGTGGAGCACGCAGTGGGTGGGAAGCAACGGGCACGAGGTGGAACACGAAACCCAAATGATCCTTCTCGACAAGAATGACTCGCTGGGTCGCCCCTACGTGTTGTTGCTTCCCATCCTCCAAGGCTCCTTCCGAGCCTCCCTCCAACCTGGGTTAGATGACTACGTGGACGTTTGCGTGGAGAGCGGGTCCACACGTGTCACTGCCTCCAGCTTCGAGAGCTGCTTGTACGTCCACGTAGGCGATGATCCGTTTCGGTTAGTCAGAGAAGCAGCGAAGGTGGTTAGAATGCATTTGGGGAGTTTCAAGCTTCTGGAGGAGAAAACCGCGCCAGGTATATTAAATTTGATCGTGATGATAATTTAAAAAAAAAAGATTAAGTTAGTCATTGAATAATTTGATTATATTTTGCAGCGATTATAGAGAAGTTTGGTTGGTGTACGTGGGACGCGTTTTACCTGAAGGTGCATCCATCAGGGGTGTGGGAAGGGGTGAAGGGCCTTGTGGAGGGAGGGTGCCCTCCGGGGATGGTCCTAATAGACGATGGGTGGCAATCAATTTGTCACGATGAGGATCCCGTAACGGACCAAGAGGGTGTGAACCGAACCTCCGCAGGGGAGCAAATGCCGTGCAGGCTCGTGAAGTTCGAGGAGAATTACAAGTTCAGGGATTATCGCAGTGTGGAGGGGTGTGAGAAGGGTTTGGGCGCGTTCGTGAGGGATTTGAAGGAGGGGTTTAGGAGCGTGGAGCAGGTGTATGTTTGGCACGCGCTTTGTGGGTACTGGGGTGGTGTCAGACCTGAGGTTCCGGGCATGCCCGAGGCTAAGCTTGTTACTCCGAAGCTCTCGCAGGGGTTAAAAATGACAATGGAAGATTTAGCGGTGGATAAGATCGTGAATAACGGTGTGGGACTTGTGCCACCACACCTCGCTCACCGTTTGTACGAGGGGCTCCACTCGCGTTTGGAATCGGCGGGAATTGACGGCGTCAAAGTTGACGTTATACATGTAAGAAATATTGCCTCTAGAAATTATAATATACAACCAAAACTAATTATATAATAAAAACGTATGCATATTAAATCATTTTAAACATAAAAGTATTTTTGAAATACAATACTAAATAGGGTTGAATTAGTTAACTTCAGAGTTTTTTTTTTGTTTACATTGGAATGAAAGAAAATATTTTTAAAAATCCAAATAGACTAGTTCAGGTTTTGATTTAGCAGCAGCACTGAGTTGAATATTTTGTTATTGTATTTACGTTTAGTTTAATAGGAGCAACGATGTACATATACACACACTACTATTGTCGTAATTGCAGGGTTGAAACATGAAAGCCAAATTGTCTCAACTAGAAATGGTTTGTCATGAGATTGAGAAGGTTTCTCTTTCCATTGGCACTATTTCTTTCCTACTACATCTGGTAAGTATACGAGGACCTTGCCAAAATTAGTATCACAACTCATAAATTTTGGATACTTTCATTGGTGTATATTTATATTTTTGTACTACCAGCATGATATATTATACTCGGAACGGTTTAAAATCTTTTACGTTATGAAAATTTGGAAATAATTATGGTAAAACAAAATACACTTATTGTATGATCTATAATGAAATTATAGTATATAAAATCATTTAACATTTTCCATGCATAGACTATATTTTTTTCGAAATGAATAATTTAAAAGAAGGCGACTCACTCTTTTTCTTTTGTTAGGTTTGAGAATAAGTATTAAGCACAAAAATGTAGTTTTATGAAAGTAAAAGACTAAACAAAACATAGATATTTGTTTAGATGGTTTTGAAGTATAATATTTGGTGATTTGCACCTTGTAGTTGCTGGAAATGCTCTCTGAGGAATTCGGTGGGCGTGTTGAGTTAGCCAAAGATTATTACAAAGCACTCACTGCATCGGTGAAGAAGCATTTCAAAGGCAATGGAGTCATTGCAAGCATGGAGCATTGTAACGACTTCTTTCTCCTTGGCACTGAAACCATAGCCCTTGGTCGCGTAGGTAATACCACTTCAAATTCATCACATATTAGAAGATTATGTCTATATTTAGTTTTGCATCGGATCGATTCAAACGTGAATTCATGATTTGCTTCCAAGTTGAAACTCCACTTTTATATACAAATTGTGGATATCAGAGCTTAGACCTTGAACTAAACACGCACTATTTCTGAAACTTCTGAAATTGCTTTCATTTTTATATCCAAAAATTCTGAAACTTGATGAATAAACCTAAATTTTTCTACCCGTAACAACTGATTCATATAGGAGATGACTTTTGGTGCACTGATCCCTCTGGGGATCCAAATGGAACGTACTGGCTCCAAGGGTGTCACATGGTGCATTGTGCCTACAACAGCTTGTGGATGGGAAATTTTATTCACCCGGATTGGGACATGTTTCAATCTACTCACCCATGTGCTGAGTTCCATGCTGCTTCTAGAGCCATCTCTGGTGGACCCATTTACGTTAGTGATTGTGTTGGAAATCACAACTTCAAGTTGCTCAAGAGCCTCTCTTTACCTGATGGCTCCATCTTGCGTTGCCAACACTATGCACTCCCCACTCGAGACTCTTTGTTTGAAGACCCTTTACACGATGGGAAAACAATGCTCAAAATTTGGAATCTCAACAAAGTAAGCCACCCTTCTGAGTTTTATTGAATATATTTGACGTAAAAGTTTGTGGAGATCATGACACCCAGTTGAGTTTTATTAACTAATCATGATCGTAAACCATGTTATAATCCTTTTAAACTTGAAGAGACATATTATTTTTCAATCATATATCATGACATGATTGTTTGAATAAGTTGTTTTGATCACACCACAATGGCTTTGGATTTGTTATTTAACTTTTTACATCTTCGTTTTGTCACAGCATACAGGTGTTTTGGGTTTATTTAATTCCCAAGGAGGAGGGTGGTGTCCTGTGACTCGGCGAAACAAGAGTGCCTCTGAATTCTCACACGCTGTGACATGCTTGGCGAGTCCTCAAGATATTGAATGGAGCAATGGAAAAAATCCAATGTGCATAAAAGGGGTGGATGTGTTTGCTGTGTATTTGTTCAAGGACAAGAAAGTGAAGCTGATGAAGTGGTCTGAGAAATTGGAAGTTTCACTGGAGCCATTTAGCTTTGAGCTGTTGACAGTGTCTCCAGTGACACTGTTATCAAAGGGGTTAATTCAATTTGCTCCAATTGGATTAGTGAACATGCTTAACTCTGGTGGTGCCATTCAGTCCCTGGAGTTTGATGATGACACAGATGTGGTCAAAATTGGGGTGAAGGGTTATGGGGAGATGAGGGTGTTCTCATCAGAGAAGCCAATTAGTTGCAAACTTGATGGGGTATCTGTGAAATTTGATTATGAGGATAGAATGGTGAGAGTCCTAGTTTCTTGGCCTACTTCTTCAAAATTCTCAATGCTTGAGTTTTTATTTTGATCCCTATTACTTCTTCAAAAAGGGGATTTTGGAATGCTATGATGTTAAACTCTGTTTTTAAGCAATAACATCTTTATCTATTTCTTTCTTTATCAAGTTTTTTTTGTAAGGAAATATGTTCTAACTTGTGGATAAGTTGTGTAGAGATTCAAAATTCATTTTCAATTAATTACAAGAAATTATCTTCTTTTACTTAACTTTCTTTAGATAGTAAAAACTATCCACCTATGAGTTATTTATAAACTATTAATCTTCGTTTTCGATTTTAAACACTAAGGTGTTTTTTAGATCCCAAACTTCTTCACTGAGAATTATTTTTTATTATTATAAAAATACAATTTAACATTTAATTTGAATTTAAAATAGACGCAAATTTTAAATCTTGATATATTAAATAAAATTGAAGGTTTTTCTAGATAAATTAAAATTTATAATTATTAAAATTTTAGTATTTTTTTACCTTTTTAATATTCAATTTTGGCATTTTTTATATATTAATAATACAAATATTTTATTTTATTTTCCTAACGTCTTTCTCATTTTTCAAATGAATGATGAAAACGAAAAGCTACTTTTATTTGTGTCTTAGGAGTGACAGAGAACTTACTATAAGTAACTTACTAAAATATAATTTCATTTGTAAGGTATCTTAAAGGTACTTTGATTTATATACAAATTACTTTATTTAATTCGTAACTGAGATTTTTTTTTATTTCTTCTATTTTAATTTTTAATTTTTTTAATTATTATTATTTATTATAAAGTTATAAATGCAAGTAATTATTACATTGTTTTTATTATTTTTTGAATTATTTTTAATTTAAACTCTGTATAGATCAAATTAAAAGAATTTAATATTATAAATTGAACTAATTAATGTTTTATTTAATAATGTTAAGTGAAAATTATACATAATAAAAAAATTACAAAATGGTAAATTCATTATAATAGTGTTTTAACTTAAAAATAAAAAAATTATAAAATAAATAAAAATTAAATTCGACTAATGCACTTTAATTAATTACTTTAAACAAAATGATTTATCCAAATAAAAAAAAAACTATATACAATTATAAAATATAAATAAAAGTATTAAAAATTCACTTATTTAATAATTAAATAACAATACAATATTTTTGTTTAGAAAATATAAACTCATTTATGTAATAAAAATTATATAATTATATATTTATTAATTAGTTTATCAGATAGTATTATTTAATATTTTTAATTTAATAAAATATTTACTCATTTTCAAGTTGTATGAGAGTCGTGATTCATGACAAACTATGCTTTGTGTTGTAGTGTTATATTAACATTAAATTTGAGATGATTTGAAAAAAAAAAGGAAAAATGTAAGATTGTTTGAATTAAAGTAAATAAAGTGAAAAATTTGGTAAGTGATATGTGATGAGTGATTGAAATTGTACTTTTATTAATGTTACAAATTTATCTTTATATTTAAAAATTATTAAAAATTTAATTTAATTTATTTATTTGTAAATTATAATTTTTTTAATTAAATCATTATTTCCGATAATTGAAACTAACACCACCTACAATCACGCGGATTATCACATATCACATCGAACACCACTTCAACACTCTTCACTTCACCACCAAACTCACATCATTCACATTCACATATACGAACAACCTCAAGTATTTATGGGTGTAATAAACCTGCATGCAAACATGAACTTGTAGTTGTGTTCACCATTAGCTTGAAATTAACCTCAAACAGTCCAACTTGTATGGACAAACCGATCCATTATTTATACATTAATATAAATATTTTAAGAAATTAATATATATATATATATATATATATATTATTTTCGAATAACAATTTCTATATGAGTTGTATACTAAACTTTAGTAGGCTACCGGTCTATATTCCAATTGTGCTTTCAAAAAAGTTTTTTTAAATTGAAAAGATAGATTGAGTATTCCATCTATATAATATATAAAAAATAAAATATGTACTGAGTTTCGTTCAAGCAAGATTGGGGGACAAAAGGTGTTAAAAAAATCGTGGCTAGATTGCTTAACAATTTTTCTGGCCCAAAATTCAACAAGACATTAGTAGATTTGTGGCTCAATGGGTTCATCATACCATTTCTAAACAGATGGTCAAATGTATTTGAGATGTTCTGTTTTTGCAAAACAAAAAACGTGACAACATATGTTTGGAGTATTAACTAGCCAAATACAATTTGTGTGTTTTTTTTTTCTTCTCTTAGGGCAGATTTGAGCTATTATTTTATTTTGTTGCTGATTTTGGTAATAGAATTAGGAAAAACTGGTGCAGAATTTACACTTGTGTACACCAGTTTGGGATCAATTAGGTGTAGGTTTTTTTTGGCATCTAAAGTTTCAGATCTTTTGGGTTTTTGATTTTGATCTAAAGGGTCTGTAATCTTTTGTTTGTGTTTATGGGTTGGGTTACTCCTGAAGTAACCCTCTAATTTAATTTATTCATTGCTGAAAAAAAAAATGTTACATTCCCTCTGCTCTAAACCCTAATGCTTTGTTTGGAGTGAGGAGTGGAAGGAAAGTTGAGGGTGTGAAAAAATGGAAGTGTGAAGATTTGAGAAGAAAGTGTGAAGAAAGTTGAGGGTGTTTGGATTGAGATATGTTAAAGTGGATATGTGAAGAAAATTTATTGAAATATGTGAGTGATTTGATGGTTGTAAGGATATTTTGAATTATTTTTAATTGTGTAAATTGTAAGATTACAAATTTTCCCTTATGTAAAAAAAATAAAAAATAAATGATAATTACTTTTATACACATTTTATTTAATTAAAATAATTTAAATTTTTAACTATAAATAAAAGAATAAAATAATATAGAATTGAAATAAATAAATAAAATATAAAATTTAAATATAATTAAATTATTTTTCAATTATTAATTTATTTTAATTTTTTAGTTAAATTAATGTATTTAGATAATTTTAATATTATCATTATTATCTATGTTATAAAATAATATTATATTATAAAATTATATACATAATGCCTTTAATTTTTTTTTAACTAACATAATCAATTACCTTTTAAATCCTTTTAAATTGGCAAAGGCAAAAATGCATTTCAACATTTGTTTAAATGTATTTTCTTTTTCTCTTCTTGCTTTCTTCGACAAGGGAGGTCTACAATGTAGCATCGCACTTCGTCCCGCAATTCCGTCTTTAACAACAGTACATATGCAAATCCAAACATAACATAACGACCTCTTGCAAATATTGAAGCAAAATTTACATAATGCACATAATTATACAAAGAATCAAGCGAATTAAGAAACGTAAAGATGTTCAATTCCAAGTTGGAGATATGGTTTTAGTGAAGTTGCAACCTTACCTCCCTGGGTTGAAAGAAATTTATAAATTGGAATTGAGGTATTTTGGTCATTTTCTTGTGTTGAAAAAATATTGGCCAAGTCACTTATAAATTACAATTACCCGAGACAACAAAATTACATCATGTTTTCCATGTATCTCTCCTCAAGGGGTATCATGGAGTTCCACATGAACAATACTTGTCTTTCCCTCTTGATGAAGATTTCATCTACACGCACTGTTAGGCAATGGGCTATGTGTTCCACAATTGTTAGTTCAATGAGTTTTTGGATGAGGATGCCATGTGGGAAGATGAGACACACTTCAAATAATCTTATCCTTTTTTCAACCTTGAGGACAAGGTTGAGGTAATTGGGGGAGGGTATCGAAACATGAGTTGAAAATAAGGAAGAACCTAATGTAACAATTATATGACATTTTTTTTTTTCAACCTTAAGGACAAGGTTGAGGTAAGTGGGGAAGGGTATTAAAACATGAGTTAAAAATAAAGAATAACATAATATAACAATTATGACACATTTTTTCAATCTTGAGAACAAGATTGAGGTTAGTGGGAGAGGATATTAAAATATGAATTGAAAATAGAGAAGAACTTAATGTAAAAATTATGATAATTAGACATAAAAATAAAATAATGTATTTTTTTAAAAAATTATAATAATCCCTTGATAAGATAACTGATATGATTGATACACAAAATTTCTTCTCAGATATTCTAAATTCTATGTTTTATATTCTTATGTACCATTATACTTTCATAATACATAATTCACTCAATAAATAGTTGACTCACTTCTTCTTTTCCTTTTGTTATTCTGCTTTTTTTTTAAAAAAAATTCTTCCCTTAGCTGTTTCAGGCTCTCAACCACGTTATTCACATGACTTTACTTTTCTCCATTTCTCACTTTCTCATGTCTATCTCAATATTTATTTTTATGGTACTAATATCTTTAATCTCAAATTGAGAATTTAAATTAAAATTAAACAGACCACCTTTTGCGTCATATATAAACAGATTTTGATTGTAACCAAAATCTCGAGAGAAGCGCAGAAGCGATTCTACGTACGTGTTGCCACGACGTTTGAGGCAAGTTCGCTTTGCAAACTTGATTTGGTATCGAAACCAAAGGTCCACTTTTCCAAACACTTTATATGAGTGGCACCTGTGCAACCAGAAAGCAGTTCAACCAGCTACTTTCTTCTTCTTCCACACACACCCTTTTCTTCTCTCTTTTCTTACGCCATGCCTAAGCTTACTTCCTTCTCTTCTCGACACTTCTTGGTCTTATCCCTCGCCTTGAACGTTAGTCTTATACTCAGATTAGTGGTCTACGAAGGAGAAGAACCCCACAACAATTCTTGTTTCGGTTCACAAAGAGCCTCATCGCTTGCACGAACCAATTCCAACATGCTTATATCATCATCATCATCCAATTCAACTTGCACAGCAGGAGGTGGGAATAGAGTGATCAACTTGGACCAGTAAGCAAAGACTTTACATAATATATGATTAACTAGTTTTGCTCATACATGATGTGTTGGTTATGGTTTATAACTTGCAAATATGTTAGTGGTGTTAGAGTGAGTAAGCAACCTTTGATGTTCCAAGATACTTGGTACATGTTTTTAGACATTTTTTACGTTGTCGTACTTAAGGGCTAAGAAACTTTTGGTGAGAAAGGAAGTTTTTTTGATAAGTAAAAAGTAATGGGTCGTGTTAGTCTAAGGGAGTGGCAGATCGAAGAGAACCAGTAACCAAAAAGTAATGAGTTGTGTTTTGGATGGAAGATAGTTTGGCGCCAAATGGTTGAAAATCTTCGATTCTACTGTCATTTTATCTCTGCTACCACTTTTGTTTGTTGCTTTGTTAGTTGTGCCAATCGTGGCTCTGTTTCTGGTAGCTATGACTGAGTCTTGCGTCTTTGGTACTGTTCTTTGCGTTCTGCTACCGCTATTGTTGCCCGAGAAGACAGGGACAACTCATCTTCTCTAACGTGACTTGCTCATACCAAAAATGTCAGGAATATAGCAGCAGACACAGTACACAACTTTGTTTCATTATATTTTTTGTTTCTTTTGCATTCCTAGTAGAAAATCAGAGATTATTTATATAATTTAGATGAGTAGTGTAAATAAGTTAATGGAATTAACCGAGAAACCTCTTTGATCACATCTAAAAAAGGAACGGAATTATTTGGGAACTATTTGGATTCAAAGTTTTTTATAAGTGTTTGAATAAACATGTTAAACTTAAATGTTCAACTGTTTTTTTTTTTTTTTTTTAAGTTTAAGCTTTTAAGATTCCGTACAATTCGTCTGGTTTGTTTATATCCCTATTTTCGATCATCGTGTGAGTGAGAGGTGAGACAATCTGTTAAGTTCTCAGATAGTTAAATTCTATTAACTTTCTTAGTAAACTAAAAGTTGTTGAAGTTGTTTGGAACCACGTCGAACTCGGTCTTATTATGGTTTTTTACTATGTTCGGAGATAGCTGAAGATTACCACGGATTTCAAATGTGATCTACCACGTTTCCAAATATAACACCGATTATATTTTTTTCTCAGATTATGCAATAACGTCGAATTATGAGTTTATAGTTCCTTAATTTCTAAGTTAGATTAAGACGTCGCTGATACTTGAGTGTATGTTTTTTGAAATATATATTTTACTGCTGCAATTTGGATCCTGTCATTTTCCCAAGTGTGTTTCATAATGTAACAAAAAAAATCATTTTTATCATGCACTCCCTTGAAGGGTGGTGATTTAGTTAGAAAAAGTAGAGTCCCATTTTTGTGGTAGAAGTGGTAGCCAATTAGGAGAGTCTAACTTCAACACCATTGTCGGGATCCTCGTTGACATTGTCTAACCCAATATCATTATATACATTAACCTTCTCTTTGATTTCTTATTTTTTATATTCAAAAGTGGTTCCTCTCTTTTAACAAGTTATTCGTTTCCTAATAGACACTCACTATTGCTATAATAGTGTATTTGATTAGGGAAAAAGAAAAGTGATGATAATTGCAAAACTAAAGTCAATTTTAAAGGACCCCATTTCATCTCAACTATTCAACCTGTAAGAACCCTTGTTTTAGAGTGTGTTTAACTTCTAGAAGCACAATTTTTAAATCAAGAAACATTTGATATCCAACTAACTTTCTTCCTACCATTTTAAGGTACTGTTCTTGATCACATGGTCTTGCTCACACACCAGAGTTGCATTCACTGTTTTTTTATAAACTCAAAAATTTTACTGCATGTCACAGAGAAATGGATCAAAATTACCAACACGCGAAAGTCTCAAGCTAAATGATGATTTTTTTTCTTTAAAACACACTTCTAGAAATGTTTATCTTTAGTTTGCTTTGAATATTAATGTAATAAAATTTAAAAAATCAAGCTTAGCGTTTGTTTTTAAATGGTATAATATAATAGTGTTCGTTGGTAGTTGGAAGAATTGGAAAGAAGTTGGTGGGGTCACATGGCCTATGCGCACACTGCATAAAGACACTCTTTCGGCCGTGGCCATAACATAACACTATGTGGAGGCGCTTATTTTCTTTGGCTCGCTGAATGAGTGAGAAGACATTTTTAAAACTTTTTTTCTGCTTCAATCGTGATTCGCTCAATTGCAGAAACAAGCTTTGGGTTGAACCCTTTGGAATCTGCATCTACACATGTCAACTGCATTGTGGGTCCTCCAAAATTAGAAATCCAACTCGAACATATTTTGTCCCCTTCGCTCTTCACTTCTGCATGCTTCCCATTCATTGATGTAATCCTAAATGCATACATCTACCCTTATATTTCAACCCACCAAATCATTGCTTTGCTAATGCTGTTTTATGATTACTTTCCCATAACCTTTACACGTGCACATTCATCCCTTAGTTAATTCAATACCCTTTCCTCAACTTGTTCATGGCTCCTTCTTTACCTAATTTGTGGACATCTTCATGTACAAACAAAATCATTACTATGCCTTAATTTACTCAAAAGAAATTGGATACAGAGTGATGGGATTTGTGTCTACATGTGAGAGGGGTTAAATGTATCTGTCTAGGTTCATTATATCTTTCAAGTTTTATACGTTTTTTCTTTGCTCTCAGTGTGCTTTTAATCTTCTCATTATGCTCATTTTCGTAAATTTCATCTTCCATTATTTTCACCACTTTGATTCTCCTGTTGTTTCATTTCTGTGATTTTAATTCATCAACAGTGTAACATAGAGTTACATCAACATCAATATATCTCTTAAATATTTTATATCAGATTAACAGATAAATTGAAATTATGCAGTTAAACAGTGTACATCAAGTTTGTGAAAAAAACACATAGGAGAACCAAATCTATGAGAAGGTATTCAAGTAAAAAATCTTTGAATTGATCTATATTTTCAATATTGTATTACTTAAAATATATAATTAATTTTTCGGCCTCAAGAGGAAGTTGGTATGGCAGTGTTGAATAGAAATAGACAAGAAGAATGTATATAAAATAGATAAAAAAAAATATAAACTTAATAGCTTAAGGTTTTGGATTGAATTTTCACAGTTTCCCTAAAAAAAATCTCAGCATAATTTAAAATATTTGCTCATGGGTGGACATGATGATAATGCAAATTTTATACTTCATGACATTATAGAAGACATGGAATTTTTTATTCTGAAATGTTTGTTCATTGTGGGGCATGATGATAGTGCATGATGTGGGTAGTTTCATGTGAGCTGTGTTACATTAAAATAAAGATTGAAATTATATGAAATTGAGATTTTTTGCAGTGGAGACCCGAGAGTGTATGAGAGATTTTGGAGACAAACGGGTGAGAAGAGCACGATCATAATCCCGGGGTGGCAGTCAATGAGTTATTTTTCTGATGTGACCAACATTTGCTGGTTTTTGGAGGCAGAGTTTGCGAGGGAAGTGGTGAGGCTGCACACAGTAGTGGGAAATGCTGTCACAGAAGGGCGACACATTGTGGTTGGGACAGGTTCTTCTCAGCTCTTTCTGGCTGCTCTCTATGCTCTCTCCCCTACTGATGCACCCGAACCAATCAGTGTTGTCTGTGCCTCACCCTACTACTCAGTGAGTAAACATTTTCATATACTATATTTTATATTTCAGTGTAACTATCAATGATGTTTCAGTTTAGTTTATAATTAAATCACAATATAAAATTATGTTTTGTCTAGAATTAATAAACTAGAAGATTTCTAAGATATTGTAGCAGAATTTAAAAGTATTCTTTGGTAAAAGTGGATGATTAAAGAATAGCAAAGTCATTCTTGAATTTGTTTCTGATACAGCTTTCGTAATGTAAAGCAATGCTCTTGTACTAATTACCCCATATAGTTTATATAATTGTGTTATAAACAGTGTTTGACCACTTTGAGTTTTGCATGCTCCAAGGAACTTAAAACAGTGTACTAAGTCCAGAAGACTTTTGTTGGTTGTTGATGATGAACCACAGGCATTTATTATAACAGTTGGAAATCGATAACATTTAGCAATTGAGTTAATTACGTCCGGTTTGATTCCCCTTTCTCTTTCTGAGATTCTTCTTAAAGAAACACTTATTAATTCTACCATTCAATGTGTTCCTACCATTTCTTATGTATCTGTACTCTGCAATTAATTTTCTACCTCCTGATCCCATATATTTTTAATTTGGGTCTTACTGGTACAATCTGAAGTTATTTAAATAATTTTCTCGTTTTTTGAAAATCATGTCAAAGTATATTCTTATTAAAGGGAAAAAAAAACTTCTGTTCTAATGACAGTGATAATAACATTTTATTTTTTCCTTTTTAATCCTTCCATGTGTATGGATATCTTCTCTTTTTCCTACACTCATAATTCTGCACAGCTGCAACTGATCACATGACACTTGATACTTTTGTCCAACTGTGGCATGTGCGGAACTGTCAGAAAAGTAGCTTTGGTTTGAAAATCTGAACAGGAAGGTAATTCATTCAATTGGTGGACAAAAAAAAGGTGTCATATGGCTTCATTACTAATTATGGTATTATTGATCACCCTTAATCACACTTGATCCTGCGTGGAAACAAGTTACACGCAAGAATGAGAGTATAATATAGAAAGATTTAGACAAGGGGCACACATTTTAGTTACATCACATGGTTCAGACTTTCTAATTAGGTCTTACAGGAGGTTCATTATCTTGAGGTTTGCATGGAAGATTTTGCAGTGACATGTTATTTAGTTTGACTAATTGATGGTTTGGCATGGAATTGACTAGTGAACTAACTAACTAACTACTTGCAGTCGTATCCATCAATGACGAATCACCTGAAATCAGGACTCTACCAATGGGGTGGTGATGCAGAAAGTTTTGAGAAAGAGGGTCCCTACATTGAGCTGGTTACTTCTCCCAATAATCCTGATGGACATGCAAGAATATCTAAGGTCAATAGAAGTCAGGGATTTTTGGTCCATGACCTTGCCTATTACTGGCCACAGTACACTCCAATATCAGGACCTGCAGATCATGATCTTACCCTTTTCACTGTTTCAAAAAGCACTGGCCATGCTGGAATGCGCATAGGGTAAGTTTTCCCTTGTCATAAAGACTACCTTTATGTACACTCCTCAATTATTTTCCCTTTCACAAGATTTGTATAACCTTTCTTGAATTACAGCTCTACCAGAGTTGGATTTCACAATCATCACTCTTTTAAGACTTATTTAGAAATATTTCTTTAATACAATTTTATCAGTTGTCACTTCATTTTCTTTAAGTCCCAACAAACTTAACAACATAAAAGGGGATTTAATCTCTTTTGGTTGCCTAAAAATGTTTAGAGAAAGGAAAGATCTGAGATCCACTAGGTCGTGGTATTTTGTGAGTATAATTTTTAAACTACTTCGTTTTAAGTCTTTGATCAGGGTGTCATACTGACATTGTTACAAAATACCATTCTTCTCTGAGTCTGAGAAGGAATGAGACGTTATAACTATTAGCTTTACATTTTCCTGGAATGTGAAACCAAATATGTTATTATTAGTCTATAGAAGTATGGCTAGTTGGACAGGAACCCCTTTGGTTTTCTGACAAGTGTTTGATCTATCCAAACATAAAGTAAAGAAAGATCAATGAAATTCCTAGAAGATTCCACATAATTTGTATTTTGTGTAGGTGGGCTCTTGTGAAAGACAAAGAGGTAGCAAAGAAAATGACAAAATTCATAGAGCTGAACACAATTGGAGTGTCTAAGGATTCTCAACTCAGGGCTGCTAAGGTTTTAAGGGCAGTTTCTGACAGCTGGGAACAAGGAAACTCCCAAGAGGGGGAGTCCTTCTTCAAGTTCAGCCACAAACTCATGGCCAATAGGTGGAAGCAACTGAGACTAGTGGTGGAGCATAGCGAGTTGTTCAGTTTGCCCAAATTTTCTCCAGCATTCTGCACTTTTTTCAAAGAGGTTTTGGAGCCTCAACCAGGTACTTGCTCAATTGATCAAATTTGAAACTAATAAACTTCAATTTACATAAACTCTTATATTGTTTTTGTTGTGTGCATATTTGATTTGACAGCTTTTGTGTGGTTAAAGTGTGAGGGAAACGTGGAAGACTGCGAAAGCTTCCTTCGAGCACACAACATCTTAACTAGAAGTGGAAAACATTTTGGGGTTAGCCCAAAATACGTAAGAATTAGCATGTTGGATACTGATGAAAATTTTAGCCACTTTCTAGATAGACTTTCTGCCATTAAATCGTGATTGGGGAAATTTGCTTCGGGGTAATGTTTGTATAATAATAATTAGAAGTGTTAGTTTTCTGTATGATGGAAAGTGAAACACAAATGCAATTTTGCTCCTTCATTTCTATCTTTCTCTTTTTTCGCATGTCTCATCATTGTTGTTTTTCTGTTTAATAATAATCGTTGATAAAATAAATAAAGTTCAAAAAAAGTTATTTTCTAACTCAGATATCTTTAGTAAAACTAGTTGCACATGACAAACACAATATATGAGACTGTAATAACTTTAGGGCCTTGAAATATATGGATTTGAAGTTTGTACTGAAGTAAAATTAATAGGCATGGGAAAGTAGGTTTGGTCCGTCACTCTTATTTAACTAGTCAATTAACGGGTCAAAGATAATAAGAAATGAGGTGACCTCTCATTACCGTCTGTGTTTGGATTGACGAGGAAATTTGAGAGAATAAATTTAAAATGATTTGAGAGAAAAGTGAAGTTGTTTAAATTGGAGTATGTTAGAGTAAATTTGTGAGAAAAATTTATTGAAGTTTGTAATTGATGTGATATTGTGAAAGATTTTTAAATTTGTTTAAAATGTATAAAATATAAGTTTACAAATTTGATAAATAATAAATTTTAAAAAAATTATAAAAGAATTTAGAAATATATATTAGAATTAAAATAAAAAATTTAATTTAATTTAATAAAAATACATATTAATAATTAAAATTAATAATTTATTTATTATTTATTTTATTATTTATACCTATATATAAAGGGGATTCCCCTCTTAACTGCTCTTAATTTTTTTTCCTATTTTATCCTTATATTAATATTTAATTTTATTATTGTATTATGGTCATTGTGTCATTTCTTATTCCCCTCTTAACTGCTCTTAATTTATTTTTCAGATTAATTAGTTACTTTTCTGTTTTAAAGATCTTCTTCTCTGTTAAATAAAAAAATTAATTACTCTTTAACTTCTCATTTTAATGTTATTAAGAGAAATTGTTTTTGAAAAATAAAAAAAAATATTAAAGAAATAAAAAATGCGGATACTATGTTACTTTTCTGATTTAAACTGATATTTTTTTATTAAAATTGATTTAAGAAACAAATTTTATGATTCTCCATTACACATAACCCACATATCTTACTTTCCACTTTCTCTCTCTTATATAGGTACCTACTTCCCAATTTCTCTCTCCACTACTCTTTAACTTCTCATTTTAATGTTATTAAGAAAAATTATTTAAAAAAAAAAATACTAAAGAAATAAAAAATGCGGATACACAGGATACACAGACAAGTTTCCCGCGAGTAATATAAAAAATTAATATTAATAATTAATAAAGAAATTATAAATATAATATATATCTAATTTACACATATAGTCAATATGTAATTTTTTAATTTTTTAAAATAAAAATACTATAAATTCACCTTTTCCCGCAAATCTCTCCATGAAGAAAGAGAAAGTTTTAAACCAAAAAAATTGCTTCCTTTTTTTGTGTTTTTATGTTTTTTTTTTTTCAACTTTCCCTGCACTTCAATTTTCTTTGCCAATCTGCATGTCCTTATTGTTTTCTAAACTAAAAATAAAAAAATATCAAATAATTTAAATTTTTAATATTTATAAATTAAGTTTTAATTATTAATTATAATAAATTATTTAATATGTAAATGTGATAATTATCTTAATTTATTTAATTAAAAATATTAATTAACTAATCATAAATTTTAAAATATTTATATAAATGAGTGCGTTTTTAATATAGATATAAAATAATTTAAAAATAAATAAATAGATAAGGTAGCTTGCCAACCCGCACTTTGGGTCCTTCCAGCTTATTTTTGCAAGCCAACACGATTCGAGTCAAAACAGATGCGATTGAAAGATCAATTTTTTCAACAATATTTTTCTCAAGGAATTGCTTCATGTACTCACACAATTTAAACCTTCACCCCACAATTTTCGAAAAAACTATTTTTCCCTTTTTTAAAATGGCTTTCGGATTACTACTTGTTTTAGAAATTTGTCTAGAATAATTTTTTTTGGAATTCATTAAATATATTTTGGAAAGAACTTTTCATAAAAGATTTCTAAATTAAACTTTTCAGAACATATATAACATTTCAATGTATTTATTTGGAATGAGTTTTTTGAAACAAGTTTTTAATGTATTTCAGAAATAACTTTCTTCATGTGTGTCTAGAAAATTTGTTTCAAAATATATATTTTTTCTCTTCTAAGTGCAGTGTGAGCTACCGCAATGATAATAGTGACGACCATGGTAATGACAATAGTCAGAAAAAAATGAAGACAACAAATTAATAGTTTATGTTTTCTTTGAATTAGGGAGTTAAAATGAGAGAGTGAATTTGAGATAATTTGAAGGAAAATTGTAGAAAAATTTATGAAAGTTTGTGAATATGTGATGGGTGTGATTGAAATTATATTTTTTTAATTGATAAAAATATAAGTTTACAAATTTATCCTTATATTTAAAAATTATTAAAAAATTAATTTAATTTAATTATAAATTATAACTATGCTTAATTAAAATATTTATAATTATAAATATTTGATAAAAACTTATTTTATATTAAATAACATTATTATTTTTTTTATCTTTTATTATATATAAATTTATTTATTTTTATTATTTAAATTTATAATTTATTATATATAAAATATGATTAATTATGTTATTTAATAATTATTATTTTTTATAATTTTGATTATATTTTTTATATATAAATTATAATTTTATTTTAAATAAAAATAAAAATAATTTGATTTTAAAATAAAAGAGTAAAAATGTAAATTAAAATTAATTAATTAAATAATATACATGTATACAACTTTCATCGCATAGTTGTGAAGAAAGTTTTGAAGTGATTTTTTTTTTTTGTTTTTTAAAAATTTTTGCTTTGATTTTTCAACTTTCTTTCTGCACAATAAATCATCGCTTTACTTTGTTGATAAACAAATGGTGCGTCAAACCAATTATGAAATATAGAATACAAAATAAAGGAGTGCAAGAACTAATTTTATTCCTAAATCAAAATCCAAGACTTAGACTTTATTCTTATGACAATAATCACATTTTTCTTTCTTATACATTTTGTTTATGTTTCATACCACATCAACTTTGTCTTATAATACTTGTTTAACTATTCATCAAACTCAAACATCAACTTTAATACTTTTTTTTTTTTTTTTCTCAAAACCTCCTTTATACACATAATAAAAATGTTTATAATATAAATAATGTTATGGTAATAATTCAAGTGAGTCTAAGTCTCACATTGGATTGGATAGAAATTAAAAAAATAAGTAAAATACAAGAAAAAATATATAAATTTATTGAGTTAAGATTTTGGATTAAGATTAGTATCAATCTTTTGTATGAATTTGAATCAAACTTCATTATTGTAAGATCTTCCTAATGAATCTTCTCACTACAGATCGAATAATGATATCAACCATTCCTTCTGATGGATAGTCAAATACATAAATATTAGTTGAACAACTAGGTAAACATTTTTAAGTTTTTTTTATTTTATTTTGCATATCCTTAAACAACTTTAAACAAATCAAATTCTTAAACTAGTTTAATCCAATTAAAAAGTAGACACCTATCATTTCCATCAATTTTCAAAATGATTTTTATGACAACCGATAAAAAGAAAAAAACAACTAAATTAAGTTTTGCATAAATTTAAAATAGTTTATGTATAAGTTAATTTCGAAAAGTTATCTTATATAATTTCTCCAATATTTTATTTTTAACTTCTATACAAGCTAATTTTAACTTATGAAAAAAATAACTTTCTAATTTTTTTTTTCATTTTTCTGTCCTAGTTGTTCTTCTAGTAAAACTAGTACAAGAGGACTCCTAATTTTATTTAAATGTTCAACAAATTATAAAAGTTTTGATTAGCCAAAAAGAAAATTAATAAATTTTGAAACATGCAGAGGCTATTGATGCTACTATTTACACTTCATTTTTAATATCTACACTTTCTTTTTGTTTCTTTTATTTAAAATGTCACATTTCCTTTCTTTTGAAAAACACTCTTATCTGCACTCTTGCTCATATTACACATGCCTTTTTTTGTTTTTACCGATCATAGTAATAATATTTCTGACACATTATAAATTAATTGAAATTAATATTGTTAAAACACAAATCTAACATCTTATATTTTAATTAAAGTGTTGAAAATAACTAAGTGTAAATCAAATATAACTTTTATAAACTCAACTGATTAATCAAATTTATAAATATATTGTTTGAGTATTTACTATCAAAATATATTTGAGAAAAGTGCATAATTTAAAAACAAATACAATTTAATCCTCTATTATTTTGTTTTTCGTATTTTTATAAATATGTTTCGATCCAATTAAATTAAAATAATTTTCATTCTCTCAACTTCATCTTTTATTTTTCTCATGAATCTTTGATAAGAATGTCTCTTTTAGAAAAAATACTTTAAAAACACATTTTATTTATTTATTTTACATTCTGGAAAGTATTTTATAAAACACTATTGTTTTTCATGTTCTAAAAAGTACTCTAAGAAATGTTAAGAAAAAAAAATGTGTTTTTAAAAATATGTTCCAAAATATAAAAAGGAAAAAAATTATGAAATATTTTTCAAAATACTCTCAATGTAGTCCAAAATATATTTTCTGGTACATTATTTTTCTTTTAATATTTTGAAAAGTACTTTCTGAAACTCTTTTCATTTTCATGTTTTTGGAAATTTTTCATAATATGTTAAGAAAAACAAGTCTATTATGAAAATTATTTAGTGAAATGCTATTTTTTTCTTCTAAAAAATACATTCGAAAATGTAAAAATAGAAAATTGTGTTCTAGGAACTAGTTTTCGAATTGCTCTTTAGATATTTCAAATATATTTTCCCTAGTACATTTTATTTTCTTAATAGTATGGAAAATATTTATATTTTGTTAAGTGTAAAACATGAAACAAGAAAGTGAAAATAAGAGTAAATATATCATTTTAAATAAAATAATTAGAAGGGTAGTGAACTTAGTTAAAACGGAGGCGTAAATAGAAAAAAGCCTTAATTCTATTCTCGTAAACTCTTTAATCTTATTTCATCCCAAAACACTGGCATTAGCTGGGTTTTACAGTTTTGGGTTGAGGCCCAAATTATTTGAATGTATTACTAAAAATGTTATGAGTTTTACACTCTCATTCAATCGCTATGTATAAATATTACAACTAGATATTTTGCATAAAAATTAAACTCTTTAAAATAATTTTATGAATAATACTACTTATTTATTTCTTTTTGTCTTTTTTATCAGTTTATTTCTATTTTAATGTGACTTTATGTTTTCTTATGCCCAACTAAGACAAAAAAATTCAAATTGTGAAATCTAATTCATAATTATCTAAATCCATATTACTTTTAGTCTATTTAAATAGATGTATCTCAAATCTAAATCCATATTTTTGGATTTTAAGTTCAATCTATTTAATTGGACATAGATTAGATATAGATTGAATACATTTTTGGATTATCAAAAATGGATTTTGGGTTGAATTTTGATTTGACTCTGGCCTAGGTTGAGCCATGTTGAGCTAATTCGGTCCAAACCCCATATTAAACTAAGTCGGTTCGAGCCCATGTTGAGCCGAGTCGATTCGGATCAAGTCGAGTTGAATCAGTTCGAGTCAAACTCGAATAGAGGTCTGGACCAAATCGAGTCGAGTCGACCCAGACAAGAGATATTCAATATAGGATGATTAAAAGTCTGGGCATTGTTACAAAATAAGTAGCAAAATTCTCTTTGTTCCTTTGTTTGTATAAAGTCTTTGGTTGTATAACTAGAACTAAAGAAGCTGGAGACCATTTTAATTAGAGCAATAGAAGATAAGAGGTGAATTTATGACTCTTGATTTAGAATTGAAGTCATTGCAATATGCTTTAGTTTAGCAAGAATAGTATTGAGACTAGGAGGTGCAACACATAGGAAATGAAACTAGGATATGCAAATTTAACCTACACCAAAAAGTAAGTAAGAGATGCAAACATGATAAGAACTATATTCATTGACCTAGAATATTTTTTTGTAAATACAAGGAAATTTCTAACTGTGAGTAAGCGTCCAAGATTTGAAGGCTACTATGGATAAGGCATTCTCCTCCGTCAACATTCCTTTGTAGCTAAAGAAGTTTTAAAAGTTGGAGTTCTAATTCAACAAATTCGACTAATAACAGGGTTAATATCTTGATTTTCTTTCACATTGATGAATTTCAAGGTAGAGTAGGTATCCCAAAATGATTAAAAGGGCATGATATCTTGATTTGTATTCTCTTATTATAATTTACATTAAATAATAGTAAAAAAAATCTATATATTGACTTATATATGAAACATCTCTTGCTATATTTTTGGATTTTTTGAAGGTCAAAGAAAATAAAACACTCTCATAAAAAAGACATCAATAACAAAGAATATTGAAACCATATTTTTTAGTATTAGTAGAGTTTTTAGAGATTGTTTTTCTTCAGCAAAATGAATTTATAAATATGGGACTACTTCAAATACTTTAACGCTTTTACAAAAAAGAAAATTTCTATGCATAAAAAAAAAGACAAGTTAAACGGGAGTACATTCTCCACCCACATTCTCACCCCTATAAAAAAAAAACCCTAGGAATCACAGGTAAATCATTACCTCAGTTCCTATGTTGTTACATAAACACAATGAACTCCCTATTACTGAATTGTATGATCTTCTTGTCTTCTAACTATATTGGACCACCAATTTGTTGTTGTTAATATATTTGATTTTGACTACCTTCATCTCACCTATTTTTATTTAGACAATTGTGAAACGAACATGAATCATTAGGGTTTTCCAAGAAAGTATCCTATACTGAATTAAGAATCACACACACTTACACACATCAATAAAAAAATATATTAAACGAAGTGAATTAATAATACAAGTAGTTGCTTAGATTAATTCGTCAAGTAATTAATGTACCATTATTTAAACAAAAACGACTAGTTATGTCACAAATTTCGAAACATAGCTTATATGTGCTTTAAATCTAATTTAGTCTTTTAAAAGGGATTTAAATTAATCTTCTTCATAAAATTGCCTCCACAATAAAATGGAGTACGAAGAGTTTGAAGTCCATATTTTGTACCTTCCACGTTAATTGTGTGAGGACATGGTGGTCTTTCTGCGCAAGTCAGAAACATTGGCCCATGAAGGTACATTTTTCTAAGAAAATAATAATAAACAAGAACCAACCTTTTCCAAATTTCGATCACTGTTAGCTTCTGTTTACATATTTAAAAATCCCAAAACCCTACCAAGGGCTTCATAAAAATTATGCAATAATTAATAATATTGCGAGGGTCTAAAGTTTCTGAGATCGAGTATCTTATGCCCGTTGGAAGTTGGAAGAACCTTATAAGCATATCTTAGAATGATATTCTTTTGATGATTCTTTTTGCAATATCTGCATATAAGAAATCGCATTCCCTTAAACGACTGCTGTTGAAAGCTTGAAAGGGAGATACGTTTGAAAAGGAAAATGAAGAGAGAGAAATGAAAAGCATTTGCATGATTCATTTAGATAAAAGGGAAAGGGAAGAATGAGATTAGGGCATCTCTTTGACCCATAATCATAGGTTTGTTTAGAACAGAAGTAGTGGCAACCATCATGGCCATCATCATTGGAAATCTTGTAGACGAACAACTTTTAGCTTAAAAAATATAATTCTCATAAGGGTCATAAAGAAGTAGATAAAAGCAAGCACTGGTCTTCGATCAGACACTAACCTTTTTTCTAGAACTCCTGCACGTGGCAATCAAGCATCATTCTGAATCCTATCAATTAGCTAGGACCATGGAATGTTAGATATAATATAAATATGCTGATCGAATACCACAGAAATGTTTGTTATATACGTATATATGCAGGATCTTTCTGCGAATTTATGAAGGATTATTATAGTTGACTGAAAAAGAGAAAGAAGAAAAGAGTAGATATGAGCAATGTAATGATGAGTTCGCGGCGTGAAAATTATTGCTTGGTGCATATGATTCCAAACCAAACTCTTAATCTGGTTTTAAGTAATTAAGATTCGTTGCACATACGCATGGTTGCTTGATTCTCAGAGGCACCAACTTCTGTTTTTTCCCCACTCTGCCTTCAGAATGATCATAAGAATTTTATTAAAATAAACCTTAAGATCAACTCAGAATTATTGGTTGCCTTCTTTTAGTTCCTAGCATTGGATACATGACAGAGACAATCATTTTGCTTTTATTTTTGTTTCCATTATTTCATGTTACAGGGTTTAAAATATTGTGGACGAAACAATGCAATTCAGATCAATTAGAATTTTTTAATCATACCCTTTATTTCATTTTATATGCTGTAATTGTTGGGTATAGAAATAAACAATGATTTTATTTTTCTGTCATTGTTTTGTTGGAGATCCCACATCAATTAGAGATAATAATATTTCATTGTATATAAGTGGGTGCAAACCTCACCCCATCATCAAATTTCTTCCACTAAATAGAATCAGTTAAATGTCGGTACATGCCATCACATTTCCTCTCATCTGCATGCCATCTAAGATTCTTAGCATCGTCTGGGTTTGCAAACAAACGCTTCATCCTTGCAATGATGGGAAGATACCACATAACCTTCATTGGGGGTCCATGCTGACATGCATGTATCTTTTTATACTCCATACCCATTGGACAAAAAATCTTTTTCGCCTCGTAATTACAATTAGGTAGAGTATTTCCCTCTGGAAGCATATCCTTCAACAACTGAAGCAATTTCGTGAAGCTTTTATCAATCTATTCATTTATTGTCTTCAAATTCATCAATCGTAATACGACCGACAACCGTGTGAAGTTAGTTGATCCAGGATACAATGGAGTCTCTGCATCGCTTGACATAATTTCATATCCATGCGCTTTTGCTAAAGACTCAGCTCTTACATCACGAATCATGTCCTCCAATCGATCATCATCATCTACATCATCGTGTACTGCTTCATCCATGGTGGACCCCACATATTCTTCAGTTACGGAAATACGAGGTAAATTTAATAATTCACCATGCCATGTCCAAGTTGTATAAGATCGAAGAAACCCATCACATAACACGTGCTCCTCATTATATTAACATCCAATATCCTTCCATTCAAACAGTTAACGCACAGACACCTGATCTTTGCTCCAGCATGACCACTATTAATCGCGTTACGTTGTGCAAATTGTATAAATTCTTCTACTCCTTTTTCGTACTCATCACTTATACGAACAAAATTAATCCAATTTCGATTCATTATATTCTGCAATAGTCATTCAGAATCAGGGTTTTATATCACGTGTTTGCCGAGGATCGAACACCCCCAGACTCAATACCAGCACGTATTATTACTGAGGGTCGAACACCCTCGGACTCAATACAACCACGATAATTTTATTCTAAACTAACAACTAACATAACATAAGTACAGATTATAATAAATATTGAATAATATAAATTTTTAAAAATACAAATTATAATACATAAAAAAACAAATTCATAACATTAAAAAAAATCAAAAAATTTAAAAAACTACCAACCTTGTGTGAGAAGGCTTCGTTGGTGAAGAGTGCACAGGAGCACTAGCAATGACAGCGACAGCGGAAGCGGTGGGTGACCCACTAAGGCAATGTAACAGTAAAAAACCAAACCAAAGAGAAAAATGAAAAACATGTATTCGGTGCAAACGAAGAGAGCTCAAAGAACTTACCAAATGAATGAAGCTGCAGAAGAACAAATGGACAAGAAGCGCAAAGGGCAAGTTGAACGGAGCAGGAACAGTGCAAAGCAAAATGCAGAGAAGAGAAAGAAATGAAAGACTGTGGCGCGCTGCAAAATGTATTAGGGTAAAAAAGGTTTACAAGTGCGGCTTTACCAATAGCTGCACTTGTAAATTAACATAATTTCAAAATTGTCACCGCGTTTTTTACGAATGCGTGTAACGCGAAGTCGCACTAAATAAACAACATTCGTTTCTTCATTTTGCACTTGTGATTGTATAACATCCAAAATGTTCTATAGTATACATACCCACGTAAATATGTAAATGAAAAAGGATGATCCAAAACAAAAGGCATAAATAGTTTTCTTTAGATCAGCGGTAATAAATAGTATTTAATGAAATATTATAAAATTATTTCTTACTGCTATCTAATCTATTATACCATATATAACAATAGTTGAGTCTTATAGTACTTGTTTAAAGTCATGTAATTAAGGTGACTTACAATTGGTATAACAATGCTAGTTTTTACACTGACAATATATTAACATTTAACTAAATAAGTATTATAAATGAGATAAAAAGAAATTCATTTTTTGGTCTCTGCACACCCAATTCTTATATTTTGAAAAAAGTCTTCAATTCATATATATATATATATGGACAATTTTACGCGTACACTTTTAATTTTCCTGCACGCTTATAACAACTTAGAAAATAATATTTTTTTTACTTTTTTTAATTGATTTATTGCAAATTATTTTATATTTGAAGATAAAATGTTATCCTATTGTTGTTGGGTAGGTGCTAAGTAGAAAATGGGGTGTTTGTCTACTATCACCCTTCATATATACCTACATTCGATTTTAGTGTCAAGAGGACTTCTGACTACTCTAATCACTAAGGAAATTTATTATTTAAACATTTTTATTATTTTTTGGTGAATAAATAGTTTAAAATAATATTTTTTAATTACTTATTGCAAGCTTTCTGTTGATCTATCAAAAAACCGGATTAATTAATTAAATTATCAGTGAACAAGTTCTCTACCTTGTACTGTTAGTAGTCACTGAAGGTCCTCTTTTTTTTCCTCCAGAAAACCTCCTACCCATAGTTGAACAATAGTTGTATAAGATCACCAAAACCTTTACAAACTTCTCCATAATTAAATATAAAAGAAAAAAGTAAGAATAAAAATCTTTCTTCATAAATTAATATTATTTTATATACAAGTTAATTTATAATTTTTTAGATGATTTTACTAAATTTTAATTTCTAACTTTTGTATAAACTAATTTTAATTTATAAAAACTTATTTATTTTTTTTAATTTTTGTCTGCTATTCAATCTTATGAAAAGCTTATCCAAACATTGTTAGTTAATAAGTGATATTGTTGCCAAAGGTTCAATTGGTTAAATTGAGAACCAATCTAGTGTCCTGTCCAAATCTTTCTAAAAATCAAATTTAATATTGACTGGTTAATATTTTGCTAATAATCCATTGATTCTAAAAACATGTATTTTTTTTTTCTTGTAATAAGATTTTTTAAGAGAATTATAAATGCTAATGAATTTTATTTATTATTGTTGAACTTAATGATGTATTAGACGTGTTTGTTTCCAAGCTTACTTTTTATTATATGTTATGGCTTATGATACTTTGGAGTAAAGTTTAAATCTTAATTTTATAAATTTATGTGTCATATTATTTTATTAATACTACTTATATGTTGTAATTATATTAAAAAACTTAAAATAATAATATTTAATTAAAATTCTGCTCAATAACGAGTATATTTCTGACCATCTTGGTAACTAATAATCCTTCAGTAATTTTGCTTTTTGAAGCAGTTAACTTTATACACACATTGGCAGTTCAACAAATTACTATACTTTAAGAAACATTTATCAATTGATTGGAGTTGTAGATTATAACGAATTGCTCTAGCCTCTTAAAGTCAAAGTGGATTTTCCCAGTCAAACAAATAACTTTTTATTACTTTTAAGGTGGATATATTTACACCAGAAAAAGTCATAGGATTTATAGACATATTTTAATACTATAAGTAGTATTGTTTCTCAATCGTTTTGAAGTTCAGAATTTTGTGATTGATTTTTTTTAAAAGATGTTTCGATAATTAAAAAAGAAAATTATATTTAAAATACTTTTAAACTCGGGTCACGATGTTGGACTATTGGAATAAGGTAGAGTAAATATAAATATTATAGTTAATATTTAAGTTTGCTGGGTTTTCCTAGATTAGGATATATATGATATATCATTATTCCTTGTACCCAATTAAATTATTAGTATAAAAGAAAGAATTCATATATATATATATATATATATATATATTTGAAATGGATGGCAATTAATGTGAAGTGGTTGATGAAGTCCTTGGTAGAAGTGAAATAAATAAAGAGATTGAAAGAGAAGTGTGTGAGTAGCAATTGTGAAGACTTACAGCTAAAAGCATTGTTGAGATTGATAAGCATTGAGGGGTGTTGATTTTCAAAGTTGGAATATTTTTGGTACACTCAATTGAAGTTGACACATGACGTGTGCACGTATAGCTGTCTGTGAATGCTATTAGCATGACAATGGACTTGTTTGTCTCTCTTGACCACATTCAGAAGAATAACGTAAGTACATTAGTACGCGTTTGGGTGTGTGAGTGTGTATGAATAGAGAGAGAAGGGTGTTGAAGTTGAAGATGAAGATGAACATGGAAATCACAGAAGGGGAGAGAAAGAGAGAGGTGGTGGACCCTTTTTCTTAGGTCCACGAGGACATAAAGAATTTGTTGTGGGGGCTTAAATAGGGATAGGACCCCCCAATACCCTCCACCACATGTTTGTCCTTTCTAATAACCTCACCCTGCCATTTTTCACCTGCTCTTTGCTTCTTTTCCACGTCTTGGCATGGTTCAGACAGACCAAGATTGATGGATTCTGAAATTATAACTATAGCATTCATTCAGAGGAACAACAAGTTCAGAAAGCCATACTCACTTTTCTCTGACCCCCTACACTGCTTAGATCACTATACCTAGCTTAGTTCCTAATTCAATATTCTTTCTTATTTAATCATTTCCAATTTTCTCAAGCTTTTCTTGTTCCAATGCCAATTAACTAATAATATATGTATAGGAATTAAAAGGGACTTGACGAATATAAGGAAGATATTCTGAGGGATTAGATTTGGTTCAGGAAAAGTTCCAAGAAAGAAAAAGTCGAGGATTTTGGTGATCTCGAGGAGAGTGATGAATTGGAGGACTAATTAAGAAGAGGACGTGACTCTCACTTGTAGACAGGTAAGAAGAGGAAGAGGGTCTATGAATGTATGTATGTATATGTCAGGCCCTCCCTCCTCATTCTGGCCTCATACTCTCATCAGATGAGGGAATTGGGATGGATGTTGTGATTTATCTGGATTCTTATGAGTGTAACAGTGTCCGTGCTATGTGCTGTTTTCTGCCACACGGAGAAAAGTGACTGACAAAACTGAACCCAGAAACACAACACCATTTCTCTCTCTACCACCTCAGATTATTGCAGTTAATCAACTCTCTTATTAAATTAAACAAAGTTTTATATTAATTTGTTTGATGAGGACAATGAAGATCAGATATCACTCATATTCTATCACCAAGCTTACCTGATGGATAATCTCGCACTAGAATTCATGCTAAGAGTGAGTTTGGTTGAAAAAAGAAACAATATTGGTGTTTAATTAGTGGAGTAGAGAAAATAGAGTAAGAATGTTAAAATATTGTGAATTGAGATTGCTATTTCTGACATACTTCTATTCATCTCTCAGTCTTTTTCTCTATTTTTCTTTTCTACCTTTATTTTTCATCTATTTTTACTTTACCAACTTATTTCAATTTTACATATGTTTCACAACTTACACACTCTAAATACTTGGCGTTTAATGGTTGAGCTTGTATAGATTCATAACTATTTATGGAATTAAAATGACGGCTTGCTTTTCTTTGCTTTGGAAAGATGAAAGGTTTCACTGTTACTTTTCTTCAGGGAACATGTTAGTTCGAACACTCCTTTTTTTTTTCTTTTGTTTTGATTTTTTTCTTCTTATATTTTAAGCCTTTTAATATATACATATATATGATCATGGAGAAAATAAAGAAAACCCTAACCCTATTATTTGATCGGATTTCGAAAGGCTTACTGCTGCAACGAATGCGTATGATTCTGATCTCGCCAGGATCGGTTCAGAAATTTGCCTGTCATATTGCGAACTAACCTTTGCCTAGAAATAAGCAATTTCATTTAAAACAATATAAGGTAAGACTAAGTCAATTCTAATGGTTTGATTAATGAATAAATTTTATAGTTGCTCGCCCAAAAGTTAAAATAAAATGTTTATAATTCGTATGCATGCAAGTTGTTGTGAATGTCAATGTAGATGCAGTTTGAATGAGAGAGAGAGAGAGGGATGTGACTGTTTCAGCTTCACTGCATTGTCTGGGGGAGAGTGTTGGTGTGGTTGATAGAAACAGTTTCGAAGTGGGAGCTTGGAAGAGAGACAAAAGAAAAATAAGAAAGCAATAAAAGCTGAAAACCCTAAGCATGAACTAGTTAGTATATGTATCTGCTACTTTTCTGTATCGGATCCAATGAGTACAGCAACTGTGGCTCACTATTTCACTTTTTTTATTCAAGAAAAATGAGAGGGTGTTGCTGAGCCTCACTCTCACGGGAATTGAGACTATAGAGAGGCCAAGTCTTTTTATAACCAAGAGATTCATCACCCTACCTTTTTCTCAGTACATGATGAAAACTACAATTCAAAACAAGTTCGGATTGATTGCAGCACAGACACAGATTCAGAGAAACACTGCTCGTTTTCCTGTTAGTTGAGTTCATCAAACAAACACCACCCCCAATAATACCCACTGTGCTTTCCAAAGAACCTATAGAGACTAGATACACATGCATGTAGCACTAACAAGTTGTTCGGATTACCAAGAAGACTTTTACACGACACGAGCTTTTACAACACTTGAGATTGAGACTTGAGAGACTTCCTATATCTATATATGCTTTGAACTCAAGCGTAATATCTTGTTTCTGTGGCTGTGATTGTGACATTTTAACTCAACCTCTTCACTGTCACTGACACTATAGTTCTGTGCCTTTATTTTAGTGAAAAACTAGTGATCAGGTTAATTTAGCTAAAGCAAATTTGACGGTTGGTGAAGTTAAATTAACTCAATGGATGGTTTGGCAACTGAGGTAATTATAATGAGTAAAGAAAATTAAAGAATATTTAAATCATTGGTTGTGTATAAAATGGGGATTTAAAATAAGAAGGAGAAAGTAAAAGGGTGGTCCATGAAGAAGAGGAAAATTAAAGTGGAAAACAAAGGAAGGGAATATATAGGGTAAGTAGGACTATAAGCGTCTAAGTCCGTAGAGTTAGGCTTTAGAATCAAGTAACGTTATTGCTCATTTATTCTTAATCATAAACAATGACAGAGAATGTCAACTCCGCATGCTCACTGCACATGCCTATAGAGTTGCACTGAATACACAATAAGAGTAGGTATAGCAGTAGTTACACATTACTATGCATTTCTCATCCACTACCCACTTATTTAGGACTAACCATTTTCAGAAGACTACCTAAGTTTTTGGTACCTTAGGTCTTAATAAACAACACATGTTCATAATCATCACCTACAAAACAAAAACAAAACCCCTTCAAATTAATTTAAGTAGATCATCAGTCACCTAGCCAGAACAGTCCAAGCCAGGCTACATAGCCAGAGACCACGACTACATATTATAAATATTGCATGGCCATGCCCTCAAGAGGCATAAACCCTAGATATGCAATATTATTATTCTTGAAACACAATTCACAAGTTACCTCCTCCTTCTCCTCGTCCATCATTGTTCTCAGGAGGGGTATCAGTCCATGGAAGAGAATAAGGGAAAGAGTTGTAAGTGGTGGTAGGAGAGGGCCTATAAAACCCACTTCCTTCATTTCCAAACCTTGCACAGAAAGACCTTTGGGGCATTTGTTGAATTGTTGTTGCTGTCATTGCTGGTGGTACAGAAAGAGAGGGTGGAGGTATGTCATTGTAGGCATAGCGAAGGAGATCAGCATTGGCAGAATCAAGCTCCTTTTGGAGCCTTTGGACTTGTCTCTGCAGGAAAGAGATGGCTCCTACGCAGCCATAAACGGGGTCTCTCACACGTGCCTCAGCTTCATAGGCAAGGGAGTTCACTGCATCTTCCCTCTGGTGAGGGAGAAGCTCGTTCAGAAGCTTCGTCACATTGCTAGCACCGAATATCTTGTGCACGTTCGCGAACTTCTGAGGCTCTTCTGGTGGGAAGTAAGGTGCAAAGATGCACCCTGAAAGGCATTTCCTCCTCAAGAATTTGCAGGCAGCACAAGGAGAATTGTAGGAGCTGGATGATGCCATTTTTTAATTTCCCTAAAAAGAACAAAGATTTACATGAAATGAAATCAATTAACACAACTTTCCCTTCACCACTATGCAGAATTATTTTTTCTTTTCTTTCATATTTTAAAGACCAAAATTTTAGGAATAGAACATCAACATCTATGAAAATTTATTGTGAAATTTCATATTTCTTATAACTTTACTGAGTTAACATGGAATAGAACTAAAACTACAATTTTATACTGTATGTAAGAAGTAGAAGACTGGCCAAATAGTCTATGTATTGTTCTGCATTTTACTTTCAAAATTATTACGGAAATGAATGGTAAAATAACAAAGAAAAAGAAAATTAGATCTGACTGCTTAAGTTACACTTTTTTTTCTTGTCAAGTTCGTGTTTAAGTTCTTTCTCTGATCAAAGGAATCAACAAAAATGTATCGATGTAATGATTATTGAATATTAAGCTGAATATATATATATATATATATATATATATATATATATATATATATTAAATTGGGACAACATTAATTAGTCGGATCTTTTAACCCTTCATAGTCCTTTCTTCCTGAAATCTCTTTAAGACCCTTCCCATTGCAAACATACGTACACGAACTGGTTTAAATTTAAGGATTAGTTGTCACTGTCTTAAATTATATTATAGTATGACCATCTTTATCCTTTCTTTTTCTTTAACAAACTTTCTCATTTCTTTTCTTAAAATATATTTTCCTTCTTTCCGTTCTGCCTTCTTTTTTCTCTATTCATGAGGAGGAAAAAAAATTAATGAAGAGTTCTTAATTTTAATCTTGAAACTCCCTTCATACCGTTTTCTAATTTCCCCCCCTTAAGTTTCTGGGTATGTTCTATCTTCTTTCATCAGAAACTTGCACATACTAACACAGACAAGAAAACTTTATGTATCTTTCTTCTTCTGGAATTGAGCTGCATGATAAAGTAAAAGCTTATAATTGAGTTGAATTAACCAGGGATTTGGCTGCAGCAACGAGGCATGTTGTATTCATGACTGCATAAAAAAAGTATATGTAAAATGGAAAAAGCCCTAAACAGTGAGTTCTCAAAAAGGACCCATTTTGTCTAGCTAGCACCGGGCACTTTACTTAAAAGAACATCAAACAGAGAAAAGAACTATACATGCATAGAGAAGAAGCAAGAGGGAAAGCTAGAACATGAACATGATTTTACCTGTTTGTGATGTAGGTTTCTTTGATGAGAAGAACTAAAAGGGAAGTACCTTTTTTTCCCTTGTGGGAGGGCCTTTAGAAGCTGCTCTTTTACCCTCACAAGACAAAAGAGCCTTAGCCAATGAAAGATATAAGTCACAGATTTGTCACAGGAAGAGCACCCTTAAAGAGGAAACCCTAACTGCGAGAGAGACACAAGGTGAGAGATAAAGAGATAGGAGTGTGGAAGCTGATAATTAAGTGCCAAAAGTTTATGAGGGAGAGAAGGCAAACAGCATTGAGTGGATGGAGAAGGAATGGATGCAAAAGACAAAGGTAATAAATGGAGGTACACTATAAAAGAATGACTATGACCTTGCATCTAACAATAATATGGGGAATGTGGGGATTTCTCACACTCTCATTCTCTTTCTAATTAACCATGCACTTCAACTAAATTTAGCAAACCATTTTTTTTCATTTTTATTCTTAAGACAATTATTATATATAAAGAATATAACTTAAATAAATTTTGGAAAAATATGAATCTAGAAATTTAACCAATATCCTCCCCCACAATTCATTTATTTAAATTTAACATTAGTATATAAATGTTCATAATATGTCAACAAAATCTTCATAACTATTAAGAAAATAATAACATTTTAAGATATTAGATGTCTATCTAATTTATATCCATATTATTTTTAATTTTTTTTGGGATAAATAGTCGATTCAGTACCATAATTATTAATATATTTTACTTTTAATATATTAAAAAAATTATAATTTTAATTAAAATTATTAATTTCATTAATTTTATTTAAACTCTGTTATTAGTTTAAGTAATTGATCATGATTTGTCATTATTAATCATCACGAATGTTTATTAAAGAAAAAAATCAACATTAGTACTAATATATAATTATCCTTTAAGAGGTGATTAAGAACCCTCTTCTACACTTCAATGTATTTAGCACTTGCAGAAAGTGTGTTATTTAGCATAGATAGCTAATTAATGGCCGTGGGCGGAATAGTAGACCCAAAATAGTTAAAAGTTATAATAGGTTTAATATTCACACATGTGTATATCAAAGCACATTCTTTTGGACCCAGTTGATTAGCAAGATTTTAAGACATAAGAATAGTTATAATTGTTTATTCAAAGGATGAGTGGTTGATGATCATGTTCTTTGACACAAGTTAAAGTTTAGTTTTGGATCTCTTTAAATATATTGTCAATGAGTTTATCGTTCTATGACTGGTGTCTAGAACTTCTAGTATGTATACATTCGATTTAATGTTACTATTAGAACAATGGAGTTAGTCATTGATGTGTTCTTTTTAGTTGACAATGTTGGAGTAGGCACTAGACATTTATTTTTATGTATGGGGAAATGTGCTTTTGCCTTTCTTAATATATATATATATATATATATATATATATATATATTTGACAACCTAGTGAATCTGTTTAATTTATTTGTATCTGATAAAAAAAAAATATTAAATCAGAATTTAACATGTTATTTAGAACGAGATGTTATTTTGAATTTCACTTATTTTTTCTTATAACAGTTAAAAAATCTCTTAAATATCCTAATTTATTTATTTTATTTTTTAATCTAAAAAATTATCAAGAATTTTTAATTTATAAAAATTCAATTATATAATAACATTAATTTATCATAATTACTTAAAACCAAACACGTATTCAATTACCTTGATATTATTATTAAGTTTAAACAAAATTAATAAAATTAAAATTTATATACTAAAATTGTAATTTTTATTTATTTACTAAAATCAAAATATATTAATATTTATGGGACTAAATCAAATTATTTTAAGAAAGATTAGCATTTAATAAGTAAGTGACATATATAAATCCTCCTACACTACTTTTTAATCCATCAATAAAAGTAAATACATTTAATAATTCAGCCACATAAAATAAAATTTCTTCAATCATCTCCTCATTTATTAAGAGGATTAACAGAAAGATCTTGAACAGTGAATTAAAATATTCTATTTATTATATTAAAATATAAAAAAACCTTCGTTTTTATTTATTTTATTTTTAAACATTTAACACGCTCACTAAATATATTTAACACGTTTAAACACAAGGGCACTAAGGAAATAAGCTATTAAGGGTATAGATCAAGGATTTTATAAATGAGAGTTAGCAACTAATGGTCTCACATACCTGTTAAAGAAGAAAAAAAATTAATATATTCATGTAAATTTTATATTGTGCACCCATAAAGATACCATGAGGAGTAGAAAAACGTTTCAATTTAGAAAAGTACTTACTATATTAAAAGTTCAAAAGTAGTTTAATACTTACTTTTGCTTAATTTAAGCAAATTTAATACAATGTAAAATAATGATATCAAACCATGTGCCATGGATATATATTCAAAATTTCTTTAATAACGTTTAACATGCAAAAACTAATAAACCTTATTTATCTTTTAATTTTTTTCGTTTTCTAAATCATTGATAATTATCATAAAAACGCTAACTAATATTTTCCTATTAAAAAGTGAAAAGCGAAAAATTAAAAAAGAACAATTAAAACATAGAATTCTTATATTAGAACTTTATCAAAATTAAGCTAGATCAAATAGAAATTATTAACATCATATCTACATATTTTGATATTAGATATAAATTTACTCACAAGCTTGCTAATAATTTAAAAACAGAATTTGAATTTTATCATTATAGTTTATAGGGAATAGAGATATCATAGGATCACTTAGTAATGGGCTATATCATGCCAAATTTTACAAAATTATTTAAGACACTTAATTCATGAATAATTTATATATAAGTACCTACGTAAAGTCTCATGATTATCATTTACGTTTTTTTTTTGTATTGAAATAGCCTAAAAATATATAGCATTCGATGCAGGGCCAGTTGAAATTTTATTGATCTTTATTCATTTTGATGACGCAGTGCTTATGGTATATAATAATCATTTTCAATTCATCTCATTATGAAATTATTTAAAAACACTGTTATTATTTGTATTATGTTTGCTATTAATTATTACAAAATTCTTAAATAAAATTACTTTTAAAGATTTTTTTTAATTATTATATTAACTAAATTTCATACTATTTTAAAAATTAATTTTCTTTTATTAATATTTAAATTAGTTATTATTATTATATATTAATTTAAAAATTATTTATTAATAATAAAAACTAATTTTTATATTAAACATAACTATCCAACTTAACATCTCAGCTATACTAACACTTTAAATAACAACAATTATCTATAATTATATAAAAAAATTTAAAAAAAAATCAATAAATTTTTAAAATATTATCTAATTTATAGTGAAGATTTTAATTAATTATTTTATTTCTAAAATTAATCTTAATAATTTTTTAATAATATGTATGTGCATTTTTTTCTGAATACTTAATCATTTTAAAATAAGTATATATACATATATATATATATATATATATATATATTATGTCATGTAGAAAGTTTTATAACAATGAAACTCTAATATGTATTATCACAGTCCTAGGAAGTATTATTTTGACCTGATTAGTATTAATATTTGACAGTGAATTGCAAAAAAAGATGATGAAATGATTTACATGGTGAAGACAATGTACGTATTTATAGCAAATATTGAATAGTGTTTGTTATGGAACATATATATTTTATGTTGACGGTCGAGAGTTAGGAGAACATGAGAGCAAAGAAGTAGGTGTTGTTGTCCATTTTAAGGCACTATAATCTGCAGGCACTCTAGTGAAACCAGAAACTATCCCTACATATTAGAGGGACCAATATTTCCTATGCATTTCACTCAGTAACTCTTCCACAGTTAGTAAATAATACACACCAAACATCTTATTCACAATATTCTTTCAACTATCTGCAAAAATATCACTATTCACTTTTCTCTCATTTAATCACATTAAATGTATTCAAGCTCTTCTCTTTTCATCATATTCTTTTTTATGCTTTCAATCATATTTGCGCACTGTCTATACCAGACTCGTGTTTAAGAAAAACAAATCAAATCCAGTTCCTTCCAGTTAATAAAACTTGTCAAGTTATATTTTAATAAATTTATAATTCATTTGACTAACTTAAAAATTTATTTAACTCAAAAATCACACCCTCTAACATTTTTTGTTATTAGCTAAAATGTACTGAATATTCTATGTTTTACTCAATTTTATGCAATAAAAAATACATTTTGTCATGCCCTTTCCATTTCAAACCAATTTAATAAATAAGGTTATCAAAACATTTTTAACTCAGTAAACTAGGCCAATGGTTTAAGATAAAAACACATTGTTTTAGCTTTCAATCCATAATTATACCAAACACAACCTATGTCCACATTTAACATACAATATCAAGGTTTCAGCTAAACATGGAAATTAAACAAATACCCTTATGTTTGTTTTAATTGAAGACTCATAGGTAATAATAGGAAATTTTTTCTTTTATATCACCTTTTTTTTTATCTACATTCACCTGAAAATTGCTTTTCATAATAAAACATTCTATTACAATAAAAAAAAAATATAATGTGAAACAAAAATTGGAGTGTTAAACTATATTATTAACTTAACTTTACCAATTAGGATATGATTGGATAGAAGAAGTATTTTATATTATATGTTAGAAGTGACAACATGATAGTGACCTCTATATTTACATTAGCTGATAGCAATGGCAGAGTTCTCCCCACCTACCTACATACATCATCCATCACCTGACTGCCATATATGTATGCATTGCTTTCTGTTATTAATTGCCACATTTTGTGATTATGGAATTAATTTTCTTGAAAGCTACATCATAATAATAGTTAATCTGAAAAATGAAATCTAAAGGCATGAAAAAATAGCTTGATTGCATACTTCGTGATGCAATGATTAGTTCAAGATAATCCCAGCCGCATAGATCAGAGCTTAAAAGCAAAAGGGTTTTATTTTGTTTTCTTAAAAATTATTTGGTTGCTAAAAGTGGAAATATTGTTGCTTTGTGATCACAGTCTTAATCAAGCAACCATGGAGTTTTTTTTTATTGAAGAATAAAAAATATTTTATGATAGGGTTCGTGTGGCATCATATGTGCCCTTCCATTTGTCAAAAACAAATGATATGCAATAGGGAGCTCAAAAGATTCCCCTAAAGTGGGTAAATATTTGATTAATTGAAGAGGTGAAACCACAGGACATTCTGGTGATTCAGTGGTAACTTATGAGAATGTTAATTTTTTTTTAAATGGTATAAGGATGCTAATTAGGATCATTAATTACGAACTCCAAAACAAATTAGCCATCATTGGAGGGCTTTTCTTTTTCCTTTAACCCACACTTTGCCTTTTAAGTTTTCTCCACAGTTAAACAACCCTTATTAGTTGGAATGAATATTTCTTTTGAATAAAGCTTTATATTTGATTCTTGTTTGTTAAAAAGAGATATTTATTAAATATGATTAGTTGAATTTTATGGCTGGGATTTATAATATTTACTAATAATTTCGTATTAAATGAAGTTCAAATTTATAATATTTTATGTTTTTAAATTTTTCATATGTTTAATAAACATTTTTTATTAGAAGAAAAATATTATAAATCAAAATCAGGACACTCGGATACTCCAACTCTTTTATAAAATATATACATAAAAAAAGTTTAGAAATTTGCTCTCAGTACATACATTCTTGCTTATCCATACAAAACACAATTAACTTCAAAAACACATGCATCTATCCCAAAACAAAGAAATCCAAAGTTTAGGCTTTGTTAACTCCCATTTGGTTGTTGTAGCTTATAAGAAAAAAAAAATGTTTTAAGGGAGGTTATTTAGTGAGAGTTAATATAATTTTTGGAATTGATTTAATTAACGAAATTTTTTTAATTTTCGTTATGTTTCAAAGGTTATTCTAAAATTTCAGCAAAATAATGGAAGTTTTTTTAACCTTCATTAAATTTCAAAAATTTATTTTAAAATCCCAACAAAATAACGAAGATTTTCTTAATCTTTGTTAAATTCCAAAGGTTTATTTTAAAACCTCAGTAAAATAATGGAGGTTTTTTTAACCTTCATTAAATTTCAAAGGTTTATTCTAAAATCTCAACAAAATAACAAAGGTTTTTTAACTTTCAGTAAGTTCCAAAGATTTATTCTACACCCTCAGCAAATTAACGAAAGTCTTTTTAACCTTGATTAAGTTTCAAAGGTTTATTCTAAAATTTTAACAAAATAGTGGAGGTTTTTTTAATTTTCGTTAAATTCCAAAGATTTATTGTAGAACCTCAATAAAACACTTCATATTTTCAATAAATAAATAAAATTAAATCTATTTATAAATCAATAATTAAAAACTACATGGTTTTAATATATTTTATAACTAAAATTTTGAAAGTGTAACTTTACATTACAAATAAGTTTTCTAAAGTTTCAAAATTTCATTTTAAAAGCTCAGCAAAATAACCTTGGATAAAAACTATTTCAACAACTAATATTGGATAATAAATATTTCAACAGTATTTGAATGTTTTTTATGATTGATGGTAGTTGGTTTATATAATTCCTAGGTTTTTTTTATTACGAGCTCATACTTAAAAAAACTTGACTTATTTTGTTTTAGCTTTTGATGTATGTATATTTTATGTTCAATTTTAGTTTTAGTTATAATTGTTAATATTTAATTCTCATAATTTTGAAGTATTTTAAATTAAGGTCTTAATTTTAAAATGCATCTAATAATTAATTCACTGTGAAAGTGAGAAGTAATAAAGTTAATTTCTCCTTGCAATATGTTCTTGTAATCTTTAGCCAAGAATACACAGGACTTTGAAGTCCACATATGATAAATAATGCAATTATTTAGGATATATAAAATAGTGATAAACACCAATTGTTGTTGAGTTATGTAACAATGACTTGTGACCTAAGTTGGGGCAATAAGGTGATGGAAGAAGCAATATTTGTGTAAGAAGAATATAATGCCTTATTTAATTTTTCTTCTCCTTAGATATAATAGACATAAGTGTGGCTGAATTGTGATTTCTTGTTAGGACTGTCGTCGACGACCATTGAGCTTGTGCCAGAGAGTAGTGTGTCTACGGTGGAAGAGAAAAATAGGAGGATCATTAGAGATGGTTGGAAAATGGGGTTGAAGATTTATTTCAATTTTGAAAATCATGTTATTTAACAGAGGTTTTGAAACCTATGGTATTTTACAAAGGTTTTGAAACCCATAGTATTTTACGAAGGTTCTTAAACCCATGGTATTTAACAGAGGTTCTGAAAGACTTTTCCTAAGGTTTAAACAACCCCGAGAAACACGTTCCCCAGAGATGGTTTAGCAGGGAAAACTGCAATCCTGAGTAAATGACTTAATAGAGGTTTTAACCTGATTAATGTAAAAATAAACCCTCGTTAAAACCATTTTTTTCTTGTAGTGCAGTGTTAGCACTACAAGAAAATCATGGAATAGAAACCAATTTTAGAAACAAAAAATAATTAGTTGCTATAGTGACTAAATTAGATATCATTTTAGAAACTAAAAAAAAATGGTTTCTAAATTATTTTATATTATTGTTAAATAGTTTCTAAATTGGTATCTAATTAGCTACCAAGGTTTTAATTACCAATTATCTAGATTCTAAATTTGGTAGCAAAAACTTTGGTTGCTAATTAGATACCAATTTAGAAACCATTTAACAATAATAGAAACTAATTTAGAAACCAAAAATTTGTTAGTATCTAAAATAGTCTCTAATTTAGTCACTATAACAACTAATTATTTTTTGTCTCTAAATTGATTTCTATTTCATGATTTTCTTGTAATGTAGTTGGTTCTTACAATGTTTTTGGCTTGACATTTTATAAACCGGATACAACACCATCTGAATTATCCCATAAAGAATATGAGAGAGCTATGTAGTAGTCCTTGAGAATAAGGTCATAGAAGAACCACATGACAACTTTTATATAAAAAAAGGACAAAATGAATGGTATGAATTGCACACTCTTCATCTTTATCACACATTTCTCTAAACTACATATCTTTGTTTTTTTTTATCAGGAAAAAAACGAATGAATAAATAAGTATTTTAGGGATACCCTAACCCTTATACAACAGACCTACCTTAATCTCATTCCTCCACCTTAATCCTTGCCACTAATACTGACACCTTCTACTCAAGATATATATCTCCTAGAAAAATTAACAGACATCATACAAACCATTGGCTCAAGACACCAATCTAAATATGAGAAACATACGCCACATGCTTTGGGCATAACCTATGACCAAGTCTTCAACTGCGATAGAGTAAATATTTCCATATGATTGATTTTGCCTCTTCTAAAAATTCTTTTGTTCCTATGTTTCCACAATTCTTCCACAACTATTATCCACATACAATCCCAAAATCTGATTAATACTTTCCTTCACTCCACTCATCCTGAAACTTAAAAAATGTTTTTTTTTTGCTCCCAATGATACGTCGATGTCATCCCCATCCACTCATAGCACTTAGATCACACAAGCCAGACAACTCTATATGTACAAAAAAGGCGAGGATAGTGGTTAATTATAGTAAGAATATAATTTTTTAGTTTCTAAAAAAGTATCTAATTTAATCAATATAGTGGTTAATTATACTGAGGTGAGGATATAATTATAGAAAAAATTGAGATATAATAATAAATATAGAAGAAATAGTGAGGATTTTTTTTTTTTACAGAAATGGAGTAATTTTTTACCTTCTAATACCAAATTGAAATCGTTTTTTAATATTGAAAAAATTGTACGTGATACGAATTCATTGTCAAGGAATCTATAACTTTCCCAACTTTTAAAACAACCACATTTTGATAATAAAAAACAAAAATTACCTCAATTTCGTGATAAACCCAAATAGTAGCATTAGTAATACGAAACTGTTAGAGAAAATATATATAACAAACAAAAATGATACTATGGTAGTTATATACAATCCTTGTGACAGTTTTAACAAAAATAAATATATAAAAAAGATTAATTTAAAAATAAATAATGTAAAAAAATATTAAAATAATATATCGCACTACAAGAAAATCATGAAATAGAAATAAATTTTAGAGAAAAAAAAATAATTAATTGCTATAGTGACTAAATTAAATACATTTTTTCTAAATAATTGATAGTTAAAACCTTAGTAGCTAATTAGATATCAATTTAAAAACTATTTAATAATAATATAAACTAATTTAGAAATTAATTTTTTTTTAATTTTTAAGATGGTCTCTAATTTAATCATTATAACAACTAATTATTTTGTCTCTAAAATTAATTTTTATTTGATTTGATAATTTTTTTTTAGTGTCTGTAATTTTAGTATTGGTATAAGAAAAAAAAATTCTCAATTTATCGTCTTGTAACAACTATTATAAACTCATTTGATTATAAAAGAATAGGATGGAAATAGAAGTGGTCCACTAGTATTGCAGCTGCCCTTATCATTTTCACAAGAATTCTTTATCATCACATTCACTCCCCAGCCACAATTTCAAACTACTCCCTAATCTTCGGACCCCATGTGTTCCAGTTGCAGATCATAATCAGATGACACCAATTTCTTTTTCCTTTTTCCTTTTTCCTTTTCCCCATTGTAGTAGTAAGTACTCAATACCCTTTGATTTTGACACCTGCTGACTTCTGATGTGCTTCTTGCCCTAACTCTACTTCTATTACTTTCTTTTCCCAAAATAACCATTCTACATTTATACATATTATGGCATAATTTTATATAATCAAAATTTTATATTTAACTTGCGTCGTTTATAAAAATTTTGTCAAATCAACAGTATTTACAGTTTCAAACACATGATTAGTGTATGAACTAATGGAAACCTGTAAGGGGAAAAAAATTGAATATCATTCTCTCACACACCTACAGTCCACAGATATTTGTTTCTCTTATCCCTGCATTATCTTCTTACATTTGGGAACGTGCCATCGTGCTTGCTTTTTCTCCCTTGGTACAGAAGTTGCATGCTACACCAAATAACACATAGTATCAATATATATATATATATATATATATAATATCTTAGACTAACATCATTTTTATATAAACTACTTGTTAAGAATTTTGTGATTATTATATACATGAAAGAATAGGAGTGAAGAACTGTTTGCAAATGGGGAATTAATGGAAAACCCTGAACCTGTTTATGAGCAATAATTTGAACTTGAATAATTTGTGTGCATGATGAGATTGCACGACACGACGTGTCATTACTGCACTTCCCTTTACATATATTCCTGGGAAAGATTATGACTCTTGATGAACATTTCCAATGTCGTTACTGATGATCTTTCCTTTCCACACATTCCTGAGAAAGATTATGACTCTAGAGAAACATTTTGTAGGCAACGGAAACAGTGTATGAATGTGTACACGTGGGAACACGTAATCTTAATAATTAATGTGTTTGGAACAGTTATGATGTTCCTCCTTTTTCACCAACACACTGTTAATTCCTTACTGAAACATGTGATGTGAGAGTGCGAGACTAGTACACTACAGAACCATCCCATGAATGAATCATTGGTTGGCTGTAATTAATGTGCTCATCATGGCTAAATCTGTGTGCCTACCTTTTTCTATTTTTTTATTCTATGCTTAAGTAATGAGAAAAACACTACGGATATATGAAACCAATTGGTATATATGTTTGTCAGTTCAACCCCACTCAAACGTGACTATCCTTACCAGAAATTATTATACCAGTAAAAGAGAGGAAAAAAACTCTTTAATTTTATGTATATATTGAGATTTTCAACCAAAATTAGTGTACATATAGATCAAGGGATAGATCTAGAGTTAATTATGCTCTTAATTTAGAACTCTAACTAGCAATTATGTTGAGAAAGTTTTGTCACCTATAATCATTGTTTTTACATTATACATTTGTCTTCAGTAAAAAAACAAAGGTGATATGTAAAACATACAAATTATTACTAAGAGAAAAAGGCACTTTATTTTTTTTTCCTTATAAACCCTATCCCTGGTCCCTCAGTTAATTGAAGCAATTTTCTTGTAGTTGGCCCATGGGGAAAAAAGAAAAACAAGTAGTATTTGTTTAGTGGGAGTGGACTATGAAGGCACATGCTAGTGTTCCAAATTCGATGTTTGGACGAATAGGCAAGTTCCAAATCTGTGTGCGATTCAATGTGATGGATAAAAATGAGTGCATGTGCCTTTATGTATGATTAATTAAAATGGCCCTAATGATTAGAGGACATATAAACTTGGACTGTGCAATCTTGCTTTCGGAAAGATAATTCATCAGAATAATACTTTAATATATAAGAGTCACTCATTCTTATAGCTAACCTAAGAGGCACCAAACTCCTGAAGGCTTCTGAGAGCTAGCAAGAGGGGGTGTCACAATTTACTCAAGATTCTGATTCTGCTTTTGAGCAGAATCATTTGTGTTACACTCACTGGTATGCCAACAATACCAGCCACCCCGTCCAATACAATTTTAAATATGGGCAAATAGAATCATAAAATTCTCAAACACCAAGTAGGCCCTTCTCAGTGTTGAATAATGCAATCTAATGTGATGGTTTTAACAACATTAATTCTTTGTGACTCCCCTCCATGGTAAACAGTATATTATTTTTTCACAATTAGTGATGAGGGTGTATTATTACCATCTGCATGATCCCAGAATATTTTTGAAGAATTTGGAAGGTCTTGTAGCAGAAATGAGTTATTTCATTCTTGGTCCAAACATGGCATTCTTCAAATTGTGGGGTTTGGGGTGGAAAAACATCGTGGGTGGGCCACTGGGGTAAGCAAAAAAATGGCAGTCCGTGATAGAAAAGGGATGAGGACGTGCAGCTGCAGAATAACAAGATTAGGAGCAATAGTATAACGTCCAAATGCAGAACTGTGACAAGGGAATCCAAATGGCGCCAACTGTATAGGAATCTAATTATTGTAGTCAATAGAAAGAAGAAAAAATTCAAAAATGGAAGGAAGCACACACATCACGCTGAGAAAAAAAAAAGGTGTTTCCACGACTAGAACCTTAGCACAGGAAATAATGGAAGCATTCACAAGATTTATTAAGAAAACTCTGAAAGGAATTATTAGCAATTACGTGATCAGCATTAAGAGGGGCACCAAGAAAAGTAGAAAAAAGAATCCTTGCTTTTGTTTTAGAACCACTTGGTGTACCAATTTTACTTCTCCCAGCTTAGAAGAATGCATTTTGGAATCAAACTGATAAAAAGATTGGCAGAATGTTTTTATTCGATCAAGTGGGTCGAGTCATCTGCACAACATTTTCCTTTCAAGAATTTAAAATTTTCAGCATCTCAATTGTTTACTCTCTTGTGGGTTTTCCAGTTGTGTCCTCAAAGTTTATCATAATCATTTTATATTGCTGTCATGCCTGATAATTCCATTGGATATGAATAGAATCGGAATGAGTTAAAAAAACTACAAATAGAATGATATTCCCAATTTTTAATGTAATGTGATGAAATTATTTCTAATCCGATCAATGGAATTAATGCAGAATGGAGTCAGATGTAATGTTTTAAAACTGCATATGCTTTTAGCTCTGCAAATTAATTTGAGGTATTGTAAAATGTATATAAAAAAAAGTGACTTCTTAGAAGAAGAACAACTTGTGCAGTTTTTCTTGCACCTTTCAACGAACGTGAATAAAGTTAACCCAAAGGGCGTAAATACCCTTCATAAGAAAAATAAAGAAAATTGGTTTTTCCTCTTAAAATATTTGAATTCTATTTTTTATATAAATTTGATGATAAATGCTGGCTACATTATAGCAAATGCGTTTAGATAAAATACTCCATATTTTATGATACTTGAATAACAATTTTGTTTCACAATATTATCAAGGTTTCACTTTTGTTCCACGGATTTATATTGTCAAATTTCAAAAAATTATTCAGCATTTAGAAAATAGTTACAAGGCATGAAAGGTAAGTTATTAACATTAAAACAAATTTAATTAAGAGACTAAATTTAAAGAAATCAATTTTATTATTATGTATATAAAAATATCAGAAAATAAAATTAAATCTCACTAGCATTATTTATTCCAACCCTAAACAAATCCCCATTAAAAATATCAAACAAAGAATTATATCTAACAGTAATCAGTAATCAGGGATAAAGACATAAAGACGGTTTTTATAATCCTATCAGTACTCGGATCGAAAGGCATTTATTTTGATTTGTAAGAAAATTTTATGTTTGTTTCAATTCAATTGTGAAGAATGAAAGAGGAGAAGAAGAAAATAAGAAAATGACACTCTCCAACAATGAATTCCGAAGAAACTTTTGTAATATAATATAATAATAATAAACTAATATATTTATATAATAATAATATTAACAATAACTTTTATTTTATAAAAATATTTTTTATATGTATTAAAATAAAAATGTTAAATAATAAATAAATTTAAGCAATGAAAATATTTAATAATATTATTAATAAAAATAAATACTAATAATTAATAATAATAAAAAATTATTTATAATATATAAAAATAAGTATACAAAATTTTAATTACTAAAATTTATAAAAAGAATTATTTCCTTTTTAAAATATTAAAATAAATTTATAAATTTACATTCTAATATTTTTTAAAAAAATCTCACACACATCACCATCACTAGCCAACTTTAATAAATTTTCTCCACAAATTCACTCTACATACCTTCAAACAACTTAACTTTTTTCACTTTCTTCTCAAATCACTCCAAATTCATTCTCTCAAATCCTCATTTTCCTCCTCCATAATCCAAACACGCCATTAGTTAGAGCACTAATTGCCAAATTTGATTAGAAACAAGGATTAACCAAATAAAGAGGGGACTCATGGAAAATAATATAGGGCACAGTAGATTGAAGTTCTTATCCAAGGTTTTTTTTTTTTTACTTCTAGAGGTAAAATCAATACTAATAAATATGACACCAACACCACAACGAAATCAGGAAGAAAGAGACAGATTTTACAAGGTCTAGAAAGTTCTAACAATCAGTTCTTGATTTGAATTAGGATGTTATTTGGATAGTATTCTAATCAAACCGTTCAAACCCAGTATCTTTTTGTTCAAGTAATGTTTTTTAACTAGTAAAACATAACGACATAAATCACTTGTGTGGTACTTTATTTTTAAACTATTATACAAAAAGAACATATCTGAATATTGTGTTGTATGTGAGCACATTAGGGTACAACAAAATCAATCACATACAAAAGAATAAATTAAACCCCTAAATTGTTGTAACAACATTCCTTATTTATAAGGACAATTATTTTCATATGTAACATGTATCAATATGCCATCAACACTCCCCTCCAGGTTGAAGCACAATGTCAGAGTTATGCTTGCTAAAATGTAGTCAAGATGAAAGCTTCCAAGAACTTGCTGAGAATGTCCGTCAACTAGTCATTGGAGTCGACATAGTCACTCATAATTTCCTCTTAAAACACATTTTTTCTTACAAAGTGACAATCCAACTGTGTTTGGCCCGATCAAGAAAGATTGCATTTGATGTAATGTGAATGACAACTTCATTGTCACATATAAGTTTCGTATATTGAATGTCTCCTAATTTAGTCACGTACTTGCATGCAACCGATACCATAGCACAATTTTCAACCTCAATACCGGATATAGCGATTATGTTATGCTTCTTTCTCCTCAATTAAACGAAATTTCCTCCGACAAGACCGCAAAACCAAGAAGTGGGTCTCTTGTTGATGATGATCCTGCCCAATCATATTAGAGTAGCAAGTAATTTTTATATAGTACTTATCATTTTTATACCAAACAATATGTATGACAACATCTAACTGAATATCACTAGTGGAATTACAAAATTGACTTACCACTCTATAAAGGTGATGCCAGGTGTGGTGACAATGAGATGGTTGAGTTTTCCTACGAAACGACCCCTTTAACCTTGTAGAAGCTTGGCTTAACTGAGATGACAATCAAGCATATCAGTCTCAGAATATCAAAGCATATTTATTGGCTAATGCAATATAAGAAAAGAATTGGACAATTTCTATCCCCAACAAGTATTTGAGGGTCCCAAGTCTTTTGTCCAAAACTAAATGAAGAGGTAAGATTTGAGTCTTTATGTCATTACTAGTGATGATGTCATCAACATAGATTACAAAACAAATGCACCGCCCATATGAGAGAATCAATGGAGAAAAAATAGAGTCATCAACTTCACACCGAGTTATGGTGAAATGTATTAAGGCGGAGAAAAAGCAGCCAAACTACTAGGCATGATGAGATCCCTTCAAACCTCTGGGAGAATGACAAAAGCCAACATACAAGACAAGACTCACCAAAAACACTAAAACGTGGATACTAATACATATAAATTTCGTGCAACTTACCATGTAACAAGGCATATTTAATATTCAACTGTGTAGAAGTCAATGTATGGTAGTCATGGCAAGAAAGAGACAAACATATGTCATTTTGATCACTGAAGAAAAAGGTGTTCACGTGCAGACTAAAATTTTGCATAACCATTGGTCATCCAGTGAGTTTAAAACTGTCAACATGACCATTTGATCCAATCTTTACTGTATAAACCCAAACCATTACTAGTCTTGTCAGGATTTAAGGGAACAAGTTCCCAAATGCCATTGGAGTGTAAAGTTCTCATACCATTCAACATTGCCTAGTTACCAATTTGGTTTAGTTGTTGCTTCATATGTAAAGTTAAGAATAGACACAAAATTCAAAGAGACAAAGTAGGTGGAATGTCACTGGAATTTGTTTCCCTTGTTCGAATGGAGGTGGAGCAAAAGCAACAAGAGCTAAAACAACAGGCCAAATAAACAATGGAGGTTTTGTAGTGATTATCACATCAGGTACAGTGAAGGAGAAGGTGCAGGTCTCAAAAAAATAGTAACTCGGTAAAGACAATATATTGTTGAAGTTGAGGTAAAAAAAACTATGATAACCTTTTCGAATGAGTAACCCAAAAACAAATACATTCTAAGAGATTTGGTAGAAAGTTTATATATACCTAATTTAAGGTCATGGTCAAAACATGTGAAACTATAGATAAAGATAGAAACAAGGTAAAAAGTCTATCTGCAATACAAGATAGAGTAGGAATCTGATTGCAAAAAACAACTGAAGAAATGCTGTTGACATAATGGTGACGTAAGGTACTAGTAATTTCAACCAAGTATTGATTCTTTCTTTAGGCAATACCAATTTGTTCTCAATAGCGGACATAATCCTCAAGGAGATATTGAGGTGTCGCTCAAATGCCAACAACTTCCAACATGTGAGAATAGTTGGGAGTTAACATTTTATAACAAATGTTCCCTTCCCTCTATTCCACCTTGAGGACAAAAATCTCACTTGAAGGGGGGAGTATTGATAGAATAAGACAACCTTCTACTAAATATACGTATCAGATAAAGAATAAGAAAAATTATAATGTGTAATAATTGGGAACGCCAAGTTGTCAGTTAGTTGAGCAAAGACTATTAACAGGGGAAGTTGTTAGTAGTTGTGGATGGGAGAATACAACTAAATAGTTTTGTGTGGGAAGATTTAGGTTCCTTAAAATATCTAAAAGCAATTCTGGTGAGAACTGTTGTTTGAGGAAGTTCTTTGATACAAGAAATACCTCTCTGTTTCTGGCAAGAGCAGCAGCAGGCTAACTGCTTTCAATCCAGCTTAGTCCGGGCATTTTTCTTAGACCTCCTGTCATTCTATCCCTCAACCTTTTAACATCATCCCACCTCCCATCACCAGCATATATGTTAGAAAGCATAACCCTGTATACATTATCAGCAGGATTATTTGAAAAAAGTTGTTGTGCTACAGTTTCTGCCAGCTCGGAATTTCCGCAAGAATTACAGCAAGATAATAAGGCTCCCAGGATGGCCTTGTCTACAGGTTCTGGTAAAGACTGGGTCAGACTGTAAGCCTCCTCCAACTCCCCAGAACTGCCAAGGAGCTTCACCATGTAAACATAGTGTTCAGCCCTAGCTCTGATGTTAAATTCCTCCTTCATTCTCCGGAAAATTTCCCAGCCATCTTTGACAAGGCCAGCATGACAACAGGCAGATAGGAGAGAAGAGAATGTGGCTTCATCAGGTACCAATCCTTTCTCCAGCATCTTATCAAACATCTTAAAAGCCTCAGAAGCATATCCATGCAAACCAAAACCCAAAATTACAGAATTATAAGAAACAATATTCCGCTTTGGCATTGTCCTGAAAACACAAATTCCCAACTGCAAGCAACCACACTTTGAATACATGTCTATTAGAGCAGAGGAGACCCTGACATCTAGTTCCAATCCATGCCGAAGAGCATAACCATGTACCTCGCACCCTAGTCCTACATTTGCCGTATGAGCAATAGAAGCCAATACACTGGCAACCAAGACAGTATCAGGCTTCTTATCTTCCATGTTCAATTTTCTAAAAAGGTGCAGCACCTTCTCATACTCCCCAGCTTGAGAATACCCCACAATAAGAGCAGACCATGTGACCAAATCAGGATTCAAAATACTGCAAAAGACTCTATATGCAGAAGCCATGCACTTACATCTCGAGTACAAACTCACCAGCAAACTACCAACATGAGAATCAGAATCAAGGCCACTCTTTTGACTTAAACAATGTAATCCTTGGCCAATGCTCAGCACCCCAGAATCTACAATACCAACAAGCAACCCAGCCAGGGTATATTCATCAGGCTTCTTCCCGACAAGTTTCATCGCACTAAACATCTGCATCCCCACATCCCACAGACCAGAGCTCCCATAACCAGAAATCAACGAATTCCATAAAACTATATCCGGTTCAGTGATCCTATTGAACACTCTACGAGCTTCATGAACAAGGCCAAGTTTTGAATAAGCAGTCACAAGTGCACTACAACAAACAAGGTCCAGTCCTAATCCTGCAGCCACAGCACCACCATGAACACGCCTTAGCATACCGAAATCAAAGTTGTCAGCACACGCACGTGTAAGACAAGCATAAGTGTGACCATCAGGACTTATGTCAGCCCCAACCATGGTTCTAAACAGAGAGATTGCATTGAAAAATCTTTGGCACTGCGCAAAAGCTCGAATCATGGAATTCCAAAGATAGACACTTCGGTTGGAAGTTTTGTCGAACACATGACGGGCTGAGTTAATGTCATTGTTGATTGCATACAGCCTGACAATTTTTGTTGCGTAAAAAGGGTCTTCTAAGAGATGGGTCTTCAAAAGAAATGTGTGTAACTGCTTCACCCTCAATAGGGACCTACAAATGCTGAGTTCGGAATGAAGCCATTCAAACGGAATTAACATTAAGATAACAATGTTAACTTGTTACGAGTGTTATGTGATGCTGACAGCAACAAAAACAAGACTTGTGTTTAATTAGTTGATGAACAAGAGTTAGCATTCACTTTGTTATGGATGTGTCCCAAGTTACAATAATTTTGAAAACGGTAAGGATGAAAGAAAGAAAAGGATATAAATGAAAAAAAAAAAATTGTTTACTTTTTTTTATGTAAATACTAAAATTGGTTTACCCTTGCATAGACTAAATATAATTCACGAATTTAAGTTTTTATGTGAATAAATATTTAAAAATTTCATAATATAAGTAATTTATGAATATTTGATATTTTATATGTAAACATATACATATATTTAATACATAAATATTTATTTTTATTTGTATGAAATTTATAATGAAGACCTCTTGGAAAAAAAAAATATTAGCTTAATAAGACTTTTTGTCCCTATCTTAAGGGACAAAAGTTAATTGTGCCCCTCAATTTTTAAATTGTTCAATGTAATTCAATTTTTTAAAAATAATTCAATATGATCCCTTCTATTAGATTATCTTTAACAGAGCACGTTGGTAATGAATTTGCACACATGAATTTTCATTTGAAACACCTATATAGTGACAGAATCGCTGGGGTGAGATTTGTCCCTTTTATATAGTTGTCTAGGCCATCTTCCCCTAATTTAAGTGTGTTCTTCTCTTTTGTTAGGTTGAGGGGTTTATTTCATTGCTCATCAATGTTTGAACAAAAAGACATTGGTCATGCTCATCGCGGACAAGACCTCGAAGTTCACAAACTTCTGGTCGGAGAAGTGGATTGTGGTGTTGGTGTTGGGGTACCGAGCGACACATTTAGGCAGCTTGTGAATATAAAGGGGTGGCAAGAGGTGGTGGTGGGTGAAAAACATCAAATTGGAGCCTAAAAGGAGAGATCTTTTGGTCCCCGGAGGAACAAGCAAATTTGGGGTTTAGGGTTGTGGATTACCTTAAGATTTGTATGTTAGAAAGAGTGTGGGCTATTTGTTTGAGATTTAGCATGTGGAAGTTACTCATACAAAAGCATATTATGACTTAATATAATGTTTGTACAACATCAATCTGGCAAAACGCTGTTGAAGGGAGAGGGTATCATATGAACTTTAGATGTCATAAAGATTTATATATAGGTTCACAAATATCTGTGTTTGGTTTAGCTCATCTCAAAGCAAAATAAACTCAGAAGTCTCACCATAGAGAAATTTTCCAGTTTGGAAGACCCAGAGGACTTTCAACTAGCACAAATTGTTGTGCATAGATGACATCTCTTTTAACGCTCCTTTCATTTTATTCATTTATTCTCTCCTCCTTTCTTCTGCTCTATTATTTGTGACTGCATTGCTAGAAGCTGCAATGGAAGAGAATATCATCACTGCAATCCATATGCAGGAGAAGAAACTTTATTACTCTTCTTCTTTATTTCAAGTCTCTTATCAAGATGCAGAACTGTTAAATTTAAAGGTTCTTAAATGAATTATAGTTCCATTAGCTCTTGGAGTTTTAAACCCAATCTGAAAGTATTGTCATTGTCCAACTCCTATTGATGGGAATGAGGTAGTTTAAGTGCTTAGCGCTTATTTGTGTTTTATGGTTAAGACTTGTGGTTTTTTAAGTTTAGGGGAGCTAATGATACTGTACAAGTTATGAACAATGTTTTTTATGTGTATATTAATTTATTAAATTGTATTAAATTCTTAATATAATGTGCACATGTTGCCTTATCCATCACAGCTGCCAATTGGACAACACCATGGTTCCTAAACCATTAAATATTCATAAAGGAAACCATGATGCTAGGAGAGTTTTAGAAGAGAGGATTTTAGTACTATGTTACCTCATGTCTACATTAAACTCGGTTTTGCCTTGGTAATCAACCTAATGTTTACTTAGAGTGACTGATACATCTGATCGGCAGTTCCTTTAAAAAATTTCCCACAACCAGCAGTAAACTGTAGAAAAAACAATAACAAAATAAATCAGGCTTTATAGTGCAAAAAGATATAAACTTACAGTTTTACAGTTTTTACAGTTTCAGATTTTCAATCCTGTCTCTGATCTGCGATCACCGGAAAAGTGCGATCCCGGCGGATCGCGTGGGGTCGGCGTTGTAAATCGCAACTCGCGTTGGAGCGACGAGTTTCGCGATGTTGGAACTGATAGTTCTGGCTGCGGCAGCGGTTCTTGTGGCGGCACCTCTCGCGGTGGTTCTCGAGGCGGCGCCTCTCGCGGCGTTCCTCGGACCGGCGCCTACTCTCGGGATGTCCTCTCAGCGGCGGCGGTTCTTGCGCGGCTATTCTGAGGGTGGCGCAGCAACGTGGCGGCACGGTGACGCCTCCAGTAGCGACGTGTTACTGCAGTGGCAGTCACCTCTTCTCTCACTCTCCCCAATTTTACTCCAATTTTACTTTTAGGGTTTATGTTCCAATTTTACTTTTAGGGTTTATGTCCAATTTTATTTTGACAACTTCTTCTTTCACTATATCAATTTTAATCTTGCCCCCTGTAATTTAAAATTTTCAAAATTATTATTATTATTTAAAGTTTTCAAAATTATCTTTATTCTTTCAAATTTTCAAAATTATATTTATTTTGAATTTAAAAATCTGAAATTTAATAAATATAATTCAAAATCAAAAATACATTCCAGCAAAAACGAAATCCAAAACACAACACAAAATTGAAAATGCATTTGGGATAAGAATTGTTGGAATTTCCAAATTCGAAATATTTCAAAAAAAAAAAGTTTTAAGAGTAATTTTTTATTCACAACCTCCTTTTGTCATTTTAGCAGATTGGGTGTAGATTGACATTGAGCCACCTAAACTTGATTTTATTATTATACACCTCACAAGTGCGGCGGCACTGACCCCTCTCCTTCAAAGAATCAACTCGTTTTTCCTTCAAACCACTAACAAACGTCCATCCTCTTCCAACAGCCCCCATCTTCTCCTACAAAGCACCACCACTCACTTCCATTATAAACTCCAAATCATTGTTCAAGCATTGAGCCTCTTCATCCAACACTGAAAAGGTTAGTTATGGATTCTTTGTAGAGGAACTGTTTTAAAACATGCATTCTCTTTGTTCCGCATCATACATATTCTTAAATCCGGTAGTGTGTAGTTAGGTTTCGTATTTAATAATTCAGTAATCTTTTTCAATAGTTTCAAATTGTGTGAGTTCCGGATTACATAGGTTTTCAGATTAAATAATCCGGTAGTGTTTAATTAGTTCCAGATTATATAATCCGATATGTGTTTTTGAATGTTTCAGATTATGGATTAGTGTTGTTTAAGTTGGTTTCAGATTAGGTAATCCGGTAGTATTAATTTTAGGATTTCGGATTAGCTAATCCAGAAGTGACTTTTTTTTGGAGTTTCACCCATGCAATCCGTGTTTAGTTTATTTTGTTTCCCGTTGAAGAACTTTTTTAGATTATGTGCCATGGTTCAACTATGACAGATATGGCTAAAACAAGAGGTGGTGGATCTCAGGGTCATGATCGAACAAGACCGACGGCATTCGTCCGTAGAAGAGATCGAGGTGTTGTCGAGGAAAGAATTGGTGTTGATGTTCATATTGATAATGACAATCAACAAGAATTACATGGTGATGGGCAAGTGGACCAGAGAGAAGGGTTTCCTGAAGGACCTTCTGATATGTCTTTGCTGGTAAATTTTGCTGATCATTTTGTTGTTAAGCTTTGGGAGGGTGAGGTAAGAACGAAAAAACTTTCAATTAAATTGTTTTTGTTAATTATTGTTTAAATTGATTTAATTATATTAAATATATACAAATTTTGAATTAGGATCGGGAAGAACTTAAATTGGTATCCCACGGTAGGAAATTACGTAAATTTGGGATGCCTCATGCTGAGATTGAAGTTCTTATACAAAATTCTGGATTATTTAGTCTGTGCAATATAAGCTATGAGGTGGGGGACAGGGGTTGATTTCAGCCTTTGTTGAAAGGTGGCATGCTCAGACAAACTCCTTCCACCTTCCCATAGGTGAGATGATCATCACACTTGATGATGTGTCATCTCTTTTACACCTCCCCATTTTGGGTCAATTCCCTACGTTTGTGCCCTTAGAGTACAACGGAGTTGTAACTATTTTAACTGAGTCACTAGGGGTGGAGGAGGCTCGTGGGAAGACTGAGATGAGGCAGTGTCGGCGTCCACGTACGATTGAGTTGGCTTCGAGATATATATGCGGGATGTTGCGCTCAAGAGGCTTGAGAGTGTGCTACTATAGCTTACTTGTTGCATGTCGTTGGATACACTATTTTTGCAGATAAAAGTGTCACATTTGTATCTGTTTCGTACTTGTTGTTATTCAACAATCTTTGTATGTGCGGTGGATACGCATGGGGAGTAGCAACACTTACACATCTATATGAGCAGAAAGCAGTTGGGCAGTTATGTGATACTTGTTCAGGTATGAAACCATACAAATAATTAGCAATCACATGTTACATTCCATAATTTTTTGTCTTAAATATTTTATAATTAATATGATCGAATTACGCAGGCATAGATTTATGAGCACTTCTCGGACATGGGAAGAAGAGATATTAATCCCTCATATGACAAGAAAATCATGAAATAAAAACCAATTTTTAGAGACAAAAAATAATTAGTTGCTATAGTGACTAAATTAGAGACCATTTTAGAGACTAGAAAATGTTTGGCTTCGAGATATATATGCGTAATGTTGCGCTCAAGAGGCTTGGGAGTGTGCTACTAGAGCTTACTAGTTGCATGTGGTTGGATACACTATTTTTGCAGATAAAAGTGCCACATCTGTATCTGTTTCGTACTTGTTGTTATTCAACAATCTTCGTATGTGCGGTGGATACGAATGGGGAGTAGCAACACTTACACATCTATATGAGCAGTTGAGGGATGCCTCCTACTTTCACACAAAGCAGTTGGGCAGTTATGTGACACTTGTTCAGGTATGAAACCATACAAATAATTAGCAATCACATGTTACATTCCATAAATTTTTGTCTTAAATATTTTATAATTAATAAGACCGAATTACGCAGGCATGAATTTATGAGCACTTCTCGGACATGTGAAGAAGAGATATAAATCCCTCATATGACAAGCAAATCATGAAATAGAAACCAATTTTTAGAGACAAAAAATAATTAGTTGCTATAGTGACTAAATTAGAGACCATTTTAGAGACTAGAAAATGTTTGGTTTCGAGATATATATGCGGGATGTTGCGCTCAAGAGGCATGGGAGTGTGCTACTAGAGCTTACTTGTTGCATGTGGTTGGATACACTATTTTTGCAGATAAAAGTGCCACATTTGTATCTGTTTCGTACTTGTTGTTATTCAACAATCTTCGTATGTGCGGTGGATACGCATGGGGAGCAGCAACACTTACACATCTATATGAGCAGTTGAGGGATACCTCCTACTTTAACACAAAGTAGTTGGGCAGTTATGTGACACTTGTTCAGGTATGAAACCATACAAATAATTAGCAATCACATGTTACATTCCATAATTTTTTGTCTTAAACATTTTATAATTAATATGATCGAATTACACAAGCATGGATTTATGAGCACTTCTCGGACATTGGAAGAAGAGATATTAATCCCTCATATGACAAGAAAATCATGAAATAGAAACCAATTTTTAATTAGTTGCTATAGTGACTAAATTAGAGACCATTTTAGAGACTAGAAAATTTTTGGTTTCTAAATTACTTTCTATTATTGTTAAATGGTTTCTAAATTGGTATCTAATTAGCAACCAAGGTTTTTGCTACTAAATTTAGAAACTAAATAATTGGTAGTTAAAACCTTGGTAGCTAATTAGATACCAATTTAGAAACCATTTAACAATATTAGAAATTAATTTAGAAACTATTTTTCTTTTTAATTTTTAAAATGATCTTTAATTTATTTCCTATAACAATTAATTATTATTTTTTATCTAAAATTGGTTTCTATTTCATGTTTTTTTTCTTGTATGCACTAATTGAACCAAAATCAAACTAATATTATTATTTTATTGATCCCATACGGAAAATAAATGGGACCAAAATAGAATTTGAGGCTAATGTACCATGTTGTAATTATAGTTCATATCACAACAATGTCCAGTCTAAATTTTAAATTTGAAATACGTCAAAAGAAATTTTTATGTGGGTCTTACTAAAAATTTAATTCTATTCTTTTACAATGTAAATTCACATGTATAATGATATTTATTAAAATAAAAGTGAAGGTTGCATGACTAAAAAATGTGTGTATTTTCTTAAATCAAATTAATAAAGTATTTCTTATAACAAAATGAATTTTGAAGGCTTGCCAAAGTTTGTACAGTTCATTTCCCAGTAGCGATAATGAATTGTTACAAATGTTATACTCTTTTGATATTAAATGTTATCAAGTGCATTTTCATATTATGGTTAGCTTAATTAGTGTGTGTATATATATATATATATATATATATATATATATATATATATTAACAAACATATTCTATAAGTGTAGTTTGAGCTTCTAAAAGTTGTGTACCCAAAGTATGTCATCGTTTCTTCTAATAGTCACTCTAAATTCCTCAGCAGTGTCTAATTTCTCACATCTCATTCCATTGCGAAGCTTCCAATCAAAATTCTACAACAAAAATGCAAGTGTCAATTCAACATTTGCCAAACCAAATGTGATACCTGGGCATATTTCTGCGAACTCCAAATGGAATGTACTCAAATTTGCACCATTTGTAGTCAATTGAGCTATCAATGAATCTCTCTGGGTCAGTCCAATGTTTGGATCTATTCCAATAGCCCAGGCATTGACAATTATCATACTTTTGGCAGGTATATGATACCATCAATCTCACATGTCTTTCCACATTCTCTTGGAAGTAAAAGTGGACCTGGAGGGTGTAATCTTAGGGTCTCTTTCACTACTAATTTCAAAATATTTGACCTTAACAGTTCAAATTTGATGACAGCAGGAATGCTTCAATTATCAAAAATTACATTTCTCTATTTTGGTTGTCATTTATTGCGTTTTGGTTGCTATTACAGCCACAAAAATCTAAATGCTCTGGACCTATTTTCCTGAGACAATAGTTAAATGAGTTTTAGAAGACCAAAACAAGTGAGTAGAGAATAAAAGAGATTTTTCCAATACAAACATTAAAATCCTTAAATTTTTTAGAACACCAAAGAAATTCATTGTCTATTTTTATTTTTGTGAAATTATATTAGAAAAACATGCTTCAAATGTTGATATGCAAAATTGGCATTATATAGATATTATTTTTCAAAATATGCGCACTAATTATTAATTCATAGAGCCGAGGCTAAAACTAAGTATAAAAATAAATAAAAACAAAAATCAAAAACATTATTTTTTATATCTGTATTTTATATGGGTTTATAGGGATCGATGAGCCATCTTCGATTAAAGAGGCAGAAGAAAAGATTGGGCAAATGGATGAAACGATTGATGAAACAATCAGAAAAACCAAGCCAAACATCATAAAACAAAATATATACTAAAACAAAAGGTGTGTAAAGGTGAAGAGAGAAGAGTCAATGTGCAGAGATAAAAGAGTACATTGATGTATTTATAGAATGAAAAGTCAGAGTGTTATAGACTTAGGCACCGAGAGTTGCGTAGTCAGTTACGTAATGGGTTCATTAACAAGGTGAGTCAAACAAATCACTAACCTTTAGGGTTTACCTCCTCCTTTGCCTCCAGCGGTAACCGATTTCACTATTCAAAGCTCGTATATTAGTGTTTCTCAATACTTCACTCTGATTCAAATATTCATGAAGGATATGCAATACTTACAAGTTGGGGTTCCAACTCACCACCCATTTAGAGATGCTTACGATTTCTGGTTATGGATTTGGGAATAAGAAAGCCCGTGCGAGATACAAAGTGTGAGCTAAAATGTTTGTAGTATTTTTCTTCCATATTATTGGATTATTTTACTATGTAAAGGATATTTACTAAAATAAAAGTGGAGGTTGCATGACTAAAAAATTCTTCAAAAATCAAATTAATAAAGTATTTCTTATCACAAAATGAATTTTAAAGGCTTGTAAAAGTTTGGTTCACAATAACAATAATAAATTGTTACAAATATTATACTATTTTAATATTAAATGTTATCAAAGGCTGTTGTCTTTCCCGCAAACCTGGTGTCCTTTCGTGCATATTCTTCTTTTCCTTGTCAATGAAGTTCAGCAACTGTGACAGATTGTTCCTCAGATCAAGAACCATCTCGAATTTCTTCTTGCAGCTCTTGTACTCCACCTTACCATTGATGGCAAGGATACTGTTCTCTATAAGGTAGCTGAAGTTCTGCACGGTGGCACGTCGGTACGTGGCCCCAGGAGAACGGTGGAGGGATGGTTTCGCTCTTCTCTTCGAACGCAGAGCGGCGGCGGGGTTGGGAATTTGAGTTTGCTGGGTATGGTGTTATTAATATTATTACTGTTGGGGGGTGTGCATGGTGCCCTCATGAAAATTTGCGTTGTTGGGAGAGAGGGTGTTGCCGATCTCTTTCGACTATTAGATGAGAGGGACAGTGTAAGCAAATCTTCATCATCATTCATTCTCATCGTTCTCACCATTCTCATGATTGGGGTTGGACATTTTTTTGGCTTAAGATAGAAGAATAGGAGGACTTACAAAACAAAAAATATACAATTCAATTTGAAGGAAATGACAGTTTATATTTACCTGTTTTCAAAAAATTTGATTCTTATTAAGAGAATTAAATAACTAAACATCGAAGGAGAAAATCCATTAGTACAAAAAGAAAAAAAGAACGCTCTTTATTTAATGCGATTCTGCACTTAAACGCATTCATAAAAAATGCGGTGACATTTTTTAAATTAATTTGATTTACAAATGCGGCTGTTTGAATAACCGCATTTGTAAATCAAGCTTTTTGATTTACAAATGCGGCTGTTTGTATAGCCGCATTTGTAAATCAAAAAGCTTGATTTACAAATGCGGTTTTTACGTTTAGCCGCATTTGTAAATGCTTTTTACCCTAAAAAATTTTACGCGCCTCAACAGTTTCGTAGTTTCTTTCAGTTCTTTCGTTTGTGATGTTCATCCTCTTCATTCTCTCGTTTGCGCACTTCATTGCATTGGTCGAAGGTACGTATATTGATTCCAGAGGTTCGCTTTCTTCCTTTCAATCTTGACATTGGCTTTCGTTTTTAATGCCTTTCATTTCCTTCCATTGTTGGTCGAAGGCACTATTCCATTGGCTCTCCGCCACTACTGCCGCTGCCGCTGTTCCTCTTTCTCCCCTACCACACTTCACCACCAACTTGGTTCACGCACAAGGTTGGTTTTTAAATTTTTTTTTTTTTGCATTTTTTTTATTTTGTTTTATGTATTATAATTTATTGTGTATTTTAAATTTTATATTATTTAGTATTTATTATATTTTGAATTTGTATGTTTTTTATGTATTATAATTTGTATTTTTCAAAATTTATATTATTATAATTTATAATTTGAATTTGTATGTTTTTTATGTATTATGTAATTTATATTAAAATTTATATCATTTAGTTGTTACTTTATATGTTATATTTAGCAATAATACGTTTTGGTATTGAGTCCGAGGGTTTCGACCCTCAACAAACGCGTGAGATAGAACACTGATATAAAAATTCTAATTATTTCAGAATATATAATGGATAGAAATTGGATGAATTCTATTTGTATAAGTGAGAAGTACGAAAGAGGAGTAGAAGAATTTATACAATTTGCACAATGTAACGCGATTAATAGTGGTCATGATGGAGCAAAGATCAGGTGTCCGTGCGTTAATTGTTTGAATGGAAGGATAATGGATGTTAATATAATGAGGGAGCACCTGCTATGTGATGGATTTCTTCGATCTTATACAACTTGGACATGGCAAGGTGAATTATTAAATTTACCACGTGGTTCCGTAACTGAAGAATACGTGGGGTCCACCATGGATGAAGTAGTACACGATGATGTAGATGATGATCGATTGGAAGACATGATTCGTGATGTAGGAGCTGAGTCTTTTGCAAAAGCACATGGATATGAAAATATGTCAAGCGATGCAGAGACTCCATTATATCCCGGATCAACTAACTTCACACGGTTGTCGGCGGTGTTAAGATTGATGAATTTGAAGGCAATAAATGGACGGACTAATAAAAGCTTCACAGAATTGCTTCAGTTGTTGAAGGATATGCTTCCAGAGGGAAATACTCTACCTAATCGTAATTATGAGGCCAAAAAGATTCTTTGTCCAGTGGGTATGGAGTATAAAAAGATACATGCATGTCCTAATGATTGTATATTATACCGGAAAAATTTTGAATTGTTGAAAAGTTGTCCGAGGTGTGGGTTATCATGTTATAAGTTGAAACAAAAAGATGATGATACTATTGAAGATATAGAAAAGCATGGACCCCCAATGAAGGTTCTGTGGTATCTTCCCATCATTCCAAGGATGAAGCGTTTGTTTGCAAACCCAAACGATGCTAAGAATCTTAGATGGCATGTAGATGAGAGGAAATGTGATGGCATGTACCGACATCCAGCTGATTCTATTCAGTGGAAGAAATTTGATGATGAGTTTCCAGAGTTTTGTAAAGAATCAAGAAATATCCAACTTGGTTTAGCTATAGACGGAATGAATCTGTTTGGTAATATGAGTACAAATCACAGTTCATGACCTGATTTACTAGTTATTTACAACTTACCTCCTGGATTGTGCATGAAGCGAAAATACATGATGTTGTCTATGATGATATTCGGTCCGAAACAGCCAGGGAATGATATTAATGTATATCTAAGTCCTCTAATTGAAGATTTAAAGTTAATGTGGGACCACGGTGTTCAAGTATTTGACGGATTTGCTAATGAAACTTTCAAGCTTCATGCCATGTTATTTTGCACCATCAATGACTTTCTGGCATATGGTAACTTATCAGGTTATAGTGTTAAGGGTCATATAGCATGTCCAATATGCGAAGAAGACACTGTTTCTCAACAATTGAAACATGAAAGGAAAACAGTATATCTTCGGTATCGGAGGTTTCTTAGAAGTCATCATCCTTACCGGAGGTTGAAAAAAGCCTTTAATGGACACCAAGAGGATAGTGGTCCACCAACTCCATTAACCGGTGTTGAGGTTTACGAAAAGGTAAATAACATAGACCACACCTTCGGTAAGTTAAAAAAAAGTCATCTGTGACAAACATTTGGAAGAAGAAATCAATCTTCTTTGATCTTCCGTACTGGTCGAGGTTAGAAGTCAGACATTGTATAGATGTAATGCATGTTGAGAAGAATGTGTGTGATAGCTTAATTGGTACACTTCTTAACATTAACGGGAAGACGAAGGATGGTTTAAATGCTCGTTTAGATTTGATTGAGATGAACATACGCGACGAGTTGGCACCCATAGAAATGGGTAAGTGTACATATTTGCCCCCAGCTTGTTACACAATGTCAAAAGATGAAAAAATTAGTTTTTGTCAATGTCTAAAGGGTGTGAAAGTGCCACAAGGACATTCCTCAGATGTGAAGAGCCTAGTGTCAATGCAAGATTTGAAGTTAATTGGGTTGAAGTCTCATGATTGTCGCATCTTGATGCAACAGTTGTTGCCGGTAGCTATCCGTGGGATCTTACCAAAAAATGTTAGACATACCATAACCCGTTTGTGCTCATTCTTCTCTTCCATCTGTTGTAAAGTCATGATCCCTCAAAACTATATGAACTTCAAAATGAAATTATTGTTATCTTGTGTGAATTGGAGATGTTTTTTCCTCCATCTTTTTTTGACATCATGGTTCATCTAGTGGTGCATCTGGTAAGAGAGGTTAGATTGTGTGGACCAGTGTACGTAAGATGGATGTATCCTGTTGAGCGGTATATGAAAATTTTGAAGGGTTATGTGAAAAATCATTATCGTCCAGAGGTTTCAATGATTGAAAGGTACATAGCTGAAGAAAGTAATGAATTTTGTTCAGAGTACATGACAAAAGCAAATCCAATAGGTGTTCCAGCTAATTCATGGCACCACAGGCGTTCTATAAGTAAATGTTTACGTGGTGTGAATATTGTTAGCAAATCTCGATCAGAAGTCTTGCAAGCACATTTGTACATATTGAATAACACAGATGAAGTTATACCTTACATAGAAGCTCATAAAGCCATTGTGAAGGCAAATAACCCAAGACAAGCAGAGAAATGGGTCTTGATGGAACATAATAGAACTTTCATGCCTTGGTTTAAAGACGAGGTGTTCAAGGATTCAACGGCATCAGAGATCTTGACCTAGTTGGCTGCTGGATTGAAGTTTGATGTCATCTCATGTACAACATACGAAGTGAATAATTGTATATTTTACACGAAGTCCATGGATGAAAAGAGTACAGTTCAAAATTCTGGTGTTACTCTTGAAGCCGAGTCAATGCAGTTTTCGACTTCGAAAGATACAAATCCAGTACTTAGATAAATGACATACTATGGGTTTATAGAAGAGATATGGGAGGTTGACTACACTAAGTTTTTCGTTCCAGTTTTCAAGTGTAAATGGGTTGACAATAAAAGTGGGGTTAAAATTGATGATTCAGGATTCACACTAGTGGACTTTCGAAAGATAGGGTATCGAGATGAGCCATTTATAATGGTTCAAAAAGCATCTCAAGTTTTCTATGTGAAATATCCTACGTCAGAATATTGGTATGTCGTTTTACACGGGAAAAAACAAGGGGAGGCCATAGATGATATTGAAAATGGTGACCCTCGTTCATTCACACCAATGATAATTAATAAAGATGACGATTTACTTGATGATGTACATGCAACCCGTAAAGACCACAGTGAAGGAATTTACATATGAACTTTCAACCCACATGCAACCTGTAAATAAGCATTTAGATTTAGAATTTTATGTATTATTTTTATAAGATTTTAATTCCATGCAGATTAACTAATGTTTGTTACCTAATTCTTTTAACAAAGACATGGATGACGATCAGACCCCACTCAGACCTCGATCCGGACGAGGCAGCAAAGGACCTACTAGATTGAAGCGTCTCGCATTTAGACGTGCTGCTGGTGAGAAGACACGTGTTGACATTGACGTCAACACTAGACTGGCTTTTGGTCCTAAAGCAGATGAGTTTATGAGCTATCTTGGAGTTGTTTCTCGTGAGAGGCTCTCCATTCTGATTAATTCATGGGATGAGGTGTCAGAGGTCGACCGGAACATGATCTGGGAGGATGTTCTGGTAAGCTTTACATTTTGATATAATGCTTTTTAATATTCATTGATTAATTTTAATTTGGTGATGTTATTTTGCAGGCAAACTTTGAAATTCCTGATGTGGAATCGCTTCGATCAAAGATTATATCCAATATCGGACTTAAATTTCGTACCTTTAAGTCAAGACTGACTTCGAGATACGTTTTTGGCGACCTTAAAAACGAAAATCCATGTTTAAAGTACAAACATATTGATGAAGAGACATGGTGTCTTTTTAAAGAAAGCCGTCAAAATGAGGCTTGGATGGTAAGTGAAGTAACTTAACTTTTTTTGTTTATATAACATTAATAAGTTTATCTTATTTACTTCACTTTGTTTATTTCAATTATGACAGGATCGTTGGAAGAAACCTCAAGAGATAGCTTTGAAGAATGTTACCCCACACGTTATGTCTCGTTCGGGGTATCGAAAACTTGAGCAAGCACTGATGGTGGAAAAGGAGCAATCTAAACAGGGGACGTTGTCTGAGAATGTGGAAATAGGGGTCACTTCTCCTCCATCGCCACCTTTTCGCCATGTAAAATGGAAGAGGACCCGAATTAAAAAGTTAGGTGCACCAAGTTCTGAGCAATCCGGGGTTATCATCGAAAAAATTGTAAGCTATTTTTGTTATTTTCATTTATTTTAAAGCATTAATTATATTAATGATTTAAAATATAATTTTTGTGTACTCTTGCAGGATTCCTTGGAATCCGACGGTAAATTTGTTGCTGAAGGTCGTCACGATATCTTGGTTGAAGCAATTGGACGACCTGAGCACTGTGGTCGTGTTCGTGTTGCTGGACAAGGGGTTGGAATTAAACTATATTTTGGAGTTTCAGAACGACAGTCATCCTCCTCCTCCAAAGAGAACGAAACTCAAATGAAGACTAAGATACGTGAAGAATTAATGAAGGAGATGAGAAAGGAGACTGATTTGTTGTGACTAGAAATGAAAAAGGAGAATGATCGAATGCGACAAGAGTTTCTATCGCAACAACTTTGTGCTGAGCCGATTGAAACCCTTGTTAGTCCCACTTCCAAGAGCACAAAGGGGAGTTGTGCGGCTCCTCCAACATCAGGGGATGATATCAAGGGGCAGACGAAGGATTGTGAGCTACTGGTAGTGGGCGGCAAACTTCCTCGGGTGGTGGCCCTTGGAAAAGTCTATCAAGACGCCACCACCTTACATAACGTTTCTCTCTCCCCTGATGTGGCGAAGGTAACAGTTGAAAAAGTACGATTTCCTGATGCTCGTGTTCCACTACCTTCAGATGAGGTAACCACTGTGGCCGATGCATTTCAGACATTTGTTGCCTGGCCCAGAGACCTCATTCGATTTATGCCCGAACCTCATGTAATAATTTCATTTCATTATATTATTTTTTATTTATATTTATATATTACATATAGTTTAATACAAATGTTCTTTATCTTGTAGAAACCTTTTCGGGCACCAAGTCCGGAGAAGAAACGTGAGGTTCCAATTGACAATCCTATAGCTTCATTAGGTCTCATTGCTAGTCAGATTGGTAATGAACATTTTCCAGTTCCGTGGGATGATACATTTTTTCAAATAAACACTGAACTGCCACTGATGATGTACAACACAGATTTATTAGAATTTATATCTGGGAATCAGGAGCTCAATATAACTATAATTCAATTTTTTATGATATAAGTATCTTTACCTATTATTCAATTTACTTTATGTTAAATTATTATTGATTATGCTTTAACTAAAAACTTGTAGGTTTTTGCATAGGGTCTGTATCACTGAGGGGAAGGAAAATATGTATGGATTCTTAGATCCTGCATATACTAATCCCGTTGGACCAAGGTCATCTGAGACTCATGCATACATCACTAACACCCTGGAAAAAGAGGGAAAACAAATTTATTTATGCCCTTATATTGATGAGTAAGTTTAATTATACGTTATCAATTATTACTATTTCATGTTTTAAATATTTACTAACTCTTTTCATGGATGATATAGGCATCATTGGCAGTTACTTGTCTTATCAATGGTTGATAAGACTGTTGTGTGGTTCTGTTCCCTACACAAGAAGATTCCCACAAAATTTAAGGATATCATTGATACATAAGTACATTATAAACTTAACTTTGTATATGTTACTAATTAACCATCTACTAACGAGGTTTTTTGTATTAACCAGTTCATGACATGGATATAACATCCTAAAAGGTCGATCCAGTTCAAATAATTTGAACTACATAAGAATAAAGGTTTGTAATTTTTTTCTTTCTCTATTATCATTGTTTATCAATATACTAACATATTACTTTTTATTGAATTATAGTGTAATAAACAACCAGGAAACTATGAGTGTGGCTATTACATTATGCAATGGATGATTACCATTATAAGACTAGGTGTTAAAACTGGTTGGAAAAAGGTAATAACATGATATGTTAAATCATTTTTATAATTCTTGAACATATATATATCTAAAAACTAATTTATGTCAACTATATTTTGCAATGCAGTTCTTCACGGAATAAACACCAATGAATTCGAAAGGCATTTCATATGTCAGAGATTCTTGGTCCACATATTTCATAAATTTTTATAACTCTAGCATAGTTAATCACTAGTGTAGGTTTTATTATGTAATTTGATTACTTGTAAATGTACATTTTGATTCTCTCAATTTATCTCTATATTTTTGTATTTGTCTGGTTGGGTTTGATCATTATGCAGGTTAATTTATATGGTTTAAGGGCAATACAAATTGCACTTTAAAAAAAAACACTATTTACAAATGCGGTTATTTACCATAGCCGCATTTGTAAATCAAAAAACAAGATTTACAAATGCGGTTTTGGTAAAAGCCGCATTTGTAAATGTGAGTTAAAATGTTTGTAGTATTTTTCTTCCATATTATTAGATTATTTTACTATGTAAAGGATATTTACTAAAATAAAAGCGGAGGTTGCATGATTAAAAAAATTCTTAAATCAAATTAATAAAGTATTTCTTATCACAAAATGAATTTTTAAAGGCTTGTAAAAGTTTGGTTCACAATAACAATAATAAATTGTTACAAATATTATACTCTTTTAATATTAAATGTTATCAAATGTTGTTGTCTTCCCCGCAAACCTTTGGTGCCCTTTCGTGCATATTCTTCTTTTTCCTTATCAATGAAGTTCAGCAATTGTGACAGATTGTTCCTCACATCAAGAACCATCTCAAATTTCTTCTTGCAGCTCTTGTACTCCACCTTACCCTTGATCGTAAGGATCTTGTTCTCTATAAGGTAGCTGAAGTTCTGTACGGTGGAGGAGGAATGGTTTCTCTCTTCTCTTCGGACGGCGGAGTTGGGAATTTGAGTTTGCTGGTATGGTGTTGTTGATATTATTAGTGTTGGAGGGTGTGCATGGTGCCTCATCAAAATTTGCATTGTTGGAAGAGAGGGTGTTGTCGATCTCTTTCGACTATTAGATGAGAGGGACAATGTAAGCAAATCTTCATCATTCATTCTCATCGTTCTCACCATTCTTTGACTTAAGGAAGAAGAAGACGAGGACTTATAAAACAAAAAATATACAATTCAAGGTTTTATAACAAACTAAAATATGACCGTTTATATTTACCTGTTTTCAAAAAATTTGATTCTTCTTAAGAGAATTAAATCACTAAATTCACTAAAAAAAAATATGTTGGAGGTTTCAATACTTTCTATGCATTATTATTTCCCTTATTTCCCTGAAACTACTACATTCAATTTTCTACATAACAATGTTTGATTATATTCACCTAAATAAATTGATTGTGAAAATAGCTTGGAATTACAATGTATCAATATATCAAATTTCTCTCCAAATGTGTTAAACTATTTGGATAAAGAAATTTTAGATGTTAATTCATTTTTATAAAATATATTATTTGAATGATTTTTTTAAAATATTAATTAAAGTTTTATAAATTTATAAGTGTAATTTGATTACTAAAAATTATAAAACTAATATTTCACTATGTAAGAATTTAAACATTTTCATACATTTTTTTGTTTCAAATTTTTTTGTTTTTCTCTTCATACTCTCTTCTCATCTCTATCAATGCATTGTCAATTCAGTTATAGTAGAGATACCATCAGGTCAACAAAGACTGTGACTTTGTCAACATGGTTCTCAAAGAAAGTTTTTCTATAGATATTATAAAAGATTTATTTGAGGTTAGAATTGAATGTGATTATTGTTCAACTCACGTCACTAAGATTTTTTTTTTCAATAAACATTAATAAGAATATTGATTTACAACATTTTTTTTGTGATTTTTATTGATGACAAATACAATTTTTTTTTAATCTAAACTAACGTTGATCAAAATTGGATTCCACCCTCATTCAGCTATTTTTCAACCAATATTAGTTAACGTTTTATGAACCAACATTGACATGATTTTTTATATGTTATGCACAAGTTTTTTATAAATGTCAATGAAATTATTTTTTATTGACATTGTTGAAATTATTTTGTTTCATCAATCTAAACCAATGTTATTTCTCTATTATAGTTAATAAATATGTTTTCCTGATAGTCTATTGTTTAGTAAATAAAAGAGAAAAATGTTTTTGATGGCTTCATATGTTGTTGGTGACTGACTGGTGAAGAAAGAGTGGTTCCAATTATGAAACTTAATTTAGTATTGAGTGCTGAAAACAAAACAACGAAAAAGAGTGACAACAAAAGTTGAAAAACACTTTTTTTTCAAAGAGTGTGAATAATTGTTGAAAGAATATTAAACACATATTTTCTCCAGTTCTAAAATAAATGTTTGCCTGATAAAATAATTCCTATAAACTTTGAATAAAAATTTATTTGTATCATATTTTTAATTTAATAAATAACGTTCAACTTCTTGTATTTTTAATTAAATTATATTAAATTTTTATCTTATTTATAAAAATATTTTTATAAATATTTAATTATAAAAAATTAACTTTTTACTTAAATTTTAGTTAATATAATATTTCTGAAAAAATAAGAAAAATAATATTTCTTTATTATTAATATAAAAAGAAACAAATATTATTTATTAAAAACTAATATTATTTAATATTGTTAAATTAATATTAAAACTGAACAAATTTGCAAATTTTAGCTTTGTTAATCACCAATTAGAGATTGGGTAATTAAAAAAATGACTAAAAATGAATTTTTGATATAGAAGTAAAAACCTAATAGAATAAATATTAAGACTATAAATAAAGTTATAAAAAAACATTAAGGGTAAAAAGGGGAATTGTGTATATATACTATTTTTAAAATTTAAAAATCGCTTGAATGTTGTAGAAAGTGGAAAGCTGACATTACAAACCATAATTTGGCACACTGCTTCCTACTCTGTATGTAACTATTTTCATCTACCAAGTGGAGACAATATATGTAATATGATATATGATTCAAACACCAATCAGCTTCCCACTAATTTAACACTTACTCTCTTCTATTAGTATCATTGTATCACACATCCCCTCCTGCTCTAATCTTCGTCCATCACATCTGCACCACACCTGCTGCTGCATATACTACATCATTTTAATTAACATGCACTTTCAATCTGATTATACCTTTTTTACAATAATTATAAATGCTGGATAACAAAAACACTGATAGTAACAAATGTTATTACTTAAAAGTAAAAATTCTATACTCTTCCCATTCATGTAATTTGTTTTCGTTTCAATTTAGTGTCAATTTTGAAGATAGCAAAAACTTACTTAATCCTTGCTTAATAAATAATGTTAGTCGTTACTTTTTCGTAAACAAGGCTTTAAAGTTGTCGAAAACCATGACTTGAAAGAAGCATCACATAACTCAAGAAATTAAATGAAATTGGTTAAAAAAAAGCGAAGTTAAAATATTTCAGGATTTATACACAAGGTTAAAGCAAAGAACAATGTCAGTGTTTATTGTAGACATGAATTAAAAGGAGAAGTACGGTGAATTAAAAAGAATTAGGAACAAAATATGATGTCAAAAATTATTAGATGCATATAAGATTAACAGTATCAAGAATGCTTATACACTACTGAAAAAACTTTTGAAAAAAATTTTGGAATTACTTATAGAGGTTGATTCATGGCTTTCCACACATGGACAATATTCTCTCATAGGCGCCATCAAAATAAGTATGTTGACACTGAGAGCAGACAATTAACATGAACTAATGCTAGTTTTGGTTTTCAGTATCTAAATTAATCCCAATCTATTCTTAATTTCTCAATTAAATGATTTCAAAAATAAGAGCACTTTCTCTTCAAGAAATGGAAGGAGTCTTTGTAACTTTTACCCAAACAATCTAATGAGAAAAACTAGAACAGCACTTCGAACCTCCTTCCTATAATAAGGATCAGTTTACATCAAGACTCAAACTTTAAATCCTTGTTTTATCTAGCTTTTGTGTGTTTACCTCAAGGATTTGTATTCAAGCCATAAGATATCTATAATGAAATAGCTTCTAATGTTAGATCTCCTAGAAGAATAAGGACACCTTAAAAGAATTTACTCAACTTTGAATCCTTTTTTATCTAAGTTTGATTGTGCTTACCAAGGACATTTGAAAAAAATATCCTCAAAAGCATTTTTTTATCCGAAACTTCATTGTAGAACATAAATATTTGAATGAAAAGGTTTCTTGTTCAAAAGTAAAAGACTTTTCTGTGTTGTACTCTTAGGTTTAAGTATCAGGTATCATTAAGTTCGAAATTATGGAAAGTTGTACTTTTAGGTATTCAAGTATGAAATAATAAAGATGTTACTTAAGACTTTTAATACATAGATACATCAAGGATTATTTATAACCAGAGTACCCATGAAGATCAAATAGAAGCTTTTTCACATTGCTATATGACTAAAGTGAGTTGTGAAAATGAGAAAAACTTCAATCAAAAGTGAGTTCAGGGCCTTCAGGCTACATAGAGCATTAAGGTTACAGTCTCACATACCCATAACATACCTACCCGCGTATTATAAAGAGTGATAAACAAAATGGATTTACTATTCGCTTTAAAACTATATTCAACCCTTACCTCGTTTGGGCAGTTAAAACAGAATTCTTTGAACTAGCCATGTCATCATCGTTGTCAGAATCAAAATCTTCACCACTCCATATGGGACGTTTTGATCTGATATCCATGTGCTCCTCTTCCTAAAACCATTTACTAATTAAAATCAAACAAGAAAGAAGAAAAAGGAAGAGTAACAATATGGACAACTAATTAGAGTAACAACCTCTTCAGGAGCTTGTATGATTGATGGTGTTGTTTGAAAAGGTACACTGGGTGCATGGGGAAGCCTGGAAAGTTGTTCCAGTAATGCATTTCTGGAAAATCAATTAAAACAATAGCTTAATCAATTTTAGCTCCAAGGAAGCAATAATCACTACATGCTAAGCAGTACATGGCTAGATTAGCAAAAACAAGAAATCTCTCATAAACATTTAATTTAACTATTATTGTGCATATCTAGCTAAAACTTAAACACGATAAAATAGAATTTCTTTTTTTAATCTCTAGGGTGATAGCATCTACTACTAGGGAGGGGATTTGAAGCAGGCTCCCCAACCATTGATGGGAAACAGGTTTTCACCTTGGCTATTGCTCAATTGCCTGTGAGCTACTTCCATAACAAACTCAGTATATATTGCAATCTAAAGGTGGAAAGCTCCATGACAGATCAGCTGGTTGACATGAAAAGGCATTTGGGCATAGATGATAATCTAAAATTGTAACTTGGAACCACTTCACAATGTTAACCAACCCCCCCAAAATAAAAACACGGACAGACTTGTATGGTCACTATATGCATGAGAAAATGGATGCTATAATCTTGCTCAAGTTCAGTAATAGCCTCACAGGCCTAGGCACAAAGGAGAGGCAACTTGCTACAGTGGCTTTAGATATTTGACGTCTAGAACAACAATCCAACAATGGAAAGGGCCATCTTCCAGGTCTGAACTATAACTTATTCAGGCGTATGCAATTATTTATAAGATTCTGGAAAGTTGAAGCATCGTATGTGCAGAAAAGATGTGACTTAGCTACTGAAAAATATAGTGCATCTGACTAATTAGATTCACAAGTATTAACTAATATTCATGGCCAGATATTTTCCTCAATCAAAAAGAAAAAACAAAATTGAAATCAGAATCATAAATAGTGATGCAAGAGCAAAAGCAATTAATGTAAACTCACCGAATTTTTTCCAGATCCCTGGGTGAGTTTAGGTTTTCCATGTTGGATGGCTCGAGATGAAGAGTGTAGTCTGGACCAAAATATTCATAATATTCATTGTAAGGCAACTTCGGATTAGGCTCCACTCCTACTGCCACTGCAGTCTACAACAAAGAAAGTGCAAAATGGTAATAAATAAGTATCATTATTAGGCCATAGCAAAAACCATTTACAATTCCATTCAAGTGGGTACAGAAAGGGACCTCATAACACCAACAACGAGCAACATTCCGAACTGTATATCCTCCCCCACCCAATACCATTAGAGGAACATTGAATGATCTAAGGAAACGAAGGCAATCTGCATGACCCTTCACAGTCAAGTTGAAGCAACCCAACCGGTCACCAGACAAGGAGTCAGCACCACACTGAAGAACAACTGCATCCGGTTGATAAACATCCATGACTTTCTGAATGATGGGGCGAAACAGACCCCGGAAAGTCTCATCATCCAATCCATCATTGAGTGGGACATTTAGAGAATAATTCTTTCCAGCACCCACCCCAGTGTCTTTCATGTGCCCAGTTCCAGGGAAAAAATCCCCAAACTTGTGAAATGACACTGTCATGACCCTATCAGTAGTGTAAAATGCCTCCTCGACCCCATCTCCATGGTGAACATCAATATCAATATACAGCACACGCTGACCATCACCAAAGAACACATGCATGAAGAATATAGCCAGAAAAGGATCAAAGGAAAATTAACTCTTATAAAGTTAACAAAGCAAACACTAACAAGTAACAGAGAAGCAGTTTTTGTAAAAGTAAAATCATAATTATGATTTTTCACATACAGAAAATTTAAAGGATAAAATATGTTTATAGTTCCACAAATATCTCAAAATTCAGCTTTTAGTCCCCAATTCACTAAAATTGATATGATTTTAGGGCAAAATTGATTTTGGGTGAAGTTGAATTTGGTTAAAATTGATTGTGAAGAGATTAATGTTTAGTTGTTTGAATTAAAAAAGCAAGCTGGTAATGAAACTTGGTGCAAAATTTCTCTCCAACCCAACAGCTTGCAACATCTCATAATAAACCCTAGACCCAGAATCAATTCCTCAACGAGAAGCCAAACACGCAAAAATTTACCCAATCACATTAACTAATGTTTCAATGTGATTCTAGACAATCTAACCCGAAACAAAACACGCACCTAGACTCTCTTCATGTACTAAAAACGTGTTTATTTTGAAAATATAAGGGGTGTCGTGGGTTGGATTGGTTGGGGTTCAGAGTAAAATTAAGTCCAAATCGATACTATTTAATTGCGCTGGTTTGCTGCGATAACAGATAATAAAAATACCCTATGAACTTTGAGAAGTTCAAGAATGCCGAGAACAATGTCGTTGACGTAGCAGAAGCCGGACGCCTCTGCCTTCTTGGCGTGGTGCAGGCCGCCGGCCCAGTTGATAGCGATGTCGGCGTCGGCGCGGTTGAGGCGTACGGCGGCGCCGATGGAGCCGCCGGCGGAAGCGCGACAGAAGTCGAAGAGGCCGTCGAAGACTGGGCAATCCTCCCCGACGTTGAAGCGCTTGAGCTGGCGGTAGTGGGAGTGGGAGTTCTCAGATAGGATTTGCGGCGAAACGGAGGACAGGAACTCGACGTAGTCGTCGGAGTGGAAGCGGCCGATGTCCGCCTCCGCCGCGGGAAAGGGACGGTTGACCTGCATTCGGCGGTGGAGACCGTAGTGCACGATGAGATTGTGGGCCATGCGAATGCGATGTGGCTTCATTGGGTGTCCTTGACCGTAGTAGTAGTCGCCGATGCAGGGTTCATAGAAATACGTCACTCTCCGCTTCTTGGCGTCCGTACCCACCGACGGCAACGATGCCCCACTCTCCGTCTCTGCTCTCTCCCCTCTCGCCATCTCTCTCTTCTCCAATCAACAAAACCCTTCCTCTCTTTTCTCTCTACTTCAACATCCTCACTCTCCCTTCCACCTTTCAAATTTATACCCTCCACACCATTTCATCATTCCAATTCCAAATCTATTATTCTCTCCTCGATTTTATATTCCTAAATCCATTCCATTTTACACCTTTTAGATATTAAGATCATTTTTAATTTCATACTATTATCAAAACTAAATTAATATTTACTTTAAAATATCAAATCCTAATAAATAACATTTTCGTAATTTTACCTTGTTCAATCCTCCTCATTGTAAAATCTATGGTAAATAATTTCTTATAGCTTTTAAAACAATTATTACCTAATTTTAGAATGTATTCACATTTTAGATAGTATTTGAAATATAATTTTAATATCTTCTAAATCAGTTTTAATTTTTAATGTAATATTAATCATGATAAATACTCAGTAAAAATAATATTTTTAATACATTTAAAGCGGTGGTTCTTTTTAGTCATTAAATGTATCAAAATTGAAATATATATATATATATATATATAATCTATTAGTTATAGAGTAATAATATATTCATCATCCTATTTTTTTATACAATCACATTAAGAGTTGTATACACAACTGTTATGGTTGTGAAAGTATCATTTCTTTTGAAATAATATATTAACAATCTTATTTTTTTATACATCCACATTCCAACACTCAATATTATTATTTTAATATTTATTTATATTATTTAATTATAAATTTACTTTTTATTATATATATTTATATTTAAGTCAATCATATCAAGAGTTGTATACAACTTTCATAATTATTAAAGTATCATTTCTCTTAGATATAATACATAATCTTATGTATATAATTTTATAAGACAATTATATATATATATATATATATATTATCATAATCTAGTATCTTATAAAATTATATATATAATCGATTATATATTATATATTATGAATATAAATTTTATAATATAATTAATTATTTTTATTTTATTAATATATATATAATATTTTTATTTTATTTTAATATAATATATATAATATTTTTATTCATATTATAAATATACTTAATATTTTATTTTGTAATATAACTAATTATTTTATTTATATGATTGATTTTATATATATTTAGATATAAAGATAATTTAATGAATGTATGGAAATATATGATACCACGCTCTGATCATGTATTTTTTAGGTAAAAATGGAAAATTGGTTGGGGTTGGAAATTGCATTGATGATGTGACATTTATCTCATCTTTTTGGATGTATGCTAGGAGGACATTTGAAATCGCCAGCATTTAGAATTTGAGAAGAAAGTAAATGTGTTTGTATTGAGTTAAAGTTAGAATAAATGTATTATAAAAGTTGATTAAATTTGTGAGTGATGTGATCTTAAAAAATATTTTTAATTTTTTTAAAAAATATTAAATGTAAATTTTTAAATTTATTTTTGTAATTAATTAAGTATTTCTAAATAATAAAATATGAGATATTTTTATGTATATTTAAGTTAATTAAATTTTTCTAACATATTTTTTATACTTTTGAATTAATATTTTTGAAATATAACATAAAAGTAAAATAAAAAATCATATCCGTATAAACAAAACTAAAAAAGTATATAATTTATTTATTTGTGAATTTTAGTTTGCTGTAATTTTGAGACATTATTTTTAGAAGAATTGACTTTGAAATAAAATGCACATCATGTCAATTTGTCAGAATAATTGTGTTTGCATTAAAAAAAAATTGAACTTTTCATAATTATAAAAATATTTAAGTGAAAAATTATCAGTATATGTAAATATTTTAAATTGTGAAAATCAAATAAATAAATTGAATATTCATAATTTTGTAAAATATAATTATTAAATTAATTTATATTAAATTTAAATAATATTATTAATTATAAGCATACCCATAATTATTAATCACACCCTAACAACTACTAAGCACATCACCTACAACTACAAACCACATCCAAGAATAACTAAGCAAACCATCACACAGCTACAAAGAGCAAAAACTAGAACACATAATCAATTACTAAAATGGAATAATCAATTATTCCTAATTTTTATACACATAATTGATTATATGAGTAATTGTAATTCAAGTATAGTCGATTATCCATATTTTTTTGTACACATAATCAATTATGTGAACAATCGTAATTCAAGCATAATGGAAAGAAAGATTTATTGCATGATTACTGAAACTAGTTAAATTGAATCTAGAGAGACACTACGATAAACCAATAGTTTAAGATTCGTTAACTTATGGACAAATACACAATATAGATAAAACACAATAATTCAAATTTGTACAAATTATAAATTATAAAATAAGCTTAGAAAAGAAAGTATGATAACTAAAAGAGATACTTTTTGTCAACAATATGGAATGGAACTTGTTACCTGTTACCGATTTCCAGAAAAAGAGAAAATAATTAAAAAACAAAATAAAATAGGAAGAAAAACTTATAGAAAACCTTATAACAAAAATATGCAAACTACCAAATTTTAAGAAAATAAGTCAACAAGAAAACCTAAATATAAAAGACTCAAGAAAAAAGGAAAATATATGTTGGAGGTGTGGAAGAACGGGACATGATGCAAATAGTTGTAAAGTAGTAAAAAAGATAAATTAAATTGAAGATGAAAAATTAAAATTGGTTTAATTACCTTTTTCGTCCCTATATTTATAGTTAATAGTCAATTTGGTACTGTGGTTTTTAAAAAATTCAATTTGGTCCATAAGTTTTTTAAAATGTATTCAAAATGGTCCTTTCTGTTAAATATCACCAAACGACGTTAAGTGGTGCTTATGTGGCAAACACGTGTAAGTTACGTGGATGGTACTTACATACATTACTTTAGTGAATACTGATTAGGGTTTAGGTTATTCAAATTTGGGATTTCGAATTTCTGATTTAGGGTTTCTAATACGAGGATTGCTCCGCTGGTTGGATTCTGTGGTGCGCTTCCCTGCTTCGATTCCATTCGGAGGTGTGCTCTTCTCATTCGATTTTGTGGTGCACACCTCCGAATGGAATCGAAGCAGGGAAGCGCACCACAGAATCCAACCAGCGGAGCAATCCTCGTATTAGAAACCCTAAATCAAAAATTTGAAATCCCAAATTTGAATAACTTAAAACCTAATTCGGTATTCACTAAAGTAATGTATGTAAGTACCATCCACGTAACTTACACGTGTCTGCCACATAAGCACCACTTAACGCCGTTTGGTGATATTTAACAGAAAAGACCATTTTGAATACATTTTAAAAAACTTAGGGACCAAATTAAATTTTTTAAAAACCACGGTACCAAATTGACTATTGACTATAAATATAGGGACGAAAAAGGTAATTAAACCATTAAAATTAAAACAAAGCTTACTTAATATTTTAATTAGTTCAAAAACCGATGAATTTAACAACTCTATAGAAGACAATGATGATAGTGAGTTAGAATTAGAACAAGTAGAATATGAAAGTTCTAGTGAAAATTCAAAAGAAGAAAGTGAAGAAGATTATTGTCTAGGACCTGATTTATGTACTTGTATAAATTGTAAAAGTATAAGTATGTTAACAAAAGATCAGATAACTATTTTAATATTGATAATAGATAACTTAGAAGAATTCCCTTTAAAAAATGAATTTTTATCACAATTAAACAATTTAGTAAAACAGAGTGAAGAATCCCAACAACAGACAGAACCCATACATATGAAAGATATCTACAATATATTTGAAACTCACATTCATCAAATAACTATAAAAGACTTACAAGAAGAAATTAAAAAATTTTAAACAAGAAATACAATTATTAAAAGAAAATGATATCTCACTAGAATATTGACTGTTAGAATTGGAGGGAAAAGAAATAATAAGATACCAAAACAGATAAGAAACTAATTCAAACCAAAATTATATAGAAGAAAACAATACAAAAACTTATATTAATATGTTAAGTCTAATTACCACTCATAAATGACATACTGAAATAACCTTAATCAAAGAAGAAATTTTAAAATAATAGCCTTAATAGATTCTGAGACAGATGTTAATTGTATTAAAAAAGGAATAATACCTACTCAATCTACTCAATATTATGAAAAAATAAAGAAAAAATAACTAGTGCTAATAGGACAAAAATGAATATTCAATACAAATGCTAAAATATGTAAGAATACAATATTTTATAATACTTTTTCTGTATTAATAAAAAATATGAATACAACAATGATTCTAGGAACTCCCATTTTAACATTATTATATCCTTCTCAAGTAACAGAAAAAAGGGTTAATAACTCATAGAACAAGATAATTGAATTTATTTAAAGAATCTTCAATATCTCCTATAGAAAGTAAGAAAAAAAATTATTAAATAAAGAAATCAGATTTAGAAGAATAGAGGGGCAACTAAAAACACCTAACCTCGTAAATCCTGTGAAGAAAAAATAAAAAAAGTAAACTTGTGAAACAAATCCTACGACCTTGCATAGGAAAAAAATATACAATCTCATTACCATATATAAATAATTTTGATGAAAAACAAATACCTACAAAAACTAGACCAATACAGATGAATCGACAATATTTAGAATTTTGCAAAAAAGAAATTCAAGAATATCTAAATAAATGATTAATTAGAGCCTCAAAATCACTCTGGAGTTGTGAATAGTTTTACGTGATGAAAGCCTCTAAATTAGAAAGAGGAACGGTTAGTAATTAATTATAAACCATTAAATAAAGTATTCAAAAGCATTAAATATCCATTACCTAATAAAAATGATTTAATAAAAAGAATACATGATACTACAATATTCTCAAAATTTGATCTAAAATCAAGATATTATCAAATCTTTGCAGAAGAAAAAGATAAATATATAACTGCTTTCGTAGTACCTTTGGACATTGTGAATGGAAAGGAATGCCTAAGGATTAAAAAATGCTCATAGTGAATTTCAAAATATTATGAATGGTATATTTTATCCTTATATGAGATTTTAGATAGTATATTTAGATGATGTTTTAATATTTTCAAAACATATCAATGAACATAAAAAAAACATTTAAAAGAATTTGTAAAAATAATTAAAGAGAATGTGATGCAATCCTAGTTTGCATCTTCATTTGTACTACTTCTTCTTTATTGTTTTGATTTGAATATCTTCCACGGATGATGAACACTATTGCGGAAGCATAAAGAATTGTAGAAATTTTGGAAAAGATGAAAATTATATCGGTGAATTTAAGTGAGGTTAGACCAACACTACTAGGAGGAGTCTAGAAATTTGTTTAGTAAGAAAACAACTCTAGAGAGAACTTTGAACAAGTAAAAGTGTCTCAATTGGACAACCTTTCATTACTCAAATCAAAGTTAAAAAACAACATCTTCATCTATCTTCTTCGCTGAAAGTTTAAAGGCTGGATGATTTTCATTAGAATGGATTAGTAGTTTCAGAGAAGAAGATACAAATATTTCAAACAAATATTAGAGTTTTAGGATATGAAATATATCAAGGAACTATCACACCCATACAAAGATCACTAGAATTTACAAAAAAAATGTCCAAAAAAATAAAAGAAAAACAACAGTTACAAAGATTTTTAGGATGTGTAACTTATATAGCAAATTTTATTCCCAATATTAGAATAATTACGCTCTATATATTCAAGATTAAAAAAGAAGCCTCCAGCTTAGAATGATGATATGACCAAAGCCATAAAAAAAATAAAAGAAATAGTTAAAAAATTACCCTACCTAAGGATACTTGATCCTGAAGCTTTCTCATTGTAGAGATTGATGCTTCTGACTTAGGATATGGGAGAATTTGAAAACAAAAACTTTTAGAAAGAGCAAGTAGTCAAATATCATTAAGGTATTTGGCATTCTCCCAAAAAAAAAAAATCAATAATTTTATGTTTACAAAAATTTCAAGATGATTTATTTAACAAAAAAATTCTAATTCGTAGTAATCACAAAGCAACTCCAAATGTTTTGACTAAAGATGTTCAAAATTTAGTTTCTAAACACATTTTTGTAAGATGACAAGCTTTATTATCCTATTTTGGTTTTGAAATAGAACATATTAAAGGAAAAGATAATTCTTTACCAGATTTTTTAACAAGAGAATTGTTATAGGCTTCAATATGAGTGTCAAGCCAACTGGAAAAGATGATTATGGTCCCCCATTAGGATCAAATAAAGTATCTAGCTCAATAAATAAAACTGAATATGGTTCCCTATTGAAATCAAATAAAGTCTCTTCATCAATATCATTAAGACCATCCTCTTCATTATCTTTAAGGCCATCAAAACCCACAAAACCAACCTCTACCCAGGTAGAAATCATAAAAACCCTCACTCAAACATCAAACCCATTAATATCCTCAAATAGATTTACTCCATTACACTACCAAAATATATTAATAAGCCTAAAAGATTTTACCAGTAAAACCCCTATTCCAATAGATTTTCCAAGACCAATACCCTCAGATGATCATTTAGAGAAACCAGAAAATATGCCAATACTAATATTAGGAAAGGCATGGATAACTCCAAACCCAAGACAAATAGCTAAAAACCTATTTCCCCAAGATTTCCATTACTTGCCAATAGACATAAACAAGACCAAAACTTTCTATGAATTCATATTGGTTGATACAAAATCCATAGAAGTATCTCATAATAGAGATGATGAAAGAAACATCCAGTTTGTCAAGATAAAAATTCTACAAGTTCTTGTTAGAATATATGACCTTAAACGAGAGGGAGGGTGAATTGCTTAAGAAAGGCTTTTGAAATCTTTTTAAAGTTTACCAAAATTCTTTGTGTGAATCCAGAATAGAAATCAGGTTAGCCAAGAATAAAAGCAATAAAACAACAAAGCAATAGAAAAACAATCTGTTGTTTATACCAGTAAAACTTAAAACAGAATTTAAATGAGTTTGAGGGTAAGAGAGAGATACACCAACAATTTATACAAGTTCACTCTTAAGCCAAGAGCTACATCCAGTCCCCAGAAAACCACTGGGTAATCCACTAAGTAATCAAACCAGATTACAACACACAAACCACCAAAGTAGTGACCTTGAACCCTTCAAGAAACACACTCCCTTTGGCAAATCACACACCAAGAGTATTAATCTTGACCACCTCAAGAGCACACAACACTCCTTGGCAACACAACACCAGAAATACAGTAGGTTGAGAAGGGATTACACTTGTTTACAGAACAATATGAAATCAATACAATTGCAATCCTATTCCACTCTCTTTGAAAACCCAAAGCTTGATGTGAATGTTCAAATCTTGAAATCAACTTTTTCACAACTGAAAAACTCAAATCTGTTTCTCTACTTTGTTTGAAAACATAAACAAACTATTTATATTTTCCAAAGGTTGTTCAAAGCATTTAATGAAGGAGCGTATTCAGTTGGAAATCATTTAAAGCACATTCAACCACCAAAACAAAATTTTGTTAGGATTTTCAAAGAAACAATCAGTTGAAACCACGAAACAACTGATTGTTTGGTTTGGCAGTTAAGTCAACCAAACTAAAACAGTTTTCAACCTTTTCAAAAACTCCTAAGAGTAAAACAACCGGTTGATTCGACAAAACAATAGGTTGTTTTTCACTTAGTTGGAAAAACACTTTATTTTCTAAAAGGTTTTAATTACATCAGTTTTAGATTCAATAAAGGAGTGAATCACATTCTATTCTACCCAGATCCCTCCCAAAACACAGCAGCAACATAGCCTTGCATCAAACACATAGGATTTGGATTCTTCAAAACTCTTGATCAACAGTTCTGACCCCTCAAGAGTGGAACCAACCCCTCCATGATAAGAAATCGTTTTCACGAGTGTTTGATACTCAACAATATAGTTATTATGATTACATGGATGCATGAACCAACATATTATTTGTTATACCAGAGAAGCATTCGTGGTTTATTTGGTTCAAAAAAGAAATATCTTTGAAATTTCCAATATGATTTATAAAATGGTTTGTTGAGTTTCGACCATTACCTTCAATATTTCCCACAGAATTAAATGAAGTATATTCGTATTTTTCGACAAAATTTTACATTTGTACCAGGATATATAGGCTTATATCTTTTATAGTCTCTCAAGCTATTACCTGGATATTAGCCTATGATTATTCTTTAGCACAACCATATGAAGGAGTAGAAATTAAAGTGAGAAAGATAAAAGATCAAATGGTGGAAAAATAACAATAATTTAGTATGCAAAAATAGGATTCAAGAATGATTAAAGAATAATTTAGGGACTAAAGACAACACTGTTCTCAAACTAGACGCATTATTCTTGGCAGAAAAACAATAGCTCATGGCAGTCCTAACATCAACAACATCAAAAGAGGAATTTGAAAGAGCCCTTCAAAAAGCAACTTCTTCAAAAGACTCGGGAAAAACAAATACTAATGATGAGTCATCATAGTCCAACCCTTATCTTTGTAATGAAGATATGCATTATTGAGGAATTTGTCAACAATAATCCGTCAAAAGCCTGTATGCCATAAAAAAGAAAGGAAAAAGAATCAAAGAATAGTGATTAAAGTATCTGGTAATAGTAGACAAGACAAGAGGCAAAAAAATATCAAAATAAAAATAATATAAAATTTGAACAATAATGTGAACTTGTTTGTTGTAAATCTTATGAAATGTCTATATAAAGAAGTCCTTACGGAAAAAAAGGGGAAAAGTTTACTAGTAGCTTGTTTGTAAGAAAATCCTAGAAAGTAAACTCTTTTCATCTTAGGCAAATGTCTTCCTTTTTGTTTTTTTCAAGCTTAAAAACTCTAAATATTTTTACATAAACTATCAACCACTCAGAATAAGAGTTATAATTTTTTTATAATAATAATAATAATAATTATTATATAATTTTTGTATTATAAATATCTATGTATGATTTTGATATTATAATTTTATTTGATTATTATTATTATTATTTTATTAATAATATTTTAAAAAAATAAATTTATAGAATATTTAATATTATTATTATTATTATTATTCTTTAAATAGTATTTTATATTATTTATTGTCATTATATTATATAATGAATTATAATTTATATATAATAATTATTATTATATAAATTTAAATATTTATTATAAATAATTATATATATGTTTATTATTATTATTAATTAATAATATTTATTTTTAATAATAAGTATATATATATATATAATTAACTATATATATAAATTTAATATATAATCGATTATGTATGTTATAATTGTAATATATAATTGGTTATATATATATATAATCAATTTTTTATATTTTTAAATATAACATAAAATTGATTATATATATAATTAATTATATATTTTTAAATGTCATATATAATCGATTAATAATCGACTATATATGATGAGAATCAAAAAGATGTTATCAATAGACAAAATGGACAAGGGCCAAAGCATTTAAAGTTCTTCTTATTAGTCTTTGCAAAAGATGAGGCCCAAACCCAAGCCCAAGCCCAAGAAGGCCCAAGCCCAAGAAGCCCAAGTCCAAACCATGAGGGGCAAGGCCAAGCATTAAATAAAAGAGCATCATTTGAATGACTCTTGTAGGAGGTGTGGATATTAAATAAATAGGTGTGAATGTATTAGAGAGAGTCACTTTGTCCATGTGACTTAGTAGGGGGGTGTAGGTGTAGTTTTTAGGAGGTGTCATAGTAGAAAAAGGTCACACCTCCCATGTGACTTGTTTTTGGTGGGAATTTTAAATGAGTTTTATTTGAAAATTCCCACCTATTTTTCAGCACCTCTAGGCTATAAATAAAGGTGCTTAGCTTGTACAATTCAGATTGGAATTTTATAGTAGAGAGACTATACTCAAATTTGGAGAGAAATTGTGAGTTTTGAGTCTTCCTCTTCTTTGCCTTATCTTGTGAGCTATGATGAGCTTCAAGTGGTGGCACTCCATCACTTATCTTGGTTCAAGGTTCCAAGTGGCGTGAATGGCTTCTTCCAATCCTCAAAATCCAGCAAGCATCTTCCTATAAGTGTTCTTCTTTCCTTTCTTCAATTTTCCATTCGGTAGTTTTATCTCCTAATGTGTTTCCTTCATTTTTCTACCGTTTACATTTACTTTTCCAGCTTTGTTCTTTGTTTCTTTTCGATTCAGTAGCTAGCCTTTCAATTCTGTCCAGTTTTTAATTCTTGTCCTTCATTCCTTGTGTTTTGATTCCATTTGACAATACATGGACTTCCATATGAGTCTTGGTTGGTGCTAAGTTTTGGTGAGTTCTTGAATTAGAACATTGATCCAATTCTAAAGTAAAGTGTCTTTCAAATCCAGCTCAAGTTGCTCCTAAGAATGTCAAGAATCATGTGTTCTTGTAGTTACATTCACATCAATATATGTCTCTAAACGTAATAAATAATAATAAATAAATTCATATTTTAAAATTATAAATAAAATAAATATATTTTAAAAAATTATAAAATTTGAATTTATAATATAAATAAAATAATGAAAGTACACTGTTATGCACATATATTTTTAGGAAAAAAATGAAAATAAACACTATTCTACATGTTTTTTCTCTTATATCCTCTACTTTCTCTTAGTGGGGAAGAGATATCCACATTTTCATGTCTTTCCTTGCTCCTTTTTACGTAAATAAGTGTATCTAAACTCACACCATCTTTTTTTTTTCAAAGAATTAAAAAATTAAAATAAATGAGATACTTTAGGGTTGTCCCAACCCTTATACAAACCCATCCAAGCTGAGCTAAGATGCATGTACAAAATATACCCTTACAGCATCATGTACTAAACTCACACCATCTATTTTTCACCTTTGAGCATAGTAAAATGGTGAAAACAACTCTTTCACATTGTCACACTTTCTCTCCCACCTCCACCCCCATTTGTTGTGATGTACATTCCTGGATTAAACCTCATCAAATTCTACTTAAAAAGAACTTTCAACTAGAATGAAGCTCTTTTCTTTTATTAAGAAATAACTTTCAGTATGCAATTTTTTAAAATCATTTTCTCATTAAAAAAACTTCCAAAATGTATAAATTTGGAATACACTATTATTTTCTAAATTTTTGTGTCAAATTGTGTAATTTGGTATAATTTCTAAATTGCACAATTTAAATTTATTTTTCTTTAAAAATGGTAGATTGAGAGATTTTATATTCTTGGGGGCACGAATCTAAAAAAGAAATTCTTAAGAGAAAAAAAAAGGAGGAACACCAAACTAGGTCGAGCCCATAGGAAGAAGGTAAGAGAAAGACGGTTTCTTTTGATATTTCTATACGTTCTTGTGTCACTTTTATAATTTTTGTATTTCAAAAATATCATTATTTACTATTTTGGATTACATAATACAGAAGTTTTGTTTTATATTTGTAATTAGTTTCCGAATTACATAATTCAAAAGTATTTTGTGATTAGCTTTTAGATTATATAATCCAGAAGTCTTTTCTATACATGAGATTAATTTTTGGATTATGTAACTCGGAAATCTTTTTTTCATATGCGTGATTAGCTTATGGATTACATAATCCAGAAGTCTTTTTTGGATATGAAATTAGCTTCTAGATTATGAAATCCAAAAGTCTTTTTTCAAATGCGTAATTAACTTTAGGATTACATAATCTGGAAGTTTTTTCTGGATATGAGATTAGCTTCCGGATTATGTAATCCAAAATATATTTGAATTACATAATCCATAGGCTTATCTCAAATCCAAAATAGATTTTTGGATTTTATAATCTATTGGATTTTATAAATCTAAAGAACACTTTTGAATCCAAAAACATCTTCTGAATTATGTATGGGATGACAAAAAAGGATAAAAAGGTATTTTTAACATTTAGCATGGGGTGGCACAAGAAGGTATGGAGGTGCATGAAGAAGCAATTTTGGGGAAATTATTCAAGTTGGGAGGGCACCATGACAAATATAAGTACAATGTTTCTTCCTACAACACAACATTTTTCTTCTTGCACCCCTACATTTTTTGAAATACTCAAATTGCCCTTGAGGGTGGTTCTAGAATAGGACATGTTTTGTAAGCAAAAGATGTTTTAAGAATAAGAAATCTGAAAGATAAAAAATCATTTTGGAATACCAAATGGTAAATCTGGAATTCAAAAAATATGTTCCGAAAAAGATATTTAAAATAGTTATGAACTATTCTTTTTGGAAATAGGTTACAAATTGTCATTTCCAAAATGTAATATACATGTACTCCACTAAAAATACACCAAAATCATGAATAAAGGGAGGAATGTCACTGTCGATATTTGTCGCTGCTTAATGTCCATGAAAATGCATTGAAAAAAGAAGAAGGGTGGCCATCCACTGACTTTAGGATTTTTAAAAACGGCCAGGTTAATTTTGAAAATTCACATGAATATAGGGATGTAGAAAGAAAAATGTAGAAGTACAAGAAAAAACATTCATATAAGCAAGGTTTATGAGTTTCAGACTAGGCTTTTGCTTTTTATACCCCATGGGTTCTTCTTGCATTCTATCTGTTGCAAAAAAAGTCTAAGACTCCATTCACTCCTTTTTGCACAACTGCACCTACAATATATATATATATATATATATATATATATATATATATATATATATATATATATTATATTATAAGGAGCAAAAAGCAAAACGTCTTTAAATGGTTAAATCATTTTCTTATAAGTAGAAACAAAATTGTCTTTGGGCTTGAATTAGCCCAATCTAGATAACAATAAATACAACAAAGGCAGTTTCTTCCTGCACCCCTATATTTTTCTTCCTGCACCCCCACAATGTTATGCAAAGACCAAATTGTCCCTATTATTCTTTAAAAACCCTAAATTTTTTGCATATAGATTATGGAATCTGGAAAAATTTCGGATTGACACTTCCGGTAAAATTTTGGATCCACCAATCCGTAATTCAAAAGAAGCATTCTGGATCCACCAATCCGTAACAGAAATATGTATTCCGGATTCAAAAATCCATAATTTAAAAAAAAAGCATTCCGGATCCATGAATCCGTAATAAAATTAGACTTCCAGATTCAGCAATCTGGAAATCAATAATTTATGCAAAAATTGTTTCTGGAACACCCTCTCATCCGAAAAAAAAAATATTCAGTTCTGGATTGCTGAATCCATAGCACACTCCCAGATTCCTATTTCTGGTCCTTTTTCAAATAAAATATTAACGCCAATTTCAGGATTTAGAAAATTGTGGGGTGCAGGAAGAAAAATGTAGGGGTGCAGGAAGAAGAAGCCTACAACAAAACTTGTAACAGTCAGCCGCTTTTAGTTGTCTTCACTTGCCCATTTCTACTAAACCCAAAATTTCTCAAAGAAAATAATTTTTAAGTGGTGAACTGCCCAAAAAAATGTAGTTGGTATAAAAAATACTAATTATTTCTTTAAATTATTTTCAACTAATTAAGTTTAAGGAGTGACAACTATCCTCACAAACTACCATAAGTAATTGTATTTTATCTTCCATCAGGCACTTTTTAATAAACCTAAAAAGTGACTTATAAGGTAATGTGATGTCACGTTGACTTAACTAACCAAGATTTCGAAATTAGTTCATTTATTAGGAGAATATAATTTCATAATGAAGTAAAATAGAATTTTTTTCAACTAAGTAACCCAACTACGCACGTAAATTAAATTAATGTTATCAAGAAGTCCATAGTTTAATTGGCAGTGATACAAAGACTAAGAAAGGGTAAAAGAAAAAGTAAAGAAAAAACTAAAGTTTAGTGAAATTCTTGTCCATTTCATTCTTTCTTTAGTCTTTTAGAAACTCCAATTTATCAAGAAAAAGAAATTTATCAAGAAAAAGAAAGTTCTCAGTAGTAAAACGTAATTCTTGAATTATGTGGATTGAAATATATGTATATAAAGTTTGACCCTAGATGGGTGGTTTGATGGGTGTTAGAGGGATACTGGAGGTACTATCATGTTCTGTGTGAAGGTGATAAACATGACACTCATGTTAATATAAGTATCCTAACTTCACTATTCTCTAGTCACATAAACGTGACATAAAAAACACAGGCTAGCTAAGGTCTAATGAGTTTAGGATATGTTACGTGTTAGCATTTGGTGGGACTGATTTATCATTCTTTAGAGTTTTTTTTGAATGTTTTATGCCATAATAACATTAAAAACATAGATAAGTTAACATCTAGTTAGGATATGCTACATATTAGTCTTTTGATGAGACTTATTTATCATTGTTTAAAGTATTTTGAAAGATATCTTTCATTTAACCATAACATAATGCATGGTTACATGTGAATTCATTAATATTCATATACATGATATTAATAAATGCATAATGTTATAAACATGATAATGATACTTATATGATAAAATATTTTATTTTACATTAGTTTATTCTTACATACTTATTGTGTTAGAAATATCACAATAAGTTAACAGAATAACTTACTCTAATGTTAAGCATAATAGAGAGGAACATATGTTATTAGTTGGAAAGTAAAAAAAGCCACCTAGGTGATATAATAAATTTTATGTTGTTTTTATTCATAATATTATACGAAATTATATCGCAGTGTTGGAGTAATATTTATAATTTTGCTATAGGTTATAATTAAAAAAAAAAAACAAAGCACTTGATAAAAATGAGTTTTAAAAAAATACATCATTTTCACCAACCATCAACAAAATAAGATATAACAAATAACCTTTGTTATTCTACTAATATTTTAATCCTTGAGATTGAAGGTTAAAAAACTCCATTATTTTGTTAAAATTTTAAAATAAATTTTTGGGTTTTTGGAATTAAATAAAAGTTAATTTTTTATTTTATTTTATTAAGGTTTTAAAATAAATCTTTAGAATAGTTAAAAAAACTTCTATTAATTAAATAAATTTCTAAGGTTAAATTAATCTTTAAAGTTTTTTTCTCTATCCATATATAAAAAATTACCGAATTTTTTTATTTTATTTTTATATGCTTATTCATAGAAAAGTTAAAATAAAATATATTTATTTTAAAAATTATAAATAAAGAATGATATTCTATAATTAATATATTTGAGTTAAAAAATAAAAAGAATCAATATAAATTAATGCAATCAACGTTACTATTACAAGATTATGATAAAGGAAAACATTAAAAAAGATATTAAGCTACAACAAAGTAACAAATTTAACTCGAGTCAAATTGGGTATAAGTATGTCTTGTCATTTTTCTTCTCTAACGATCAAATATAAAACTGATTAATAAATAAATTAAATAATTTAAACCAGTATTATAAATTTGGGCGGTGATTTTCTTAAATTGTTTCATAAATTCTCCTAAAAATATTATAAAAAGATAATTAATATTTTGATACAAAACGATAATTAATCTTATTAAATATATGGTAACAAAAAAATCTTATTAAATATATTAACCCAAACACACAATTAATCTTATTATTATACTTGCCTTCAAATATACAGATATTCACAATCATTTCTCTAACATCATGACAGTTGTTTACAACTAAATCTAATTTTAAAAAAATACAAAAAAAAATTAGACACGTTCCTCAACTACCAAAAATAAAATAAAATAAAATAATATTTTAGCATGATATAATTTTCTAACATTATTTTTATTCAACCGATCCTTTCCAAAATTGATTTTCCTGTTTACATTAAGAAATGCAGGTTTTGGACTGAATGTGTTTTATTGTTCGAATAACTTTTCTATCTATTGTTTGAATAACTTTTTTTAGTTTGTTTTATTTAATATTAAGTAAAGATAAGGATTTATGATAATATATAAATATATATAAATTTTATCTTATTAATTTATTTTTATATGATTGAATTAAATTTAAAGTTAACTTATTAATATTAAAGTTATATAAAATTTATTTTTAAAAAATTGTTAAATTAATTAAACTATCATTCATATATATATATATATATATAGTTTTACGTGAAATTTTAATTGATTTACAAATTTATATAATAAATAATTTTTTTACAATTATGATCTACTTTTATAACAAGAATCTATAAACAAAAATAAAATTAATTTTTTATAATTTAATACTAGTTTATGCATATATTAACAAATTTATAAAGTTATATGAGAAAATTGATATATAAATTAATTTTGATTTTATTTTTATATAAGTTTTTATAGAAAAATGCTTTAAAACGTCCTTCTAATTATTAAAAAGCTAAAAAGTTTATAATATTTGTCCTACTGATAACAACCAAAATGATGACAATGATAGTATATTGGTAGTAATAATGATGTTCCTACTAATTTATGAATGTGGCACATATCTTTGAGCCTTTGACTTCACTGCTCATATACTTATATAATAAGTATAATACCAAATGCAAAAATAGAATAATAAAATAAAATAAGATTCCAAAAAGAAAAGAAGAAAGCCTTTTCCGTGCAAAAGTCCTTACTGGATAAGGGATACAATGAACCATGAGTCCTATTATTCTAGTCTTTTATATTTTTTTAGTTGTACTTATTAAGAATATTTATACAATTTTATGTCCAAAGAAAGAGATATAAATAATATTACAATGTTTTATCATTTTTTAAAACTATTTTTTTATTTTGTATACTATATTCAACCTATAATTTTAATTCTCTTTTTTTCATCTTTCTCTCTTTACTTATTAGAGATAAAACTCTAATTTTTTCACACTATAAGAATTTCATTTACTATTTTGTTTTCCAAATATTAGTTATAGAGTTTTAATTTTTATTTGTGGGACAATACATGTATTCTTATTTCAATTCCCCTTCATATATCGGTTCTTATCTACTTTCAAGATTCTTTTATTCAATAGTTATTTAAATTATTCTTAATGTGAACTTTTGATCGATGTATTTCAAAATTTTGTGATTCAGTCATAATTTTTTTTACAAAACATCTTATTAAGAGAAATTATATTTATATTATAAATTATGTTTACTTTTATTTTAAATTATAGAGATAATTTATATCTATATATTATTGTTACATTAAAAAAAGTAAAAATTTGAGGGAAACAATTATATCTAAAGTTTCTAAAGTGGACCATCCTACCAATTATGATATTTTGTCTATAATATATTTGTGATTGGAGAAAGGTACAGAAATATTTTATACTGAATATGCATGATTATTATGAGGAAATATATTATGTATTGATAATAAACTTTTTTTTACTTTTATAATAACTATTTTAAAAGTTATATCACATTATTTTACACTGACAGTGCATAGTAATTAAATTCAAATTTAATTTTTTAATTAAATATTAGATAAAAATAGTTAATGTAAAATTCAATTGAAATATTATATTTATTTTCTTGTTTTGTTTATTAGTGAGGATATAATGAAAAAACAAGAGAGATGGGCCCAATAGATGGCCCAACTCTGCAATACAGTGGCGCACTGAGCATGAGAAGCACATTAAAGCACTTACTGGATAGGAAATCTACATATGATAAGACTTTTCATTATATCTACTTTAGCTAATTAAATGATTGTTGTTTTTATCAAATTACATGGCAGGGTGTGTGTATAAAAATAATGTGTAAATAATTCAACTTATTGCTAAATATAATTTGTATACTGAAAACTTATTTAAAAAAAACTAATATCAAACATATATTTTTTATTATATTAATATTTGAAATATATATATTCTCTTAATTTTTATTTATATAATATAAATAAAATATCAGATAATTTTAAAACTTACAATTAGATTGAAAATTCCTTATCTCTCTCACACACATATAAAATTTCACAAAATATTTTATATCTCATTTATATAAATCAAAATTAACATAATATTTTTTTCAAAATATATTAAAATATAAATTTATTATAAACAAAGTTTTTTCCCATCAATACAAGAAAATAATAATTAATTTTAGAGACAAAAAATAATTAGTTATTATATTAATTAAATTTAATACTATTTTAGACACTAAAGAAAATATTGATATCTAAATTAGTTTCTATCATTGAGAAATAGTTTCTAAACTGGTATCTAAATAATTGATAGCTAAAACTTTGGTAGCTAATTAGATACCAATCACTACAAGAAATAATGATGGTAGAGTCCTTAAATGAGAGACACAAAGAGCAAAAGAGAGACACGTGTTAGTGTGGACTTAGCATTCGAATAGAAATGAAAGTTAATCTTTTGGTGACTATGCATTAGAGACAACCTTCAATGGGACACAAATTTACAAGGTAGTGTTGACTAAGCCTACATAAAGAAAAATATATTCTTTAACTATAGCGTAGGTTTGAAGGACACTAAAATGGATATAAAATTAAATAATTATTAAGAAGTGCACTTTAAGCTTAACTCAACCTCATAAAAGATGCTTATAAGGTGAGATTTGCACCCACTTATATACCATGAAATGTCTTAATCTCTGGTTGATGTGAGATCTTTAACACCCCCTCACGCCAAGGCTACCAACTCATGTGTGAGACTATATATTATGGATGATCCAATAACGGTCCGATAACAAGTGACCTGATAAGCCCAACAAACAATCGCTAGGATAGGCTTGAAATGAATCTGATAACATATTATAAAGTGAAGTTTAAGCCTAACTCAACCTCATAAAACTGACTTATACACACTTATATACTATGAAATATCATAATCTCTAGTCGATGTGGGATCTCCAACAATAATTAAACTTAGCGTCGTCGTTGGGGACACTACGTGAGAAAGCAAATGTGAGTACATTGTCGCCATTGGGGACATTACTTGAAAAATAAATATGAGTAAAATGCACTTAAGGAGAGTGAAATGACCACGAAGACAAAAACGAAAAATAACTTAGCGTGGGCTAAGGTGACAATAAACGTTCACGTCACCTTAGTGTCTCCTAGACCTACACTAAATGTAATAAAATATTAACTTGCATCTACTTTGTGTCCCCATTCTAGACACTAACTTATTATTATTATTATTTTAATAATTTTTAACTTGCTTCCACTTTGTGTCCCCATTCTAGACTCAATATTATTCTGCTACTCAATTTTTTTCATTACATCTACTTTGTGTCCCCATTTTAGAAGCTAACTTATTATTATTATTATTATTATTATTTTAATAATTTTTATTGTGAGTTATAGGTCTCCATTGTCGACACAATATTTGACATTTATTTTTGTGTCCAACTTGAGTAAACTTCACCGATGCTAGTGGCCTCTTTTTTATAGCCATCGTTTTTTGTTGACAGCTAAAATAAATTTTTCTTGTAATAAATTTAAAAACTATTTATTAATAATAGAAACTAATTTAAATAACAATAATTTTTAAATTTTTAAAATATTATTTAATTTAGTCAATATAATAACTATTTTTTCTAAAATGATTTTTTATTTAATAATTTTTTTACATTATTTAGAAAAAATAATAAAGAGTTTTAGTATATAAGTATCATTTCGCACATTATTATTAACTTGGATAAGGAAATAATTATAATCTTTATATAAAATTATTGATAATATAACATTTGTTAAAAGTTATACCAATGTAATTCAATTTGTAACATCCTAAAATTTACCCATATATAATGAAATAAAAGTAAAACAAGCAATATCTAATTACGAATAATATATATACTACTTTCTCATATGTGTATCTCAAAAGAAATATCCCTCTTCATAGGGATTTAATATATACATCAAAAGTTTTCAACAACAAAACAAAGCATTCAAATAAAACTATCTCATTCTCCAGCTGCTCACTAAGGAGCTCTATTACCTGCAATCTCATTTGCTCCCGTGTAAAACACGACATAAAGAAACAAACACAAACAAATAACAGGGTAAGCTATCTATATAAAAAGTTTTGATATAATTCAAATTTTAAATTAATAAGCATAATTCATGAATTCTCATACGATTTCTCAAACCATCAAGTGGCTATTACATTCATAAAATTCATATTTCATATGTCGGACTTCTACTGACTCATAACACATAGACTCTTGACTCTACTTTCGGAAGACTTGTGCGTTGACTTAGACTCAGAGATCTGCACCTGTCATACTACCTCACTGTGAAATCCACACAGTTATGCGCATAAAGAATCTCAATATCATATATCTCCTAGTATGACAGGGTTAACTCATATAACAGGTCAAGTTAGTTATCTTTCAAACAACTTACCCATTCATATGAACCTCCTTCGACTGTCACCACCTGAATAACTTCATCTATATGATTTCATTATCTCAGGAGAGTCAGGATATCTCCTTCTAGACGAATCCCCAATCAATGCACATCCTAAACAATCTTAACACGGTATTTTCTTTCCTGAAAATACCATGTTTTGATTAAAAATATATTCTAAACATTAAAATCTCCCACATCAAACAATCAAATCATTCCATAATTCAGAATTTCCAAAACACCCAACAATTCATTCACTAATCATATAAATGTCTTGAATCAAAAGGATTCCAAAGTGTATCTAAATAACATCAAGTTTTACTATCCAAAAAGCGAGACAATAAAAGGAGAATGAAATCAAATTATCTTCCAACTACAACTATATCAAACAGTATTTAATAAAAAGGATGAGGAAGCCACAACATGAAAATTAAAGTTTGATAACTTATCTCAAAAACACCAGAATTCAGATTACAATCAACATAGCTCTCAAAATAATCAACTCATAATTTACTTTAAAAATTGTCACAGACAATTTTAGTTCATAAACTGAATCATCAAGAAATATTCAAAATATATGCTCTGAAATTGTCAAGAAAAAATCATCACAAACCTTTTTCAAATACATTCAGTAATTCATTCAATTCCAAACTTATATACATTTTACATCATCTACTATATCTAAATTTTACATTTCAATCTCAAAACAGTTTCAATCAATCTCAAATAGTTTCAATCTCAAACAGTTTCAATCTCAAACAGTTTCAATCTCAAACAGTTTCAATCTTAAACAGTTTCAATCTCAAACAGTTTCAATCTCAAACAGTTTCAATCTCAAACAGTTTCAATCTCAAACAGTTTCAATCTCAAACAGTTTCAATCTCAAACAGTTCAATCTCAAACAGTTTCAACAAATTATTCACCTTAAAATCAATATAAAAGATTCAAAATCAACCATTTCAGTCAATATATTACTTTACTCTTCAAAAGAGACAATCCTGCAAGCAAAAACAATTGAAATTGGTGACCACGTCACCTCCAAATCCAGAATCTTCTAACCTATGGTTTCATTGAAAATAATAAGACTAGCTTCCTTACCTGAACTTTAGCTGATGCTCACTAATCAAATCTACCAAAAACCTAAAGGTAATTAACCTGCACCACAGAGTCCTAATCAACATCTATACTCTGATCGTCAAACTGATGAACGAGGAGATCAGAATCGAGAAAAAGGAAAAAAGGAAACTTTTAGAGAGATGGTGGTTATTTTAAAATGAAACCTGAATAACTGAAATTTCTATTTATATGTCATTTTCATTTTAATAATAAAATATTCAGGTATCATTTAAAATATACCACTTCTACTCTAAGCTTATTTTCTAGATCCTTACACAATTTCTCCCCATTTTTTTAATAAACCAAGAAAGATTATATTAAAATAGATGTACTTATTTGTCATATCTTATTCAAAATTGAATTAAATGAACCACTTACACCTCTAATTCAAAGTGATAAATAAAGAAACTAGTACAATTTTTTATTTTCATATTATTTTAATATTTAAAAAGTTATACACAGTCAATTGCAGTTGAAATTATTGCACAAAAGATAATGTAAACATAATGTTCTAAGTAGGAATATTATTTTTATTCAGGTTATTAATAAGGTGAAACTTTTTCTTTGAGTAGAGTTATTAAGTTGAAAGTTATTGCACAAGATAATGTAAACATAATGTTTTTAGTAGAAATATCACTTTTATTCAAGATATTAATAAGGTGAAACTTTTTTATTAGAGTTATGAATAATAACGAGAAATGAGTACAACGAACAATAACCAAATTAAAATTTACTTGTTAATGAAATTTCAATGTACAAGACACTAAATGAATAATACAACAATAAACAAATAGTTATAAGTATTAAAAATGGAGTTGAAGTGACTCTTTGTATTATGGAATTGCTTATATATATATATATTTATTGAGAGTCTTATCTCTTAAGGAGTTTGTGGGGAAGGATGATTTGTTTGGATTAATTATTTTGATGAAGATGAATGAGCTTTGAAAAGATTTTAATTTAATGAGATAACATAATAAGATAATTAAGCTTGTTTAAAGTAGTCTAGCACGACGCTAGTTGAGATATCACTACAAGAAAAGTTGTAAGTAGCTGTCAAAGAAAGTGATAACGAAGTAAGGGACAATATTATCGTCCCCAAATCCTATACAATTGAGACACAAAAGTAAATATTAATTATAGTGTGTGTCAATAATTTTTAAATTCATGCTAAAATCATACAAAAAAATAATAATAATAAAATAGCATCCCCGGAAGGGGCACAAGCTATGCATTTAAGTGTAGGTTTAGCCTACACTACAATTTTTCAAAATTTAAGAGTTAAATTAATAAATTATATTTTATTTGAATTAGTGTCCCCATAACCTACACAATGTTAAAGTGCACATTTATGTTAGTTTAAGGGACACAATCTTATTTAATGTGATTTTTTTTGAAAAAGGCGCGGTGGCAAACAGAAGATAAAATGAATCAACTAATTCTTTGTTCTCTTGTGCGCACGTTCATCTCTTGTTTTTCATCTCCGTTCTCATAGTTCTTCATTATCATGTGTGCTAAATTTAGGGTTCTTCTCCCGTGCATTGAGTTTAGAGTTCTTCTCCCCTGCGTTCTTCTCCATGTGCGTTTTCCTCTTTGTACGTTGTTCTCCCTGTTCACTTCTTCCATTTTAGCTTGTAAGTATCCCGTAGCCCTCCATTCTAGTTTGAGTCAGTGAACTATTGACAAACGCTACTATCACTACTGTTGGAGGTGTTCGTAGTAAGGAGGTAGAGGCTTTGTCGGAGGTGAAACCCTAAAGGTGATTCTCTTTGACTTGACAATGTTTTTTTGCTTCTTTGAAGGAAATGTTGGTCGAATGTTTGTGGTATTTTTGTGGTGAATGTTGTTGAAATTTTTTGGTTATTTTTTATTTTAAGGTTTTATTTGAATGTTGTGGAAAATTATGTGTTTTGCCGTTCCCAACCATAAATTTTGCAGAAATTTTGCTTTTATGCAGGATTCATTTTGTTGTTATGCTAGTTTTTTGTATTTAAGTGGGAAGATCCACCTCAGTTGCTTAGAAATATAACCATAATTTCCAGTAAGCTGCACATGATCAAGTTGCAACAGTCTCAATCTCTTTATTTCCTCAACAGTTCCGTAGCAATTGATGCATTTCGAGTTTGTTGTTCTTTTCAACTTTTAAGAGCCTAAGCTCAATAAGAATTGTTATTCCAACATCAACATGTAGCCCATAACCATCCAATATGTCTTCATCTCATGAATTTGATTGTAGATACTTCTTACCTTTTAATTTTTGAATTTTGAAAATTTAGTCCTCCTCCAACATTTCCTGAATCATTGTCTCCCGCAACACCCACTTACTCCAATTTTTTGTGTATTTTGTAGTATTTGCAAATTTCTTAAACACTATATACAAAGTTTGATGATCCACTGATGGACTAATAGTAGTCCAATGTAGAATCCATCCTTTTCAAGATTAAGTGACTTTCCCCATGGTGATGTTCTGTGGTTGACAATGAGGTCTTTGACATTGTGGATGATTTTATCGATGAAAAGAGTATGAATGAATATTTCTTTGAAAAAAATTACGATATTTTTAAGGAGGTAAATTATTTTATAAGGTTTTTTGTTGTGGTAGCCACTATGAATGCTCTTTTGTAGCAAAGATGAACCCTTCCACTATCCTTTCTAAAATTATAGTCACAAGAGATGTTCCTACTAAATAAATAGCTCCACTTGTAGATATGAAACTATCTTAGTAGAGAAAAAAATATTAAACAAGGTCGAGTACAAATAGGGAAAATCAGATGTTTACTTGATGTGGCCTCATGATGTTGGTTGGTTGCAAATTAAGCTTTAAATTTTCAATATAAAGTTCAAAAAATTGAGCTTTAAATTTTCAACCAAAATTTGTTGGTAAGGCCATGTACCATTGTATTGTTTCTCCTTCGAGTGTCACGGGAAAAACTCGACAAAGAATTTGCTCTACTACAGGAGTAAAGGTTTATTTGGGTAAAGTATGTTTCAACATGGTTGTCGACAATAAAACCATTTTATTACCTTATTGTTGGATGTTTCCAATCTTGAGAGATAAAGGTACACTCATGATTGCTTCTACAAAAAGATGATGACATTCTTCATCTTATGGATCATAGTGAATGTTCACCTAATATGACTGTGTATTATTCTATTGCCTAGTGCTTGAGACTCTTTAATTTCTTATTGTTGTTCAAGCTCTTTGTTAATATATTTAATTTTCTATTTTAAATTATTGGGTTTTGTTTGTTTGACCCAACTTTCCTTTTCTGTTTCAGCTAGGTCTTAATCTTTTTCTTATATATACACCATGTATTTTACTCTCTAATATACAAGTGAATAAAATTTTCTTTTATATTTATTTTTCTCTACAATTAGGGTTCATCAAAACCTCTCTTTCTTCATTACGATTACGTGCGATTACGTACGTTACATTAAAACATCACATCAGACAAGGAATATTCATCTTCATTTACTATAATACTCTTTGCCTTTGGTGATGGAAATAAGTATCTTATGCTTTCAATGACACTTAATTTGATAAATACGATCATGAGTCTATTGTCAAGGTTGAACATTGGTTTAAGGATTGATTTGCTCCCATTATGATTGACTTTCATACTAGGAGTAAGAGAGATGACAACTAAGTTGTGATTGCTACAATTCTCTTTATTTTTTTTAACCAACATTCCAATCTTACCTTGTAGGGTTTTAAGCTCCGTTTGGTGTTGCTTTCGTGAGGATATTTATTTCTTTTATTGTCTTTCTTTGCATCGTCTTTAGACAATTAATACTTTTAAGTTGTAAAATCTTGTTAGAAGTTGCAAAGCCTCATTACATTGTTTCCATTCAGGCATGTGCTTGTCATGCTTTCACTACATCTCCTTTATATGAGCTTTAAAACTATTTATAATGGATTATCTTTCCATCTCAGTTGTGGATGGGTTTGGTATATTTTGACTTCTTGTTAAAATCAAGAACCTACGATACTAAGAAATTTTTTCCAAAGCCTCACCATAGGCACTATATGTTTTTATTGAAAATAGAACTCCTTTGGTTGAGTTGTTAAATCTTCGATTTCCATAAGTTTATTTTAAGGTAACAATGAGAAATGAGTTCAACTCTGATGAGAAATGAGTAAGAACTAAATGTAACTTCATTTATGGATGATACTCCAATGCTCTAGTTAGTACATAAACAATAAAGGATCATGGATTGAATTTTTTCAAAGTTCAGTCTAAATCCAATCCAAATATTGTACAATAGATTGAATCTAAAATCCAAATCCATCTTAACTAGATCAAATTGATATGAATTTTTTCAATTAAATTTAAAAAATTTAAATTAAATTCACTTTATCAATTAGATTAAATTCGATGTGGGATTGACTTAATCAATATAATGTGAGATCAATCCAACTGAACTTGACATGGTCTTGGCTTGATGTAGGCACAATGTATCGATCAAACACAAACCTAACTTAACAAGGCTCAAACTGGCTCGGTCCATCTCAATCCCATTCGAGCTTAACTTGACTTAGAACCGATTAGACATAGTTCAATTTGGGCTCAACCTAACTTAATCTCGATCGAAATCTGCCCACATAACTCAACTAAACGTGGGGATGGCTCCACTTAACTTGGCCCAGACCGACCAGGCTCGACTTAATATGGGATTTTCGCAACCTGACTTGACATGGTCCTAACCCGATGTGGATCCGATGTCTCGACCCAACATAAACCTAACTCGACTTGGCCTGACTATGAATGACAATAGGGTGGGATAAGGGTGGGTTTTACTTTCCCATCTGTATTTCCAAAGTAAAACGCCATCCCCGTCCTCACACCCAACATGCATGATTTTTTTTTTCACATTCCTATTGGATAATATGTATACCCGTACTCGTCCCTTCATTGCTCCAAATATTAATTAAATTATTTTTCACAAAAATATAAAATAAAAATCACAAAAAAGGAAACATGATATTATCAAGGATTTAATGTCAAAATGATACTCATATTTTGTTCTCCAATATCAAGTATCAAGAAAGAAATTGTAATATGAAGTATCAAGAAAAAAATATAATTGCATAAATCTCAAATCATAGTATGAAATGAAAATTGGATAAAGGTCAAATAGTTATAGAAAATAGTAAAAGTTATAGAAAATAGTAAAAGTTATAAAATGTGTGCCCTAAAAATAAGTTATGAAACTCAAGACCAAAGAAAAGTTAATACAAGTTTTTCATGTTACCTAATAAACTAAAAATGTTTTAAAATAGGGATGGGTACGAGGACAGGGTATTGGAACGAGGACGAGACATATATGTAGATACATATCCTCATCTCTATACCCAACTTAAAAAGCAATTATTACCTATATTGTTGGAGATCCCGCATCGACTAAAGATAAAGTCAATTAGTAGTATATAACTAGATGCAAAACTCACCTTACAAGATAGTTTTGTAAGGTTGAGTTAGGCTTAAGCTCCACTTCTTAAGAGGATATCGTAGTCTATCCTAGCCAGGTTTGATGGACCTATCGTGCTACCTGCTACCAGGTCGCTATTGTACCACCCATAAATATCTAGTTCCACACAAAAGATGTACATGTCTTAGTAGAGATAAGGTTAATTCATAGTATATAAGTGGGTGCAAACCTTACCTTACAAGCCAATTTTATAAGGTTGCGTTACACTTAAAGTCCATATCTAAAGAAATTGTCGAGCGCTTACCACTAGTAAAAAAGTTATAGCTGATAGTCAGGGTGAAACTCTTTCTACTTTAAAAGCATAACAACCCAAGTGCCACAATTCGATTGAACAATTGTTCCACTAGGAATTGAACCCATGACATTGGCTCTGATACCTTCTCAAGAAGTGAACTTTAAACCTAACTCAACTTTACAAAACTGGCTTGTAAGGTGAGGTTTGCACCTACTTATATACCATGAATTAATCTTATCTCTAATCAATGTGTGATCTCTAACATGCTTCCCTCACGCCAAGATCTTTCAACTCGTGCGTGAGACTATATATTTATGGGTGATCTGATAGTGGATGGCACGATTGTCCTAACAAACTCTCTCTATGATAGACTTTAAATGAATATAATACTAATTGTTGGATTGAGCGCTTATGTACACACCTATCCTCATCCCTATATCCAATTTAAAAAAATCAGGTATTACCCATACCCATACTTGTATCTAGTTAATTCGGGATTCCCCATCAAAATCGGGACGGGTTCAAAGAATACTCACGGGGACGAGTTCATCTGTTATCCCTGAGCCTGACCTAGCCCAATGCATCTTGGTCCTACCTAGGCTCGACTTGTTTGGACCCGATCGAATTCAACTTGATTTGGCCCTGTCCTAATCTGACTCGGTCTGACTTGGGCCTAACCTAACTAATCAAACACAAGCTTGGCCCCGACTCGAGTTGACTTAGGCCTTGGTCAACTCGGCTCAACCTAACGTGGAATCAGCCTAACTCAATTTTACATGATCTTGACCCAATGTAGACTGGATGTCTTGACCCATGGACCCAACTTGACTTGACCAGACTTGGCCTGGTCTATCTCTATCCCACATGGTTTTGACCCTGTAAAACATGATCATCACATATAAAGAAATAAACACAAACAAAGAATAGGGTAAGCTAGCTATATAAAAATTTCTATATGATTTCAATTTCAATTTAGTAAACATAGTTCATCAAGTCTCATACAATTTTTCAAACCATCAAGTGTCTATTAAAATTCATAATTCATCTTTCACATGTCAGACTTCTACTCACTCACAATAGATAAACACTTGACTTTACTTTCGGAAGACTCATGTGTTTACTTAGACTCATAGATCTGCACCTGTCATACTATCTCACTGTGAAATCCACACAACTATGCGAATGAATAATCTCAATATCATGTCTCCTAGTATGACAGGGTTAACTCATATAACAGGTTAAGTTAATTATCTTTCAAACAACTTACCCATTCATATGAACCTCCTTCGAGTCTCATCGCTTGAATAACTTCATCTATATGATTCCATTATCTCAGGAGAGTCAGGATATCTCCTTTTAGACGAATCCCTAATTAATGCACATCCTAAACAATCTTAACACGGTATTTTCTTTCCTGAAAATACTATGTCTTGATTGAAATTCATATTCTAAATCTCACAATATCCAAAATCACACAATTACATCATACTAAACCATAGAATTTCAAACCACTCAAAATTTCATCCAATATTCACATAAATATCAAATTAAAGAATTTTTCAATTAAATATACATAAACTAAAAGTCTACATAACTTATAAGTAGAAACTATACAAAAAGAAATAAACTAACCTTATAAAAGTAAAAAAAAAAATCACTAATTTGTTTTTACAGAGAGTCTAGCTTGAGTGAGAATGGGTCTCGCTTGAGCGAGATTATTCCTGAAAGCACCCAAAATTTCATCATAGGACTCGCCTGAGTGAGATTCCTTCTCGCTTAAGTGAGAATGGACCTGACAACACCCTATCTTTCCATTTTATTCTCGCTTGAGCGATAATTATCTTGTCTGAGCGAGATATGCATAAAATTTTTGCATAAACCTATTTAAATTGAAACCAACATTTCATTCAATTCATAAATTTATAAATTTACACTACATTGATAGTTCCTATTCATATATGCTTTCTAAATCAAACATCACATCTTAATTACTTCAAAGACTATTCAAATACAATTCAACTTATTTATATTACCATTCAAACACTTTCAATTCTCAATCACAACACTTTCATTAACTTATTCACCTTAAAAATCACTATATAATATTCAAAATCAATTCTTTCAGTCAATATATTACTTTACTCTTAAAATAGACAATCCTGCAAGAAAGTTTGAGACTGGTGACCATGTCACCCCCATATCCAAATCTTCTAGCCTAAGGTTCTATTGGAAATTTTAAAACTAGTTTCCCTTACTTAAACTTGAGCAGATACTCACTAAGAGCTCCAAATATACTAAAAGCTTAAAGGTCGCTTAACCTGCACCAAAGAGTCCTGGTCACAAATTTAACTATACCACTAGGATCCTGAGCTAACATAGACCATTTCTGAATATAAAAATTTCACATGCAAGATTAAACTAAAGGAAAACCTAACTAGATCAAAACTAACTCAAAGGAAAATGAGTCAAGAATAAACCTACTCTATCTAAGATTTTGATCGGACAAACTTGTAGAGTTCATTGTCAGGAGTCTAATGGCAGACTCTGAACTGATGAGCGAGGAGGTCAGAATCTTAGAGGGAAGACAAAGAAAAGGAAAAAAGAGTTTTTAGAAAGATGATGATTCTTTTAAAATGAAACCTGAATAATTGAATTTTTATTTATACACTCTTTTAACTTTAATAATAAAATATTTAGGTGCCATTTTAATTATACCAATTATACTTTAAAACTATTTTTCTCGGTTCTTACACCTACTATTAAAATAAATTGTAATTTATAATGAAATTTAAATTTAAATTTCTGAGAAATGTATAACTGTTTGCAAGGTAATTCATAGGTGTAGTAGAGTTTGAAAAAAAAAATCATTCTCATGTTTTCTTTTCTCAAACTTGATAATTGTTTTTATATGGATTTAATTTTTTTTATTTTAAAAGTACATAAATTTGGTACTTTTTAATTTTGTGACTGTAAAAAGTTATCATTAAATATTAAATTTAAACAGGAAGAGTGATTTAATTAAAACGTTTTTAAAATTGAAAAGATTAAATTTATTAATTTAAAATGCAAAAAACAAAATCAAATTTAACTAAAATATATTTTCCCCTTTAAAGTCTTTCAGCTCCTACATGAGCGGTAGGACATGACTGATGTGTATGCATTATTATCCTCATGTTTGTGGTTCAAATTAATAATATTTTTTTTATTAAAATAAACTAACAATATATTTAAATTGTATTAAATAATTTTTTTCATAAAAAAATCATTTATATTTCTTTGAATAATTTCTACCAAGCACCTATTAATATTAATTTATCTATCTTAACACTTATATTTGTAAATCTTAATAATACAAATACTCTATCAACAATTACTTCTCTCACTACAATAAAATTATGAAATAAAAACCAATTTTAAAGACAAAAAATAATTAATTAATTAGATATCATTTTAAAAACTATTTTTTTTTAATTTTTAAATTAGTTTTTATTATTGTTAAATAATTTCTAAATTAGTATCTAATTAGCTACCAAGATTTTAACTACCAAATAATAGGTAACTAATTAGATACTAATTTAAAAATAATTTAACAATAACATTACAAACAAAAAATATTTTAGTATCTAAAATAATCTCTAATTTAATTACTATAACAATTAATTAATTTTTTATTTAAAATTGATTTTTATTTTATGATTTTCTTGTATTGTTTTTAATTCTCTTATCTTATTACCTTATATTTTATTTTTCATATTTATAGTATTTTTTATTGTATTTTCTCTCATTAGATATCTAATGATATCCATGCATCATTTTCCTATTATAAATAAAAGGTTGGAAAATAATAAAAGTTAGATCAATAATAAAGTAGGGCACGTGGACCATATTTGAATCATAAGAATATTAATGAGGGTGCTTCGCAGTCCAACTCATTTCCGTACACCTTTTCGAAAATGAACATCATATTGTTTTTTAGATTAAAAATTATATGCTAAATATAATAAAAGAATCAGTTAAAAGTTGTAAATTTATATATAATATTTATGACGGAATGTCTTTTCTTGATCAATGATGTATTATTGTCTTTAATCATTTCTTCGTTTTATTTCCAGCAATTATTTTAAAAAAATGTATATATCAATATATGTTAATAAATAAATAAATAATAGTACAGCATTTCTCTCATCATAGATTTCATCCAATAATTAATTAAGTTAGAGGGTAACGTGATTTATAAACAAGTAGAAAAACTAAACAAATGAAATATTTAAATAAAATAAAAATATAAAGAGTATAAAGCTAGTTTTCTTACTTGATTTACACATTTTATATATTTTATTATTAATTCATATAAGTTAACCTTACTGAAAAGAGAGTGGGAACTGGACCCAATTTATTTTTTGTTGAATTAGGAAGTTTGGAACTTTAATGACGTGGCTAGGTCTAATCTTCACAAACTTTAAATTATTGATTAGACATGATGAGAAAGGTTTTCTCTTCTCAAGGCACTCTAATTACAACTTTTGACTTGTTTCGTAGTGGATTCGGAGGGACCAAAAGAATCTTTAAACTTTCCATCCTAATGAAGCATTGAAACTTGTTCATAACCCCAACTTTAAGTTAACCATGAAAACAATGTGTCAAGATTCGTGTTTCCCCCTAATAATCTCATACCACAAGAGATCACCATCCACTCATTAAAACAATCTTCCCAATTAATTAGAAATAACTAACATATATTACTTTTATAATTTTATCTTACGTGTTATAATATATTATACAAACATTGTTTTATTTGGATTAAGAAATAAATTTGAGAGAATTTATTGTTTGAATTAAAATAAATAGAGTAGAAAGTTTATAAATTTTTTTGAGTAATTAATTATTATAAGAAATTTATTAAATATATATAAATTTTAGAGAAAAAAATTAATTATTATATTAATTAAATTAGATATTATTTTAAAAATTTAAAAATTATTACTATCTAATTATTAATAAATAATTTTTAAATTGATATGTAGTTAGTTATCAATATTTTAACTACCAACTTTAAAATCTAACTAGTTGATAATTAAAATAATTAAATAATAATTTTAAAATTATTTATTAATAATACAAACTACTCTATTCTTTAACAATATTTTTAGTGTATTAAAATTTACAAAAGAATCAACTGTTAATTATCTATTCTTGGTTCATTCAATATAATTGAATTTTAAAACCACAAAAGAAAAGTTATATAAATTCTTAAACATTCAAATTATAAATAGTTGAATAAATTAATCTAATATAAGAAAATAGTATATATGAAGATGGTAAGAAAAATGGTAATTCCTTATTATATTGTGTGTATTTACGTTCCTTCATGTATAGGAAATATATACAAGTGTAGGAAGACTATCTCTCTCCAAATTACAAGCTACTTATGTAGTGATCTACTAATCCTAATCATGAGATTTGTAACATCCCTATATTTTCTCATATCTAATAATCATAATCTGTATGAAATATTAAAATAAATATATAAACATAATACAAATATATCTAAAATTTCATTAGTTTAATGTTTCAAATTATCTCTCTGAAGACTTGAAACATTTACATAAAATTTAAAACAAAATTTCAAAAGAAAAAAAAAACATTTTCCATCATTCATCTTCACACCGATAAACTTTATCAACTGTAACATCATCTGCTCCCGCGTAAAATACACGATCATCATAGATTAAAGAAGAACAACCACAAAACAAAACAAAGGGTAAGCTAGGTATTTTTAAAACGTATAACACAAATATAGCTTTAAACATCCACATAAATCCATCATTTCTCATGCATTTCACACAACCATCAAGTGTCTGTCAACAATTTCAATATTCATCTTTCTCATGTCAGACTTCTACTGACTCATAACACATAGACACTTGACTCTACTTCCGGAAGACTCGTGTATTGAAATTAGCATCCAGAGACCTGCACCTGTCATACTACTGCTATGAAACCCACACAGTCATGCGCATAATTATCTCAATATCTCCTCATCATCTTCATATGACAGGGTAAATCCATTTGATCTGCTCTTATCAGTTCTTTCAAACCTCAGACTCAGCCAAATGGACCTCCTTCAACTCTCACCAACTGAATAACTTCATCTATGTGATTCCATTATATCAGTAGAGTCAGGATCGTCTCATTCACAGGACACTCACAAATCAATACACCCTAATAACAATCTCAACACGGAATTCTCTTTCCTGAAAATATTATGTCTTGATTAGAATTCATATTTTGAACCTCATAATATCCAACATCAAACAATCAAATCATACCAATGTTTAGAATTTCCAAAATACACAACAATTCATTGACTAATTATATAAGTATCTAATTAAAGAGATTTTCAATTAACTATACATGAAATAAAAGTTTACATATTTTATAAGAAAAACTATATAGAAATAAATAAATCAATCTTTTAAAAGCGAATAAAAATTAGTTTAATATTTTTATTTTATTTTATTTTATTTTATTTTTATTTTACTTTAGCTAGAGCTAAAATCCTTCAGAGAGCACCCAAAATTTTTAGCTTGAGCTAGCACTTGCTAGCTTGAGCGAAATATGCAGAAAAATTCTGCATAACTTAATATACCTATTAGATTATAAATCAATATCTCATTCAATTCATAAATTATAAATCTACACATTACATTGACAGTTCCTGTTCAGCATGATACAATCACTCTCATTGATCATTGAGTTATTATGTCCATTTATACATATATATGATTTCTAATTCCAAAACCATTTAAATCAAACAACCAATTCTCAATCACAACACTTTCAATTTAAAAAAAACTACCATCTACTCAGAACAAGAAATCTTGCAACAAAATCTGGAATTGGTGACCTCGTCACACTCACATTCAAATATTCTAACCTAGGGTTCTATTGAAGATTTTAAACTAGCTTCCCTTACCTTTATTTGAGCATATGCTCACGAAGAGCTCCAAACCTACCAAAATCTTCAAAAGTAGCTTAACCTGCACCACAGAGTCCTGATAAAAAATCTAACTATATCTCTAAGACTCTGATCTACTAAAGACTAATCCTAAAACTAAAAGAGGCACATGCATACACTTAGATTGAGATAGACCTACAAGTTCAAAATTTGACTCAGAGAAGGGTAAAAATTGAACTTACTCTATCAGAGATTCTGATCGGACAATCTTATAGGATTCACTGCCAGGAGTCTAATGGCAGACTCCGATCGCCAAACTGATAAGCAAGGAGATCAGAATCTTAGAGAGAAGGGATAGAAAAGGAAAAAGAGGAACACAATTGAACTTACTCTATAAGAGATTATGATCGGGCAGTCTTGTAGTCTTCGCTGCCAGGAGTCCAACGACAGACTCCGATCGCCAAACTGATAAGCGAGGAGATCAGAATCTTAGAGAGAAGGCAGAGGAAAGGAAAATGAGTTTTTAGAGAGATGATTGTTCTTTTAAAATGAAACCTGAATAACTAAATTTCTATTTATATAGCCTTTTCACTTTAATAAAAAAAATATTCACGTGCCATCTTAATTGTACCATTTATACTCTAAGACTATTTTTTCTCGGTCCTTACAGGATTCTAATTCTATCATTATCAGATTAATTGCATATAATTACATACAATAATTGCGTATAATTTGATAATCATTATTTCGTTAATACTCCTCTTCAAGTTGGTAGGGGAAGATAATGAACTCCCAACTTGTGTCAGCGTAAAAAAATTTTCTTACCCGATGTCTTTGTAAAAATATTTTCAAGTTAGTACTGTATCGATTCATACGAAAGACTGATTATCCCGTCTTGTAATTTTTCTCGCACAATGTGGCAGACTATCTCAATGTTTTTTGTGCATTCATGGAATACTGGTTTTGCTGCTATATGCAATGCCGCTTAATTGTCACAGAAAAGTTGAGCTGACAAGTTGCATGATAGCTTTAAGAATTAGACTATCTCCAAACAAGTATTGGTCATCGCGCTTCCGCAGATGATCTTGATACGTTTGTCTATTTTTTTTTTTACTTCCATGAGATAATAAAAGAACCAAGAAAAATGCACTACCCAAATACTGATCTCCGAGTTGTCTGACAACCTCCCTCAGTTTGAGTCGCAATAAGCTGTCAATGTCAATGTCAGATTGTTCTCGGATGACAATAACAATCTTTGTCCTGGTGATCCTTTGATGTACTACGATATCCTAGTGAGGTTTTCGTGGAACCTGTATATATTGACTTAGGGTCTGAACCGAAAACACTATGTCAGGCCGAGTAACCGTGGGGTATATCAGTTGTCCCACAAGTCGCTTGTATTTGACTGGATCCTGTCATAACTCTCCATCGTCCGGTGTGAGTTTTAGGTATTGATCTATTGGAAATTTGTTTGGACAAGCACTTGTGAGTCTCGTATCCTACAAAATATCAAACGCATATTTTTTGTGTGACATGTAAACACCAGCTTTGGAACGGTAAAATTCAATCCCTATAAAATATTTTATGCCCTCCAAGATGTTTAATGCAAAATCGTTGTAATAAGAATCTTTAAGACGTTGCATTTCTGTCAGATCATTTCCTGTCAAAAGAATATCGTCCACATAAATTAAAAGGGCAATAAATGATGAGTTATTTTGTCTTGTGAATAAAGAGTAGTCCGTTTTGGACTACTAAAATCCTGCAGATTTAATCACATGAGAAAATGTTGAAAACCATGTCCTGGATGCATGTTTGAGACCATAAAGGGATTTGTTGAGTTGACATACAATGTTCTGCCCCTGTCGACGATGTCTAGGTGGAAAGTCCATGTAAACAATTTCGTGCAATTTGCCATGTAAGAAAGAATTTTACACATCCAACTGGTGAATAAACAAATTTCGGACTACTAAAAATGGTGAGGAGACACCTTAAAGTTGTTAATTTCGCTGTTGGTGAAAAAGTTTCACAATAGTCGACACCTTCAATTTGAGTGCACCCCTTTGCGACAAGGCGTGCCTTATTGAGAAAATTCTTCATGTCTTGAAAGCTCTTGCCTAGATTTATGTCTTCATCCACATATATAAAGAAAATTATACAATATTAGTGAAAATATACACAATTAATATCATTTTTGACTAATTCCTCTTTAATGACTCATTTACCAAAACTAAGTTAGGAGTGAACATTTCTACATTAAAGAAGTGGTAAACAATCTAACTAACTATGCTAAAGTGTGTCTAAAATTTGTTCATTATACTCTTGTTGACCCTTAAAGAGCTTCTGAGCATAATCATGTCTTATATCCAAGCCCAAAATTTGACCAAAAGCTCCTAAGTCCTTCATCTCAAATTTACTGCTTAGTAATGACTTCAACTTATAAAGCTCCATTTTATGCTTAGACACAATCAACATATCATCTACATACAATATAAGGTATGCCTAGGATCTATCCTTCACCTTCTCATGATAAACACATGCATTATATTGACTTTTTATTATATCCACGAGAGATGATGAACTCATTGAACCTACTACCGCCTTGGATATTGCTTCAAACCATACAATGATATTTGAAGTATGTAGCTGCATTTCTCTTTCCATGGTTGTTCAAAACCTTTAAGTTGAGACATTAGAGTATTCTCCTCAATATTTTCATGGAAGAAACTGCTCTTCATCTCAAAGCTCTCTGGCTCCATATATATGAACACCATATGTGCTAGCAGAACTTTGTTGGACATATGTGTGATAACAAGTGATAAGATCTCAGTGTACTCCACACATTTTTTCTGATTATAGCTTTTGGCCACTAGACAAAATTATACTTGGCGAATTAAACATTAGATGCATCACCTTTTTAAGTTGATTGTCATGGTTTCAATCGAACTAGGTTAACTCTAATATCAACTGAAGGTACGTGAAGGATTTGAATGGGTAAGTTGAATATAATCCAAAAGACTTTTTCGCGTAGAGCACTAAATAGTTTAATAGAGAGTCGTTAGTGATAGAGAATGATATAACATATTTATTGATTCACTCTTAACTCTTGGGTTACGTTCAATTCTCTTTTAAAAACTTAAAGGGTTCTACTAATAAACAATGAGTAGACAAATCACTTTTGGTTTCTTGGAGATTAAGATCTCAAGTATTCTTAGTTGTCATTTCTGGTTATAGTAAAAAAATTTTCTAAGAAAAATAACTATCTTGGAGAGAATAGACAATATGATTTTCATACATAAGTGGTTATTTTACAAAGTGAAAAATATAGAGTTTATCACACTTTTACTTATAACAAAAAAAAAAAATACACAAAAGAGAGTATAAGATTTATACAAATAATTAAAGAATATATTGTAGTTATTATTGTTATTTTTACATTCTTATAGTGTCTATGAAGAATATATCTCAACTTATGACTTTACTTTGTTATTGTTTCTATGGTTACTTTGTTATATTCTTTAATTTTATCAAACAAAACATATGTACACTAAAATCATTATATATTCTAATTAATATATATCTCAAAGAACTTGAACTAAAATCAAATTAGTTTCAAACTAAATTTAAATAATTTAATCAACAAATTCCACAATAATAATATTCACAAAAATCCACACACATACAACAATACTTTCCTAATAACCTTCCCAACATAAAAAAATCATAGTTAATATATCAAAACTGTCACATTCACATATTTTTTATATTTCCAAAATATATAATTTTAACAATTCTCATCAAAATAGCCTTAAAGTACAAAATATATCATTATAACCAATTACCTCTAGACAATCTAGATTTTCTACCCTAATGTACTATAAGGAATAAATCAATCTTTATCGTCATTTCAATTTTGTTTAATCAACCTTAAGCTTCCAATTTCACTATTGTCACCAAAAGCCTAAAACATGCACACAAAATACTCTGATCAATGATATAAATATACCATAATGTTTTTGACTAACAAAGATTCATCTTTGTCCCAAAAAAATAGACATAAAAAAACCATATCCTAAGCATGCAACCCTTCCCCTTAAAACCAACTATAGAAAATATGCAAAGATAACTTCTTAAAAAATATTATGATTGAATAGAAGTGTTTTAATTTCAACCAGGATCTCTAAGGTGAATTCATATTTATGAAAAGGTGAACAGATAAAATTTGAATAGTTAACTTTTGCTATTTATAAATTTTCTAACTTAAATGATAAAATATTTATATTTCATTTAATGTAAACTATTAATATTCTTAGACAATTTAACTAGATCCTCATCATACTAATGATGTTAAGTAGAAACAATAGAAAAAAGAAAGATGAAATATTTTAAAATTTGAATAATTATATTGAGCAAGTTATTTTTATGAACAATTTTTTAATAATTTTTTAACTGTTTAATTTGTTTAATTGAATGAATACATTTTAATTATTTTTCAAAATTTTAAATTATCTTTTTCATATTTATTTATAAATTAAATTTATATTTTTTAAAGCTTATTAATAGTTAAAAATAATCTTATATAAAAATGTTAGTAATTTATCATAAATTAAATATACAATATAATTTATACTAAAATTTAATTATAATATGAATTTATTTTAAAAGTATTTATTTATTATAAATTTTAGCTATAATGACATATTTTTTTATATTTGTTAATAACAATACTTTATAAGTGTAACATTCCTATATTTTTTCCACATCAAATAACCATAATTGGCAATATATATATAACTCTGTCGTACAGTGTTTCAAAATATATCTCTCTTCATAGAGATTTTACATATTTACATAAGATTAAAACAAAACATTCAAAATAAAATAAACATGTTCATCCTTCAGCTTCTCATTGAAGAGTTCTATCACCTGTAATATCATTTGCTCCCATGTAAATACACGATCATCGCAGATTTAAAGAAAATAAAACATAATGTAAACAATAGGGTAAATTAGCTATTTTAAAACTTCTAATATAAATATAACTTTAAATATCAACATAAAGCCATCAATCCTCATACATTTTCACAAACCATCAAGTGTCTATCATAATTCATAGTTCATCTTTCTCATGTTATACTTCTACTGACTCACAACATATAGACACTTTTTTTTTTTATTAGCAATAAATATGAAGCACTTCATGGGTGGTTCAACCCTTATACAAAAAGTGCATATTAATATCCTCTAACGGCTAAAAACACCTCCAGCGGCCAACAAAGCAACTCTCCTGTCAAAATCTAGAAAACCAACAAAAGTAGAAACCCGCAAGGTACAACATCAAGAAACCAACCTTATATACACCAAAGGATCCAGACACCGGTCTGAGTAAGAGAACGAAACAAATAGTGACTTGGAAGTAATCCAAAAACAAACCTTTACTTGAACCATAGACACTTGACTCTACTTCCAAAAGACTCGTGTGTTGAAACTAACATCCAGAGACTTGCACATGTCATACTACTCGTTGTGAAATCCACATAACCAAACATATAATCATCTCAATATCTCATCATCTCATATGACAAGGTAAATCCATATGATCTGCCTGATTAGTTCTTTCAAACCTCAGACTTAGTCAAATGAGCCTTCTTCGACTCTCATCTACTGAATAAATTTATCTATGTGATTCTATTATATCAGTAGAGTCAGAATCGTCTCATTCACAAGACACTCACAAATCAATACACCCTAATAACAATCTCAACACGATATTTCTTTTCCTGAAATTACAATGTCTTGATCACACTTTCACCTCATTTCATACATAATTTAACACATCAATGCACCATTGAATCATATCATATTTTAAACTTTCTAAACAATCCAAATATATATCAAAATTCACTTAAACAAATAATTAAGTTCCTTTAATAATGTTTTTAAATAAAATTTAGATTTTCACTTAAAAATAACAGACAATAATAAACTAGGCTTTCAAAATCAAAAATAAAATTTTAAGTCTTTTTTATTGGCTCGAGGGAAAATTTGCTCGCTTGAGCGAGAATGGGTCTCACCCAACCGAAAATTCTCTTGCTTGAGCGAGATTGAATTTGCGAGCACTCAATCTTTTCATTTTATTCTCGCTTGAGCAAGAATTATCCCGCCTAAACGAGATATGTAGAAAAATCTGCATAAATATGCTTAATTTCATCATTCAGAGTCAAACAAAAACAATTTCAATAACTCATTCACTTCGAGAGTAACTTACACTAAATCAACCAAATTTTTTCAGATTCAAACAAAAACATCTACCATAAATCATCTATATCAAAATCAACATATTCGCATTTTATTTCAAACAATACCTGCATTACTCATAAACAATCAATCCTACAAACAAAATTTGGAATTGGTGACCACGTCACCCCAACATCCAAATCTTCTAACTTAGGATTCTATTTGAAATTAAAACTAGTTTCACTCACTAAGAGCTTCAAACCTTCCAAAAGCTTAAGGGTAGCTTAACCTGCACCACCCAAAACCTTCCAATCACTAAGACTCTAAACTAATAAAGACTATTCTTGAAGCTAAAAGAGTCGCATGAAAAACCTAAATTGAAAGAAACCTAACAAGTTCAAAATTTGACTCAAAGAGAAGAGTTAAAATGAACTTACACACTATCAAATATTATGATCAGACAGTCTTGTAGTGTTCACTGTCAGGAGTCTAATGACAGACTCCGATCATCAAACTGATGAGCGAGGAGGTCAGAATCTTAGAGAGAAAGGAGAGAAAAGAAAAAGAGAAGTTTCAAAGAGATGATGATTCTTTTAAAATAAAACCTGAATAACTAAATTTTCTATTTATAACTCTTTGTATTTTAATAATAAAATATTCATATGTTATTTAAAATATATCACTTCTAATATAAGGTTATTGTCTAGATCGTTACAATAAGCATCTAAATTTTTATAATGAGATTGAATTTTAAATTAAATTAATAGGTAAATATTTGATTAAATATATATTTTGTTTTTAGTATAATCTTATTAAAAAAGAATATTCATAGTATAAAAATTTTAGTTTTACTAATTTTGTTTTAACTCTATCCATCCATGTTTGATGTAATTTAATACTTATTTGGTTTCTAAGGACTGTGGCCCATGTTTGCTTTTGGAGAAAATTAAGATTAACATTATCTTTACTTTTACTTTTACTTTTTACTCTGTAAATTTAAGTTTCTTAGTGGTTACTTTTATCTTTTTTAAAAATTTAAAATTAGTAATTTTCTTTAAAATTAGTTATATATTAATATTTTTTATTTAAAAATCAAACACGTATTCAATTACCTTTATTAGTAGAATTTAACTAAATTTATTATTATTTGAAGTTAATTGTTAGTTTAGTATGAATAAAATGATTGTAACTTTTAATTAGTTTTAAACTCAAATCATGTGTCCTTGGTGGGTCATCTTTGGAGTTCTGTAGACGACGTGAAATATATTATTCTTGTCTTCTTTTTTTATTTTGTATTTTTTTTATTTGGTTGAATATTAGTGAAAACAGTAAAAAAAAAGTTAAAAAGCTAAGAAAGAAGGAAGAAAGGTTAGTTTCAGCAAAAATAGCGAGAAAAGTTAGGAAATTAAGAGATTTATGTGATTGAAATTTTGCACAAAAACGAAATAAAAGGCTCGAAAAAGTAGAAAAGAGCACAATAAAGTATTATGAAATATCTTATTTTAATATAATAATTAAATAAGGTAATAATATTATAATAAACATACTTTTTATTATTTCTCTTAATTTCTTTTGTAGTAAATATTCTTGATTTTTTGTTTTACTTTTTCAGTACTAAACGGAAAAATAAAGCCAGAAAAAAGGTCTAATAATTTGGGGAAGAATAAAGGAAAGGAAATGGTTTTCTAAAGCTATCATTTCACCATCATCGTCACTTTAAAAGGAAGCTTTATAGTTGTCTCTGATTGGAACCATTTGAAAAGGACAATTGTCTTATAGAAAAAACCAATACCCTCCAAATCTTCACATTTTTGTTTTTTTCTCTAATTCTTAATTCTTTACTAAGTCTTAATTCTTATAGAAGAAATTCTCTTAAAAATTTGGGTGTAAAAATCTATCGGTTCGATCCGTTTTGATTAGATCTATTTTAGTCTGATCCATTTTTGTTTAATTTGTTATTGGTTCATCAAGAATTAATCGGATTAAACTAGTCTGTAAATATTATATGAGTTAATAATTTTAATCATCGATATTATTTTTTGAATATATAAATCCAAGGAAAAACAATAAAATCAAATTAAACTTTAAATTCTAATCAAATAAGGTTTAATGTCTAACAAAATAAAATAAACATCAACAATACTTCAATGAATTAAATGATATATAAAAAAATTAATGTAAATATAGTTTTATATAAAATACGGACCATCATCAATATTGATTCAAAAAATATGACATTCATATTTAAAAATGACAAAAAGAAAGAAGGGTGGGACTAGTCCTTCCACTCCATCTGCTTGTGACCTAGTAAATTGATAGATTAGACAAACTAGATCAATACGAACTGACAAATTCAAAATATTGATTCGTTCTACCTAAATAATGATAAATTAATAATTTGATTTGTGGATGAAACCACTTTATTATCTTTACTTACTTTATCATCCCTACTTAAAATAATATGTTTATAGTGTACAAATTATTTAATTAATTGGCCGGAATATATAGAATGAGAAATAAGATTGTTAAACTTTAATCATTAAATATTAGGTTATTGCTAATACGAAAAGAATATTAAATTATTGCTGAAAGTAATCTGCATATATTAATTGTCATGACCTACTCATTGCCATATCGTCTAGTAGGACAAACAAGACTATGCTAGATCATATGCATGTTTCTGGATCTGCTTGTAAAACTCAGGATCGTAATGGACTAATGGTTGTAATGTACTATATAATGATTTATTTTAAATCACTGGTAAAATTATCTTATATCACGTCTTGATAAAGTTACAAAAATGAAGTAAAATTATCTGTAATATAATATTAAAAATCATAAAAAGATAAAATGATGGATGAATACTTTAAAATGAGACTAAAGACATTTGTAGAACACAATATAAATGATTTTTTGAAGTTATAACTTTAGTTTGCTTCCATGTGTGCTTCAATGCGCGAATTGAAAACAAGGAATGGTGGAAATATTTGACATTTAGCCCTCTCACAATTTGCCACGTATATGTATTTTCTTATACAACTGAAGAAGTAATATTGTATGAATTTTAAATTCATATTACATATTATTTTAAATTTTAAATTAAAATAATATTATGCTTATTTTTAATTTATAAAACATGCATGACTGAAAAAATAAAAAAAATACCATCATAAAAATATTTTTATGTAAAAACTTGTCGAGGTAATATTTATAGGGCGGACAATACGGTGACGTACATCGCATAATCCCGTCCTGCGTTTGATCCGTAAAATGCAGGTTGGGTTGTCCTCTCGGGTGTAAGGAGTGCATGTTCATTTCATTGACTCACCCCGCATAAGACGTAACTCACAGACCCGCGCGCCAACTCGCATAAGAAAAATATTTTTTTTCAAAAATTAAAATTTCATTAATTATAAAAAAACTTATTCCTACTACAGAAAAATTAAAATTTTATCCGTGTTTCAATTGATTCAATTAAGATAAAAAAAAAATACAAACAAGTATGAGCATTGTTAGAAGGCTTGATTAAAAATAATTAAAATTTTGCTTTGCATCTATTTTTTCCTATATGTAAATGTATAAGAGTATAGTCTCGTTACAAAATATTTTAATGAAGATGACTAATTTTTTAACTATCTTCTTTATGTTATTTTTTTTATTAACAAATCTTAAATATAAGACTTTACTTAAAACTAAATCCATTGTCACTCTTAATATTAACTCCTTTAAATGATTAAAATAAAACATTCATTTTTTTAGTACATTTTTCAAAAATAAAATAAAGGTCACATTGCAATAATGGGGTATGATTTTTTTTACAAAAAAAAATATTTTTTTATTTATGCGGGCCAGCGTGCAAATCCGCCCCGCTCCGCTGTTGGCCCGTACAGGCTGCAAGTTATGCGGGGCGGGCCAAAACAGGTCAGCAGGCTAGATTAGTGAGTCTGTCCCACACTTTTTGGTAGCGGGATGCGTCTGCATTGCCATCCCAAAATATTTATACCAATAAATATATATATATATATATATATATATATATATATATATATATATATTAAAAACATTACAAATGTGATGTGGAATATGTTGGGCAGAGATAATATTTATATGATATATATTATTAAAAGAAAGTTATTAAATACGAACTAATTTTAGAGAACAAAATAATTAATTACAAGTTCATTACATTAGAGATCATTTTATAAATTTAAAAAAATATTGGTATCTAAAGTAGTTTCTATTATTAATAAAAAAATTATAAAATAGTTTTTAAATTGATATATAACCATTAGCTACCAAGGTTTTACCTACTTACTACTTTATATTCTAAATTAGCCTCTATTAGTCTTTTAGAGACTAATTTATAATTTAAAATATTACTAGCTAAAACTTTGGTAGACCATAACTTTCCCAAAGAAACTGAGGTAGACCTTTCCCATTTTCATGTTTGAGAGAATGTAGAGAAATACTTAGACTGGGAGATGAAGTTTGAACAAATATTTGAGTTCCACCAGGTACATCATGAGACGAGAGTGTCTTTAGCAACATTAAGCTTTCAGATCAGCTATGTACTGGTGGACGACTTTGGTTAGAGACCATAGGATGAAGAAAAATTCCAAATAAGATATTGGAATAAGCTTAAAGCACCTTTAGGAAGAGACACGCACCCTTATACTATGATAAAAAGTTAATGGATAAGCTTTAAAGACTCTTACAAAAAGAAATGAGTGTAGACGAGTACATACAGAAAAGGGAGTTGATACTAATGAAATGGGGGATAGAGAGAAGCCTTAAATAACTATAGATAGGTTTCAAAGGGGTCTCAATCATGACATTAGGGATAGGGTTGAAATTCTACCTTATAATGATTTCAATGACTTAGTTCAACTATATGTGAGGGTAGAATAACAACTGAAGAGAAAGGCTACCTTTAGGAGATACTACCCCACCATATCCTACCATAAGAACGATCATAAGAGGGACGACTACCCTTCCAAATCAAAAGTATGAGGAGCCACATGAAGAAAGAAGGGAAAAGGAAAAGGAAAATAAAAATACAATTATAAAAAACCCTTTAGAGAAACTAAGATAAGAGATGTCTAGTGCTTCAAGTGTCTTGAAAGATGACATTGTTCTTCTAAGGGACCTAAAAAAAGAAACATGGATTTTAAAAGATGAAGACATCAGAAGTCAAAACAACTTGGTGAAGAAAAAGTTTTAGATTATGAGGAAGAGATCCTTCCTTATGAATTTGAGTTAGTATTAGTACGAAGACTTCTTGGAAGCCAATCAATTTAACTAAAGTAATCTCAACGTGAGAACCTATTCCACACAAGGTGTAAATTTTTTGAAAATATTAGTTTTGTTATTGTGGATAGTGGCTCTAGTTGTAATTGTTGCATTTCAAGATTGGTATAAAAGTTAACCTTGACTATTAAACCCCATCCTAAACCTTATAAACTCTAATGGATTAAAGATGATGGTGGTATAGTAGTGATGAAACCCTGACTGGTAAAACATCCACTAAGTCAGTCGAACCTTCTAGAAGGATGACTAGGAGCATGACACAAGACTTGGGGCTAGGTCAGACTCATTCCATAGCCAGTGACTCAGAGAATTACCAGGACCAGAGCACAAATTATTAGACCTAAGCATCAACTATTTTCTCTGTTTTTGTATTTTTGTAGAATTCACACTTACTTTTGTGTGAGTCTTTTCCTTTTTTCTTTTTGATGAGAAACTTCATACTTACTTAACCACTTGATTAATTTTGTGTCCAATAACGATTCTCATTGAGCCCTCACCACTTTTCGTAATCAAAATCCTAATTCAAGAAAAAGCAAAAAGTCAATATGTGTGTTTACTAAATCAACTCATATTAAGTAGTCAAAGAGAAATTAAGTGTACCTATTTCCATAAGCAGTTATAATGAAAATGATTTATGTGATATTGCAGTTGTTAGTGAAGTATTTATTGCAGTTGGATTAGGTTGCCATGATCATGGTGAAAAATTAGAAGATTCCTTGTCTTCTTGAGCACATAGTTCATTAGTAGATTTATTGTCATTTGTTCCCAATAACTTCCTATATTGTATAGTAAAAGAATCTTGACTTAGTTATTTTATATGTTGTAAAATATTGTTACAGACTTATTAATTTAAGAAATTGAAAAAACTACTTTATTAAATTAATTATTTGAGGAAAAAAAATAATTACCCATATTGTCAACATCTTCTTAAACACGTATAATTCAATTTTGTTATTTTATATAGTAAATATACACATAATTATTATGAGTTCAATCATTTCTATTTTATATAGTACATATACCCTTAATAAAATTGTGTTCGAGATATAAGGCATAAGTCAATCTTGTACATTCATGATCTTACTTTCTACTATAACAAAAACAATATAACTTATGTTTTTGTGTTCGTATTTTACGATCTTTTATATTTTTCATATAAATATATTATGTTTATTGTATCATATAATTTTCAGTGACTATATATTTGTTCAATTATACTTTTAAATTTAATTTTTAAAATTTTTATTTTAAATTTATTAATTATTTGTTAAACATTATTCAAAATAAAATAATAAAAGAACATACATAAAAAATCAGGGAAGCCCATTTTGATCAAAATAAATCTAAACAAAATTGAATTCTTGTGTTCATTATTCAAACTCGGGCAGCCGGATTTTATCCTTGAAACAGTAATTAAGTTTTCTGTGAACAAATGTGACGGGTCTTTTGAGGGATTTTGTTTTTATTTTTGAGTTAAAAAGAGAAAATTATAATATACATTGAATAGAACTAAAATTAAAATATTTGGAAATTTGTATAAAAAGAAAATAAATATGAACTAATCGGTGGATAGAACAATGTGAAAGTTGTTTTTGGGTGTGAAGAGAAAAGTCAAAATCGTACATAATATTATCAGTGTACTATGATAAAATATTAAAGATGTACCAAAACATTTGTCATTTATTTCAGAAAAATGTACTGTAAATGATAATTATTAGGGGTTACGAATTATCCGTAGCACTTTTGCAGTTACTTTTGAAAGGACTTGTTGAAACTGGGGGTATATTTGATTGGATGGGAAGAGACCGAAGTGAAAAATAAAATGAGAAATTAAATTGAAGGAGTAGAAAAAAAAAAGAAAAATATACATTTTAGAATAATTAATTGGTCGATTCCAATGAATTTATATATATATATATATATATATATATATAATTTTTATTAAAATTAAAAAGTTAATATCAATATATAAACTTTAATTTCATTAATTTTATATTGAAATTCATAAATAAACGAAGTAATTGAATAAGTATTTAAGTTTTACTAATTATAACTGTACTGGTATGGGCGCGACCGACTCCTGGTCTCCCTGCCCGAGACTCTTTGGCTGTCTGAGACCCTCCTGGCTGCTCGAGACCAGGTCAACCTGACCGAAACCAAAGGAAAGTCGGCCGAGACTTGAGAGACTTGGCCGAGATGACGAGGCCAACGACCTACCTGGCCGAGACCTTAGAAGGCCTAGCCAAGACCATGAGAACTTGGCTGAGGGCCGACACACATCAGGTTAACTTGGCCGACGGCCGACCCTTGCCACCGTTAACGCTCAAACCAAGATGAGTAAAGCTATCCATCGTTAAGAATTAGGTAATGCAACCCTAAGCGGTATCCACCTCGATAAATGGGCCCATCAAGGTAGGCCCATTAGAATAATATAAATAGCACGCATCCCAAGGACTAAGGTATGTCATTTATTACTGTTCACCTACCTGAGAGCTGACCACCCGCTTTACTGACTTGAGCGTCAGAGTGCCTTCGCAGGTACCCCACCATCCGGTGTTCACCGAGACCAAGTGCCGAAGGAGAAGCAGGACGACGAGAAGAATCTCAGTTCACCACCCAGTCACCTGACCGACCGAAGGAAGAAGAAGAAGACTTCAATAGTTCTTTAGGTCTCATCTCCCTAGTAGGAACAATAACGTTTATTTGTTAGAGAAAATATTTGGAATTAATAGGTAATTAGCTTTCAAGAAATTGTTAAAATTTTTGAATTTATAAAACAAAACAAAAATATTCACTAAAATATTTTAATTATTAAAAAATTTCAAATAAAATAACCTATATTAATAATTTTTTATTAAAATTCTTTTTTATTTTATTAAAAACAAAAAACTGTCAATACTTATCTTAAATTTTATAATTTTACATAATTAAATAAAATAAAGTGCATGATTATATGATTTTATTTATTTATTTTCTTTCATTTTAATGTACCACAACAAGAGGTATCCTACTTTGTTGTATCTATTTCTGCTTATATTAATAATTTGTTTGAATTAAAAGGAAATAAAAAGAAAAAACAAGTGGAAACTAAAGTAGATGTGATTAATATAATAATATATATATATATATATAAAATAATTTTTAAAATTTTAAATATAAGTTGATATAAAAATAACTTTTAAAATATAAATTAAAGTTAAAATAAATTTTAAATTAAAATATAAATTAGAGTTAAAATAAATTTAAAAGAAAATAAAAATTATTATTGGATCTTAATAAACAAAATTTTATATTTTAAAATAATAATAAATTAAAATAAATTACTTTATAAAATTTGAAAATTTAAATTATTTTATTTTATTTATTATTTAAATATTTTATTTTATTTTATTTTGTAATATGAGTTATATTAACAAAATATTTAAGTTATTTAATTTATTTTACTAATTTTTAAAAAATTATTTTAATTATTCATTTTATTATAATATATTAATAAATATTAATAATATAAAATAATTATAATTATATTATAATTGATTGTATCAATGAAAATATTAATTAAATAAGTGATCATCAATTATACATTTCCGTGTAATATTACCTTGCAGAACTATGCAGAACAACTAACACAATTTAAAGATATAATTTTTCTTATATTACGAGTTTTGTATAATGTATTAATTTTTTAACTTTTCTTTACATTGCTTTTGCATAAACAATATTTTAGTAAATTACTTCAGCTACACCGATGATATTTTGAAATTGGTCAATGGTAAGATTTTAGATTACAATTTTATTCATGTCTTCAAAAATATTTGAATAATAACGTGATATTTTTTTTTGAAAATTTATTAAATTTTTATAAATTAATTGTAGTAAAATTGAATAATTATTTTCTGAAAAAATACAAGTTATTTATAACATTACAAATTTATTTTTTTATTTAAAATTTATTAAAAAATTAATTTGATCTATTTATTTGTGAATTCTAATTATTTTTAATTAAAGTATTTATTTTCAGTATTGTGTAAGAATTAATTTCAGTAAAATTACGAATTATGTGAAATTTGTCCAAAACATAATTACGATTGTAAGGAAAAATTATTTATTTAATGTCTTATTTAAATAAAAATATAAAATATATAGAATTTTTAAAATACTCAAAATTATAAATATTTAATGTTTTTCAAATAAAAATATAAAATATGTAAATTTTTAAAATATTTAAAATTTTAAATAAAAAAAAATTCAATATTTAATGTTCTATTTAAATAAATATATGAAATATATGAAATTCTTAAAATCTAAAATAGGTAAATTTTTAAAATATTTAAAATTTTAAATAAATAAAATATTTCAATATTTAATGTTCTATTTAAATAAATATATGAAATATATGAAATTCTTAAAATTATTCAAAATTCTAAATAAATACAAATCTTAAATATTTAATGTCTTATTTAAATAAAAAATTAAAATATATAAAATTTCTAAATATTCAAAATCTTAAATAAATACAAATCCTATATATTTAATATCCTATTTAAATAAAAATCTAAAATATTAAAAGTTTCTAAAATATTAAAAATTCTAAAGAATTGGAAATCATAAATACTTAATGTCATATTTAAATAAAAATATAAAGAAATGTGGGATATTCTTGAAGTTACTCGTGAAGGAACTAATGATGTAAAGAGAACAAGAAAACATGCTCTTATTGAGGAGTATGAGATGTTTATAATGCAAAAAGGGGAGATCATTGTTGATGTTCAAAAGAGGTTCACTCATATTGACAACCATCTAATCGGTTTAGGCAAAACCTTTGAAAGGGAAGAACTCAATACCAAGATCCTCAAGTGTTTAGACAGATCTTGGCAGCCCAAAGTCACAACCATCTCTGAATCAAAAGATTTGACATCCTTGATAACAACTTCATTGTTTGGAAAGCATAAAGAACAAGAATTGGAGATTAATAAGCTGAATGATCAAGAGCATGAAGAGAAACATGTGAGAAACATTGTTTTGAAGGCTGTTGGTCACAAAAACTGTCAAGAATCAAGTAAGGACAATGATGGAGATACTCTTAGTTTGTTGACAAGGAAATTCAGCAAGTTTTTGGAGAAAAACAACAACAAGAATCAATCCTCCAACAGGTATAACAACAAGAAACTCAATGATTTTAATACTAACAAATATACCTGCTTTGGATGTGGTGAACAAGAGCATATAAAAGCTTATTGCCCCAACAAAGAAAGCAAAGAGAAAGGGTTAAGCAAGAAAATTGAGAAGAAGGGCAAATCTAAAAGAGCCTACATTGCTTGGCAAAACTATGATGTTTCTTCCTTAAGTGAAGATGAATAGGCAAATTTGTGCCTAATGACAAAGGGAGAATCTAACACAAGCAGTGTAAATTCTAGCACCTCAATCAATTTTGAAAATTACAGTCAGCTTCTTGATGCATTTAAGGAAACTCGTGAAGAAGCTAATAGGGTGACCCTTTTGAACAACTGATTGAAAGGCTTGAATAATTGGTTGGAAAATAGAGTCAAAGCATTGAAAGAAGAGTTGGATAATTTGAAAAATGATTTTGAAAATCTGGAACTGATTTACAAAAACTCTTCTTACAAATGTGACTATTGTGTTTTTGTAAAAAATATTGGTGTGCAGATCTAGAGGTTGTTATGTGATACGTGGTGTTGTTTGCCAAAGGTGATGTGTGTTATTGAAGGGTTCAAGATCATCACTTTGGTGTGCGGTGTGTAATCAAGGTGTTTGATTGCTTAGTGGAATTCTCAGAGGTTTCGGAGGACTGGATGTAGCTCTTGGTAAAGGGTGAACCAGTATAAAACTTTTTGTGCTGATCTTTCTATCCCTTATCTCATTTAAATATGTTCTACTTTGATTTTAATAACTGCTGATGAAAACAACTAATTGTTTCGCAAAAACAACCGGTTGATTTTCTGGAATAATATTAAAAACATATTTTTTTTTGGCTGAATTGATTTGTCCTTCATTGATTTCTCATTGGCTTTCAATCTACCTTCAACTTTTGTGAAAATCATTCATAAACAATTCACCCCTCTCTTGTTTAAGGCCTACAATTCTAACCAGCTTATTTAACCTAAACTATTCATGACCCAAATACAAGGCTCAAATAATATTTTACTCTACTTGACCCAAAATACAAGGTCCAGAATAAATTCCTAAACTACTCTCTACAATTGTTTAGAAGGCTCAGAAGAAGGAAGACTCAAAGGTTGGATGTTTTCCTTCAATAAAGTTCCATCTTCTCTAATCTTCTCAGCCCAAGTTGTGGTGGCTTGGATGGACCTCCATCACTATCTAGTTAGACCGTTTTACACATCTTTATACTATGAGATTGTCTAGTGCACATATGCACAATTGGATTGTTTAATGGGTCAATGTTGTGTATGTTGACTATCCCTTTTTTAACACAAAGACTTTCTAATGAGCTTCGTCTAATAGTTTTAATACTACAAGATCATCTAACATATTTAATCTTAATATACAGTCTAATTTGTTTTTTTTTTCTAATTATGCATATCTAGTAAATTTGTTAGAAATTTTAACACATCTTATAGTATTTGTTATCATTAAAACTTGTAGACTCTCTTATCATGGGACCGTCTAATGATTCATAAATTGTCTAGTGTGTCAACAGACCATCTAGTTTATCATCTAGGGGCTTATTAGATTGCCTAAGGGCGTGGTCATGAGACTGTCTAGGGAAATGATCATCAAATTGTCTAATGATTTGATTATCAAATTATCTAATGGTTTGATCATCAAATAGTCTAGGAGCTTGGTCACAAGATCGTTTAGGGACATGTTCATCAGATCATCTCATGGCTTGATCACTAAACCGTCTATGACTCAACAATTTTCTGTTGTTCTTATGAAAAGTATTATTTTTATGCTTAATTATTGTTCATATGTTGTAGGAAGTGTAAGAATTAATGACCTTAATAAGAGGAGGGGGGGTGAATTGTTTAAGGAAAGTTTTTTTTTGCAAATACTAGCTAAGAATGAAGATTGATGTTGATTTATAGATCAAAGAATCAGATCAGTCAAGAAAACGAATTTGTTAAAACTGTTATCAGAAAAACAACCGGTTGAAAATGCAATTTAACCAATAGTTTATGGCAGCATAACTGAAATCACAATTCAAACAAATTTTAAATGAGTGTGAGAGAGAAAAGATCACACAAACAATAATAGATTCACTCCTTACCAAAGCTACATCCAGTCCCCATAAAATCTATGGGTATTCACTAGGTAACCAATAATAGATTACAACACACCACATCCTCATCTTGACCACTCTAGAACACACACCCTCTTTGACTTCACACACACAGTCAGAACAATCCTCTGACCTTACAGATACACAATTTACAAGAATTCAAACTAAAGAACAATTACAAGAGAATATGGAATAGATTACACTTGATTACAGGAAATCACAGTTGCTCCTAATCCACTCTTTAACCAAAGCACAGCTAAAGGCAATCTTGCTTTCTTGAATCCAAACTTTCACAAAATCTTTTTTGAATCACTTATTGTGTTTTTTCAAGTAAGAAGGGTAATCACAATTTTATAGCTCATCAAACTAGTCGTTTTAATAAGTTAAACTTGAGCCAAAACAGTTTGTAAATAATTGAAAACAGATTTAACAGTTTTATGAAAAACTGTTAAGAAATTCAAAAATCAACCGATTGAATTGGTTTTTACAGTTAAGTCAATCAAAACCAAAAAATTTCAAAAACCCTTCACACAGGCTGAGGAAAAAAAATCGATTAAAACAAGAAATCCACAGGTTGTTTTTCACTTAGCTTTGAAAAACATGTTTTTAAAAAAAAACAGATTGATTCAGTTGTGAATTGATTAGGAGTGGATCTAGAAAATTAAAAACTACCTATAACTAAACCCTAAGCACAACAACAAAGTCTTCAAGCAGTCTTCATGGATTTGGTGGCATCAAAACTTCATTTTCAACAGGAAGCATAGGGCTCATTTGTTCCCTATGGTTGAGAGGATATTTTGATGACGATCATAGGAAGACTAGAGCACCCAAGACGTGTGTGTGGTACTAGTGATTCACAGGGACTATGAGATTATTTCGATCAACCATAATATAGAACTTTCGAATCTTGCATTCAATATGACTTTAATGCTTTGTTTGGATTAGGGAGTGGAAAGGAGGCAGTGAATTTGAGATGATTTGGAGAGAAGTGTAAAGAAAGTTAGGGTGTTTGGATTAAGGTAAATAGAGTGGAAAGTGTGAGAAAAGTTTATAAAAGTTTGTAAATGATATGATGGGTGTGATTGAAATTATATATTTTTTAATTGATAAAAATGTAAGTTTACAAATTTATCCTTATATTTAAAAATGGTTAAAAATTAATTTGATATATTTATTTATAAATTATAATTATTTTTAATTAAAATATTATTTAAATATTTATAATAATAAATTTTTGATAAAAAATTATTTTTATATTAAATAACATTATTATTTTTATCTTTTTTTTAAATAAAAGCTTTCATGTTAGGTATCACTATGCCACTTAAGATCTCAGCTAGGCTGACACCTCAAGTAACAACAATCATTTACCATCACATGAAAAAAATATTATTAAACAAAAGAAAAAGAAAAAAATACAAAAATACGGGGGGACTAGACCAAAACCCATATGTTAACAAAAACGATACATAGGTAGACTATACCTGTTCATAAAGAATTCTAAGAACAGACAAGGTGGAAGCCTATTATACCAAAGAAAAGGTTCTCTATGAAAAAATCCTAAATTAGCCAACTTATCAGCACACGTATTTCCTTCACGAAAAATATGAGTAACTGTAAACCTAATTTTCCTACAGTAATTAAGACAAGCATTCCATCGATTACGAAGCATCCAAGGAACATTTGTCCTAGCAGTAAACGCAGCACAAACCAAAGCAGAATCACATTCCAGCCAGACATTAGTAAGCCCCATCTTTTGAGCTTCCTCCATAGCATGTATAACCCCATAAAACTCAGCAACCAGAGCAGTCTGAACTTCAAGAAACGCAGAAAAAGCTCCAATAGATTCCCTCATACTTCCGCAAGTAGCAAGACCAGGATATCCCCTAGCAGCCCCATCAGTGTTAATTTTTACCCAGCCTGGTGAAGGAAATTCCCATCTAATAGGAAGAGGACGTAGAACTTTACCAGTACGAGTGTTAATACCAAAAAACTTTAGCACATTGAAATCAAACATATCATTCTTCATTGAAGCTTTAGACGAATTACCCACTAGGCAAGTTAAGTCTTTAATAACCAAAATAGCCCTAGAAACCTCAATCTTATCCTGAAAGCGAGCATAATTCCTCATACGACATATCATCCAAATAGAAAAAGTTATCACAGCTAGCTTAATTAATTTAACCAACGGACTACCATCACTCTTAATAAAAGAAAGAAGATCATCCTTATTAGAGAAATGATAAGTAGGAAAAATGTGTTGAACTCAACTCCAAATACGCAAAGCATTAGCACATTCAAAAAATAAATGTTGAATAGATTCCTCGTGCTTTTCACAAAGCGTGAACAAATATGCAAACTTTTATTTTGAATATGCTGATCTGTAGGAAGCCGCCCATGAAAAACTTTCCAAAGGACAAGAGTTTTGGAAGGCGGAATATATGAAGACCAAATAAATTTACCCCAACCACAGGAAACCCCTGGATCCAAGAAAAAAGTCCTAGCTGATTTAAGAGTGAGACGACCAGACTCATCTAGAATCCAATTAGGAATATCCTGTACTGCCCTAACCATGATATGACTAAAAAGATTAGGCATCTGCTATAAAGACAATGGAATATTCCAATCACTACCTGTCCAAAACTGAGAGACTGTATCCGGAATACTAGCACCATCAGATAATCCTGCAATATGTGCTAAAGAAGTAGTAGCACACCATTTATCATTCCAAAAATTAATAAGAGAACCTGTACCAACAGTCCAAGAAGTATAATCAAGTATAGTAAAATAAAACTGCTTAATTCCAGGCCAAAGAGATGACGATCTATAAACCATTCGAAACTCATATTTTGATTTAAGGACCATAGCTTTCAAGAGCAGAGACCAAGGCTTGTTGCTATAAGCAAAGTTCCAAGCAAGCTTAAGAAGATATGCATTATTTTCATGGTGAAGGTTAATAATTTTCAAACCTCCATTCTTAAGGGGAGAACAAATCGTATCCCAATTAACAGTAGCTATACCTTTTTTCAGAATATCACCAGTCCAGATAAAATTTCGACACCACTGTTCAACTTGCTTAAGAAGAGAAACAGGCCATTTATACAAATTAAAACTATAAGCTAGAAGACCCGTAATCATCGTATTGACCAACTGAACTCGGCCCATCATGCTAAGAGATTTACCTTTCCAAGAAGCTAACTTCAATTTGACTTTATCAGCCAAAGGTTGAAGAAAACGACCCCTTGGAGCACCAACAAAGATAGGCACTCCTAAATAAGTGAAAGGCAAACAACCATGACTACAAGAAAGAATACGCTGAATTTTGGTGAAAAATCTTGTAGAATTATCCATGGTGAAAAAACTACTCTTAGAATTATTAACATATTGACCAGAGAAATCACCATATGTTTTAAGAAAATTTCTCAAATTTCTAAGAGACTTAGTATCCGCCCTACAAAAAATAAAAATGTCATCCGCATATAAAATATGAGAGGGAATGAGAAAACCTTGTGGACTAGCCATATGTAGAATCTTCTTATCATTCACAAGCTTTGAGAGACCTCTACTAAGAACTTCCTCTGCAAGACAAAAAAGTATAGGAGACAAAGGATCACCTTGTCTAACACCTCTACTACAAGGAAAAAAACCCACCAAACTACCATTTATTCTGATAGAAAGCATAGCTGAACTGAGAATAGTACTAATCCAACCGACAAACGAGGGGTGAAAACCAAAGCGTGACAAAACTGATAGTAAAAACTTCCAACTTAGAGTGTCAAAAGCTTTGTGAATATCAACTTTGTAAGCCACATTGCCTCCGTGAACCTTTTTAGAAAGCAAGTTAATAGCTTCAGAAGCAATGCTAATACAATCTTGAATCTGTCTGCCCTGCACAAACCCATACTGATTAGGAGAAATAATTCTGGCAGCCACAAGAGCAAGCCGATCGGCCAAAATCTTGGAAATAATCTTAAATTTAAAATTAGCAACAACAATCGGCCTGTAATCTTTAATAGATTCAGCACCCTGAATCTTAGGAATAAGAGATACCACATTACTGTTCATTCCAGGGAGAACCCAGTTTTGTTTAAAAAACTGTTGGACTGCATTACAAACATCTGTCCCAATAATATCCCAACAAGAATGATAAAAAACACCACCAAAGCCATCAGGACCTGGAGCACTATTACCATTAAGGTTAAAAACAGCATTCTTGATTTCCAAAAAATCAGGACATTTAAGCAACATCATATTCTCCTCAGAGGAAACCAGCTCAGGAATATAAGTACCAATAAAATCTTCCATATTGTTTGCATCCTGATCATGAGAAATAGACTCGGCATAAAGAGTTTTATAAAAGTCCAAAATATGTTCCTCAATGAGTGTAGGATCCTCAGTAACAACATTATCAATTCGTAGACGATGAATCCCACTAAAATTATTCCTCCTCTTGACCACAGCATGGAAAAAAGCAGTATTTCTATCCCCATCTTTAAACCAAAGCATTTTAGCCCTTTCTTTCCAAAACAAATATTGACAGTGAAGAGCCTGATCAAGCTCCTCTTTAGCGATCCTTTCTTGACAGAGAAGTCCATCAATATCAGACATACTAGCAGTCTCTAAGGTTTGTTGAAGACCCTGTTTAAGAATAACTTTGTGAACATTACCAAAAGAATTTTTATTCCAGTCACGTAGCTCAACTTTCAACCTTTTTAACTTATGATGTAAAATAAACATAGGACAACCAACAACCTTATTAGCCCAAGAATCATGAATAAGCTTCATACATGAAGCGTCTTGAAGCCACATAGAAAAGAAACGAAAATTGCTAACCTTCTTCAAAGAATTACTAGCAAGACTAGTAAGAATAGGGGAATGACCAGAACAATTTTTAACAAGAACCTGATAAGTACAAGAGTCCCATTCATCCAAACACACTTCGTTACATAACGCCCTATCCAATTTTCTATGAATTCTATGGAGCCCTCGCCTTCCATTACACCAAGTATAGCAAATACCAGTAAAAGGCATACAAGAAAGATCATTAATATTAATCCAATCGAGGAATTCGTTGAAAGAAACCTGATTAGGAGCCACCCCTCCTTTACAGTCATCGGCTGAGAGCACAGCATTAAAATCACCCATAATACACCAAGACCCTATGAAGGAACTAAGATCCCTCCACAAAACCCGTCTAGCCACGTATGTGGTATCACCATAAACACCTGCAAAACTAAAACATTTATCTTGCAAATGACAAGTTACAGAAATAAATTGTTCATTTACCAAGAAATTTCGAACCAAATTAGGAACCGACAAACACCAAAGCTTAGCAGCTTTATTAACAATAGGAGACGTAGCCACCAAATGCATATTAACAGATTTGAAAATGACTTCAAAAGCATCAGTGTACAACACCATAGGTTCAGCAAGAAAAACCAGAAGAGGTTTGTGTAGTTTGAGTAAACTAATCAACATCTCCACAGTTTTGTGGTTTCCCAATCCTCTAACATTCCAGAAAAATGAAGAGACTTTCATTGCGACGTTGTGGAGAGAACTGCCTTAGCAGTTTTTTTGGATTTACCACTCTTCTTAGGTGGACTCCCTGGGTTTCTTTTAGTGCAAACTATTTCCTCCCCAGTATCACTGTCATCCTCCTCTATCTCGTTGAGATCAGCCCAAAATTTTGAAAGAACATTTGTATTTTCCAAACCATCAAGAGAGGAAGAGTGATTTTGCAGGACCAACGATAGTGCTTTAACATCCGCAGAAGATTTAGCCTTCTGTGGTTCAACAATGGCACTAGACGTACCAATATAAGGATCACCTCCCACATCAGTAATGTCTAAACCATCAAGAGAGGAGAAGTGATTTTTTAGCACCAACGATGGGGATGGTACAGTCACAATATCAGAGACCTCCTCATGATGATCATCAATTGGATTATTGGATAGGGTTGTAGTAGGAACAGGTGATTTAACCCGCTGAGGAGAGATGGGTACCACAACAGGAGTCAAGACCTCCACATGATCAGAGCCCTTGGCTTGCATAAGGGCAGGTGAATTCCTTAGCGTCCCCGTTTCTGGGAAATTCGAAGTGTGAGTGGGCAATCCCTGCATGGATTCATGATCCGAGGCATCTTCAAGAGAAGGCATATCAGCAAAATCGTCCTCCACTCCACCTGGTTTATCAAGAGCAGTATAACCCAAGAGTGACCCTGCTTTAGCTCCGGCAGAAGCATTAATGGTCAATTATCAGTGTAACCTTCCACTTGCTTCGGCTGCGGATCTTTTTTACGATACTCTTTACGTTGTTTTGGGACCTCAGTCCTCCCCTGATCTCGTTCATCAGAAATTATCTTATGAGAAGATTTATGTTGAGACCCAGGAGCACGACCCTGATCATGAATCACTTGGCACTGAGCAAGCTCATGGCCTATCACCTTACAGTGAGAACAAAAAGGAGGGAGCCATTCATATTCCACACCAGCTACAAAGGTAAAGTCTGAGCGTTCAACCCAGAGATGATCAGGAAGAGGGGACAACATATCAATATCCTCCAGTACTCTAGCAAACATACCCCTTTTCTTTCTCATAGTATTCTCATCCAAAACCAAAGGACTACCAAGACATTTTATGATTGAAAAAATCACATGTGGCCTCCAATACTCCAAAGGCAAACTATAGATTCTAACCTAGGCCTGAGTTTTTGTACTCTTCATGGTAGTTGGAACAAAATCTTTTGTCCAGGCAAAAAGTCTCAAGAAACCCGGAGATAAATTCAAGGAACCCATCCCGAGAACCCACCGCATGTCTTCTAAAGAAGCGAACTCAAACTCATAAAAACCCTTTCCAAGAGGAATTGCTTTCCACGGTCCAAGAGCCTTCCACACCGGCTGCAACTTTTTAGTTAAGTCTAGGTGTGTGAGAGGTTTATCTCCCTTAGAAAGAATAACCCGACCATGTAAATGAGTCTTGCAATCCTCAAGGCCAGCCAAGTATTTTGTTTCATCGATCTGGACCACAATCATGTCTCCCTTAATATAAGGAGTGGGTAACTCGGACAAAGGAATATCACATGTAGTTCCCAAAGCCTGAGCAAAAGTTTTCTTTTGTCCAGACTTAGCATATACAGTCTTCGCAGGAGATTCTTCCCTATCCTTTAAACACTTCCATGGGATTATGAAACCATTAGAACCCTCTGCCATTTCAAAAGCTCACCGCACCACCGCCACGCACAACCGCACCGCACCACCACTGCGCACAGACCCAGTCGCGCGCCGCCCCCGCAGCCCTTGGTCGTCGTCGTCCGCTGCACCTGGTGGAGAGGTTCGCACAAAACGCGATCAGAGCCGCCGCGCTGGTGGAAAACGTGAACGCACGCCCGCCGCCCCTGATCGCCGCTCCTCACTGGTCCAATGGAATGTTGTCGCGCCTCCGCAAACCCTAAGCGCGCCGCCACAAACCCTAAACGCGCCTTCACAAACCCTTAACGCGTCGTCGCAAACCCTAAACGCGCCTCCGCAAACCCTAAACGCGTCTCTGCAAACCCTAAACGTGCCTCCGTTTGTTCTTTCAAGATTTCGAGCTCTGACACGAATTTTTATTTGATCTCAAAAAAAAATTATCATTCAAAAAATCACGAAAATGCAATTCTTGGTTTTCTATCTTCAAATCATATGACATTATGATTCTTATTTTTTTTTTATCTTTACTTTAATTAATATAATTATTATATAAATTTATTTTTTAATTATTAAAAAAATTATTTATTTTTACTATTATTTATATTTATAATTTATTATATATAATATGATTAATTATGTTTTTTATAATAATTATGTTTTTTATATTTAAATTATAATTATATTTTAAATAAAAATAAAAATAATTAAAGTTTAAAATAAAAAGGGTAAAAAAGTAAATTATAATTAATTAATTAATTAAAAAATATATATATATACATATATATATATACATATATATATATATACACTTTCTTCGCAAAGTTGCAAAGAAAGTTTTGCATGGAAATATTTTTTCGATTTGTGTGCCTTTTTTGTTGTTATTAGGTGGATTTGCTGCACTTTTCATTGTAAATAGTATTTCAATGTCTTTCTTTGCTTGGATACAAACCCAGCTTAAGTGAATAAAAACTCAATTCGAAGAGAAACTTAATAAAATTCTGAAATCTTTGCTGCAAGAGTTTGATGAGAAGTTAGAGTTTCTTCATTCCCAGCAGCAGACTCTGGGAACACCTAAATTTCTCGAGGTTGTTCAAATGAGCATGAAAGGGAGTTTTGTTGTTGTTGCAGATTCCTCAGTAGATCATACTCACATTGATGTACCAAACCCACGTGAGTGATATGTTGAAGATAATCCCTCATGTCTAGTCGCCCTAGGATGAAAAATAGAGGAAGTGTTAACCATCCTTAATGCCTTTCTATATTTGGGTTGGACACGAGTGGTAGTTGATGAAGCTTGAGATGTTGTTACTCGAGTGTCTCTGCCTAAAACAAAGGTCAAATTGGTGGGGAGGCTTTCAAATTTTTTATGGCTTGGCCTACACATCTGGTCAAGTCACTCTCGACGTGGCCACAAGTATTACATTGTGTTATTTTCTATTTAATTATTATTGTTCTAAATTTTATCAATGTTAAAATAACATTTTTCCTTTGTTTAGGGTCATGCCCCATCGTGGTAAGCAGGTTATGGGAACATCTAATAGTAATGATGATGACATGGTAGAAGTTGAGGATGATCAACTTAAAACCAAATTACCAAGGTTGAGCAGGAAACTATTGCAACTACATGGGGACAATAGAGTATTTGGCATATATACTATTGTTATTTCTTTGTACATTTCCTTACCAGAGGAATTGGAGGTTGTTGGGGAAACCTCCATGTTAAACATTTTAGTGGTATAGCCATGAATCATGTAAGACATTTAATGTTGTCTATGCTTTTCATATTATAATAACTACTTTTTAACTTATAATTAATTGTGTTATGTGTTGATCAAGAGTGATCAAGTGGTTTGAAGAATCCAAATCCTATGTGTTTGATGCAAGGCTGGTGTTGCTGCTGTGTTTTGGGAGGGATCTGGGTAGAATAGAATGTGATCCACTCCTTTGTTGAATCTAAAACTGATGTGATTTAAAACCTTTTAGAAAATAAAATGTTTTTCCAACTAAATGAAAAATAACCTGTTGTTTTGTCGAATCAACAGATTGTTTTACTCTTATGAGTTTTTGAAAAGGTTGAAAACTGTTTTAGTTTGGTTGACTTAACTGCCAAACCAAACAATCGGTTGTTTCGTGGTTTCAACCGATTGTTTCTTTGAAAATCCTAACAATATTTTGTTTTGATGGTTGAATGTGCTTTAAATGGTTTCCAACTGAATATGCTTCTTCATTAAATGCTTTGACCAATCTTTGGAAAATATAAATAGTTTGTTTATGTTTTCAAACAAAGTAGAGAAACATATTTGAGTTTTTTAGTTGAGAAAAAGTTGATTTCAAGATTTGAACATTCACATCAAGTTTTTTTTTTTTCAAAGAGAGTGGAATAGGATTGCAATTGTATTGATTTCAATTTGTTATGTAAACAAGTGTGATCCCTTCTCAACCTACTCATTTCTGGTGTTGTGTTGCCAAGGAGTGTTGTGTGCTCTTGAGGTGGTCAAGATCAATACTCTTGGTGTGATTTTCCAAAGGAAGTGTGTTTCTTGAAGGGTTCAAGGTCACTACTTTGGTGGTTTGTGTGTTGTAATCTGGTTTGATTACTTAGTGGATTATCCAGTGGTTCTCTAGGGACTGGATGTAGCTCTTGGCTTAAGAGTGAACTAGTATAAACTGTTGGTGTATTTCTCTCTTACCCTCAAACTCATTTAAATTTTGCTTTAAGCTTTAATGGTATAAACAACTGATTGTTTTTCTGTTGGTTTACTGTTTTATTGCTTATGTTCTTGGCTAACCTCATTTCTGTTCTAGATTCACACAAATTTTTTTGTTAAACTTTAAAAAGATTTCAAAAACCTGTCTTAAACAATTCACCCCCCTCTCGTTTAAGGCCATATATTCTAACATTATGTTCATGGAAAAATTGAGTGTGGGACAAAAAAAATCACAAATGGATTTCTTAAGCCTTAATCCATCCAAATATCTAGAAACACAAAGGTCCAAATTCAACAATACATGCAAATATGGATGAGTGAATCCCAAAGACATATTTACTTGGTACATTGAAGGGTTAGTTTTATAACTTGTATTTTTAAAATATGGTAATTATGTAACTAATTGTTTATCATTCACCATAGGTCCCATTAGTAGTTAATTGTAATTATACATAGGGATTACATGGTAGTGTGATTTTGTTAGCTCCAAAGAAAACCCAACCAGAAAATGAAAAACTTATTACGAGGATAAATTTTACATTTTTCATCACATTGCAAGTATAACTATATTTGGACTAACATATGTCTTTGCTTTAATTAGAGTTGTGGCTCACACAAACGTTTTAAGTGGAAGGAGTAGGATAAGGTCACTACAATTCATCTACCCCAAGGCTAGAAATCTTTTAATACATATAATAATTATTTTATGTCCAAGGTCTATGAAATAAAATTTTGTCACTTCTTTCTCATTTTAGTGTGAAGAGGCAAGCAGACTTGTTCTAATGTAGCTATTACATGATGTATTATACAAAAGTCATTATTTGGTTGAGTATCATTAACTCTGAAAAAAAGGTAATATATCAAAAGATAAGATAATTTGTAATTGAAGTCTTTAATGATCAATCTCTATTGTTCCAAAATGACATCCAAAAATTGAAAGAATAATGGATTAATTTACTTCTACATCATAGATAATATAGTTGTATTTTGTTGTTCATAAAATTTTTAGGTTGTATAAGATGATTTTTTTATATTTTTTAGTTTAAATATTTATTTATTGTTATTTGATAATTGTTTATATTTTAAGTTTAGGTCTAAAGTCAAAATCAATGTAATTTAAAAAAAAAATAATTACATATATGATGTTAAAACGTACCTTACACTTCTATTAATGGTTTATTTATAATGTTGAATCCTATCAAGTTTCATACCACCAGTACAATATTCTTAATCGTAAATTAGACAAATGAAAAAGAAAAAGAGTAAAAATAAATTACAAAAGAATTGTACTGAACTCAAATTAACTTCATGGAACTTCTCAAAATACCGACGGCTCGATATGTGCAACTGTGTAATACGCGTCTTTTCGACGTCGACAACGTGCTTTTCTTATCCATCTAAATGCTTATTTTTTCTTGAAAAAAATTATAAATTGCAATGAGTTTTCCAACAATAAATACATATATGGATAAATTTATTTTTTCAAGTTTATATTTTTTTAAATTAGTTACTTCAAGTACACATTATCTACCTTGAAAAAGAAAAAAAAAAGTACACAATTTCTATATGGTGAACTTCCACAATACCTAAAAAAGTTTAAGTAATGCTTGCGTAAAGATCTGCTTCATTACTCGAGTAGTAGTTACAGAAATCTTTCTAATTAAGAATACACATTAATTAATTTTGATTTTTTTTTATTCATACATTAACTTTGATTCTATAAGCCTACCAGTGTATATATATGCTAGAGAGAAAACACACTACATGAGAATAAAATGTTAAATAAATGAAATATTTTTTATGATAAAAAATAAATTTATTTTTAATATATAGTTCTATTTATGTGTTTATTGAAGATAATATAAATGTATTAGTCGTGGTTCTTTGTATATCGTTTTGATGATTAATTTAATTACAAAATACAATATTAAAGAATTAACTTGACAACGGATATATTTTTAAATAATTAATATAATATATTGAAAATTAAAAATTCTTGTTACTATCATATATATTTTTTAAGAGCCTGAAAATAGATATACTGTTAAGATAATTTATGAGTTTAATGATTATGTAATTGATTAAAATTCATTGTTATCATATACATTTTAAGACACTTTTATTTAAAACTAACATATTTACCTTGCATAAAGTATATATAATGGATTACAATAAATATACTATTTACTCGCAAGTAATTGATCCTTAATTTAGATGTTTAATGATAATTAACAACTTGTATTGTAAGCCAAAGAAGAAGCAAAAAAACGTGTATTTAAAGCCAAACAAATCACTAGCAAATACTTAGTGCATGCGAGGAATTATTGTTGTTTTACAGATAAACATGCATAACACAAACAATCAATTATTCCTTTGACAATAACTTATCTTTCACAATAGTTGCCAACTAATTAATATCAAACTCTTCCAGAAAATAATTGTACTACAAGGACATTAACTTTTAATTGATAAATGATAAAAATAATACATTAATATTTAAAAATAAATAAAAACTGATAATTATCACCTTTACCATGAAATAATGATCACTTTTAATCTTTTACTTTGCTAAATCACTAATAATCTAAAAAAATTGGTTATATTTAATACTTCCATTTTGTGAAATAAGAAATATTAAAGAAGCGAGAAGAATTATAATTGATATTTATATAATATTAAGAGTAACTTAAAATCTCATCAAATATTTTGTAAAATTCACAATTTTTTTAGTCTCTTAATTAACTTTATAAAGTAAAATTGAGAAAACCACATAATGCTTGTGATTTTTATATATATGATTAGAACTTGTTATTAGATGTAACTTGACAATCTTTTAATAAATTTTTTAAAACGAGAAATTAAGCAAAGTTATGAATAATGAAGAATTAATAGATTGAAATTTTAAAAAAATAAAGATAAATAATTAAAAATATAAAAGCTAAAATTGTAGGAAAATATGTAAAAATCAAAATGGCTGATTTTTGTAAATAAAGAACTAAAATTAAAATTAAGCGTAATTTTAAATTAAGAATTTGTAATAGTTTTTCTATTTTAAAATATTAGTATTAGATATACTAGATATAAAACATATCTGGAAAATAAATAAATAAAAATTCAGCAGCGTTAATTGAACTCCGACATGAGAAAAAAGTTTTAATTGGTTTTGCGGCTTTAATAGTTTTATAGGAATGAACAATAATTACTTTGGGCCTTTTTTGAAATTAAAGCTGCGTGTACATTGTCGGCTACTTTTATGGTATCTCTTACCATCCACACAAATTTTCTAACACACCAAACCCACCCATCTTCTTAAAATTCTTTCTCTAAATATATATATTTTTTTTTAAAGTTTTCGTGTTAGACATCACTATCACTATGCAACTTGACATTTCAGCTAAGCTGACACCTCAAGAAACAACAATCATCTATCATCACATGAAAGAAAAAATATTATTAAAAATATTATCAATATATTCTTTCTCTAAATATATTGATAATACTAAATATTATAGGTTTAGTTCTTAATTCACTATCTTAACACATTTATTATCTCTTTTTATTATTTTTTAATTCAATATTTTTATTTGTCTGTATAAACTTGTAGATTCCATTAGTTTTGAAAGTTTATAGAAAATTAAAATATTTTGTATATCAATAAATTGGAATTTATATATATTAATGTAAATGGATTGGAGTTCGTATAAATTAATTATTTGGATAATTTATTTTTTATTTAGTTGCTTGCTAATTAGTTTATTTTCATTAAAATGAGAAAAAAAAACTGTTTCACAAACTCTATTTTATATGCTGTTATTTCGTGGAAAGAAAAAAAAAAATTTATCATAGAAAAAGATAAATTGTTTTATAGAAAAAAGAAAAAAAATCACTTTTAATACCCACAAAAAACGTGTTATTTTAAATTATTTTTATATAAAACTAATAAGTTTATTTATTAAAAAGAAATTAAGTTTGCTTATAATTATGAAAATGAATACTTTTTATTTGTTCGTGTAACGAAACCTTAAATTTGTATATATTATAAAACAGAAAAAGTAATACTTTTTATTATTATTTTCCATATGAATCATGCCACAACAACCATATAAAAACTTTGAAAATTCATTGGCGCATGCAAGAGGTTCATTGACATTTATGCGGTTATAAGATATGTTTATCACTATGAATTCTTTCTAAGTAAGATAAAAGTGGTTAAATTTTATTTATTTTTTAGTTCAATTATTTTTCTTAGAAGTTTGTAAGGAGTATTATGTATAGTTCGAAAACTATCAGTAAACTAAATTATTATAATAAATTTTGACATTTTTAAATATATGACTTTGATATTTTTTATTATCATTATAATAATTTTAAGTTATAAGTTAAATTATGTTCACTAATATTTTTAACTAAGATAAATTATTCCTATTTTAGGTTAATTCTAGAATGAATAATTTTTTTTATGAACCATTACCTAAAGTTGTCTGATATAGTAGCATTTTAATCAATGAGAACTATAAAATGTTTTTAATTGAATTTATTTTATAATAACTACAACGTAGCCAAATATTAGGAAAAAAAAGAAGAACAATAATGAATCTCAGTATGCGTTTGGATTGTTGTTTCAAGGAAACTAAACATTCTTTGTGCATTTCAATTCACTAAACGGAGAAGCAATATTATTGATGGATTAAAACAAAAGTTAGTTAACACACTCTTAAATTGGAGACTTAATATTTCGTTTCAACATGCTCATTACCAATGCCATTCTCTTTGTCATAGAGCATAAAGCATAAATCTTTGTTGTAAATGTCAACAAATCTTTCATCATTTTTCTTTCGCTTTCCTTGGTTTGCATCTTCACAATTTAAGGACTAAATAATAAATACACCATTATATCTAATAGATCAAAATGACTATTATAATGGGTTATTTTGAAGGTGAACCATGGAACACTAAATAGATGTTTTTAGAAATTGAGTAAAAATAAAGATGGTGATAATAATTTGAGAAGACAAAGTAGATCTAGTTAAATTAGTCATTATGTCATCATTTAGATGGAGCAGGTTAACCTTTTGAACTTATTAACCTGTATCAACCTGACTTATCAAATTCGCTAACCCGACAAGTCAAGGGTGGGCTCAGACTAGTCAACTCTTCTTTATTTTTGATATTTTTAAAGAAGTATTGTTGATATTTACTTTATTTTGTTAGACATTAAACCTCTTCTGATTATAATATTAAAGTTTAATTCAATTTTATTACTCTTCTTTGCAATTTTTATTGTTCAAGAGGGATATTAATTATTAAAATCATATTCAAAACAAAAAAAATTAAAAAATTGAAGAAAAAGTTAAGAAATGATAGACCAACACACCAACAGTCAATTTGACATATGACAGAACAAATTACTAACTTTAGCCTGTATAATCATGACGGTAAGTGGATGATCGGGGTCAAACTTATCCTTTTTGTCACCCCTAATAATAATTAATATTGTTTAGTAAAAATGAAATAAAAAAAATAGTTAATGAATCAATCTTTAATTATTCTTGAACTTCTTGAATTCAAGATAATGTTTTGATCCCAAAGTACCATTCAATTGATTACACATTTATTATAATCAATAAAATGCTTTCAAACTTTGAAGCAATAATTTAACTTACTATATATGCTCAAGGATAATTAAATAACATCATAGATGTTGATATGATTCTATAATTCTGTTAAGTGGAAAATAATATTTTTAATTTCAACAAACTTGTAATATTATTTACTTTTATTTTTTTTCAAATAAAAGAAACTTAAAATTCCATCCCCTTTTTTCCTATCTAATTTAATCTTTCTTATTTTTCACACAGTTTTTTTCTCTTTACCAAATAACAAAACATTAAGGATTTTTTATTTTATTTTATTAATAATTAGAAAGTGTTATTTTAAAATCATATTTTTTTTTTAAGTAAACGCGTTCTAAATTTCCAAGTACTGTAAATACTCCCTAAGAAAGGTTTGTTAATAATACATTTCTTCTAACTCTTTTTACTATTGACTAAAATTACTAAAAATATATCATAAATGAGAGTTTATTAAATAGAGTGAGTAGGTTCACACAATTTTATGATTATTTTCAATAAATTTTATTAAAATATGTTAGACAACACATTTCTTAAAATAAATTGCCTTTGAGGACATCTAAATTTTTTGCATTGATTTAAAATGACATCATATATAGGATGAGATCATCATGATCAGGTTAACTCAAAAGAACAATTATGCTAGGTTATGATTCAGGATTATTATCTTTAAATCAAAAGAAGAATCTAACATTTAACATGCGGAATAAATTCGACATTTACCAAAGGCAATATCATGTTTATAGTAAAAGGAATCAGACTAGCAAAAACGGTTTTTGTTTTTGAACTCTAATTCCTATTTCTTGAAATAGAAAAATTTGTAAAATATAACTTTAGTGAAATTTCATGTAACTGAATTTCTCACAAAAGATTTATTTCATAGAGCATATTTATTTATGACTTACCATATTGTTTTAGAGAAAATATTTATGTATTTTTTTATTAAAAAGTATTTAAAATATTAACAGAATTCTATATTTATGATTAAAACTAAAAAGAAATGAGTTTAATTGAAGAAGAATGTTGTGAAGTTGAAAATAGAAGTCTAAAGTTGATGGTTATATTATAGAGGTTTTATAGTTTATGATACTTAATTATTGTTTTGTTATAATTATTTCTAGAAATAGGGAGTCTTAAAAACCAATCCAATACAATGCAAAAAGCAGCACCGGATTTGCGTAAATCCCACTTGATTGCTTCACCTTCCTCCTCAGCTTCTCTCTCTCTCTCTCTTTCTCCCATTCGATTTCATAACTTGAATCCTAAGTATGATTTACACCCTCCTCTTCTCTTTAAATGCACACAATTAGTTCCAAGTTTTACCCTCTCTACACAGCAACACTGACACATTTTCCACCTCCACAAACCTTTCACTGACACAAGCACACGGGTAATGTCTCACTATATAGACCCAGTCACCACTTCATAGTTCACACACCCTTTCTCCATAATTAAGAAACACCACTGTCCTTTTGTGTCCTTTTTCTCACTGTCCTCGCACACATGGGTCGCCATTCCTGTTGTTTAAAGCAAAAACTAAGGAAAGGTTTATGGTCCCCCGAAGAAGATGAGAAGCTATTCAATTACATAACCAGATTTGGTGTTGGCTGCTGGAGTTCTGTTCCCAAACAAGCTGGTATTAATCTTAACACTTCCCCAAATTCTCGGTTTGTTTTTTTTATGATTCCTTGTCACTGAAAGAAAACCATTACTTTATCAATTGCAGGACTGCAAAGGTGTGGAAAGAGTTGCAGATTGAGGTGGATAAACTACTTGAGGCCTGATTTAAAGAGAGGGATGTTCTCTCAACAAGAGGAGGATCTTATAATTAGCCTTCATGAAGTTCTAGGAAATAGGTGGGATTATATGCATTGAATTAATGATATGCTAACAAATTGTGATGCTTTGGAAGAGTTTTTTAAATGGTTATTTTCCAATGTCAGGTGGGCTCAAATTGCAGCTCAATTACCAGGGAGAACAGATAATGAGATTAAGAACTTTTGGAATTCATGTTTGAAGAAGAAGCTAATGAAACAAGGGATTGACCCTGCTACGCACAAGCCTCTCCTCAGTGCTGAAGATCACATAATAAAGGAAGAGAAGGACACCATAGAGACACCGTCTATGATATTACCAGTGTCTCATGGGATTTTAGTCTCCTCATCACAGGATTCACCACTTCTAGTGAACAATTCAAATTACTATGATGGTGTGTTCAATGTAACAGAAACTTCAAGGGAAGTTTTCATGAGCAAGAATGCATTGGACCCTTTGTCCTACTTTGAATTCCAAATGGGTTACAATTCAAGTGTGAACCCAATTAGACTGTTTGATCAGAACCAAGTGGGAACTAATTCAAGTTATGGATTCTCCTCATTGCCGTGTCTGAACAGTTCTGATCACCACGGGAACGTGTCGGTGGCAGAGTTTTCAGACAACAACTCAGCTTCTAAAATCAGTTCTTTGTTGAAGGAAAGTTCCAGCAATAGCTCAAGCATGAGTGTTTATCCAGGGGCCGGGTCTCAAACGATGGAAAATGCGGGATTCTCATCATGGGAAATTGAGAACAAAATTGATCCTTTGCTACAGTTTCAAGTCAATGTGGTAAAATCTGAGGAGTTCAAGACAAGTTCGTGGCAAGAAGGGCAGTTTCTGACTCAGAATTCCATAGATTTCACTACCTATCCGTTAATGGCACTGTCGGAGGATCTAACGGGAGCAAATTTTGATGTGTTCCAGCATATGTGAGCTGTAAATTCTTCTGTTTTTTTCTATTTCATTTTGAGTTGATTTTTTTGTGTTCTTTATCTCTCGTTGAAAATTGAAACGACAAGATAGAGAACAATAGAAAGATGTTGATAACAGCAGATTTGTAGCAAAAGATTTGAGAACTGATGAGATGATCCCTCTCCTCCCCGGATATCTTTGTTTTTCCTGTTGATGTATCTGTTTTCATCAGCAGAAGTTTGAATGACGATTATTGCTGATTAATGAGTGAAGCTAATTATTTTTGTTATCCTAATCTTTTCACGTGTCCATTCAAAACCTTTTTATTTTCACACAGAAGAATTATAATTCAGAGTACTATACACTGTAAGTTGACTCGTGAATACATTACAAGTTAAACGTGTATATAATTTTTTTAATAGCGTGATTACTATCTAATTTTTTAATATTAAAACACAAAAACCAAATAACATGACTTTTTTTTAAAATCACCAAAGAAGATGACTTCAAAACCTTGTTCATTTATTCCTCTCACTTTCATGTAAAATTCTCTCTCTCACCGTCACACATTCCTCTTTCTTTTCTCTTAAATAATAGTCCTTGTCGTGCTTACTTTGGTTGTCTTCCATGGAGAAGCGGGTCAAAGACTCAAATTATCAAATATGATGAGGGGTACTTGTCACAGCTATTTGCAGCGATGCAGAAATTCAATGGACGTATATACATCGACAAGGATGGATATATATATATATATATATATATATATATATATATATATATATATATATATATATGATGTTACATGAGTGTGGTGGAATTGATCTGTGGAAAAGTCTACAGTGAAGCTGAAAAAGATGAACGAATGAAAAGCCGTACATATAATATTAGGGAACGAAAAAGGCCTTTGAAAAAGAAAAAAAACATGAAGCTTCTTATCCTAAGTGCTCGTACGTTTTATGTACGCGTTGATGAATACACAGAATGAGACACGTATAAACAAAAATATGAAGGGTACGTGAGCATTGGTGAAAGAGTGTGATTATGATATGGTGAGGTATATGGTATATTATTATGAATGAGAGAGATGGTGTGTGTTGCTGGCATTGGCATAGGCACAGGCATATGATATGATATGATATGATATGATCCAGTTGCGGGCTCCAGGCACCACCATGCATATTGTGAATCCCTCCAAAAGGTTAAAATTGGCTGCCAAAGAAGTGCATTATTGGAGAGAGATTCATATTCATATTGAAATGAAGCATATAGAGTTATATGTTAAGGTGTAGGTGTAGGGTCTTCTCGTATCATGTATACACGGTTCAAAACTGATGTCCAAATTTGTGCCTGTTTCAAAATCATCTCTAATTATCTGTCACCACACACTGCTCCAACACACAATAATATACATAACTTGTCAGCTCCATAACTTGGTGCTTATTGTGGATATATCTCTATATTATACATAACTTGCATCAGAATTAATAATGCTTCTGCTGTATATGTGCATATACATTATATATATATATATATATATATATATATATATATATTGATATCCGCATCATGAGTTGCAGCTCTCTTCTGGTTTCAGACCGGTTCCAGAAATTATAACAACAGAGAACGTGACTGTATATTTTATAATTGCAGATCAATTTGCTGATTCGCTAGATCTTTTCATGTTGCTAGATATGCATATTTCTTACTGTTAAAATGATTTTGCAGGTGAATATATATAACACTAAATAAATTATTGTAATTTCAATGAAATTGATTTTATAAAAAAAGGATTACTTTTGTTTGAAATTAAAGTTTAAATGTTTATTCTTTAAAGAAAATTTGATATAAAACTTAAGCTATTTTCTTAGCACTTTTACCCGAATGAAATTTTAGACGCAAAATGAATTTTGTCTGATAATAATAAAATATCTGAATCATTACTAAAATCATGTCTGACATATACGAAATGATATATAAAAGGAAGCTTTCATTAGCAGCTAAATAAATATTACACTAAAAAAAAATAGAAACCAATTTTTAGAGACCAAAATAATTAATTACAATAATAACTAAATTAGAGACCATTTTGGAAACTAATTAGAGACCAATTTAGAAACTATTTAACAATAATAGAAAATAATAGAAACTAATTTAGAAACCAATTTTTGTTTTAGTTTCCAAAATGGTCTCTAATTTAGTTACTATTGCAACTAATTATTTTGGTCTCTAAAAATTAGTTTCTATTTCATCATTTTCTTGTAGTGTTAATTAATGTAGGTTCTATTCTTTATTAATAGTTGTATTTAGAAATACTAATAAAACTATACATTATTTAATAGCTTAATTAGAAATATATATACTAAAAACCTTAAGAGTTATTCTAATAATTTTCTTATTACTACAAATATTCAAGAGTTTCATGACCTATAGATAAAAACTAATTTCATACTATAATATAGAAATAAAAGATATATTTAACCTAAAAAAATATATTATTGTTCGAAAATATAAAACACATGTTTCATGTAAAACAGTATTTAACTGATAAAGTATGCTACATTTGAGGGTTTAATTTAAGTTTATATTTTATATTTTTTTTAGCAGTTTATCTGCTGCCTAAGATAAATAGTCTAGTAATGAATGCAAGCAGTTTGTACATGCAAAAAGCAGAAGAGTCATAAATCAGAACCAAAGCAACTCCCAATACATACGAAAAGGCATCGAAAAAAATGAAAGGGTCCCATAGATTTGGATAAGTATTGTGATGGTGATGAGAAATCGCATTTAAGCGATGTTAAGTGTTTAGACAGAGTGCATGTGTTTTTCGAGTCAATAATGGTGTTTTTCATAACATACAAAAGAGTGAAGTACAGTGGCCCGTATCATTCAAAATGGTCCTATTTCCTACACACCAATTTCAGACGGGGAAAGCCACTAGTCAATAATATATTTTCAATCACAAAACCTAAATATTGCACCAATAACCTACCTTGAATTTATGCTTATGATTCATTACTAACGTACATATCAAATAAATATTTATTTTCATCTGTAAGAAAAAATGATAGAAATATAAATAGGATCCTATGAATATCTCAATCCCATGTACAAAACTTAAGGTATTTACATAAATGATTAAAAGAAAGTTATGCCATAAGACATCCCAAAGTCTCAAAACTTATATCACTAATTTTCAAAATATGGTAACGAATAATTATTGAATTGATTGATAAGAAAGTAGTTTTAGTTTGTGATAAAAGATGAAAGGCATATGATAAATGTGTAATATAACAATTAAAGTGAATAAAAAGAGAAAGAGAAAGATTTATATTAGTTCACTAGAGATCACATAAATCCAGTTGCATAATTACTTGATTAAATCAATCCACTATATTTAAAATTTTACAATAACTCCTAAAGAAACTAGAAATACAGCACATACTAAGATCTTCTACCACCACTTGGGAAACACTGTCACAAGCAACACTCTAAAGAATCAAAGTTAAAATTAAATACACAGAAAAAAAAAGAAGCAAGACCACCTAGAAAGTTTAAGAACAATTGAGAAGAAAAGATAGACAGGTGATTACAATGTGAACTTAAAACCAAAGATTAAAGTCAGAAGCTCTAGGAAGTGTTTTTAATCTCATGTCAGAGTCTTCTCAATAGAAAAAAAAAGAATTTTAGAAAGAATTATTTTGATTTGATGTTATTGATTTTGAAGTTAGAAAGTATATAAATTTTAGAAGTTAACAATTTTAATCCATTAAATCCATTTAATAGATTAAAACAAAGCTTGGAAATAAGCTCTCGGAGTTTTAATATCTTGAATAATATTTTAATATGTTAAAATAACTGAAGTTATTTTAATTAATTAAAACAAAGTCACATTGGCAGCTTTGAATGGTTTTAGTAATTTAAATCGTCCTTTTAATATATTAAAATGTTCTTTTTTATTTTTCTAACAAATCTAAGAAATTTTAATATCTTAAAACAAAAGTGTGAAACACAAAGGACTCCAACAAAATTTCTAAGGCTTTTTTCAACTTAGTAAATAATCAAATCAAGAGGAAACACTTTAAACAAAAAATTAAAACTCAAATCTAAGATAAACACACAAGATCAATATCATCATTAACTTATACATTGTGATTGGAAGAATCAAATCTTCAATTTTGTAATTACCAAATCTTTAAACTTCAAACTTTTATATCAACATATTTAACATCCCACAACAAAAGACACTACCGATCTATCAGTCTCTTGATACGAAAACTTAAATATTTTAATGATAACAAACATTATAAGACATGTTATGGTTTGTAATAAAGCTCACTAATGTAGGAACTAATTGAAAGAAATAAGAGAAGACAAAAGGTTGTAGCAACTGATTGAACGTAATTGCACAAAATTACAAAACTAATCTTATTCATAAAATAGGATACTAACAGGTCTGTAAACTGACCATTAATGCAATATAACGGTAAAATAGTTTAAGGGTAATAAAATCAGAATTAATAATAATAAAATCTTAATAACCAAAAACTAATGTGTAGTATTAGACGATCTTATTAGTAGCAGATGAACAAAAGACTCATTGCTTTTAAGTTGACAGAAGATCCAACTGTAAAAGACACATCAGATGATCTAATGACACATGCTCATTATAAAAGATCATTAGACGATTTAATCTTGTCTCAATGTTGGACAAATCTCTAAGAGCTTATAAGGATAACAACTAAATAAGAAACATTGTCAAACAAGTTGTTCAAATGTGAAAATACGTGTCAGACGATCTCACATAAATAAATAAAATAAGCACAATAAGAATGTCTCTTCAAAAAATCTCAAAGAAATAGACCAAAAGATCTTGTTAGAAGGTCTTGACAAACAATCAATCCCTAACGATCAAAGTTTATTCAAATAAAGAAACTATTTGAGGAACAAATATTGATTAAAAACGTGAAGATTTCATCAAAGCCAATATTTTCATTTTGAGCGTCTAATATATGGAAGATGATGAACAATGCAAAAAAGGAAATATTTAAGTTTAGAGTTGGTTCAAGCTTCAATGTTTAATTTAATTCATTTAAAGAAACATTTTTAAAAGTTTATAATGGTTCAAGAACACACAGATTGCATCAAAGTTGAAGTTTGCATTTCAAGTGTTTAGTGCGTTAAAGAAGAAGAACAATGTGGCAGATTCTTTATTTTTGAGTAAAGAGAATTATAGCCTTCAACTTTCATATCTGAAGAAAATAAAGAAAAGAATATGAAATTCCTTACACGTTCAAGATACACGAAGATTAATTAGAGAAAATGTTTTAATATTGAGCGTCTAATGACTATATTGAGGAATGAAGAACCCAAAACTTCAATAGTCACATTTCTGAAAACTGTATAATGACCTTGAATATGAATAACACAACAACAGAGTGTATATAGTGATATACTTGCTTTCAAATATCACAACAAAGAAGTGTATATAGTGATATACATGCTTTTAAAGAGCACACAAGTGTGATTCTTAGTTGTATGATTGGATTTGTGCTATATAGTTTACATTTTTTTTATTATAGAGCAATATGTGAGATTGGGTTGTGTGTTAAACCATTGTAAATCTTTCACTATATGAAGTATACCTTGTGAGATTTTCATTGTTCTCTTTGAACTGGAGTATTTTCTCATTGTATTGAAAGGTTTTGATCTCAGGGGGATATTGTGATTGTTTTCTTAGAGAGGTAGAGAATACGTGGTGACCTGTAGATGTGTAAAAGTATTGGGTAACCTACAGAGGTGTAAGAATATTGGGTATCCCGCAGAGATGTAAGAATATTGGGTGACCTGAAGAGATGTTGAGTATTTCGTGTACCTAGATGGGAGATAGATGCTAAGTATGTTTCTATATTGAGTGTTTAACAACTATAATGAAGAATGAAGAATGAAAAGCTTAAACGGTGATGTTAGTTGACTTTAGGATTGCACATTTTATTGGTTGTTCTTTGTTTAAGATTTTTGAATTAGCAATATAAGGTGAGAACCCTAAGAAGATTCTCAATGGACACAAACTTAACCAAGTGGTTAAGTAAGTGTGAAGGTTCACTTTAAAAGGGCAAAAAGAAAAAAGACAACTATAAGGTGACAAATGATGCAGCGAAATTAGAGACAAGGAACAAATAAAGAAGAAGAGCAAAATAAAGAACAAATTAAAAAGTAGAAGAAGATGTATATGGAATGGAGAGGAAGACATAAATAAAAATAACAAAAGGAAGGGATGAACAGAGTTTATGGGAAGAAAGAAAGTCACGCCACTTGAAGCAGAGGGACTCCAAGATGAGTGATGCAAGAACCATCACTTGAGATATGACCCACCCAAGATAAGACCCGGATAACTAGAGTCGCCACCTGAGATATTACCCACCCAAGATAAGACCCAAAAGGAGAGATCACAAGTCTCACAAAATCACTTTTGCAGAGTTTCTTTACTATTCAAATTCAATGTGTAAATACATGAGGCAAGGCACCCTATTTATAGGGAAGGGTGCCTTGGTGGGGAAAATGGAGGAGGGTAGAATTGGAATAAGAGAGGGGGCAACCTAGGGTTGGACTTTTGGTCAATGTCACACCTAGTCCTAGCTTCTAAAAGCTAGGGCTACCTTTCTATCCTAATGGACATGGCACAAGCCCGATTTGATAAATACACCCCCTATTATGCTATATGGACCTACTCTAGCCTATTTTCTATTTGGACCCCTAAAGTAAGCCCAATTTATTTACAAACATGTTTTTGTCTTTTAAGAAGACTAGAAGAAAGAACATTTGATGTTCAGGTCTATGCCCAGTTCTTCTAACGTTGAGGTTCGTCTGATATTTGGTGGGGTCTTGTCTTGATTGCTGAGATGACTGATCATAGTGTGAATTGTCTCTTGAGTCCTTTGTCATCTGCTTGGCTACTTGGGTTGTATCATGCCCCCCATGTTAGAGAGAATTCAACCTCGAATTTAGAACTCCTGCAAATAACATAGTCAGTTTATTAACATATAAGATAGTGCGAGGTTTGTAAGTGAAGTAAACTTATGTTCATTAAGCTTTGAGAGTTCATATGGGTAAGTTCTAGATACAAGCCATGTTTGGAAAGAATATTTGGGAATGAAATGTTGTTTTGGTGAAAATCCTCTTAGAAGGTGAGAACCTTTAAGAGGTGTTTGAATTTCATCCCTAAACTTCTTTATCCAAGAAGTCAAGTATTTAGATTTATCAAGTAATGAAAAAAAGAAGGAGGAAGAATACCTAGGAGGCGTAGTTAGTTTTGTATGGGTCAACATTATGTTTTTGATTGCGTGAGATGAGATGTTGAGACTCGTTTTACTTTCCTTCTATTTTCATTTTCTCTTTTGGTTTTCATTTTTATTTGATCCTCATGAACTTCTTTCGGAGAGAGGGGTTTTAAGATAGCCTTATACCCTTGGAAGTTAAAAGACATTTTATTGGTATGACCATCATGTAAAACTTGTCTATCATATTGCCAAGGCCTTCCCAATAGAATATGTGTTGCTTCCATTGGCACAATATCACATAAAATCTCATCTTTATACTTTCTTATAGCAAAAGTTAAGAGGACTTGTTTATTAACCATGATTTCACCCTTTTGACTAAGCCATTGTAGTTTATACAACTTTGTATGAGAGATAGTGGGTAATCCAAGCTTTTCTTCCACTACTCTTGTACTTGCCACATTAGCACAACTACCCACATCTATTATCATGGAACATAACTTGTTGTTGATAATCATACAAATAAGTTTTCATACAAACTACAATTTTTTAAGTAAAATCAACAAATTGTTTTAATGTTTAAATGATTGATTTTACTAATTGCACCCTTCCTGTTTTAAAACTTTTTTTGTTTTAACTTCTATAAAAGGTTGTGTTTTATTTTTTTTAAAAAAAGGTTACACAATATACACTTTTACAATCTAAGAGAACCTTAGCGTTAGAAGTTTTTGAAATAGTGAGTCTTAGATTAATCTTTGAGAGTTCTTGGAGCCTAATTTTCATCATCTAGATAGATGTCAAAGATTCCTCAAATGTTGTTGTGAATTGAGAGATCATGTTGCATTTCTTTGTTCATAGTCAAGGTGATTTCATTCCCTTTTATTACTGTTTTGTGAATTTGTGTTTGTAAGGGCCAAGATAGGGTTTCTTGATGACAATTACATTTGAGACAGGGTATTGTAGTGTGTGATTTGGTTCTTATAGTGTTTAAGAACTATTTTTGTTCTTCTTGTAAAAGAATTTTGTTTATATAGTGAATCTCACATTGGTGTAAGGTGAGACTGGATGTAGCTCTGTTATAAGTGAACTAATATAAAATTTTGGTGTCTTTTAAGTTTTCTTTATCCCTGCATTTTAATTTGTTTTGCATAATTTTCTGTACGGTTTAATCAATCAATTGTTTCAAAAAATAAACAAGTTGTTTTGTTCTCTGTTTATCTATTTGTTTTTCTAAAATAATCAAAGCAGTGTGTTAAACAATATTGTGTGGTTCATTGTAAATTGATTTTGTTTGTATCCATTCATGTTCATTACTAGTTATACAAGTTAATTTGAATCAAAGAGTTTTCTTTAAAACATCGTTTGATTTATTTGAATTTTTCACTTTTCTTGAAAGTTGTAATGTCTCTGTTTTGTTATTGTTAACCAGAAAAACAATATAAACAATATGTTATTTTTAAATATAATTTTTTGAAATTAAATTCATAAATTCATTCCTTAAAACAGATTTAAATCTTTTCAAATTGTGATTTTGATTTACAAGATTGTGGTTTAAAATTTGTGTGTTAAGAAATTTCATCAATTGTTTTTTATAAAGAGTGATTCATTTTTCTTAATCAATGTACTTTTCTAGATATCAATCTGTTGTTTTGAAAAACAATCAGTAGAAATTTTGTTGGGATTGTTATAAATCACTTATTGCGAAAATCTAACTAAGTACAATTCACCCCTATTGAACTTAGCCCCCATTACTTCAACAACTTACATTTGTTTTTATACCTATCCTCCATTGCTCCTTTGTTTTTATATGGTTTTAAAACCCATTTTCCTCATTTTACCTACCTTTACCTTAGCCTTATTACATCCCTTATAAAGTCTTCTTGATCTCTAATTGCATGTTTTTCAATTGTTGTAAATATTAGAGTTTTGCTAAGCATATGGTAGTGTTTTTTTGCATGAGTGTTGAATGTAAATACAAACCCGAATATCAACATCAACACACATTTCAACATGGTTCATGACAGAATTGACTACCAACAACAACTTCATTAGTTTTGGGAGTCTTTTGAATTATACATATTTCATTGTATGATTGTTATTATTTTCCATAACATTTGTAATTTGAATGATTTATGTACTCTATTTAATATTTATTATGCATTCACTTTATGAATGACTTTTGCTTAAACATAAACAAATTTAATATATTTCCAAATTTTCACGGACTTTTTTCCTTCACAATTTTAATTTTTTTAATTGAACCAAATAAGATTTTTGACAATCATAAATATGTTATGAATATTTTACATAATTCATATTTTTTTAAGAGGTTAACTTTAAAAGTATTAGAAATAATATTTTAATTACAAAATAATTACAATCCATAAATAAATAATTCAAAATAATAATTTTTTTAATTTAACTAAATAAAGTTTATAACAATCATCAATATCAATATGTTTCGAATATTTCACATAATTCATATTTTTAAAAGTTAACTCTAACACAGTAACAGAATAATATTTTAATTATCATAAATAATATTTTAATTACAAATAAATATAATCTGCAAATAAATAAATCAAATTAATTTTTCAATAATTTTTAAATACAAGAATAAATTTGTAATATTAAATTTTTTTAATTAAAAAATATAATTTCAATCACAGCTATCATATCACTCACAAACTTTCATAAATATTTTTTACAATTTTCACTCTAATTACCTTAATTCAAACAACCTTATTCTCTTCACACTTTCCTCTCAAATCTACTCCCTCAACCACACTCCCTAATCCAAGCAAAACATAAATGTTCCAATTATAATTTCTTAAAAATGTATTTCAATTATAAAATCTCGTAATCTTATTTAGCTTAAAAACTATAATCTTATTATGATAAAAACTTAAATCTTGGTATACATTATTCAAAAGCTACACGCTATTAAGTTGATTAGTGTTCTAGAAGGTTTTTCTTGTAAGAGTAAGAGTAGATATCAATCATTTTTTCTCATTAAGAGTGTGTTTGTTTCAACCTAAAACTATAGACAACTATAGAAAAGCATAAATTAATCTTGTTTGAATCAAGGATGTTGCAACTATTAACGGATGAAGAAAGGTGAGAGATTGACACAATGTATCATTATATACATATAATTGTAATATATATAACTGTAATATCTATTTGCATGATACTTTTTTTCTAATTTCTTTATTAAATTAATTATTTACATATATATAATAAATTATTTATATTATTAATTTACATTTTATAATATTTTTAAAAACAATAATTTTATTTATTTATTATTATATAATATATAAATATAATTCATTATATACCCATACCAAATTGATTGTTAATTATTTTTCAAACAAAGTTTTACAATTTACAATGTTAAAATTTTTATTATAACAGAAAGATTAGTTTTCAATGAACTATTTCATGTTTTGACAATGTTAAGTAATTTGTAGTTTTTTGAAAATATTTATTTAATAGTACTAGAAATAATGTACTAATTTTTAATTAATTAAAATCTACAGAAAAAATCTTCATATTTTACTTTTCAATTATTTTTAAAAATAATAATAAATTTTTAAGTTTATAATTTTAATATTTTAAAAAAATTAAAAATTATCTCACAACCATAAAAAAAATACACAAACCTCAATAAACTTTTACACAATTCCATTTTACATATCAAAGAATCTTTTTTTTTCCCTATTTTCATCTCAAATCACTAATACATTCTCTCAATCCAAACATAATATATAAATGAGATATTTATAGTGCGTCTTATAAAAAAAAACCAAAAGAATTAAGAAAGAGGAAAAGAGATATTTTTTTAATGTAAGCGATATATTATTCCACATACTAAAAATTTATATTTCAGACTAAAATGACCTAAGATGACAGCCAATAGCTAGGCCCTGGTGTTAACAAGAGTACAATTCTTTAATGTTCCAAGGAAAGAAATAATGAAAAAAAAGATAAAAAAATAATGAGAGTAAAACATAATGAAAAGAAAAATGGTTGTTTTATTCAAACGAAATGAACAAAATTATTTACTTATTTATATACTATTTAATATTTTAAATTATTTTTATTATTATTATAAAAATAACTTATAGATTTCAAATAATCAATTATAAGTATATGAAGAAACAATATTTAAACTGAACTGATTATTTTAATTAAATAATAATAATATTATTATTAAAAATAGTTAAATAAAAATAAAAAAAAGTTGGGCACAGACCCTACCCGAATATATTAGACAGGAAAAACAAAACATCACAATTAGTGACAGCTCAGGTGAAGAAAAGAAATTCAATAGCCCATAACTACATCGTACTTGAAGCGCTATGAGTCGCGCAAAATTTATCTAAACCTTACAATTAATAATGTTCCTTTTACAATAAATTTTGCTTAAGCCACCACCGATAGCATGTGCTGTTCACGCGCTACACGCAAATTACAACTACTTTACCACAGATCCTGTCGTTGACCAACTAAGATTTTTTTCAAAGATAAGGTTTTCTAATCTAATACATACTTATAAACAATCATAATTATAATTACTTTTACATATATATTTCTGAGTCAGTCTGATAATAATATTTTAATTTCATATTGTGAATGCAATATGTTTATCATAATTGGATGTATTATTTCCGCAGTCTTTATTTGAAAAAAATAAAATCTAATAATCACTGTTACTAACGACGCGCGCTACCGCCGACTGTTTTATTATCCAGCCCCATATAAATAAATACATTATTTCAACCATATAATTCATTATTTTTTCACAAAATAAAATATCACAACTAATTTTATTGTCCAAAATAATACATATTTTCCAATAATAAAAAATATAAAATATTAACCTAATCTGCATCCTTTTCTGCTGTTGCTTTCTAAACGAACCAATTTCTTCAAAACCTTTATTCATTGTAATGTTTTTATAATTTATTTTGTATTTATTTAATACTGGTAGAATTATAATTTGTGATTTTTTTTTCCAAAATAAACTTATTTCAGAAAAATGTATCCAAATAAACTCATTTCTATTTTAATTCTCAAACTAGATTAACTTATTATTTATTTGGAGAATTCGGTTTTCAAGAGTTGAATTTTCAATATGATGGAAACAAATTGTCGTTTTCTTAAAGACTGAGTTCTTACCACGTGAATAGGATGTGAATTTAGTTAAGGAATTAAAGTGGAGAAAGTTTATTTGGGTAGTTTTTTAGGATGGGTATATTAAAGTTCATAATTTATGAAACTTGTAAATTTGCTATTGAGAAGAATTAGGAGAAAGATGCTTTAAGCGATAGCATGTTCACACTTCACACGTTATAGATTAATCACCAAAGGTTCTGCCGCCAAGGTATGAGAAGTAAATCAAAAGATTCTCATTGCGGAGGCTGTCACAGGTCAAAATCAGTAATTAGGTTAATTTTCTTAATAAAGTCAATAACATCCATTAATGCTAAACTTAAGTTCAAGATATCATCATTAAACCTATGCTAAACCTTAACTGAGTGATGTTTAGTGAAATCCAAACGTAAAAAAGTACAAATTAATAATGTAGTCCCTTATGTAGTAATGAGTATTGTACACTACATGCCGACGCAGCTGCTGGCTAGTTGAGGAACACATTTAGGTGTTGATGATAGAAAGTGAAAGTGTTGGATTAATTAAGAAAGAAAACATGGTAGAAAAGGAAGAAAAACTTGGTTGAAGTGAAATACTAGATAATAATAGTGAAGGGTTTGTTGTGTTGGTCAACTAAAGGTGCGGCCGACAAGAGATATTGGGATGCTTTTGCTGAATAATAGCCTTTAAACCCAACAACTTGTAACCATATATGATAATAAAGGGACATCACAGGATACTGTCTCATACTTGAAAGGAAATCAATGAGGAAAAATGCTTATGGTGTTAAAGCCCCTTTCCCAGGTCCTGCATTGCTGGTCAACTCAACTCTTTTTAGGGTTAAAAGTAATTCTTCTCAACTAGCTACCTAGATCTTTATTAATGTCTCAAAGTTCAACTTTGTCACTGCCTTTAAGGAACACATCTTTCCAATTCTCTGCATGTTAATTACTATCACCTACACTATGCTAAATCACACCATATTTTTCAACAACAACAAAAAAAAACCCTAAAAAAAGCATACACATATTGTTAGTTGTACATATTATATTTATGATATTTAAATGGGAAGTATTTTTTAAAAAAATGGGATTAACCATGAATGAGACTCAAAGAAAATTAATTTCAAGAGACTTTTTTTTTACTTTTGTACTTGAGAGTTATGTTATACATTCAAAACAAGTAACCTTTTAACTTTACTAAAATACTAACCATAAATAATGTTTGTTAGTAGAGCTAAAAGGTTTAACTTTAGTAGCCTTACCTTTGACTAACTTTGATATTTACAAACTTTGTCAATTACTCATCATAGTCAGAAATTTGTATTGATATGTTTTATTAGGGTCTCTATGTTTTTTTAAAAAAAAGTTGAATTTCAAATCTTGAAATATTCGAACTCAAGTTAACTCGAATCAATTGTGTTGGTATGCATAGTAATATTAATCACACATTGATGTTTCTTTTATCTATTTTAACTACTGGAAGCGTATAAAAAGTGGCATCCATTACTTTAAACTTAGAAATGGAGTATATTTAACACAAGTAAGAAGTATGTATCTATAATCTTGATTTACACTTCATCTTGTAAGTTGATTTAAGCGTTCATAATAAAAATTATAGCTAACTTGATTTGTTTTGCAATTGGCATCAAATCAGAGAAGTGGATGAATTGAAAGAATATGAAGTTAGGTAGGCAGCAATGATGCGTGGTGATTGGACTTGAATAGAATGGTAAAGTAATGCGTTGAACTTAACCTCAGGGCTTTGGCTTCGAGACATAGACCCTGATAGGTGTTGATGATGATGATGATGATGGAAGGAAAGAATGTCAAAAACAGATTCTCACTGTCATTGGGAATGATGAAAGCTTAGGCCAAAGACCTAAAGAAAATAATTGCATGCCCAAGTCAGAAGGAATCGATCATAGATTGTAACAATGTGCCATTGCAACAACATATTCCCCAGCATCATTACCAAGTATCTTTAACAATGGTGTTTGACATCTAGCGACTCGTTTGTGGTAATTTATGCCAATAAATTGCACTTTTACCGAATGAAAATGACTTTTTAACTTTTACAGAATGAAAATGCCTTTTTGGCTTAAAAGCGATTATTATTATAATACATTACTTTAAATCTAACTTTTTGTAAAATTGATTTGTAGGTGAAATTTAAATCTTATTTCTATGTTCTTAATTATTTCTATTTATTATTATTATTATTATTATTATTATTATTATTATTATTATTATTATTATTATTATTATTATTATTATTATTATTATACGATCTTAAATATATAGTTATATCGAGAAACTGTCAACATATGCGTGACACAATATATTTATGGGTGGTTCAATAATAGTCAGATAGTGAGTGGTCTAATAAGTTTAATAAAGTTTTTCTATGGTAGAATTTAAGCATAACTCAACTTTACAAAACCGATTTATATAAGTTGAAGTTTTTACTCACTTATATATGTATTATAGTAAATAAGACTTTAAAACACAAACAAAGTTAATTTTCTAAGGCATGAGTGATCATTATTCGTAAGGACTTATCTACAGTATATTGTGCAAGTCTTCCAGGATATAACAGGAACTTCTCAAAAAAAAATTGAGGATCAGAACTAGCAAGCTACTCTTAAAAGAGTAAGAAACAAACCTAGAAAAATTATAAAGTAAAAGAAAAAAAAATGAGTGGAGAGGAAGAGAGAGAGAAGAGAAAACGTGAGCTAGATGTGAGAAGAGGAAGAGGCAATGAAGTTGTGAGTGATGCATACGGAACATCTTTTTATATAGAGAGAATAACCAAAAATCTGTTGAAGCTTTCATAACCTAAATTAGTGGCTTCAGAAATGGAGCAACCGTTAGAGATGAAGGAAGACCTGTAGGAAAGGAGGAAGACATTCCTCGATCTAAATGACACCAAACCTAGAGCATCTCAAAACTATAGAGAAATCGTCCAACTTCCATCTATTTTTCGATTTCGCAAATCTCTCTCCTTAAATTTGAAATGGAATAAACACGTTCACAGCGTCAACTTCACAACTCTTACTTAATATTTGTCACACTCTAACAATTATAAAATATCATTATCTCTAACCATTTAAATTTCCCACAATGAACTTAAACACCCTCAAGGAAACAAACTACTTTATTTTCTGTTCTTATTATTAGGGGGGCTAAAACGATAAAGCGAACAAACTTGAAAGTACATAAAGCATTCCTTAATTTGAACGTCTAAATGATGGCTTCTCATCAAAGATAAGCTACCTGTTCTGTTGTCATCTCTGCAAATGTGTTTTTCACTGATTGCGCTTTCCTCATTCAACTCAAGAAACTTCTAATTACGTATTCAATGAGTTTATGAGTGCATTTTTCTCTTCTTTTTCTTTTACCAAATTCCCTAACGATTTTAACTTAGTTCTACAAAGTCAAGTGGACATTGAAATGTTTTTTCTTATTCTCTAGATATTATTACTCTCCGAATGTCCTAGCTAATACTAGCTTCTGCAAACCCTAAAATTAGGATATTTTCACAAAGCAGACTTTGAACGATTTAGAGCATCTCATACCCTACCGTCACATCTCCTTTAGTAAGGCAAGAGGCAACTAATTTCATTGTTAGTTTAGGGTTACTTTATAATATATTTCGATAATTAGTGTACCTTAAATGAAACGTGATTAATAAACTAGTTAAAAATAATTTGCTTAGTTTATTAGGGTAACGTCACTTGAAGAAAAATGCTTCTTTTATTGTTATTAACTTATGCATGAAATAGATTAAATATTTGTTTTAAAGAGTGTGTCAAGATTTTTAAGGGCTTATTATAGTTTATGATTAATATTTTACTTGCCTAGAATCGAAAACTTCTCGGTTATACACAGATGCTATTGGTCATATACACTTTATTAACAAATGTTAATCCTACAATAAAATATGCTTAGGTTGATAGTTAGGTCATCACAGACTAAATAGGTATTAAAATCGTGATAAATATTTAATTAAGAACCGTCTAGATAAATAGGTAATGAGATATAAGTGAAGATTAGAAGGTATGCACTTTTCATTTTGACTTTAATATTTAAATAAAAGTTATGAAAAATACCATACAAATAGTCATGAAAACACTTATAAAAATCCAATCACAACAAGGATATAATCTTTTCTTAAGTTGTATGTTTTGTTTCACTTTCATATTCTTTCAAACTAAGTACATAGTTCATATTCAAGCTCAAAACTCCATCAATGCAAGGATCCTAAGGTATTTAAGAGTTTTATTAGAGTTCCACTTTTGAGCCAATTCTTTTAAGTTTTCAAATCATAAAACTTCCTTTCATCCAACCTAAACAAGTGAAGAAGAAAAACTCTCAAAAGAGGGTAATTTAAGTTCACAAGGTTAATTCACATAATGAAAAATACAAAGTTGTATAGCTCTCGTACCAAAAACACTTAACAACATATTCTCTTGCAACTTGAATTCTTTTTATAGGTTGCTTGTAGAGCACCATTGATGTGTTCTTATTCTCGTAGAGTTTTCATTGCATTCCTTGACTTGCAATGATTGGAAACTTTACTAGAGTTATTTGATTCTCTTTTATGCTTTCATCTCTTAATATGGAAGCAATTTAAACGTATGCAATAAAATCATGATGTGTTTTATAGATAATAGTGCATTTTTTTTTGTTTTTTTTCATGGTTTAATGTTATAGATATAAATTTTCTATATAACTTATGTTTTGCATTTAATCCTTTAAAGCTTGTATAATCACATAAATTTATCACTCTTGGCTTCATTTTAGCTTTAGAAAAAATTTGTGATTATGACTTTGTTACGTGTCTAGACTTAATCATTAAAGGCATGAATTGTTGTAGTGTATAACACTGATATTGACCACTAGACGGTCTAGTGAGTTACAACTTGCACAAAACACATATAATAAAATTCATATAAAATAATATGTAAATAGTATATTCATTATTTGTTATTATCAAAAAATTTAATAAGGATTAGATCGTCTGAATCTTAACAAAAGAAATAGGGATGAGATGAAAGATTTTCGATATAAAACAAAAAGAGGGGAAAATGAAATTGTCTCAAATATTTAAAACATTGTAACCCTTTAAAAGTCAAGTGGTAGGGTTAACACCCATTCCTTAAAGGTCGAGGGAAGATTTTGTTTTCCTGTTAGTGGACCACTTGTAGGGTTGTTGACTTTAAGAAGGATTAGTCTAGGTTTGGCCAAATTTAATAACCAAAGTAGGTATTAACTCTTTTTTCGATCCTAAATTACCTTTATCTTTTCTTTGATTTCTTATACTTTGTATGAGGTTTGTTTCAACACTATATGATGGAAACGTATCAAGACACAACATCATAAAATAAGAAGGAAGAAGACCTAAAGCTTTGTTCAGGGATTTACTAGCACATTAAGAGCTTAAATGGGTTTTTGTCTATTTTTAGTAGGCCAAATGAAGAGAATAACTCTAAGAAGGTTAGTGCAAAGTATGTCAGAGAAACATCCATGTCATAAAAGAATACTAGAGCCTTGGTCATAGACTAAAAAAAGACTGAAATTCAATTGACTTTAGCAGGGAAAAGTCATCATCATTTTTTGTTCTAACTTTAGTTTAAAATAAATAAATAAAATTTTAGAGTAAAATCATATTTACTTGAGTTCGTAATTCTTAAATAAATTGGGACATGTATTTCAACCAAGTAGAGTGGGATTTTTGGTCTTATATTTTGACTTATGATATATTAGGGTTAGGGTTAGGGTTCTAAACCTACCCAAGGTTTCAATTGGGTTTCCGTTAGCCCAAAGAAAACTCTAGGTTGGTCTTGGAGTAAGGAGGACGCACCAAAGGGGTTGAACCACAAAGATGGCGCAAGGAAAGCATGGGAGAGGCAAGGGAGGTGTGACTAGACACATGACACACTCTCAATTGCTCTTCTAAATCTAGGGTTTACTTTTGAATTTTGACTCTCTTTTGGACTGAACTAGCACTATAAATATGTGTGCTAGACTCTTTGTGTAGTCTCCCCTAGACTCCTTCCTAGTGAGTTGATGTTACCTCTCACTCCTCCAAACCTATTTTCTCCACTTCAAATTTAGTTTATTTGGCATCCATTTCCAGCAACTTTCGCAACCTCATACACAATTACAAATCAAAACAATATTAGAAGAAAAAGATTTAATACAACATAATAGGGTTTATTTATTTATTTTACTGAATGGCAAAAAGGTATTTTCACATTTATTATGGGGTGCCACAAGAACATATGGTGGTGCAAGAAGAAGCATCCTATGAATTAGATCCATTTCTTCAATTCAATCTTGATCCGAGATGCCATAATTGGGTGTCTTGATCTTAATACCCATGATGCAACCTATAAATGGATCTTAAAGATTTGGATATACCAAATTATGTAAAGAGTTAAAAAACATGAAATGAAATATTTATTTCCATAGGTTTTCTTAGAGTCATATTGATGATATTCAACCAATTGGATAATAGAAATACAAGTTTTATAAGATGAACTTGTTTGGTTTAGAAATAGGTTTTGAAAACAACCAATAACACATGAATTTTATTAAGGAAATGAAAAGAACATAAGCTATAATATTCAAGTAAACCAAGGAAACTAAGATTCGATTAGAAATTAGGGATCAAACTCAAGTTTAAGAAGTGGAATGCATACCCATTTTTTGAACACTAACAATGCTTGCAGGATAAATATAGAAACAAAAGAACATTTGAAATAAATTGGAAAAAGATTGATTGATACTAAAAGGTTGAAGAACACACCAATTGAACGATAAGTTCAAGATAAACGATAAGTTCAAGATAAGTAGAAGTAAATAATTACCACTTGAATGTAAGTAAATCAATATAAGATTCACAATGAGATAAAATCAAATCTCTAAAAGGAAATTGTCCCAAAGTCTCTTTCAAACTCTTTCAATGAATGATTAATAAAGAGTGAAGGTCTCCTTATTGAGAAGATGACCATGACGTGTAACTTTTAAAGATATGCTTTAAAACCCTAGATTAACCCAGAGGTAGCTTATCATGTCACAGCTTGGAGGGTAACTGAAAACAAGATTGTCACTAAGGTCAATTTGGAGAAACGTGGGGTAGTGATCGAGAGTAACCTTTGTTGCTTGTGCATGGTGAAAGAGGAGTCGAAAAGTCATATGTTTTTTGTTGCAGGGTTTCTTGACTAGTTTGGAATCTTTGGTATGTGTGGTTAAGAGTGGGTTCGGTAGACCTTCTTACTCCTGTTTCACATTTCATGCAGTTTAAATTACTCAATGCGTCTACATCTATTAATCTCATTTTGGGAAACATTTGTATTGTGTTGATCTGGAGACATATGAATAAATTCAATTTTAAAGGTGGAGTGATTGATCATTCTGAAATTTTCTTCCTTGGCACAATAAAGATTTGGTCTTGGATTTCATCAAAAGTATCTTCAGTGGGCTTTTCCTTCTCTAATTGGTTCCTAGAACCCTGGTATGTATGCATTTGATTAAAAGCTTTTGATGATTTATAGGTTGGTCGAGTTGATCCTTAGTCTCTTTGAGGGGTGGTAGCTTTTGTAACGACTTTGAGTGGTAGGGTTTATTGACTGGTGTTATCTGTGTAGGTAGTTGGTGGCAAAATTTTGAATTTATGTTTTGTTTGGTGAGAGACATGTTTGTTTCTTTATTTTGTACAACGATTAGACAACTTCTAAAGTGCACCACATTTATTTATTTTTGCTTGTTAATAAAAAACCTAAACATAACCTCTAAAATAAACTTTCTCATGTTTAATTACTCAATGATATTATTACTTATTTCTATTATTCAATCCAAATATAGAATGAGAAACTCAACAAACATTACATTATATAAAAGTTAAAAAAAAATGAAACTTGAATAATTTATAAAGAATGATGATCCAGACAAGATGCAATAGTTAATATTTAAAAAACAACTATTTTAATTTAAAATGTTTTGAAATTAAATATTTTTTTTAAATATTGTTAAAATACTTTTTGAATATTTTTAAATCATTCATTATAATTCACTATAAGTAAATTATTAAAGAAAAACTAATTTTGAAGAAAAAAATAATTAGTTACTATATTTTCTAAATTATATTTAAAAACTATTTTAATTATTAATAATTTTTTTAGTTTTTAAAATAATATTTAATTTAATTAATATAGTAATTAATTATTAATTTTTTATTTTTAAAATTAATTTATATTTAATAATTTTCTTATAGTGATTTAAAAAATATTTTTTAAAAGTTTATAGATGTTTTAAAATAAGATAATTAAGTGTCGTTATGGAGATCTAACTAACTTAAAATGTTTGAAAAAATTAACACATCTAACTAACTATTCATTATCATCTTTAACTAAGAAGGTTGTTATCTGTACTTTTTTATTTTGTTTTAAAAAGAGTTTCATTTTTATTTGACTATTTAGAATTTCAATGACACACTTTTTATTTTGTTCTTATCATACCCCCAAACACTTACAATAATTTTTATATAATTTACGCCCGTATATATTGTATTAGATGGAAAGAGAAGTAGATAAAATAAGAAATAGTACAACTATATTACTAGAATCAAATTTTTTTGTTAGATTTCTTAGTTCCTACAAAATAACATTAGAAGACATATAAAAAGTAAAAAGTAACTTCTTAAGTCCTTTTTATCATTACCTTTGTTCAAAGAGGTAGTAACTTCTTAATTACTTCACGTCATTAATTCTACATTTTTATTTGTATTGTTAATTATATGATGCAATTCTAAATTTATAAATAGAGATAAAATTAGTTGATTTCATGTGAGATTAAATATCTTAAAAATTTGATCCTTTTTTAATTATCCTTTGGATATTGAAACGTGGTGTGATTATTTCATTCTTCTAATCTTTCTATTTTTTTTAATATTAAACCTTTGTTTTCTTTATGATTGAACCATTCACGAGTATTATTTTACAAATATTTTTAACTTGGATTAAAATCCTGGAAAGAATTGCCATGCATAATATATAAGGTGGTGATAGATAGTACAAGAGTTGTACAAACAGTAGAAAAGGTAGTTATGCTTGTAAGCTTCTAAAGGCTATTGATGAGATGTTTAGCCATAGCTTTTTGGATCCTTTATCCAATAAGTCCATTTTACCCACAAAGGTGCTTTGTTCTTGCAACTCGTAACTTCTTCTTGCACTCCCATAATTATTTTAATTCCAAAATACTCTTCTGTAAATAGTATTAGGTTATGGGATTTTGTTGGTGGTGGTGAATGAAGTTAATGGTGAAGCTTGTACCGTTGGTTGTTTTGGTGGTTAGCTGCAGTGGTGGGTCTTGGTGGTCAGGTAGCTAGTTTTGTTTGTGATAAGTTTTTTCATTTTTTTTTCAGATTTTGTAATATGTAAACTTTTTAGATTACACAACTCATATTATAATATTTTTATTTGATATATTTTAGATTACACTATTTAAAATATAAAGTTATATTCTAAATTCGGTAATATGAAATATTATTTTATATTTCGAATTGTGTAAGCTATAATATAATTTTTTATTTTGGATTGTACAATCCAGAATATAATTTTATATTACAAATTGCACAATTCAAAAGACTTATTGAATCCATAATAACTTCTGGATTATATCTGAAAAGCTTTTTAGATTGTACAATTGAATTGTAAAGTTATATTATGGATTGTACAATCCAAAATTGGCTCAAGCGAAGGTTCTCTAGGGAATCCTTCCTATTGAATAGTCGGTCTTCATGTTTCTCCATCATATTAGCATCACTCACATACTTCGTGACAACCTCCTCTACAAACTAATTTTGTAGGTCTATGTCTTCCATGACCTTGAGATGTAACACTTCTCATCCTAGTCATTCTTTTGTAAGAAAACATGACCCTTAGATTAATAAAATGATAGACGTCTAATGCAAATGTTTTCTTTATTCATTCAGAATTGTACAATCTAAAAGGTATCTTCGAATCTTAAATACCTTTCTGATTGTACAATCTTAATATATATGTTTTATTATATGCATTTTAGATTGTATAATATGAAAGGTAATTATGGATTTAAGAATATTTTTTATTATAAAATACACAAGTAAAAAAAAAATCATCTTAGCTTTTATTTTGCATTCACCCCATAGGTAAAACAACATTTATCGAGAAACTTGAGAATAAACCTTGTTAATGGATAAGGTAGTAACCCTCCAACGCAAATTCAATTTCGAACAAGTGTTACACAAGTGCTCTAAAATGCTCTAAATCACAACAAAAACCTCCAAAGAAAAGTTAAGGTCAAAATGGGTGACTAAGGGATGCGGAGGTGCTTAAGGGGAGGAAGAAGATAAAAGATGTTTTGATTTAGAATTACTTATTATTTTTATCAATGATAAAATATTATTTTCTTCAGATGTATTGATTTAGGATTAATTATTATTTTTATTAAGGGTAAAATATTATTTTCTTCACAACTATGGAGGTGCAAGAAGAAAGTATAGAGGTGCAATAAAAAAACGCTTTGGAAATAAACTAATTCCCAAATTAGACTAGAAGAAAAGAAACCCACCATAGGTGATGTTATCAACTCCTATGTTCTACTCTCCTCCTAAATATATGATATTTATAAATTAATTCACACTTATTAAGAAAACATTATTAGCGTAAAATTTGTGTTTTAATGGTAAACATAGTTACAAAATTACCTTAAAAATATTGGGATTAACAATGTCACTTTTTTGTAAGTTACTTTTCACTTCAATAATTAATTTATAGAGAGAAAATAATAGTACTGAATTACTCATCCTTTTTAATCCCCATTATAAAGCGATATAATTCATAAAATCTATTATGTATATAAATAGGCTAAAATTATTAAAAAGGGTGCCTTGGTAAAAATAGTTCATGCAAGGGACAATTAAGGGAAAAAAGTCTTTTAAAAAAATGGACAATAAAATTACAACAAAGTGTTTTACGTTTAGGAACATAAAGAGTATTATTTTATGTTTGATTTGACTTAGTTTGGTAATGTTTTAGATTTATCTATTTTTAATTCAAGTTTTATAACATTTATTTTCTGTGGATTTTGATATTGATAATGGTTTACATATGATAATGCCTTACGTAATTCTTAAGGAGTGAGTATTAATATTGATAATTGATATTGTTAATATTGACATTGACGACTAATGGAAGAAACAAATAGAATCAAAATATATTATAGAAACAAGTTTTTATTGTGTATTATAAATTAAATTGAACACAAAAACTTGTTTTTTTATATTATTAGTACACGGCGAAGATATGTTTCTGTAGTTTATTAATTCAAAATATACAAAAAAATAATATTTGTTTACTGTCCATTTTTAATTCACACACATTAATCTAACTGAAACATGTTTTGTCACTAATATTTAGTAAAAAATATTCTTAAAAAGTTGCGGGTGTGATAATAGTATTTTTGGGTTTGTAATAATAAGCCTTCCAAAATATGTCAACCCACCTCTCAGAGTGGCCCAATGATCAAACCCAGATATATATTCCTTTCTAATATTCAATTGGTATAGAATTTGTGTATTATTTTTTATCGAGTAATATCTACTTATCCAAATATTTTTTAAATAATTTTTGAAAAGAAAATAATATTAAAAAATTATTGTCAAAAAAACTTCAAAATAATGAATAACATCAAATAATAATATAATAATGAATAAATTATAATATTTTTACATAAGTTTGAAATAAATATTCTAAACCCTAAACATTTTAGTACTTTAAATAAATATAAGAATACAGAGAATATATTACTATTTATAATTTATATTTATTATTATTTTTTATAATTTTGTTTGAGAGTTGTGTTTTCAATTGAAAATTTTGCATAGACCGTCTAATCAATTGATTCAATAATGATAGGCTTTTGATTTAATTTTTGTTGTAGTAGATTTTTAGCTTATTGAGCTTCCATGAAGATAACTGGACCATAAATATTGGGGTGCTTAGTTGAAAGGAACAATCACACGAATCTGCTGAATAGAGAAAGTGTTAAACGGTTTAGGAGTTGGAATATAGTTTAGCATAGGTTATCTTTGTAATAGATTTTCATCTGTCCAAATTTTGTTTCACTTTAAGCCCATCTATTTGTAGTTTTAGAAACTTATATTTTAATAATATTTCATATTATAATATACACACTTATCGATATTAATTGTTAAAATAACTATAATATAATCCATAATTTATGAATTTAAACTTTTTTATATATTTTGTGATTATAATTTGAATAAGAATAATTTATTCCTAAATTTGTGTGAATCTCATAATTCTAAGGAAGAATGAAGATGAAAGGGTAAAAGAGAATAAAAAAACTAATAAAAGAAGGTAGAACGCTCTAACACTCATCAAAAGCACCTAAAGGATCTCGTCCAAGCAAACCCAATTTTACCTAGACAATATCACTTCAGTGACATTGGGCCTGTTTTCGTCTAACTCGCCCAGACAAGTTCAATCACGCCCATGCGAGAAGTCACTTATCCCAAACCAAGCAGAGAGAATATCACCAACATAAATATTATCAACATAAATTAGAACAAATAATTTAAATATTTTTTTCAAATTTTATAAAGAGAGAAAAGTCTGATTTAGTGAAGAGAAGTCAAGCAAAGAGAGTATGACTTAGCTTTTCGAACCAAGAGTGAGGTGCTTGTTTGAGTTTATAGATCACTTTATGAAGTTTGCATACCAGACTGGAAGCATCAATTTGAACTCATGGAGGTTGAAGCATATAACACTTTCTTGGAGATCAACATAAAGGAAGGCGTTGTTGATGTCTATTTGATTGACAGACTAGTTGCCGGATAAGGCTAGGGTTAAAATAACATGAACAGTTGTTGGCTTAACAACAAGGCTAATTGTTTCACAGTGGTTAATGCCTGCATGTTGGTGAAAACATTTAACAACAAGTTTGGCTCTGTGATGTTGGAAAGAGCCATCAACGTTGTATTTGTTTTTAAGGACCCATTTACAACCAATTTGTTGAATACTAGGAACGACCAAGTATTGTTAGCAGAGCTTCATATTCATCTTTCATGGCAGCCCAGTTGGAGTTTTGCAGAGACTATTCGAAAGTAGTATGAACAACAAAAAGCTCAGTTGTAGTGGAAAAAATACATGGTTTAAAAATACCTCATTTACCTTTTGTGATCATATGATGATCATTCTGTATAGGAATAGACAATGAGGCAACTGTAGTAGCATGATGTGGTGGTGGGAGGAGACAATGAACGAGGATTAGGTGAAGGAGATGTGTGTGGAGTGAGTCACATATCAGTTAAAAAAGGTTGAGATAAAGTAGCATGCAAGAGAGGGGACTAGGAATGGGAGTGACAATATTAGACAGTAAGAAACATGTTGAGTAAGGAAAGACAGATTCATTAAAAACAACATTGCGTGTAATGTATTTCTTACCAAGGATAGACAAACAAATATATCGTTTGTAGTGTGGACTATAACCAAGAAACAAACAGATGAAAGAAATTTAATTTATTTTTATTAAAAGGTCGAATTAGAGGATAAGATGCACAACCCAAAGTTTTGTAACAAGAATAATCAGGTTATTTATGAAAAAGAAGATGATAAGGATTATCAAAGTTAATGGTAGATGATGGTAAAACGTTAATGATATTAGCAATAATAGTAAAAGCTTCTCCCCAATATTTTAGAGGAAAAGAAGCATGAGAAAGAAGAAGAGTTAAACCAAAGTATGTGATGTGACAATGTTTTCGTTTAACACATCCATTCTGCTAATGAGTATATATGGACATGTTAGACGATGATTAATACGATGTTCATCAAGAAAAGATTTTAAACAAAGAAATTCTTTAGAATTGTTGGTTTGAATATATTTTAGTTGGAAACCAGTTTTTTTTTCGGAAAAATTCTCGAAAGATTCAAAGACAGTGATAACTTGAGATTTATGATGTAATAGATAGAGCCAAGTATATTTGCTATATACATAAAAAAAAGGCAATATAATAGTATGAACCATCAGAAGAAGGAATGGGAGAGAGTCCCCAAATACCAATAAAAATCAGTTGTAAGGGTGCAGTGTAAACAGTGTGTGAATCAAGAAAAGGTAACTGATGAGCTTTTCCTACAATGCATGAATCACAAAAAGTATGTTTAGCATTAAAAGTAACATTGCATTGTTGCATGATGTGATGAATAACAGTGGCATTAGCATGTTTGAAACGTGCATGCCATAAGGTGTAAGAATTGTTTGCAGGCGAAACAGATGATACATTAGTAGAAGGTTCAGAGACAAGAACAAAATCAAAAAACACGTATAAATCATTCCTAAACGTTCCACGAAGAATTATCTCCTCTGTATCCTGCATTTTGACAAAACAGTGGTGAGGGGATGAAATTCAAAGAATACAACATTATCTTGTGCAAATTGAGATACATTTAGAAGATTTTTAGTGATTTGAGGAACATGAAATAATTTATTAAGAGCAAAAGTATATTGAGAATTTGGATCAATATATGTTGTAGAACAACATGCTTAGTAACCATTGTATGAAGTTTTGGCAGTGAGATTGGTATCATCATGTCTGAAGTGATGAGAAGCACCACTATCCACAAAGAATCAGGAAAAGTGGGAGGAGAAAAAAAAAGGACGGTTCATCGTCTTCACTTGTAGGAACAAGCTGAGATATATTAGCTGTGATTTGAGAGTTAGATGGCTGATCATACCTATACCAGCAATTAGAGGCATAATTTCTAGTCTTCCAACAAATTTGACATTGAATCTTGGAAGGGGAAGTAGAGGTTGAAGAAGGAGAGGAAGAATGCCACAAAGGTGTTTATGATGATCTTGCACCAGCAAAGCGAGAAGGTTGTTTGGTGAGCGGAGGTCGCGTAAAACCACGAGCATATCTTTGAACATTGTTAGACGACTTAAGGTGAGAGTAATAGGAGGAGAAAGAAGTCGTCTGAGCTTGAAGAAGAAGATCATGAGAAGAACGAAAATTTTCAAAGTCTTTTTTCTTGGACTAAAAGAAGTTCTTCAACTTCTTCAACTGTGTAGGAATCGATCCTGGAGGTGATGGAGGTGATTAAGGCATCATATTATTCGGATAAGCCATCAAGAATGACCTCAATAATCTTCAATAATGAATGGACATCCAACCGTCTTCTTTATATCAGGAAGAAAGACAAAAAATGGAGCGATCAAGTTTAAGTTTCTTAACACAGGCACGAGTTGGAGAAGCATAATGAGTTTGCAGATTTAACTAGATTTGATGGGAGGAAGAGAGGTCCAACCATCTTGGTGAGAAGAGACAAGGACATAGATGCAAGAAGTCACACAACAATGACTTGATCTTGTTGATCGAATAAAAGAAACGCAATAAAGAGAGTGGAGGTTGATGCATTAGCTTCAGAGGAGAACCGCGGACGAATAGAGGCTGAATCCAAGATTTGGTAAGATTAAGACTAAGTAATGTAACAAGAACATGTTTCCAAATTAAATAATTTTCTTCATCTAATTTGAAATGGATAGGCATCGTGAAGATGTGAGGAAAGAAGGAGGAAGCAGAAAAATTTGGGTGGTGGTAGAAGTAGATGTTAAAGCCGAGTTTGAAGAGGTTTCAGCCATATTGGATCTTGATAGCATGTAAGGATGATAACAGGGATATAAACACAATCATGTGGGAGTTATGTTGCGTGTTTTCTTGTCTTCGATCACGAGAAACTGCTTAACGGATTTCCTATTTTTGTTCGACGCAAGTACTTCACAAAAGTTTTCATTCATTTCTGCCAAAGTTTCTTTAATTGCCCAATTGATGCCAGACCAGGATGGTATTTTTTTGGATAATAAGTTGTTTAAAAAATTAGGCAATGATTATTTAACGTACAATTTTTTTACTGTGAAATACATACGATAAAACTAGTGTTTTTTTTACGTTTTTTTGTACAAAGTAAATTATATTTGAGATAAAAAGGTAAAATAGATTTAACATAATGTTATTGAGTAAAGAAGTGAAATTACTAGGACAATATAAGCTGATATTAAAATAATAATAATAAGAGATCACTTTAATTTATTTTAACGGAAGATTAATGAAAATACTTGTAAAAAAAAAGTACTCTAATATATATTGACTGGTACTTGTGGTTTTAAACTATGTGATGCATTATATTGGAATACTCATTCAAAATTATTATTCAATGAGTTTACTTTTTAAAATTATTTTGAAGTGAGTTACTTACTTACAAGTGAAAGGCACAAGATTTAGAGAATTTATTGATGACAAAAAGAGAATAAATTCATAGTAAAAGCTATTCGATGACAAGATTTTTACGGCATATAAAATAGAATGCTAAATGTAATTTACATTACATTTTAGATTTCAACTTCTACATATATATATATATATATTCTACAAATATTATGTAGAGATATTTCTAATGCATAAAAAATCATAAATTTGAACTACACGGTAAAAAGGGAACAAGAACAGGAAATCACAATACAACTATATATACCTTGAATCCTGTTACCAAACCCAGTATCGAACCATTTATTTTAAACCAAATAATATCGTCGAATTCACTGTTTCATTACAAGCATCTAAAGTCAAATTTGAAATGAGAATTGTCAAACGAATATTACCAAAATAAACGAGATCACGATTTTAGCCAATAGCTTAATCAATATTCTAGATTAGAAAATATAATGTGCTCAACTTCATATTTCAGGGGATGTCAAAATAGTACTTGTGTGTTTCTCTTACAGCAGCCCATACCCATAACTTTTGGTCGGCAAGTTCCTAAAGCTTTGCCATTAACCCATTCTGAATTGGCTTCGAAGAACCATTATCCTTAATTTCATTATCTTTAGAATCCATTTCACATGCATTAGGTGGGACATCTACTGCAGGGGAACAATTGAAGAAACCATGAGGCTGCACAAAAGAAGGGAGCTTTGTAGATCAGACAAATGGAAAACTTCTAGATGCAATTAAATATGTGGCTTGAACAAGTTAATTAGATCAACACACCCAAAAAATCATAGACAATAAAAAACGCATTTCTGGTCTTAAGTTCATTTGATGGAAAAGAAGAGGTCCACCGAGCATTTAACAGAACAATAATACCAAATAAAAATTTACTGATATTCTAGTGCTGTTCAAAGTTCTTCGCATTCAAGCATAACATTACATAGTAAAAAAAAATCAAAATAGGATCAACAAGCCACCATATAAAGTAACCAAAAATGATTGGCACAAACAACCAACTACTGGAGTTCTCAAGAAAAGTAAATAAAAACAACCAACTGAATGAAGTAATTACCGTGAGCATAAAACCAATGTGCTCTACTGGCATAACAGGCCAGTCTTCCAAACGAGGAACATGTGTGATTCCAAATACATACCTGAAGATAACAGTTAGTCTGAAGGGAAAAAAATTTGAAAACAAATTGAGGGTGGAATGTTTAAGTAAATGGGAAAAAGAATATGAAGAAACTTATTTTTGACATTTTAATAAAACAATAAATAAAAAAACTGACAGGTCATTTCTTGATGCAGTTTGACACTTCAATATACCACTTTAAATGATTTAGCATTACAAATTTTGTTAAACTGAATACTTTCATGAAATCCAGTAGGAGTGTGTGGAAAAAGGGGGAAGGTTACCAAAGAACTATATTAGTTTCTTCCAAAGATCGGTTCTGCTTAACCCATGTAGCTAGTCCTTCACGATCACGCGGATTTTGATTTGGAAATTCTCCTCCAGGAAACATCTCATTACGTGAATATGTTGTTACCCAAAAATTATGCTTCAAGAAAGCAGCTCGTCTTAAAAACTTGGCTTCCGAGCCTGCCAATGGTAAGCAGTTCGAGCCAGGAACCAGCTTGTATCCTGTCAACTGGCCAGTTCTATTGCATGTTCTTGTGTTCCTTACCTGAAGAATTATTAAAAAAATTAACAGGTCTCGATCAAAGAATTAACTCAAAAAGTCAAAAACTGTTAGAACCATGTTTTAACATAATATACAAAGCCCTGATTTTAAATGAAAATTGGACACAAGATGCCAACCCACAATGAATAAACATTTTCCTGGTGATAAAACCAAATAAAGAATTTTCAGAATTAGGTAGAAAAGACACCTATTTGAAATTGTTTTCTTCCATAAGAAACCAATAAAAGAAATTCAAAAGACTTATATATGATTGTTTAGGCTATGTGTAACAATAATTTCTCATCATTGCAAAAAAGTATTCAACAGTTTGACAAAATGCAAAATTACCAGTGTGGAGCAATCAAATTCCAGAAGAAACCAATCAAATTACCAACAGTTTAACACCAATAGTCAGAAGTTGGCTATATAACCCACAGAAGACTTACAATCCAATGTCGAGCAGTCAAAGAATTACAATCACGCATGGCTTCCAATTCAGATCTGAGCAAAGTCTCTTCAGCATAGAAAGCATTGTTATGAACATTATTCTCACCTGGTTCCTCAACTTTCATATTGACCTCCACAACCTACCAAACATCTTGTTAGAGTAAGAGTGTGCACTTAATAAAAGAATTATGATACTTGGTTTATTGGAGAATAAGAAAGCTGTTCACAAGTAAAAATTGCAAATAAATCATGAAAATATCCATTATTTCAGCGTTAAAATAACAGTAAAATTGGCATCTGAATACCCAAGGAAAGGCCAGGAATGTCACAAACTTGCAATTTGTAGGGGGTGGGATGAAACAAAAAGTTAAAAAGTTTTCATAAATCATGATGAAAAAAGGTGCACTTAATTTGAGTTTTGTTTATAAATGTTGATGAGTTACTGTAAAATTATAATCAATAATCCTTTAAGATGAAACATTATGCGAGAACTAAATATGCTTTAAATATTTCTGCAGGAGGAAAATTCACTAGACCAGGACTGTCAAAATATTTATCTATGTTTTAATCAAAATAGGTATGCAATGACCACTTTATTGGATTCACCTACACTTAACAAGTACTAAAGGATGAAATAGAAGTTAATTTTATTATAAACTAATTTTTATTAATATAGACAGAACAGAAAATGATAAAGCATTACCCAGTTAGTTAGGTATATTCGTGGTATGGTTTGGTTCGGTTTTTGCTTAAAAATACATCCGAAGCAAACATAAAAATTATGCAGTTCAGTTTGAACATAAGAGAATTCAAACCAAATCGATCCAATTTTTGTAGTTAGGTTTAGATCGGTTTTGTGGTTTTATTGTATAATTTTTATTCGGTCTTATCTTTTTAACACGATGGCTTAATATTATATCATGAATAGTCTCATTCGTTACTTCACTAACTAAAAATATTTGTTTTTTTCAACATTGTATATAGTAATAAACAATTTATTTACACATTGACAGCTTCTTCTTTTTTTATGAACAAAGGAACTAGAACAAAATAAATATAAAGACAACAGGAGTATCTATGGTTTTACAACAAAGAAAAAACAAAAAGCAAATGTGTTTATGTTGTGTTAATACATTGTGGCATAACTACTAGATAATCTCCAAAATCTACCTCTCATAAGCCTAATAAATCCCGTGGACACACCTATACAATTTTGGAGGAAGTTTAAAACATAAACATCAAAATCACCCCTCTGCATGTTTCCTTCCAATAATTTTTTATTTTGCTTTAGTATTTTTCTCTCCCAAGGCTCATAATGTAACATTTGCACCAACACGACAACTCTTCCTCCGCCTCATTCATATATTAAACATATAATGTTACTCCACCATCATATATTTATAAGCATAAACCAAGTTAGGTATATCAGGTTTTCCTATCATTCTCTAGTATATGGTTGAAGTAATAAATAATATACTAATATTTAAATAATTGATTTTTGTTCGATTCAATTTAGATCGATTCAGAAGTGTCAAACTGAAAATCAAACCATTTGGTTTTGAAAATAAAAATCATTTATTTTTATTTTATTTTAATTAGTTTTTAGTTTTTAAGATCAGTTATCGGCTATTTTTTTCTGTTCAGTTCTGTTCTGAACACCCCTAAGCCCAGTAAGGTAAAATTTAGTAATTCAATGAAAATTACCTGATTCAAAGCTTCACCTGGTTTAGAATCAACAGACATGTCCATACGAGCAACAAAAAAGTGCTGATGAACTGGTGCATATAGACCAGGTGCAATCATGGTTCCATATTTTCGAAACTCTCCAGGCAGCAAGGCTCCTAGGCTAAGAATTCCAGTTAGCTTGACTTCAGCTTCAATCCTTCCATCCTGAAAAATCACACACCATCATTTTCCAGAAATATCATATGACGAGGATAACATAAAACTTTGAAGAAGAGAATATACAAATAATACATGAAAAAGTAAACCACATAAAAAATGTTTAAAGCTGAAAGTTCAGTTCGACCAAAAGTACTAGCTAATTAACTGAAAGGATAGAGATGCAGAGTCTTACAATAATTCATCAGATACTCGATGCTTGTGAATTTAACAATAATTTAAAATGGCATTGATGTAAGCATGTTTATCTTAAAAAAGGATATGACACTCTACTTGCCTGATAAAAGTGCCAAAAAAATCCATACTCGTAATTAGCCACAGTACATATGAAAGAAACAGTAAGTCTTCTAGATCTTCGGACTTCTGCTAAGCCAGTTCTCCAGTCTTGATGCTTCCAGAGAATTCCGTGATCCTCTTCATGTAAACATACACAATTTTCTATTGTTTCCACCCCACCAGTGAAATTAGTGAAGTGAGCATCAAAATACTTGATGTATCCTAAACAATCACATCCCTGTAACAACAAACATTGAGCTCAGACTATAAGGAATCCATTCACTGAGAGTACAATGTCATATTAGAAGAAACAAGAGGAGAAATATGTCATTCTAAAAACCTTCTTGAGGGAATGTGCATTTTTTCCCAAGCCGTCTTCCCCAGCATCAAAAGCATTTTTCCTATAATGTGGTTCGTTCGGGTCTCCATAGGGAACAACCATCTCCACAAAACTCATCCTATGAGCAACAGGCCTTCGCCCATGACTACCATCAACATATGCAACAGAATATATAACCAAACCTTCTTTGGGTGTGAATCCAATACGAAAATTCCACTGTTAATAGAGGAAGAACAAAGACAAGTTATATATATCAAGTTTCAAATTATAGTTGCAAAGAATCAACTCTTGACATTTCCAATGACAAATTAATAAAAAGTAACCTAGCGTTTACCTTCTGCCATTCAACAAAATACCCATTGACACGGAAGCTTGGACCTTCGGGCTGAATAATTTGCAACGGTTTTACATCACTTCTATCAGAGCCACCTCTGGTTTCACCAGGAGTATAATTCCTCAAGGGATCAACTGGTGGAAGGGGAACTAGTTTACGATCCTCAAACTCTATCACCACCATGTTTTGCATATCAACTAGAACATAGATGCCCTCAACTGGGCGGGCGTAGCCATTTTCCATGGGGCAGTCACTCTCAGATTGACAAAATAGGAGGGGTTTGGCAAGTCGTCTCCCAGGAGCATCTGCTTCACTATAATAACCAACACACCTGCGACAGAGTTATGCAGAACAAAGTTTCAATACAAAAAATGCAAAGGGAAAGATAATAATGTCTCCAGAAAAGAGATCCATCAGTAATGAATATCCAACTAAAATTACCAGGGATCGACCATTACAAGGTCCATGTCTTCAATACCCCTTTTCTTCATAGCCTCTATAAATGGGGGAAAACTTTTGACTACAGCCTCACATTCTGCATATTCCTCAGCATCCTGAATACAGAGAGAATTTTATGGAATTGAGAATTGTAGAATATTAGAACTGCAGCAGCTTGACAAATTTGGACATATGCGTAGAGGTAAGTCACTTAACAGCTTTTCAAAAACTTTACACTTCTGATTATCTTGTATAACAAAGCTTGGAAATCCAATTTCAGATTTAGACTTTACCAATACACTAAACCAATCATTATTGTTTCCCACTCATCGCAAAGAGGTGACATGCAGTCTTGTCCATTTAATTTGCAGCTTGTAGGGTTGACAAAACCAATACATGAAAGATATACAGACTTGAAAAAACTTTGGATTAAATTCTTTTCCTGATCAAGACAGACTACCCAACAAAATTTGTGTGACAGATGTAGAAATACTAAAAACATGTTTTGGTTAAATTTAATTTTGTAATCAGATTTGTTATTCACTATTCGTATAGGAAACTATTATAGTCTCATTCATAAACACATAGTAAAAGCAAGCCAACCAGCTATAGAGACTGCTATTTATACAACACATTCAGTGACCGGTTCCAAAAATGTCTGCCAAAGTTTAAACCATCATTAAGGGGTAAAATTATTTAAAAACACTAAAGTACTACACAATGGTTAGAAAAGGAATCAGAAGTCACAAGGAAAAGACCAACATACCATTGGAGGTTGAACATCAGGAACAACATGTGAAGCAATTACTTTTCCTCGGTGATGGCCACCTCGAGTTACTGCATGTACTTGTGACAACTCAACAATCCATATACTAGTCTCATTAGATTTCTTATTATAAACAACAAGTCTAGCACATCTTGGAGGGAGTTTAGTTGGAATTAGAGGTCCTCCTCTAGTTCTGGGAAGTAATGATGGTTGGAAAGGTGGAAAGAAATATGCATCTGCTAGTGCAACAACATTTTTATCGGGCTCCAGTAAAACTACTTCAATGAAGCGCATACTATCTCTAAGCTGCAAGATATATAATACAATTCAGAAGATGAAACATCATAAGTAATCACTAGTTGAAATCATTGAATTGTTCCCAGCACCATCCAACTTCCACTTAAACAAAGAATAAAACAGATAATAATAAAAAAAATCATAGTGTAGCTGACAACCTCAGGAGTAGCTCCAGCGGCCCTCACAGTTGCCACGGCCACAGATATTTCAGCAGCAGTTAAAGGGTCCAAAGGATGGCTGGATTGGGGCCTTGTCATTGCAGTGACTCCTATGCAACATTACAACAAAAATAGTAACATAGTTTAGCTAATATTTAAAAAATGCGAAAGCAAGCAGAACCTACATTCAAGAACTTGCAAAAATAATTGGAAAGTAAAAATATAAGACCTGTTTGATTTCCTTTTTTACTTGTTAGTTCCAAAAAATGTTCTCTAAACAAATTGCCACCACTCAACAATCAATACCTCATCCAAAGTTGATTAAGTTCTGAAAAACTAAAATCCCAAAAACAGAACCAGATGACCGATATTCATGTTCTCCCATTCTCACTTCTGTTTCGTGTTCTCAACTCGAGAGTATGGTTATACCTATATTATCATTTCCATGAATAAAAGCATACGAGGATAAATACACACAAGCACACAATCATTAACCAGATATCATTTCACATACAATCATCATACGCACACAAACATAACAGCATGAAGTGAAGCATATTGTTTTTAATTACTCGTGGTTCTTCATACCTGAACCCCACAATTCTACGTTTTTGTCTGTTAAACGAGTTCAAAAAAAATATACGTAGAGGTTAAAATGAATGATCTCTAGGCACTGAGAGAGGAGCTTAAGGCTTATTCTTGTTCTTGCAAATAAATAACTAAACATTTTCTTTTATTTTAATTTTTGTATGCAATTGAGGTATTCGATTTGATGTGACGTAAAAAAGAGAGAAACAGAAGTGAAAAGATGTTATGATAGGTACCCTTGGCAGGAGAGGCATTTGTGGAGGAATCGACGGGACGAATGAGAGGGACGTCGGTGGCGGCGGTCCAGTCTTGCGGCGTGGCGGCGGCGCGGGGAATGGCGGCGGAGTCGGCGGCGGCGGAACAACAAGAAGAGGACGGCGACGGCGGTGGTGGTGGCGTCGCCTTTTGCGAAGCTGAGGCCATTGCAGAGGATTCGCTATCTCACCGATTCCGCCACCCCAATAGGTCTCAGCACAGTACACTGACATACAGCAATTCACCCTCTTCTTCTTCTTCTTCTTCCTTCTTCTTCTTCTTCCACTGCACCAGCACCGTGATCTGAACACAAAGAAACAAACCACGCAACAGAGAGAGAGAGAGAGCAATGAAATGAATAGGAAGCAGAGGCAGCTGTGACGATGGATACGAAAAAAAGAGAGTAACTCTGCTTATATAGTGCCAGATCAAGCCACGTGTTTTTAGTTTTAACTCTCCTAATTCTCTTCTTTTCCCATACCATTATCATCCTTAATTACCATTCCTGTGTCAAAAATAATTGCACTCAATTAATTAGCCACGCAAATCATCAATTTAAATGTAATTTTTTTTTGTTAACAATATCAGATTTATATGCTTTTTAATAAAATATAAAATTGACACACAAAGTTTAAAGACTAAGATTTCAGCAGTTAAGGCATGAAACAAGTGAGATCCATTGAAAACTAAAAGTAGAAAAATATACGTATATGGATGTTTAAATAGTTTAATTTGATTTTTGTATGTTTTTAAAGTATGATTAAATATTTAAAATGAACGTTGATGATGTTTGAAAATGGGAGAGAGAGGGTTGGGAATAATAGAAGTGTACGTTGAGATTTGAGATTAAAGAAAAGAGGGAGAGGGCTTATCTTATCAATGGGGTCCAATACGATAAGCTGGTGGGGGGGTGATAGGACGATCTGCTTTTGCTTCTACACATTTTTATAAACTCCAAACAACTAATAGTAACCATTTTTTACATCATTACCAAGCTTTTCTTCATTCCATGAAAGGACACAAATTAACAAACTGAATCAGGGTACGTCTTTTTTTGTCTATCAACATTCATTTTAAGATAAGGCTCACCATCTTAAATATTCACAAGGAAAAATATATATAATAAAAAAGTGGACCTTAATTTTAGCAAAAGAGTTATAAAGTTCAAGAGAATGAGTAGCTATAAATAGGTTTGGTAAGACATTGGAAAAACATAACACACTTTATACTCTAACAAAATAATAGATCATCATATCTCTTTATTACGAAGAAGCACAATAATTAGTACGATATCACTTAATTATAAAATTGTGTGATTTCATTTTCTATTCTCCTAGCTATCACATTAAATATTGATATATCATATTTTAATTAAAATTTATTATCATGAAAATATTACTAAACTATCCTTCTATTACTCTTATTTATTCATATACATTTATCCACGTGTTTTATGTTTTTATAAAATATGGTACACACAAGATTTACTTCTCTCTTCAATATATAATTAAATAAATTTCACATTTGGTTACACACATATTATCGCCATCATGATTGTCTTTTTTTTTTTTACACGCAGAGTTTTAGTCATATTAAATATAAATGTAGAAGTTTTAATCATATCAAGTGTGCTAATGTCATTTACTATATTTCTATTATTATTCATTTTAATAAAAGAAAGGTTTTGTTACGAAAAGAGAGTTTATTCTCAAATTTCAAAATAAATACTTTTTCCTTTTAATTATTCATGTTAGTTTTCTTCACTCAATAATTAATTTGTTTAGGCATTTATTATAAAATATAATTGAAAAATCACAAAATATTTTTTTTAATTATTTTATTATGATAAAAAAATTATAAATATTATTTCTGTGCTAAATACATACATATATAGCCTTAATAAAATAATAAACAGTCAATAAAAATTATAAAATAAATTTTTTATAAATTGGGTTATGTGCATATATTTTTCGATCTTCTCAAATTTTTATTACCAAAAATACTTAAGAATTATTATTCTTAGTTTCAAAAATTTGACAAAAAAGAAAAAGACAAATCAGTGTTCTAGGGATTTTTACCCTAAGGACTATTAAGTCCTCAACACACGAGAAAAAAAGGAAAATGAGTACCTTAGATATTTTCATCCCAAGGATTATCAAGTCTTTAATACTTGAGGAAAAGGGTGAACTACCCAAGGGATTTTCACCCAAATGACTATTAAGTCTCCAACACACAAGGAATAGGGCAAATGAATACCTTATGGATTTTCTTCCCAAGGACTATGAAGTCCCCAACACACGAGAAAAATGATAAATGAGTGTCTTAGTGATTTTCATTCCAAAGACTATTAAGTCCCTAACACACGAGGAAAAGAATGAGCGAGTGCTTTAAGTTTTTTCATCCCATGGATTATTAAGTCCCCCGAACACAAGGAAGGGGTGAACAAATGCCCGAGGGATTTTCATTCCAAAAGCTATTAAGTCCCCAATACAGGAGGAAAAGGGAAAAAATTCCTCTAGGAAATTTCATCTCAAGAAATATTAAGTCCCAAAAAAAGAGAAAAATTGAGAACAAGTACCCTAGGCATTTTCATCCTAGGAACTATTAAATTCCCTGCATATAGAAAAAGGTAATGTTCCTTAACTTCTGAGCTACAACGTGGTCCGATTAGATTCTAAAATAGATGAAGATTTGAAGAGAAATTTAAGAGAGAATGAATATAAGAGGGAGAGATGAAAAGAGAAAAAGAAGAAAAGTTTCGTGCATGTGGGGTCTGCTGCTTCTATTTATTTTTTTCGTTGTTACAGTTTATATTTATTTTTAAAAATTAATAAATATGAAATTTATAGTTTATTTAATATATATATATATAATAATAATAATAATAAAAATAAAAAATAAAGAAGATAGGCATATGCAATGTTTAATTTTCTGTTTACCTGTAGTATACAACTTGGGTTTAGTTTTGTTAACTTTTTCTATGATAACACATGAATAAATATATGAGACCATTTGTTTATAATATTTAAACTTTATTATAATAATCTATTTTTATTAATTTTATTAGAAAACAATGTATTTTCTTCACATAATTACATTTTGATTAAAATATTTTCATTATTTTATAAACATGTAAATAAAATACATTATTTTTATAAACAAAATAAGATTACTATAATAAAACTTTAAATATTATATACGAAAGGTATGATATATTTATGAGTTATCATATAAATAGTTAACAAAATATCTCATCTCGTTTTTAATAAGAAGAATAAATACAAAAATAAATTTAAAAATGAAAAAATGCCAAAATAATCTTAGTTTACATTAAAAATTAGGTAAAACAATGTTGGTAATACAGAAAACTAAACCCAAGTTATACATTATAGGTACCTATCGTGAGAAAAAATATTAATGGACTATAAAGAACCCGTGATACAAACTTTGTACTTGACTGACACATTTCACAAAATGAAATAAACATGTATCAATCACAAAATGAAATAAACATTGTATTTACATGTATTTCTTATTTTCTATTTTTATCATTATTATATATATATATATATATATTAAAACGAATTTTAAATTTATTGATTTTTAAAACTATATAAACTAAAATTTTATATTAACAATAATACTAGCGGATACATTGGCGCGCTCTTAAGCATGTGTATCTACAATTTTTTTTAATTTTATTATTATCATATGTATATATATTCATTTAAATGAAATATAAATATATGTATATTAATATATTTTAAATATCAAATTTTCTATTTATATATGTTTAAAATTTAAAAAAACATAATTTAAAAAAAAAACTAAATAAAGACAAAAATTGATATTGGAGATGTTTGCCTATTATTCAAAAATAAATAAAATTGTTATTAACGAATATCTTCATTAATTAAATTATATAAAAGATATTATTCATAATTTTTTTAATTTTAAAAATTACAAATTTTATTTATTATTCTTTTATTTACTTATTTTTATCAAGATTAAAAAAAGTAATTAGCTATCATATTATTATAATTTATTTGATTTTCATAAGAAAAATAAAAATCGAACTATAACGTGAAATAAATAAATAAAAGTAAAAAAAAAGACATAATGAAAGTAGAAGAAAAAAAGACATAATTTTGTTTGGAAAGATACTTACTCATTGGAAAAGCACTTTCAAAACAAAACTAAACTGTAATATCATTATTTAAAACAGTTATAAAGAAGAATCAATTTTATATATAAATATAATATATTCATATTTATTAAAATAAATTATAAATTTATGTTATTAATATAAGTAAGTGAATAATAATATTTTATTTAATTTTAAATATTAGTTTACATACAATTTGTCCTTTATTCAAATTATTGTCAAATTTTAAGTACTATAAAGATCCAAATTCTCTAAATTTTTAAGAAAAAAAAATATAATTTAACCATTAATATTAATAAAATAAAATTTTAAATTTACTAATTTTATAAAAAAATAAATTACATTAATAAAATATTTATGAAGTTTTACTTAAATTTCTATTATTTTTTAAAATAATTAAAGTTTAAAATAAAATAATAAAACTAAATATGTTAATAAAAGTAAAATCAGTAATTAATTAATTCTATCTACTAAAATAGTCGTTACAAACTGTTATTGATATATAATAGAAATAATTCTTTCAAAATTCAAAAGAGTAAGGGTGATAATATAAAAAATTATTTCGAAGATTAAGAAAAATTCTCATTTCTAAGATCTTTAGACTCAATATTATTCAAAAAAAAATAAAACTTTAAAAAAATAAGGTTTAAGAAAATCACATAGAGGTAAAACAATTATAAGTTTAGCATAAACATTGAACCCTATTTCAAAATAATTTAATTTCTTAAAAGTTTAATTGTTTTAAAATTTTAAAATGATTTTTATTCCGCATTTAAAAATATTTAAATAGATATGTATTTATTTGAAATACATAATTATTATATGTATTTATTCACATAATTATATTAAAAGTATAAATCTATAATTTATTTTGTAAATACGAATATATTATATCTATCTATAAAAATAAATTTTCTTTATAACTAATCTTAAAAATTATATTATAGTTTTATTTTGTTTTGAAAACTGATTTTACGAATCATAAGTATCCTACAAAACAAAATTATATATATAAATATATATATAGACTATCTAACTTTTCTGTTTCTCCTGTTAAAAGTTTGTGCCTCTCTGTTTTTTTTACTTCCACTTCATTATGCTTTTTGTTATTTTATTTATTTATTTCAGTTTGTAATTCGATTTTTATTTTTTTATTAAAATCAAATAAATTATAATACTCAGTAATATGATAGCTCGTTTTACATTTTATATTTTTTTAATCTTGATAAGAATACGCAAATAAAAAAATAAAAAATAAAAATTTTAATTTTTAATTAATGAAGATATGCATTAATAAAAATTATTTCTATTGAATAATAGGCGGAAAATATCTCTAATATCAATATTTTAAAGAAGAATTTGATTTTTTTTTCTTTAAAGTATATATAGTTTGATATTTTAAAGATATGAATATACATATATTTATACTTCATTTAAATAAATATAATAAAACATATTTTATAGATACAAATAAATACATATAATAATAAAAAAAATATGAATGGTGTTTTTTCTATTAATAAATAAAAGGGTTATATTTAATATACTTATTTTTAAAATAAATTTAAACTAAATTAATCTAGTTAAGGTTTGTTTGGGGTACAAATATTTCAAAACTAACGACGTATCCTTATTGGACACTCTATCCACACACCGACACAATTCCAATAGTACATTAATTTGATTTGTCCAACTTATGAATAACAAAACTAATAAAATTGATTGTATTAAAAAGGTTAAAACTTCATCACAAAATATGTAAAATGTGATTATAAGAAACCTCATTTTTTTATCAGCAATTTTTTTTTAATATTAATTATTATAGATTACTGTTATCCGCTGATAACAAAAAATTATTGCTATACAGTTATTTCTATGCAAAAAATTAATAATTTAAATAAAATTTAAATTTAAATTCATTTATAAAGATATAATAATATATGCGATAAAATTTTAATTAAATAAAAAATGATATAAAGTAGTTTATACTATCTTATTATCGTAAGTTATTATATATGATAAAATTATTTATATTTATGCTTTAAATTATTTATAATAAATAATATGAAATTTTCTCTTATAATATGTTGAAATAATATTTAATACGATAAATAAGAATTAAAAATGCAATGTATAAATTTTAACATGTATAATAATGTATAAATTAAATAACAACATATGAAATTATTTAAATACATAAAAATAAAATGAATGCGTAGTGACAATGATGCGACGTAATTTTAACATGTGATATCACATACCACACCAAAAACATGAGAAGTGCGATGCAACATGACTTTGATGTATACCCGTCAATTCAAATTATCATACATAACATCAACATCCTTTTTTAATGGTTATTTTAACTATCTAACATCATCATCATCATGTCATATATAATTTTTTTTCTTAATTTTTTTAAAAATAACACGTTCCCCTTCTCTAATTGCTCTTCATAAGGAATTAAAAAGTATATACAACTTTAAGAAAAGGAAAATAAATAAAACATAAACATACAATTTTTTTTCTATCTTCTCAGTATATTTATGTTAAGAGAGTATTTGTATAATAACATCTATTCGTATTCCAAGTTGATAAACAATACACAAACTCACACAGTATGGTACATTACCGTTTTAAAACTTTCATACATATACATATTAAATTATACAGACATATTACATTTATTATAATTATTAAATATTTATTAGAATCAATTATCTAACTCTTAATCCATTGGCTATCTCTCATATCAGTGTAACAAAGCTACATAATAGGAATTATATTCACTATGACAAAGTAAATTTTTATTTTTATGACCTATCAAGTACCGTTCTTTCTCACATTGCAGAAGAAGTTATAGAAACGTCTTTTGACTCTCATCACCTAATATTTTTCTTTATGCGAGTTTAATATCAGTAAAGTCATAAGCATCTCCTTCAAAATCCTAAATTCAATATACAATCTAAAAAACTCAACATAGTATTCCCTCCTTGGAAATAACTACAATAACTATGTTCATCACACACCACATGTCATATCAGAGTCATACTATCATAGATTTTCATTCATACAAATACATCTAACTCAATTTAAAGGCTAATAAAATAAAATTAATCATTAATTACATTATAATTATAATAAAATTCAAATATCACAATATAATGAAAGATAAACAAATTTTAACATTTAAAAATTTCAAAGTTTAGAAAGCACTATTTCTCTCTTAGTAAAGACTTGGCATGTCCAACGAATTAAACACACGTTCCAATTTGTCCAACCAATTTTCCTCGTCCAGCCAAAGACGTCAGCATGCCTAGCGAATTTTAGTCACCTAGCAAAAATTCTGCTCACCCAACAACCAAAGTCTTTGTTCAACAACTACACCACTGGAAGTTTTCATAAAAATACCTCATTGAGCGAGAATTTACTCACCTAACAAACTGACCTCTCAAATTTTCAATTAATTGAATTTTACCCAATGAGCATTTTGCTCCTCTACATAATTAAGGAATTCTGCAAAATGTAACATGTGATCCAATTGGTTCAAACTGAGATTTTCCTTCGTTTCTTATACCTAACATGAAATATTTTGTTCCAAAATAACAACTTAAACCAATTCGACTCCATTGAAATATTTTCACTTTTCACTACTCAACATACAACAAATATCTCCTTTTAAATGCATTCATTTAAACCAAACAATTCACTTGTCCAAAAAGGGGGTTTGGTAGCATCTATAGACGTTGATTCAAACGAGAGTGTCGTCTAACAAAATCTGGTGCAAAATTTGTGATAAGAGCAACATTTAGGCGACAATTATAATTACAAGCGTCATCTATTTGAAAATAAAAGATATAAATGATAGTTTGAGGTTTTGGAATATATGCTTTTCTCCCGTCATGTGATGTGACCAACCTCTGTCCAATTACCATGATAGGGGTGTCTTTGCTTAAATTAAGAACATCTACAAGAGGTATTTTTTATTTTTAGGTATCTACATTGGTTTGGGTCCTTTATGTTTTACGGTCATACTTCTGAATCTGGATGGGGTTTAGTAAACTACAAGTTAACAAAGAGAAGGAAATTAACTAAACAAATTGAACTAAAAAATTATAATATAGATGACGACTTAGACCAAAATTGTCGTCCATATCACCATATAGACGACAATTATAACTAGGAACCATTGTCTATATGGTCCCCTAATACTTTTTAAAATTTTGTCACGCATTAGGCAATGGTTATAGCTAGAATCATCGTCTATAGACATTTTTTACTGTCTTTTAATTTATTCTGCCCAGAGATATAAAGTATGATTTTTTTCTTAAAATGTAGTCTATAAGTACAAATATAAACTATGATTATCTCCTAGAATCTAAGTATATATCCAAAATTATAAACGAGGTCTTATAAGGTGTATGTTTTGACGACGGTTCCATAGACAACAATTTTGAAAATGTCATTGTACAACTTGAAAAACCATCGTCTATAAGCCTTTTACAGTAGTGATTTCATCTCAAATTGGAACATTTGAAGCACATTCAAATAACACATAATTCCTGCATAAAATCAATTATTGTGATCATGTCACATTCACATCTAGATTATCTATCTTAAGGCACTATCAAAACTTAACTACTTTCCCTTACCGTTAAATTATTGCTTAAATTAAGTTTAAGCTTCTAATTCAACTACTCTCATATAGGAGACTAAATCTACATAAAAAAAATACTTTGATCAATAATCTAAACATACTTTCATATTTCTAAATTAATAGAGATTCATCTTTTTCTTAGAAGGACCACATGCAAGACCCTTAGTCCTTATGCATGCAAAACTTCTCAAGAAAAGACACAAAGAGGAACTTACTCTAAAACAAATCTTAATTGAGTGGACTTGCTCTGTTCTCCACCAGGATCCCTAAGTGGTAGAGAGCAAATTCTTAGAGAGATTGTGATTTTTTTCTAAAATGAAGTTGGAATAGGTGTTAACTTTCTTTTTCATCTATAAATTTTATACTTTATAAATATCTATACTTCATCTTACTTGTACCAATTCTTCTCTTAAACAATTAACTAGGTCTTTAACTAGGTCTTTAGAGCATATATATATATATATGTATATATATATATATATATTTTTATTTTTTTTTAATTTTTTAATTTTTTATATTTTTATATTATTTTTTTTTTATAGTTTTTACTCAATTTTTAGATTTTTAATTAATTAATTTAGTCTTCAATTTTAGAAATATGTGAATTGAATCTTATATCATATTTAAAGAAAATAGTTAGGGAATTTTGTTACAATTAACCAATTAAATAAAAGAATTAATTTCATCAATTAAAAAAATTAATACTAAAAGAAAAGTTTCACGGAAAGTTTCACCAAAAGTCAAAGAACAAAACCTGGTTTTTTCCCTTGCATAAGAACGAATTATAGGATGGACCACCACAGTACGTGCGCTACCAGTTTACGGAATCCACATCCCATCCTCTCTTTATAGTGTTCACATCATATACATTTTCTTTTTCTTTTTCCAAATTCGAGTTAACCTTTCTCACTGGCCACTCTATAGAATATTGCCATAGGTGATTTTTAATAGAGATGCTTTTTATATCAATGTTCATTGATAGAGAAAATCTATATCATTTTCTTTAATCGGTTTAGAATCGAGATTAAATGGAAAGTAATTGAAAATATAAACTTTTAATAATGATTATTGAATTAATGTTAAAAGTTATTTTTAATATTAGTTATGAACATAATTTTTCTCAAAATAATTATGATAATAATAAATATTTCTAAATTTCATAAATTTACATTTATTTTGTGACATTTCCTTATTTTTGTCTGGAGAAGAAATAGTTAGAAATCTCCAAAATTTACGAGATTAGTAAAAATGAAGTTATTCTTTAACTTAAACTTGATCTTAGAAAAAAAAAGTGTATAGGGTATATTACATCATAACTTCGATGTATAGCTAATGCTATAGGATTGACACCTAAATCCTAAACCCTAACCTTAAAAGAGAGATGATACACCTTTTCTATGAAACCTTAACTTGTCATGCAAGTTAGGATTTGGAGAAGCTTCCTTAGGCGACAAGGTATGGTTTCCAAACCCTAACCCTTGCATAACACACCACCTCATCTCCCCTCTCCCTATAAATTGAGCTCTCCTTTTATTGTAAATTGAGTGTAATGGATTTCTGTTGATTTGAATTCAGCTCTCTCTCTTTTTGGAAGTATCTCTTCTCTTGCTTCCTTTTTTTCCCTACACCAGACCAATTATGACCTACATCCAACACTGCAAAGAAAATGTCTGTTTTATCCTTATTTTTCTAGATATTTATATATGTAACACAAATAAGACAGTTCCGGATATACAAATTCGGAATTGAGATGTATCTTTCGGATATGACAATCCGTAGCACAATAATCTCTTCCGAATGCTAAAATCTGGAAGCTTTTTTATCATTCCTAATACGAAAATCTAGAAAAGATGACAAGGGCAATTTGAGGTTTAAAATAAATGATGGGTACAGATCAATTGATCTGGTGCAGGGCAATTTGAGGTTTAAAATAAATGATGGGTACAGATCAATTGATCTGGTGCAGGGAGAATTAGCCTCTTTTTTTTCTAGTGAGTGAAGCCTTAAAGGTAGGCTCAACCTCCTTCCAAGCACCACTCTCCACATCACACAATTACGGTTCCTTTTCTTCTACATAAATTCCACTTTCGCTGCCTATAATCTCCATTCACATCTCATTTTCAACCGAAGAATATGCATGGAGCAAGGAGATCTCCATCAATTGGTCATCAGAGCTTTTGTTTTTCACTGTTTAATCTGTTTATCCTCACATTTAATCGCTTTATCCTCACATTTAATCAATTCAAACTTCTTCATTTCCTTTCTTAAACAGAAAACAACAAAGTTTACTTAGGTTCTTCATTTTTCTGTGTCATCCGTGTGTGTTTGCTTTTGTTCTTGAGTTTTTTTTATCAATTTTAATCGGTCAAAATTGTGTGGAAACACTTTCGTTTTAATTTATAATCAGTGCTTGTTATGTCTAACGTCATGTATATCCTTAGCTTGTCATAAAATTTCAGCTACATGCTAATTTACTAACTGTTTGTAGAAATGTCTAGCCGAATGCACATAAACTGTTTGATGAACTGCTTTGAGTAAATATGAGTGTATAAGTATTGGTGCCTTTTTCTTTGTGTATCCTTGAGTTCTTGAATTACTAATAAACTAGTAGCGAGTCTCATATGCACCAATCCAATTCTATCTTGTTGTATTGTTCAATTTCATTGGATTCATTAGGCTTCCTTCTCGCTTTCATAAAATTCCACCTACATGCTAGTTTACTAACTGTTTGTAGAAATGTCTAGCCGAATGCACACAAACTATTTGATGAATTACTTTGAGTAAATATGAGTGTATAAGCACTAGTGGCTTTTTCTTTGTGTGTCCTTGAGTTCTTGACTTGTTAATAAACTAGTAGTGAGTCTCATTATACATTGATTCAATTTTGTCTTGTTTATTATTCAATTTCATTGGATTCATTACGCTTCCTTCTCGCTACGAGTATTTTGTAAATTATTAATGGATTAAAAAAATTATTCTAACCTAATTATGCGTCCAATTTTCATGAAATTTTAGATCTGACAAACTCAATGTGTTAGATCCAAATTCACAATAGAAAAAAAAATGATAAATATTGAAATCCTGGATGTCAGTACTTAAAAAGCCTAAATGAAGTTGTGAAAATTTCTTTCATTTTTTATTTAGTGCAATTGACTTAGCACATATTTTGAGCTGAATTTTTAGTTCATTACCTATTGTGTTAGAAATATGTGATCAAAATTTGAGCGGAAAAGTCAATCTGGAAAACTTTGCATAATTCCTAGACTTATAGCTGCCAATTCTTATTTAGATTTGTTTTGTTATCAATTATAGTACCTTTGATAGGTTCCTTTTATGGTGCTGGTTCTGCCTATTTTTCTTGAACTTTCTGTTTCTTGTCATGTTATTGGAATTCCTTCATTCTTGTCATGTTAACTTTGGTGACCGACGAGGGAAAAAAAGTATTTAAGTTTATATACACATTTGCAAATTTGATGAAAATCACTTGATTCAATGTAAAAGTTTATGTTACAGCTTTTAAAAATATTAAGAGTTTAGATATTACGTTACGAACCAGTAGGTGTAGTTTTCTTTAAATTTTCAAAGATAATTTCCTTTTTAGCCTTTTTGCTTTTGTAATAACAATAGACAAGAGTTAACGATAATCACTTTCTAAAGTGAGAGAGACATTATCTTCCACATCTAAAATTTATACATACGAGAAAAAAACTAAAATGTACTAAAAACTTTGATTGAAAATATATTCCAAACCGCAGTGCTCTTCAAACTGCAACACATGAAAAACATCACATCCCATTCACACGTCCTCAACATTCAAGTGTTCAACGTAGGTTGAAGTTTACAATGTTTTTTATTGTTCTCTTTACCATTCCTCCCAAAAACACTCAAATCAAATATCCCATTTCCGAAAGCACAGTTCTTTTAACGAAAGAAGTCAATAACTTTAAATGGAATAGACCCAAAAATGCGTTGGACAAATTCCGAATTCGATTCAATCACAATTTCACAATAGATTAGATTAAAGAAGAGCGTAATAGATTAAATCCTGAAATATAGGAGAGACTAAGCAACATGGCCGGTCCATCAAAAACGAAACGTATCGAAAATAGGGAAAAGAAAACCCTAAAGGTACCGTTAAAATCAAGCGGTGAGTACAACAGCGCCTCCAGCCTCCTTGATCTTCTTCTCGGCGATCTTGGAGACGAGCTTGGCCTTGACGACGAGGGGTTGGTTCTCCGGCAGAACGCCCTTCCCCAAAAGCTTGAAGTAACCGAACTGCGTGACGTCGATGAGAGGCGCCATGTTGTCCTTGGAGGCTTTGTCCTTGATTTCCTGGGGGACGAGGGACCAGAGCTTGTCGATATTAAGGATGGGGCAATGGAACTTGTTGCGGAGCTTGTGGAAGTACCGCATTCCGACCTTCCCGAAGTAGCCTGGATGGTACTTGTCGAAGAGGATACGGTGGTGGTGCATGCCTCCGGCGTTACCTCGCCCTCCGGGATGCTTCCGGTGCTTCCCTATGCGCCCGTGACCGGCGCTCACGTGACCCCTCTTCTTCCTGTTCTTCTTGAACCGCGTCGTCATCTTCTCTTCTCTTCTCTTCGCACACACAACCACCCCCCTCCTGCTTTGAGCCCTTGCAGCACCGGAAAAACAAAATTAGGGTTTTTGGATTTATATCTCAAGCTTTTTCTGCTTCTTTTACGGTTTTGACCCTCACAGCCTAGGCCCAATAACAAAAAAAGCCTTTCTGTTCCTGAACGGGCTTGGAGTTTCAGTTTTTAGGCTTTTTCTCTCTGCGCCTCATAATTTCTAACTGCACCTCAAATTTTTTAAAATGACATTTTACTCTTTTTAATGGTAACTTTCAAATTACCTGTTCTGGAACAAATTTTCTAAAATTTCTGAAAAAGATTTTCCAAAACAATCTACCTAAAACATATAAAATGCATTCACTGTTTAGAACAAGATTTGAATAACATAGGAGATGTTTTCTAAAATAATTTTTTTAAAACAAACTTTTCAAAACAAAATTTTGAAATAAATTTTCTAAAATATGTCATAACAAAATTTCTAGAACGAGTTTCTAGAACAACTCTATCTTCTTCTTCCTCTAAAAGAAGGCAACAACAAGGGAGGTGAAATTGAGGGTGCAACACGTGGTGCAGCAAGAGAAAGTATTTTAGTTTCAGTTTCTTTCAGTATAAAATGTGGTTCCAGTAAAAAAAAGGTCTAGCTCATTATTTTTAATATTAAATTATCATGGTCATTAAATAAATTATAATATTTTATTTTGTCTGTAGTAATTTATTCTGATTGTAAAAAAAAATACTTCATTCTGATTGTAAGAAAAATAATATTTTATATACTTCATTGTCACGTGTTCATGTTTCTCATTTGTTTCGTGTTGTCTTCATCTATGGATACTGGTAATTTTTAAGATTGGACAAAGTTGAGGTGTTCGTGTCACTTACATAATTTTATGAGTTGCAAAGGTTATTTATCTCGTATCATTACGATTTTTTCAGTGTTTTTAAGTGAGAAGGAAAAATAATTAGAAGGCTTTTTAAATATAAGATATATGTGAGTTCACATGTCTTACGTGAAATGGAGAAAATACTATAGTATTAAAATTTATAGAGTTCTTAATAAGGTTCTTATATAATCTATTAATGATGACAATACAATTTAAAGATAATTTAATAACCAAAATTGTACTTGAAGCAAGACTTATTCATTTATTTTGAAGCTGTATATCTAAACACAACTTATCCATATTCCATAAATTCTAAATACAACTACCCCACTTTTGTAAATTTGTCCTACATAAACATACACACAACATTAAAATAAATAACTAAAGGGGACACTTTCTCTTCATCATTCATGTCTCAATCCCTTAAATTACTTAATAACAACAAATCTCATTAAACCTAAAATACTAGTTAAATATAATCAACAATCTGTAAAAGCAAAACAAACAAATCACAACAAGACAATAATATGCATTATTGAGCCTATAGCTAGCAACTACATGTTACACTTTTTTCTGGGCCAAAGAAGACCAGACAGACAAAAAAGCAATTCATTTGGTGGATTATACTTATCCACTAAAACTAATAATGATAGACATATACCTCTTTTTAAAAAGACACCTATTCTTATTTTATGTTTTTATCTATCTTTCTTATTTCACATCATAGATTAATATCATTCCCTCTCTCTACATGTGTATGAGGTAAAATGATCCTTTGGATGTGCATGATATATAGTTTCCATCAATTAATTCCCACTACCCCACTTTTTCATGAATCAATTTCTAATTTCCTTTTTAATTTTTTTATGTATAAATTTCATAATTATTTTTTATAAAATAACCCATTAGCATATGATGTACATATATCTAAATACAAATAATGTTATTAATAAGTAATGACAAAAGCTGACAATGAATTTGTTAGTTATATTCAACATTTTCATCTTCCTCTTCTGTTAGTAGAACGGAACTCATTTTAGGTTTTTATTACTGTAAATAAATCTATGCATTTTTATATAGTTTTTTTTTTAATAATTTGATTTAAATATAGTTTTAGTTTTTTGCAAAATGGACAAGTGTTTTTTTACTCCTGTAAAATATTTTCCTTGTTTTTAATGTTGAAACCAATATTTTTACTTTGATTAAATTATTATATTATCTCACATAATTGTTATTAATGTATGCAATGCTCAAGTGATTTCTCTATTTTTTTAATATATATATTATATATATTTTCCCCCATCTTTAAATAAATTTATAACATAAAAATATATTAATTTTAAATATCCAGCAAAGATTGGAGAGTGCTAGTCCACAATCTTTGAAATGCTTATTTGTCAAGAAAAGACTTCTAAAGAGGAGTTTGACCATATTCTTCATTGTCAATACTTGTTTTGGAAGAGGAGGTCAAGATGCTCTGGTTTAAAGATGGGGATAAAAACTTACCTTTTTTCCATGTTGTGGTCAAAAAAAGAACTAATTCCAGTGGGATTCATAGATTAAGAACTGTTAATGGTGGTATTGAGGATCCTAAGCTCATTGATGATCATATTTTAGATTTTTTATAAAAAGCTCTATGCTGATTCTAATTCTAATGCTCACACTACCGGTAATACGTATAATTTTATTTGTACTTATATTCCTGCTATGGTTTTCTTTGAGGAGAATATTATGTTGATCAAATGCCCTGATTATTTGTAAATCAAGAATGTTGTTTTTTTATCCAGTGCTCTTGGTTCTGATGGTTTTGGTGGTGTTTTTATCATTCTTGCTGGGAGATTATTGGGTTGCAAAGTTGTTCAACAGTTTTTTAAACAAAATCGGATTCTTCTTGGGATGAATAGTAATATGGTCTCCCTCGTTCCTAAGATTCAAGGTCTTGATTCCACTAAAGATTTTAGACCTATTGTTGTTGCCAATTTCAAATTTAAGATTATTTCCAAAATACTGACAGATAGGCTTGCTATGGTGGCCTCTAGAATCATTTCTCCTAATTAATATGGGTTTGTGCAGGGTAGACAGATTCATGATTGTATTGGTATTGCTTTTGAGGCTATTAATATGCTTTCTAAAAAGGTTAAAGAAGGTAATGTGACTTATAAAGTTGATATTCATAAAGCATTTGACACTCTGAATTGGAATTTCTTAGTTTTGAAACATTTTGGATTCCATCATTCATTTTTCAGTTGGATTAGTACAATTCTTCGATCAACTATGCTTTTTGTGAAATTTTTTCCTTGTAGTAGAGGTGTGAGACACGATGATCTTTTATCTCCCTTGCTTTTCTGTCTTGTAGATGATGTTTTAAGCAGAGGCATTTCTAAGCTTGTGAATGATAACAAGATTTTACATATGGCTAGCCCTAAAGCTTATCTCACTCTCTCTCACATTTTATATGTTGATGATATATTTGTTTTTTGTAGGGCGAATAACAAGTCTCTTAAATATTTGAGTATTTTTCTTAGAAAATATGGTGATTTTTCTGGTTAGTATGTTAACAATTCTAAAAGTAGCTTCCTTACCGTGGATAATTCTACAAGATTTATTACAAAAATTCAATGAAATATTTCTTGCAGTCATGTCCTTTTACCTTTAAATTATTTAGGGGTACCTATTTTTGTTGGTGCTCCTAAGCTCATGTTTTTTCAATCTTTGGTTGATAAAGTCAAATTGAAGCTTGCGTTTTGAAAAGGGAAATCTCTTAGCATGATGGATCAAATTCTTTTGGCTAATATTGTGGTTAAATCTAGGTATCAACTCAGAGTAATAAGCCTTGGTCTCTTCTCCTGAAAGTCAGAGTCTTTAAATCTAAGTATAAACTCATATTGGCTTATAAATTCTCTTCTATTTGGCTTGGGATTTAAACAATTTTATAACATTATTCTTAAACATACCTCTTGGAATGTTGGAACAGGTACTGATATTAATTTATGGAATGATAAATGGTGTTCTTTTACTTGTTTATAAAAACATAACAGTGGTACTTAAAGGTTCTAGAATCTTGGAGACTATAGTTTCCCAATTCTAGAATGGTAGTGATTGGATTATTCTCGTGACTCTACAACAGGTGAATCATTATTTTCAAAAATATCATGATTAAGCAAGAACATGACACTCCTATTGGATTTTGGAAGAATTTGGTTATTTCACTCTCAAATCTGCTCGAAAGTTTTTCTTGGATGCAAGAGTTTCTTGTGGTTGGGGTAAGATTATTTGGTCTCAATATATTCTTCCTTCCAAAACTTTGGTACTTTGGAAAGTTTTACATGGGTGACTTCCTACGGATGACATTTAACACAGAGGTTTGCATTTATGTTCTATGTGTATTATTTGTGAAAAGCAGGAAGAATCTATTCAACATTTATTTTTTGAATGTCCAAATACTTTGCATATTTAGAGTTGGGTTCAACAAAAAAAAAATCTCATTTCTCTAATGTGGATGCCTTTCTTTTATTAAGAGTGATGGTAGTCTTTTGGATAATTTGATTAAATTTGTTGTGATTACCTTCTCTATTTGGATGATATGGCGTATGAGGAATTATTATAGATTTTAGGTTAGGATGGATCTTTCCAGGGCCATTTCCACTATTAAAGATTTCACTTGCTTAGTGAATAATTCGTCTAAAAGTTTTGTGAAGAATGATATGTTCAACTTCAATGTACTTAAGATCTTTCATATTAATACTCGTAATGACAAAGTTTTTCATCCTCTTCCTGTTATATGGGAGTTTCCTTCACCAGGTTGGGTTAAGATTAATACTGATGGTGTTGCTAGGGGTTCTTTTTTTTTACATCAACCAATGGTCTTGAGTGAAATTAAAATCTCCTTCAATGGAAAGAGAATAAGATGGAAAAAATGGAAAGAAAACCAATGGTCTTGAGTTGAGTTATCTTGAATTTAATTTTAGCTGAGTTGGTATGTTTCTAGGTCAAATTGTGTCAGTCTAGACTCATGTCAGTTTGCATCGGTCAAAATTCAGGTCAAGTCGAGTTAGTCCAAACCTAGGTCGATTTGAGTCGGATTGACCCCATGTTCAGTCGAGTTTTGTTGGACTTAGGTCAGACTAAGTTTGATAAGGATTAAGTTAGGTTGTGCTTAGATTGAGTTGAGTATAGTCGAGTTCAGGTCAAGTCGGGTTCAAGTGGGATTGAGATGGATCAGGCCAAGTCGGACTAAGTCCATTTGGGAATGTGTTTGATCGATACATCAAACCTACATCAGGTCAGGACAATATTAAGCTAAATTGGATTGATCTCACGTTAGGTTGATAAGGTTAATCCTACATCAAATTTAATCTAATTGACAAAATAAAATTAATCTATATTTAATCCAATTTAAATTAATTAAAAAAATTTAAATCAATATGATCTAGTTAAAATTTATATAGATTTTAGATCTAATCGATTTTATTGGAATTGGATTGAATTTAGACTAGATTTTGAAATTTTCAATCTTTGAAACCTTTAATGAGTGGAACTAAAATCTCCTTGCAATGGAAAGAGGATAAAATGAAAAAAGTTGAAACAAAGTTGCTTTTAACAACATATTCATATCACAAAAGAGGTCTCATTTATTGGTTAAACACTAGTTCAAAAAGTGTATTTGATTACCATAAACGTCAATTTAAACGGGAGCATCATCTATTAAAACGCGGTGTAAATTTTGTGAATAAAAACAAGATATATACAACGATTATAATTATAACTGTCACCTATGTAAAAGTAGAGGGTATAGGCGACGATTGTTGGGGGAATCGTCGCCTATTTGTTGAAATAGGCGATGATTTTAAGGGTAGCATTGCTTATACTTGAATCTTATGTACAAGTGACGGTTATTAGGTCATAACCGTCAACTATATCCTTATTTATTTCATTTTTTAACTTTTTCTCCTTTGAGTTTTCTTTTCTACTATTGTTGTTTTCAACCCTCTATGCCTTCTGTTTGCTCCCATTGTTGTCTTTGTTGGTTATATGTTGTATTTGATGTTTTATGTGCTTTCTTAAATTTTTTTCTCCCATGTTAGTGTAGAACAAGGTTGTCTAGAGTTGGTAGTTGCCTGCTTGTCTTCTCCTCGCTGCCATAGTCCTATGTGCCTTCCAAATTCCTCAATTCCTCCACTTCTACTCGTCCCTACCAAGTTAATAACTTTAGGGTTTTTATTTTATTTTTTCATCATTATTTATAATTATTAGTTCTAATGAATAATTAGTTAGATTAGTAATTTAAATTTAAATAATAGAATTATTAATTAGATAGATTACTAATTAGATAATTAGTTAGCTTATTATTTAAACCGATAGTTAGTTAGTAGTTTAATTGTAAATAATGAAATTATTAATTAGTTAGATTGTTATTTCTATGTCTAGATATATTATTAAATATATTATTAGTTAGGTTATTATTTAATTTATTAGTTAGATTATTATTTTAATTGTAAACTTAGATTATTAATTATGTTATTTTTTAAATTGTTAGTTAGATTATTAGTTTAATTGTAAAATTAGAATTGATTAATTAGTTAAATTATTATTTAAATTATTAGTTAAATTATTATTTAAATTTTTAGTTAAATTATTAATTGAATTATTTGTTAGTTTTTTATTTAAATTAATACTTACATTATTAGTTGTAATTGAAAAGTTGGAATGATTACTTTTTGAATTGTATGTATAATTATAATTTTTTAATACGTGTTGGTAAATATTGTTGGATTTTGAAAATATCGTGTTTTAAGTATTATGATGTCCAAACTTCTTTTGTGATGCATTATTTTAAAGATGTTCAACAAAGACTTCAAAATCAATGAACTACGTGAGAAATACTTAGACCACATACTTCACTAGATTCTATAACACTAGGATATATGATGTTTAGTTTATATAATTTAGTGTTAGTTTTAGTTTTGGTTTATATGATTTAGTGTATAGAAATTTTTACTTTACACATAATTTTATAATTTCCTTTGATTAATAATATTTTGTTTTAATTATTTATATGTTTTTTTCATTATTATTGAAGTTGGTTGGGATTTTAATAAATATATGTTAATTAAGAGGAAAAAAACATAATAAACAAACTATATATATAAATAATAATAATCATAAACGATAGTTTGTCAAAAATTATAGTTTATAAAGTCTATACTCATATAAATGATATTTTTCATCGTAACCATCATCTATATGAGTCTTTTATCAATCTCAAAAAAATATAGGTGATAGTTAGACAACAACTGTAACGTATGCTTATTATTTGAATTCTTTATATATCACACTTTATACTATAATAAAATCATGAAATAGAATCCAATTTTAGAAAGAAAAAATAATTAGTTGCTATAGTGACTAAATTAGAAACTATTTCAGAAACTAAAAAACTAAATTGGTATCTAATTAGCTACCAAGATTTTTGCTACTAAATTTAGAATTTAAATAATTGGTCGTTAAAACCTTGGTAGCTAATTAAATACTAATTTAAAAATCATTTAACAATAATATAAACTAATTTAAAAACTAAAAGTTTTTTTAATTTCTAAAATGATCTCTAATTTAGTCATTATAATAATTAATTATTTTTTGTCTTTAAAATTGGTTTTTATTTTATGATTTTCTTATAATGTTAAACAATTAATTAAATAATCATTATCTATGAACTGCAAATTGTCATTTATAGGAAAACAATATAAATCACAACTTCAACTATCGTCTATATTAATTGAGTATAGACGACATATTAATTGGTCCTGACTAAATCATCACCTAACTTCCACTATTTTAAAATCATCACCTAACTAAATCATCGTATAAACATTTTTACAGCAATGAAACCTACTCTTGGTCCTAATGGGTTCCTCCAATTCCTTAATATGGTTTTCGTAAATCTTTACTATCTTATGTGTATTTTAATTAACCTTTTTATTTATTTTTGTCCAGATTTAACATTGTTTTATTTTTAACCATCTCTCCTTTTGTGTTATTCTATTTCGTTACATGGTTCGCACAACTTGAAGTTGAACACAATATATAAGATTTTTTTTTTAATCTTTTCGGACACAAAAGGAGATCGAGGTTTCTCTGTGCCCACTGTGACAAATAAATAAAATATAGAAAATAAATGTCCACTCAAAGGCACTGACGTGTGAAATCTTGAGCAAACAAGAGGATAAGATTAAATATCCAAATTCAAAACCAAAATTATTATGCAGATTATAAGTATTCACTTGATTTGCGTCTTGAATTTAAATATCCAAAGACGAGAGCAGCCATATCATTAACTTTCTCTTAATAGCATTAATCTTATCTTAATTTAAACAAATGATTGAGAAGATATCGTTCTTCGATAAAATATTTATATTGTAGTAAGGTGTGAATTGATGTTCACACTGCTTCTATGTTATGGTGGTTGGATTTTGTAAAGTTATACATGTTATGTTATGAATGAAGCTCAAAAGATGAAGCTTAGTAATGTCAGACTTAAATGTGATTTTGTCTTGATTTGTGTTACGTTTACTGCTAGAATTAATGTTTCGTAGATGTTTCATAATCGATAAAATACTTGTCTTAATTTCTGCGAGAAAATTAGGTTTAGGTTATTTATGTTTTTCGTGAAGGAAATGTGTATACTAATAAGTTGGCTAATTTAAAATTTATTCATAGAGAATTATTTTATTGGTATAATAAACTTCCATCTAGTATGTTTTTAGAATTATTTATGAATAAATATAATCTACTTATGTATTATTTTTGTTAACATATGAGTTTTGGTCTAGTTATTCATATTTTTGTATTTTTTTTTTAGTAATACTTTTTCATGTGATGACAGGCGATTATTATTACTTGAGGTGTTAGTATAACTGAGATATCAAATTGAATATCAATGTGTAGTATGAAAAACATTTTTATAAAAAAAGGTGTGAATTGTAGTTCTAGATTTCTTTAATGAATTTTTTATGATTAATTGTTATGAATTTTTTAATATATTTTCTAAAATGAATTCATTAAGTAGTATAAATATGATCAGTTCATTAATGATGTAGTGGATAAAGTAAATAATTCTAAATTCGTGAATTTCTTATATCAAAGGTCTTGACGTACTCATTATTTAAAGAAAAAACATTTTCTCTCAAAAAAAATTTGCGAATATAGAAGGGTCTCAATGAAAAAATTATTAAAATGAAGTTTATCTTAGAGTCTTATATTAAATAAAAATACATAAAAAAAACCAATATATAAAAAAAATCTGCACAAACTTATTTATTTTAATATTTTATGTTAAACATATATAAATGTATTAATAACTTTAATTATGTCCCAAAGCTACAGTATTCATAGACTAATACTTGTATAATTCTGAAAACAACAGGGTTGAACAAATATCTAGTATTGTATTACATTAAAAAATAAAAAGCAAGTCCCCTCTAATTAATATATATATATTAAATAGGAAAAAAGTTTGGGATAATGTTTTGGGATAAGAAGAAAGTAGAAGCATAGAAGGTGTTTGTGACAACAACCGAACAAGCTTGGCCTTGGCAAGGGAAATATCCCACATGGTGATGACATAATGTGAGAGTGTGACTTGAAGATGGAGATGGTAATAGGAATTGTGGTCAGCACCTGATGCATATTTGGGGGAACATGCTCTTCACCACTTTACTCTCCATTATTCTTCCACAGGAACACAAACTGCTCACACCACACTTTTATTAATACACTTTCTGGTTCAAATTTATTATAAATTATATAATTGAGAAAAAAATTATTAAATCGGAGAAGGGACACATCAATTTTTATAATTTTCAATAAGTTTAAATAAAGAAAAAGTGTGTTGTAAAAATATGCTACCAATTATTTTATGTGCACTGATTTATTTATGATAATATATATATATATATATATATATATATTTGTTTAATTGTTAAATTGAAATGATTTTAGTGAAAAAATTTTAATGTAGTATTAAATTGTCTAACAATAAAGAGTTAGTATAGATGTCAGATGATCTTAAGTCATCTTCCAAAGAATTTAGTAGTGAACCTAGTTATCTAGGATTCAAAATCTATCTTCAAACAAGGTTAGAGATATAGTAAAGATAAAAATGAGGGTTTTGAGATTCTTATAAGAAGTAAAATAAACACTTAAAAATAATAAAAGAAATAGGTTGACTCTCATATTTTTTCAAGAACGAATTCATCATTGATTTTTTAAGATTAATATCCTTCCAATTTTTACACGAAATCAAACACTTAGTATCTCACTCGTCTCCAACTAAGCGAACAACAAATTTATTAGAACTAAGCGAATTAACCAAAGATTTTAAATAAAGAAAAGAACTAGATTATCAACAAGCGATAAAAACAATTTCTTTAACAAAAATCAGAATTCAAAAAGACCAACAATAAAGCATAAGTTGCCACACTAAATTGAAGAACAAAATTTTATCATACAGAAATCTCAATATTCATTGCGAAATCACAAGAGAATAAACTCAAATGGGCTTAACCTTTCATACGAAGACAAAACAAAAGGATTACAATGGAAAAAAAAAGAAAACTATTATGCTATGTTTTTCAAACACGTCGCGTTGTGAAGACTTCCTTTGTTTCCCTTGAATCTTGCATATTTTTATATGTTTCTTTGCTCCAAGGATCTTGGAAATATAAGGTATTATTCACATTTTCTCAGTTTTCAACTTTTCATAATTTTTAGATTTTGTTTTCAAATTTAACACAAAATTTGTTTCTTCGTATTTTTGCAGATGATTTGCTTTTAATTTTGTTCCTGAGATTTTGTAGATTTTATTATCTTATTCTCCTACACAGACTTTGTTTCCTATTTTGATTGAAAGAACCTGTTCTTAAAAGGGGTTGGAACCAAAAGAACATTCGAACTACTCCTCGGTCGGTGGGTCGGTCAGTCTGAACTTCGCTCCTTCCTCTTAGCTGAACTCTCACCCTCTCACTCTTCCACTTCTCCTCCTTGCTAGCTCCGGACTCGAATGGTACCTGCAAAAGGTACTTCGGTGCTCAAGTTAGACTTCAACACTCGACACTCACAATTTAGGATTAGATGATTGCGTTCCTGGTCCTTTGGGATCTGTGCTAATTTATATAATTATTGTGGACTCATTGTCGTTAGTGGGCCTAATAAAATGAGATTAACAAACACTGGGTCAATAATCAGTCTCGTTGTTGCTCATGTCGGTCAGTCTGGATCGGGTGCCGAGTAAGAGTCTCGGTTGTGCGAACCGTACTGACTTGCCCTCCAGGCTCGAGGATGTTTAATCCAAAGAGTCTTTATCTGAGGTCATTATGAAGGTTGTGTTTCCCGAGGTGAGATGTGACGTTGGCGTTTCCCGAGGTGAGATGTGACGTTGGCGGCACAGAACGTGTGATGTGACGTGTAATGATGACTTAGGTTTTTTGGTGCCATTCTTCGTGGACCATTTCATTGAGGGAGATCCAACGATAGAGATGAATGTGACGCTTCGGCTTCCTTCCTCTTCAAAGGCTATAAATAATGGTCCCCCACTATTCCACCTCACTGCTCTCTTGCTCCGACTTCCAAAACTGAGACATACTGGCGAGGTGTTTTCCCTTCATTCTGAAAGGTTAGTCATGTCTTCCTCTAGCTCTTCATCTTTTTCTTCATCATCTTTGTCTTCTCCTTCGTTCTCTTCTGACTCCTCCACGATCGAGCCTTTGCTGGTTGGGTCAATTTAGACATTGTCCCGTATGGAGATCTCTGTAAGGTTCAACGATCCGAAGGATGCTTCCGACGGGGCAAAACCTGCCGAATAGTCATCCCATTGTTCGGGACTTGACTGGGTTGATCCAAAGGTGACCGAGTTCATCTCCGCCTATAGGGACTCAACCTTCTTTGGCTCCTTTATGGACAAACATCATCTATTAAAATCAGATGCTCCTGAAGACATCTTGGCTATTGATTATTGTCATCCAACCAAAACCATTTGCATGGGTCGAGCTTCCTTGGAAGGTCCATTTTTCTTTGTTTATTCTTGTCTTTTTTCGGTTTTACACGTAGCTTTACCCTTCGACGATTTTACAAAAGGGTGTCCTTCGGGCATTCAACGTAGCTCCTTCACAACTTCACCCAAACACATAAGCCTCCCTCCAAACTTTTCGGCTTATATGTGATATGTTCCACTTCCATCCATCTCCCTCCCCCTTTCTTCTTTATTACACCTCCCACCCGGTTGACCCTATCAACTGGTTGTCCTTTGCCAGTCGGTCGGGTAACACGCTCTTCGCTCCCTTCACCTCTTCATACACGAATTTCATAGGAAAGTTTTTCAAAAATTTTATTGAGCCTGAGGGTAGGGAGCTCTCTTTTGACAAGCTCGGGCAGTCCAAATTCCCATTGTATTGGACCAAGACCGCTACTCGCTTCAAGCAATGGCCTCGCTCGATCGCCAGTGCTGAGGAGCGGGAGGTCTATACCTTGTTCGATAGCTTCCCAAGAAGGCTTCCTACTCGAAAGCTCCTATTTATATATAAGTCGTTCCAACGGTGGACTGATTTTCAGGGTATCTTGTTTTCTTTATCGCTTTACTTATCGGTTGGCATGTGTTGTTAACTAACGAGTCCTTTTTTGTTGTAGATATCATGACGAAAGAGGCTCCACAAGCATTTGATGTAATAAGTCAGCCAGTATGGCCAGAGGAAGCCTAGCGACAGTTGCTGCCCACAACCCCTCTACTGTCTGGGCCAAGCCCTCCACCACCTTGAAAGAGAAAAAAAAGGAAGAGAAGGTACATTGCCACCACCACTCGATCTCTAAGTGGCACTCCACGATGACCCACATTCTTCTCCAATCCGGGTCGAGACCCCCTCGCCGACAAGGACCCCTCCGACTGAAGCCGCTGTCGATCACCCTTTGGCGCTCCTTAGGGGAGACTCCAAGTTTTCAAGGGGTGTCTAGATCGGGCTAACACCGACCGAGGAGAATCTCCTCTCCTCGGTTCTTGAAGATGAACTCCTCTCGGCTTCCATAGAGTTGCACAATCGAGGAGTAGTGCTGGCACAACTAGCCGCTAATACCTGCAACCAAGAGGTTGAGGAGATATCTTGGCTTGAGCACGACCTATCTGAAGCCACCACTTCCTTGAAGTCGTCGCTGTAAGCAGTGTCGACTTACGAGTCGAGGGTGGTTTGGGTTGAGGCTGAGTTCGAGCTGAGCAATGCTCGGTGTGCTGAGGCGATGGCTCAGGAGATGGCCTAGAGGAAGAACGTGACCGAGAGGAAGAAGGTGGCCAAGCTGGAGAAGGCCATGGAAGCGCTAAGGTTAGAGAACTCAGCCTTAGAAGCCAAGAAGGTTTCTATGGAGGACGAGTTCCTCACTCAGCAAGGGAACATCGTCTTGTTGCTGGGCGAGACCTTCAACCAAGCCATTCGACAGTCCCACCCACTGTATGGGGTTCCACCTGTCGATAGTTCCTTTGACGTCAACAAAGACGTTCATGAGGGTCAGATGGTGACCTTTGCTGAGTTGTCTGATCTTCCGACATCGACGTCGAGGGCCACTAATGAAGATGTTGAATATGAAGACCAGTAGGTTTAGTCTTTAATGCTTTTTTCCCTCATGATCGGGATGTGACCTCCTTTTTTGTTCCTCTAGGGCCAGGGTTTGACTCCCTTCTCCTTTTATCAATATATCGACCATTTCTTTCTCATTCCAGTTTAATATAATACAAGTTATAATTAATTGTAATTGTCAATCGAAACAATCATAAATAAGATTTATCTTGCTTAAGTTGTTGAGTGTCAGACGATATGACCGACCAGGTTGAGTGTGGTTTATTGGGCCAAGTCTTTTAGGTGTCGGGAGGGAATATCGGTTGAGGTTTCGTCCTTATCTGAACCGCATCTTTAAGTATCAAGAGGGTATACCGGTTAAAGTTTCATCCTTGACCGAACCGCGTCTTTAGTTATCGGTATGATATACTAGTTAAGGTTTCATCCTTGACCGACCTGTATCTTTAGGTGTTGGGAGGGTATACCGATTAAGGTTTAATCCTTGACCGACTCACATCTTTAGATGTTGGGAGGGTATATCGGTTAAGGTTTCATATATGATTATACTGAATTTGTGTCAATTGAAGTTGTGTCACTCTGACACAACTTTATTTAAAAGAAAAAAAATACAAATCTCAGTTAATATCAATCAAAATTGTGTATGTCTAAAACTATTTCACCTCTTGGTACTAAAATCGTATCAAACTAAAATGACTTAACTTTTACAAAACCTAAATTGTGTCATACATGCACAACTTCTTTATAATAAAATTGTGTCACATATACACAACTTCATTATAATAAAATCATATCAGATTGACAAAATTTATCTATTTTTTCAAAATATATCTTTTTCAATAAAATTACACTTAAATCGTGTCAATTTTTTTTAAAAAAATCATATAATGTTTAACTACTTATACGAATAATTAATTAATTTTTTTAAAAATTATCCATTATAATAAATCTTAGAAAAAATTGTACCATTTTAAAGAAACAAAAGAGGCAGTCTCTTTATATTTATTAATTATGGCTTTCTTTAACCACGTATATTTTTTTTTTCTTTTTTACATATTTAAAACATGCATATGATTGCGCCAGAGAAGATGCACGAGTAAAGATTAAATGAAAGTATTCGTAATAAATATGATACTAAGTATTTTTAAATCCAAAAGTAGAGTAAAAAAAGAGACAAATAAAATTAAGATACTTCTTAATTTACAGTTATTTTATGTGAGAAGAGAGTATTTAATAATATTAAAACTCGGTAACGGGAATGTACATGTACAACTTTATTGAATACCAACACCATAAAAATACAAATAATTTATACATATTAAAACTCAATCATTAACCATATTTATTTTAATCTTAGATAATTAATTTTAACACTTTTTAATAAACACCGTTTTTAGTATAATTTTTCTGAAAACTTTATCAAAAGAAAGGTTAATATTGGCTCAATATTTAGAATCTTCTCGATCAAAGGGTGGCTATCAGAATGGGCCTGGGTATCACAGTCCAACTGTTTTTTTTTTCTTTCGAATCTATATAAAAGAAATCGCTTGCTTTCTTATTTAATTTTTTATTTTAATAATAATAACGATCCTCCGTGTTTTTATATTTTTAAAAATTAAAGAAAAAAAGTGATAGATAGTTAAAATAAATATGAATAGTTTGTGGTGTGATATATATCGTTAAAAGGTGTGAATAATTTAAAAAGGTTACATAAGATTCCGAGGAGAAAAATAATACTAGTTACATGAATAAAATATTTCCTTTCATACTAACCAGCAGATATATTTGTTATTATACTATTTTATTTTATTGACTTGAAATTTAAAATTTATATCAATCTCAATTTTATTGTTTTATGTTTAATGTGTAATCTATAATTTGAATCAAAATAATGTTAAAAAGGTAATATAAATTATAGATTTGTATGAGAATGAAAGAAATAAGAAAGGCGCATTGTGGGGCATTAGTGTGGGCATTGAAGTTGATGAGTAGTTTATTTTCATTATTGTTTTATTGTTGTATAATAATACATGATAGTTTTCAAATTTAAATTTTTAAAAATTAAAAGTAAAATAAAAATACGAAATGTGTACACAAAATACTTAATTATATGTTATTATAAATCATTTTAATTTTATATATTTATTAAATTAAAAATATATGTATTTTTTAGACTTATATGCGTAATTTATAATTTGAAAAAAGTAATTTAAATTATAGATTTACATGAAAAAATATAAACAGATTTACGTACAATTACTTTTAACAGAAGTAGAATTTTTATATTCGCTATTTTTTTATATTATTATTTAGGTAAGATAATTTCGATGTTGAAAATGATATAATTTTAAGATGAATTAGAATTAAAATTTAAAAGTTTCCGTTATTATATATTTATATTTTATTTCTTGAATACGAACGTAGTCTTTCCTACTAAAAAAGCAAAAAGAAAGGAATATCCGCATATATGGGAATAGTCTGAATTGACCGTCATTATTAATCACTTACCAAACACTCCAGGTAGTTTCCTTTCCCTCTTTTTAGTTTTATTTTCATTTTAATTCCTACTTATTAGTCACGTAAGGAACACTCCTAGTAGGTTCGTAGTTTTTTTTTGTTATAATTGTTATTAATTATTATTAGTATTTAATTAATCAATGAATTAACTAAACAAAATTGCTTTAGAAAATACTGAAAAAAAGTTAATAAAAGATATATTCCACTAAATAAAATTATTTAATAGTTATCTTTAAAAGAGTTAACAATATTTAATAAATATCGTAAATGTAAAGACGTTAAATATTTTACTTGTAATAAACGGTCCTCTTTATAGAAATAAAAATCAACGGTTGTTTAACGAGTAAGAAAATTATATTGGTAACAATACGCGTGGGCCTGCTCTTCTAGTTATTTCCGCCTATAAATAAACCCCAAATGCACTGCCCAGGGTTTCAAGCACTAAGCCTCCAACGACGGAGGAGCGAAAATTCCGAGTCTCTTACTCAGTTCTCTCTTTCCAGAATCTTCCAATTCAAACCTTCTTTTCTTTCAACCCTACAAATAACTCACTCGGTAGGGAGAACGAGTCATGGAATCCAAACCCAGTCAAAGTATCAAGCTCCTCTGTAGCTACGGCGGCAAAATACGCCCGCGCACCACGGACGGCGAACTACGTTACGTTGGCGGCCACACCAGAGTACTCAACGTCCACCGTTCGATCTTCTTTTCAGGTTCTTTAAGCAATCTTTAAGCCTCCGCTTTCAGTCTTGCGTCTGTTCGTTTCTTCTTTGTTTTGTGAATTTAATTTAACGTTTCTTTACGTCGTTGTGCAGAATTGATGGTGAAACTTAGCCAGTTTTGTGGTTCGTCTGTGATCTTGAGATGTCAGTTACCCAAGGGAGACTTGGAGACCTTGATTTCCATCACCAACGATGAAGATCTCTCTAACATAATCGAAGAATACGATCGTGCATCGTTGAAGCTGGCGCATCCGATGAAGATCAGAGCCGTCCTCTTGCCGCCGAAGTCGGAGAAAAAGATTTTGTCTGCTCCGTCGTTGTCCTCGGCGTCGTCCAGCGCCAGCCACTCTCCGGCCAGATCGCCTCACACATCCGCCGAATCCTTGCCGTACGCGGCGGCGTACCGCCACGGATGCAATTACCGGACACCGCCGCTGCCGTCTGCGTATGCTATTGGCATGCGTAACGGCTCGGCGAAGGCCTGTTGCTACACACAGTTCGATGGAAGCCCCAGATTTTGGCGTCGTGGACCTCATTGCTATAATTACTGTCATTGATGCCAACCGATTATTCAGATACTAGTCACAAAAGAATCGCGAATACGATGGATTCCATAGATGGTGCCGAAAATATCAAAAAGACCGAAAAAACGAAAAAGAAAAAAAGAGAAAAGATGAGAGAGGGTTGTGAAATACAATTATTTTTTTTTTAAATTTTCATAAAATTTTGAAATGGATGAATTGAGGTTCCAGTTTCTTTATTCGACCCTAAACTTATTTTTGAGTATAAGAGCTATTCGGGACTCTGTTTTTTAACAGTTAGTGTTCCGTTAACAACCGTCTGATTCGAGACAACGATTCCAAGAGCTATACGTTTGCTTTGGCGGTTTCGCGTGTTAACTGTGGCCTCACGCGTTCAATTTTTATACGACTTGATTATTTAGGTGGGTACGTATTTCCCTTGACATTTTTTTTTTGAAATTAGTTATCGATTATTCTTGTTGATTTATATATTTCTTGTTGAATTTGCAGGTCGAAATATGACGGAGACATTGTAGCGTGAATTGTGGGGATTGTTGAAAAGGACAAAACCTTGAACGTTCTTGAAATTAGGGTTTCAGGCTATTACAATGAAAAGCCACGTTATTTTGAAGGTTATCCTAAAAAGAAAGGTTCAATTATAAATAGAATTAAAAGTAATGAATGGCATAAAGAATGCAATAATTATATTGAGGACCGAAACCTGAAGATAGGCGCTGGTTGAGCAAGTCGGCAAGTTGGTTAAGTGAAAGTGACATGATTGAGGCATATTTCTGGTAGCCTTTTTTTATGGGTTCAATTCAACGGCTTTTACCGATGATTGGATGCGGTTTTGGAATAAATAGAAAAATGGGTGTGAAGTAAGAATCTGCCCCACCATTGCAGGAGAAGATGAAAACTTAATAAACAATTTAGATGGAGAAAGAGAAGGCCATGGTCCCAATAGTCCATGAAGGGGCCATTGAATTTAGGCACACACAAGTTTGGTCGAGCTGAAAACATGAGAACTGCTACGACAGGTGGCGTTAAACTTGAACGTCAAACAAAAGTATCTACAATATTTTAAACAAAAGTGGATTAATTAACTTTTATAAAGAAAGACATTTGAAAAAGAAAAGGAAGAACAAAGAATTATGTTAAAGTTCGTAGCAGTTGCATCATCTTTGACTCCGCCATGGGAGAGGGATGGAGGATAGTAGTACTTGCGGCAATTAGAGTGGAACCTTGCGGCAATTAGAGTCCCGAGTAGCCCTTATACTCAAAAATAAGTTTAGGGTCGATTCAAGAAACTGGAGCCTCAATTCATCCATTTCTAAATTTTATCAAAATTTTAAAAAAAAATAATTGTATTTCACAACCCTCTCTCATCTTTTTTCCTTTTTTCTTTTTCGTTTTCTCGGTCCTTTTGATATTTTCGTCATCATCTATGGAATCCATCGTATTCGCGATTCTTTTGTTACTAGTATCTGAATAATCGGTTGGCATCAATGACAGTAATTATAGCAGTGATGTCCTCGACGCCAAAACCTAGGACTTCCATCGAACTGCGTGTAGCAACAGGACTTCGCCGAGCCGCACGCCAATAGCATACGCAGACGGCAGCGGCGGTGTCCGGTAATTGTATCCGCGGCGGTACGCCGCCGCGTACGGCAAGGATTCGGCGGATGTGTGAGGCAATCTGGCCGGAGAGTGGCTGGCGCTGGACGACGCCGAAGACAACGACTGAGCAGACGAAACCTTCTTCTCCGACTTCGGCGGCAAGAGGACGGCTTTGATCTTCATCGGATGCGCCAGCTTCAACGATACACGATCGTATTCTTCGATTATGTTAGCGAGATCTTAATCGTTGGTGATAGAAATCAAGGTCTCCAAGTCTCCCTTGGGTAACTGACATCTCAAGATAACAGACGAACCATTACGCGCCGATAGCGTACGCGTAGGGCAAGGATTCAGCGGATGTGTGAGGCGATCTTGCGGGAGAGTGGCTAGCGCTGGACGACGCCGAGGACAACGATGAAGCAGACGAAACCTTCTTCTCCGACTTATGCGGAAAGAGGACGGGTCTGATCTTCATTGGATGTGCCAGTTTCAACGATGCACGATCGTATCCTTCGATTATGTTAGCGAGATCTTCGTCGCTGGAGATGGAAAACAAGGTCTCCAAGTGGTAATTGACATCTCAGGATTTCTTGAACTTTTTGAGCTGGTTCTTGTTTCTCCATTGCAGGTAAACACCACATTCGGATCACAAAAAGCCTTAGAATCAACATTAGCTAAATTGCTTCCTTCTATTATGGCCACAGTTAACATCCATCCTTCCCCTTGTGCTTTAATTCCATGATCGCTACCCTTTGGTGCTCTGGCTTGCTTTAAGCGTGAGATTAGACCCAATAGTTTTTCACCTTGAAGAACCAAGATAACACACACAACAAATTCCCGAAAAGAATCTGTTGAATTTAAGCCCTTGAATTCCACTAGGAGACGCTAGCCACATATGCACAAACACGGACATTACCATTACAGGAATGATATATTGACACACTAAGCCTGATATAAAAAAGGGTATTTTGTCATTTTATACAAAAATTAAAATTTAGAAAAAAGATTTATACTGGACCAGGTTCTCAATGTATATTTTTCTTACCATTAAGAATATTAAGAAGACTTTGAAGTTAGCTAGATACCTGAGTCACTGAGGCTGATAAAAAAAACCTGCAGTGACTGAGGCTCTGGTCGTAATGTTGCCAAAGCTTGTTCCTTACCAGAACCAAGGTCCTTTGAGACAACAGCTTTTACAGTCTGACAATAAAATAGCTTATTGATCAAGCTTTCCCTCTCATCATGGTGCTCTGTACAAATTTCATTCGCCAAGATATCACCAGACGTGAACACTGTTCCTCTGATGGCAACTCTGGTCCAGGTATGATCACATAAAGTAGTTCTTCCCTGAAGGTGCTGCCGTACATAACATCTAGAATGCTGACAATGGCCAAAACAGCCAAGTTCTTCCCATCAGCCTTTAAATATGTCTGGTCCTCGTATCCTTTGACAGCGTTCATAAATTTAATGGCTGCCTTGAGGTAAGTAAGAGATCTTTTTGAGGACTCCCCACCATTCTCTGACTTCCAAGGACCAACTTGCAGTTCTGTAGTACCCTGTAGATCAGCCAGTGCCTTGGGAAATTTAGAATCAGGTGAAAATAGTAATGTGTTCAAGTCTCCTGGTGCAACTATGTATATATAACTGATCAATAAGAATTCCTCCTGACAAATTGCTTGGAATTTCACTTCCTTGCTCTGCAGACTGTGTAGTTTCTTGGAAAGTCTCAATAGGGGGCTGGTCTCACCAACTTCAACTTTGCTTGTTTCAGATTGGCCTGAGTCAATACTTCTGCTGGGTGACATTGAAGCTACATCAGTGCCTTTGTTTAAAATTTAAGCAATTCGGGCAGGAAATGATTTTTTTATAGAACTGGAAGATGCAGTTTCTTCCCTTACAGGAGAAGACAAGTTTCAAAAGCTGGCAGAAGACATCGAAGGAGAATTAGTAATTGCATCAGGACATTTTGTTGGAGGTACTACTAACTGATTGCCGATATTATTTGATCACTGAACCCACTGGAATCCGTCACTGCCAAGTTTTTTTCCTCAATCACACGAACCACAGCTTCATTTTCTAATTATATCTACAATCTTAAGGCAAAGAAGTCAACGTTTTCCTTCAGCAGACTGCAACCCAGAAAAACCTTTCAAAAGGGAAATGCAGTGCATGCAGAAGGAGAATATTATTTATAATCAAGCCCCAATAACAACAGATTGGATTGGCAAAACCCAGAACTGAATTGATCAAACGCATGACCAGGGGAAAAATCAACCCAACAATCTCACAGAAACATGTATAAGTAATATTGATTCTGCCAGGAAAAAAAAAACAAATCAGAATTCAGAATTTCTGGAACAAAATGTTTAAGGTGAGCATCTTCATTCTACTTTAAAAATACACTTTTCTGTCAACAATCAAATAAAAAAATATTGAAATATGAACTTTTATAAGTTAAGATAAATTCATGGTAGAGAAGGTGAATATGATGATAACAGGATGAGTGATCATCAAACATTACATAACGTGTTTGATATGATCAAATTCTCCATCGCTACGTTCTTTCTGATTCACCATTAAGAATAAAAAAAGAGTTAAGATAAACTAAAACTTAAGAAATTAATGATTTAAGATTATAGTAAATCAAATTTATATTTAAGAAAAATTTGAACTTAATTATATTCACAATATTATTCATTTTTTTAATTATGTTATTAATATATTTTTTAACTTAATTTAAAATCTTAAATCATTATAATTATGATTCCTAGAAATAATTATATTTTGGTTGTTGAACTAACTTTTCTTTGCATAACTCATAATTTAAATATGTGACCTCCTTTGATATTTTTATAATTGAAATAGGGGTCTTATCCTACATGTAGATGCATTTTAAACTTCTCTTCCTCAATACATTTGACTTATTAATATTTATTAGACTTGATGTTTTGTTTCAAGATAGAAGTTAGCCTTCTATTAATCAAACAACTTTCATTTTAAATCAATATTATTGTCGAAGAAATTCCATTATCACCTTATTCATCTCCTTGGTTTTATATATAATGAGGACTACACTATCCCACAATATCTCAAAAACATTGTTTCCTATATTGACTTGATAATCAATTTAATTAAGGTATTAAGATGTAGATGGAAGCTTGATAGAGGCTTGTTGAGTAGAATCTATATCATATATTCCATGTTGATTCTTGGCTAATATTTGTAGGGTTGGTGTGTATATAATTTGTGAGGATATGGTTTTTTAGAGTTTTGCATGTGAAACGGAATTCTCTTAGTAGCTAGTCTTTGAGAAGAGAATAACAACGTACCATTTAAGGAACTTGATATTGAAGTTTTCAAAATGTGTGTTCAGACTTCTCTTACAGACTAATGACACGTGTTTTGGTACACACAACACAACAAAAACAAGAGTCAAAATTGACGGAAATGGAGTTCATTTTAGTTTGCAATTTAATAATTTTAAAAATGTCCAACTCAATGTAATTATATTAATTAGTATTAACGAGACACGAAGTTAGTTATTTTTTTGTTAATGGAGTAAAATGAAGTATCTTACAAAAGATAAAAAATACAGTGAGAGACTATTTGTTAACAAAAAAATAGTGTTTTATTTTTGTCTCATTGCATTTATTTCGTATACCTATATAATATAGTTTATAGTACATAAATATTTATATTATAACTGAATTTTATAATAAAGAAATATTTATGTACATGTAAATTATGTTTTACATTTATATATTTATTGTAATAAATATTTTACATTGTAGCATAATGTTACACTTTTAGTTATTGATAATCTTTTTTTTTTTAAAACGTTAAATACAAGTTAGACTTAAAGATATAAAATTATAGATTGAGAGATACTCAAGACTTGTTAAATTTTCTAAAAATGTTCTTGTCTAAAGAAAAATTCCTAAAATAATTCTCACTTTTTTTGTTGTTCCCTCTTAAAGACCATAAATAACATAAAATCAACTATAAGAGACGTTTTTTGTTTGTTGGAATCAAATGATGTGGTAAAAATCCTTAGCAACTCAACAAAGAATGACCTATTTGATAGAAAAGTTGTAAGTGCTCATTACACAGAATTCCCAAGTTTCTTTGCCTCTTCAATCTATTGAATCAGAACAGAAGTGCATATAAATGAAATAGTTTATTTTTGTAAGAAAAAGTAATTAACAAACTTACATTACACACTTTCTAGTGGCTAGAGAAGTTGAGTGAACAAAGATGGACAAATCCTTGTGTTTTTTGGTGTTTCAAAAGTTTTAGTTTAATGCTTAGTTTTATATATGTGTGTATATATATATATATAAATATATATATATATATATATAATGTTTATATCTGTTCAGTTGTTTGTTCCCATGTACCCAATGCCTCCAGTACTTTTCTTGTCTTTGTTTCAACTCTTCAAGCAGTTTAAGTTTTAACCGCTCTCTACTCTTCAGTTAAATTCACCAAAACAATTAACATTTGACTCATCGTTTCATCTGAATTTAACTCGTGCTATTGTTAAACATTGGTTATGCTACTTGAAGGTTAAAGATATTTAATTAAGCAAAAATCAGGAACACATATATACAAAGTTCTATATGAATGAGAAGCCAATGCTCAATACTAGGTCCAATAACAAAATAGAAGAAAAACTCAATTCAAAGATTTGGCCTAGCAGTCCCAAATCATACAAACAGAACATAATTGGCCACTGATGTGCAGCTTTCTCAACTCAACCAGTTTCTTGCTCAAATTCTTCACCTTCAGATTCCTCTACATTGTCAGCATCGTCGTCATCTGCCTCGTTGTCAAACTCTTCTTTATCATTTTCGTTTGTGGTTTTCCCTATCACAATGAGGTTGCTGTTCATCTTCCTAATCTCATTGCACTGCAATGATTCGTGACGACAATGACAGGTATGATGAGTATGCGGCAATGGACAATATGAAAGAGAAATTCAAAGAGCACAGTGAATTGCACCTTGTAACTTATTATCTTGTTAAGTGAAAACTACCTTATGTCATGGATAATCCAGGCCTTTCTTAACTGTCAAGATGTATATGCGGACGATTACTTTACAAATATGCCTACTAGTTAATATCATGACAGCCATGCAGGTAAGTTCAAGCAAACAGCTAGATGCTGATGTGGTAAAATGATAGCTTGCCCTTTGAGGAGATTTTATTGTTTTGTGTGTTTGGTATGTCATTTTCACGCCACATCCTTGGCAAAAATCACATCCACAGGCCTGAATGATGCTGAAGCTACCTTTTATTGGTTCATATAGATGTAATGAGAAAACAGCTATCCATGTTGCAAACTTTATTCCTAACATAGCCTAGGGCATGTTTGGTCTAAAGTTTGTAAACTTAAGTTTAGACAAAATTCATTTCGCAAACTGAGTTTATAAAAACAACTCTACCTTCTCTTCTATCTTAAATCGAGTTTCAAGATAAAATTGTAATAGAACAAGATGTTCTTTAAATTTTAAAATCAGGCTCAACTGAAAACCAAACAGCATGTTTTTCATGTTTTACTTTGTGAACATACTTTTGGACCATGATACTAAAAACCAAACATGCACTTAGTATAGTTCGAGGATATCTCCTAACTTGAAATCCGGGAATTATTCCTTAAACAAAAGATAGTGATCATTAAAGTAGACTTTGTTTCTCTCCACAAAGCTTTTATCATATACACAACTAAGAATCAAACAGTGGTCAGATCAACAAGAGAAGGCATCCAACCATCTTTTTGTGCCAAACTTAGTTGGCAGATTTTATCCTTATAGGATGACCAAACTTTGTTGTTCCCTAAGATATGAAATTTTAAGAGAAAGATGCTAACAACCTAAATATGTGAACAAAATCTAAGAAACAAAATGTTCCACCTATTATACCTCTCTAGAAGGAGAGAGGATAATTTTGACATAAATTTCCGACCATGTGTGTTTAGATTAACATATCAGCAGAAAATCATGTGTAATATTTCTCATTTTGTGAATTCCCAGTTATGACCATTCATTCACACTCTAATGTTTCATATGTACCATGTGATCAAATCCCTACACGCCTCTGAAATCCCAAATTCTGAATCATTTGATTAGAAACATAAGAAACCTAGAAGAAAAAATGTGTGCAAAGATGCGTATAAAAGTGACAGAGTACATCCCCAAAAATAGCGTTTTGAAGGAATTTATATGGCGTTAGAAACAGAATGTAATGAAGAGAGGTAACAGAAGAGAAAGGGTGGAGGGTAGAGCGAAAAGAAAGGACCTTTTCTTCGAAATCGGACTCTTCCAAGGCGAGGAGGAGTTCTTCGTTTTGGGGGTGGGGCCACTGAGAGGGTAGAAGAAACGACGTCGGAATAGTTCTGGTGGAGAGTGGGTACTGCGTCATATATGCCGGAAACTGTAACATCTTTTCTTCCTCACTCACGCTCCAACGTCTCTATTTCATCCCACCTGTTATTTATCAACCAGTAATAAAAAATGTTACATAATTTTTTTTTAATTTTAAATATATTAATTATTAATTTTTATATATTTAATTTATTATAAAATTATTAATGAATCACCCATCTTTCTTCAAAATGAATTTATTTAATCCACTGTTAAAGGTATCCATTCCCTTAAATCATTTTAGTTTATGAATGATAATGGATGAAAGGTTATTCTCTTGAGAGTTTTCAAATAAATTCATTTAGGTTCTATTTATATTAGGTTAAATTTCACTCAACCCAAATTAATTTTTTATTGTAGAAATTGGATGATGAGTTTAGTATAGATGATTTCGAATTATTATTTTTCTATTTATTTACAATGTGAATAAAATTAATATGTTTAAACTTTTAGAGTTATTTTATATTAAATATTATTATTTTTGGTATTTTTTTGGGACTGAAAATATTAAAATTTATACAATTTATTTTCTCTTTAAATTTTTGTGCTTCTTTCATAAACTTAATCTTAATAATAATTAATTATATTTTTGTCTTTTTTTATGTTTAACATTTTGAGAAAACTTGAAGAAATCATATAAAAAAAATGGATTTAATTGTGTTTCAAAACTTATCGTCAGATGTAACTTTAAATTTGATAGACGTACTATAAAAAAAATTCAAAACTTGTTTTTCACAAAGCTCTTAGTTCTTAAATTAGATGAAGATAACAAGCAATCTAAAGAGATAATGGATAAGATAGATTTGCACAAGTTATTTCTATATTGGTTCTTTTATAAACTATTGAAAATTGAATTTTAAATTTAACTCAATCTCATAAAATCGACTTATAAGGTGAAATTTGCATTCACTTATATACTATAATATGTCTTAATTTCTAGTCAATTTGGGATCTATAACACACCTCCTCACGCCGAGAGTGACAACTCGTGCGTGAGACTATATATTTATGGATGATCCGATGACGGCCTGATAGTAAGTGACCTGATAAGCTCAACAAACTCTCATTATGATAAACTTTAAAAGACTCAAATATTGTACCGTATGGGACTTGCTCGACCATTTTTGTTGAGCTGACCGACCCAAAGAGATAGTCCAACAACACTTGTATCATGGCTAGCACGAAGGCTTGTCTCGACCAATATATAACTGAACGGGCCCAAACTCAACAAGATGGGTCAAGCCCAATTCGCCAGTTGGCCTAAGGAAAAAAGGAGAATTCATAAAATACTGATAAAACCCAAGTGTGACATTTAGAGAATAAAATCCCGTAAAAACACGATTAACACTCTATTAACGTGATTTTAATGCACAATATCCCTGATTATATTATATAAATGTTATGCACAATATCCTTGATTACATTACATAAATGTTCTAATTTACTTACACAGTATCCCATTGTTATATTACATAAATGCTTTGATTTATATACATAATATTCAAATTTTATAAAAAGATATTATAGTATGTCACATTTAAACTTGGAGAAACCAACATCAAAGATCCAAGTTCATGAAGGCTTATAAGTAGATGACCACTCACAGAGAATAATCTCAACTCATATCTTGCGTTATACTCACTACATACACAAAATTTTATGCTCTTAATGATTTGAGTGTCAGAGAATTTTTTGCAGGTAAAGCCCCCTCGTACCTTAGAAGCCGAATCACTAAGAGCTTGAAGGGAGAACACTTGGAACTCTTCCAGATTTCGACCGACCTCATCTCGACGAGAACATTCCCACCATGGGGTAGGTAAAATTGTTCCTATTGCCACTCTCACTGGAAAACAAATACAAAAGTTAGAATCATGAGGCCTACCAAACAAACAACCACGCCTGACGACGGAGAAACATTCACTCTGCAGCAGGTCATAGAGACGATGCAGGCCTTACAACGTGAAAGCGAGGAGTCAAGGAGACAAACTCAGGAATTACGAGCGGAGCAGGAACGCCTCTATGAAGAATCCTAAGCCGAGCAACAAAGGCTGAGAGACAATGTCGAGACCTCAAGGTGACTAATGGAGAACGTCATCAAAGCACAAGAGAAAAATAGTTTAAAATAGGTGTGGGAAGCATGTTTATAATATGTGCAACATGTATCACAGAATATGACCAATATTTTGGATAAATGAGATTGTATCATGAGAGCTATTGCTACATTTAATAAATGACCATATTTCCTTTCAACTATACTATTTTGTTGTGGAATATTGACACATGATATTTGATGTACTATTCCTTTATTGACAAAGAAATTAGTCATGAAAAAATCAGTCTCATTATCACTTATTATTTTTATTACTGTCTCAAATTATGTTTGAACAAAAACAACAATTTTTTCCAAAATCTTGACAACTTCAGATTTTTGTTTTAAAATAAAAATTCGTGTGTACCTCGAATAGTCATCAAGTATGATCAAGAAATATTTATGATCAGAAATTGATGGTTTTGATTATGGTCCTCAAATATCTACATGGATCAAATCAAAACATTTATTTGATTTAGATGTAGTAATAGGAAATGAATTTTATTTTTTTTTTGCTTTGCAAAATGACAAACATCACAAACAAAAGATTTGTTATATTTAAGAAAAGGAAACTTATTCTTGATAACATCAATACATTTATTTGAAACATGACCTAATCGATCTAGATCACTAGCATTAACATTAACGATATTGATGGTATGAGTAGATTTGATAGGTTTGATTTGAAGTTTTTGATAGGATGAGATTCTGAGTGTATAAAGTTTATCTTGCATCTTAGCAAAGCCAATCATCTTCAAGGAGTTGTTGTCCTGAATGTGATAGCCATTAAAGTCAAAGGTAAGAACACAAGATAGTTTATCAATCAGTTAAGGATCAATAAATGTGGTAAGTAGCACCATTATCAAGAATCCAAGAACTGAAGGAAGAAAGAAATTTATTACCATTTTGTGTTGTCATGTTGGAAAGAATAACAAAGACTTGATTAGAAACATTGTCATTGGATTTTGACTATTGTAAAAGAGCTAACGATGTTTGATATTGCTCAGGAGTAAAACCAATTTGTTGAGACTCCACTTTTGACTTTTAACCTTTATGATTTTGCTCATCATTATTAAAATTTGTATTATAAAAAACTGCATTAGTATGACTATGATCATGGTTCTTATTTTTAAACTTGAAATGGGGGTGGAAAGTCATGCTTTCTATAGTAAGTATCAACGATATGTCTTGTTCTTCCACAATGACTAAAATTTTTAGAAGTATATCATCTCCATAGCTTCCTCTTCCATAATCAACACCTCTTCCATAGGTTGTAGCACTGTTTTTATAACCTCCTTTGCTAGTAGCAATCATTGCCTTGGATTGATCACCAAAAAATTGTCTCTCTTATTGTGTAATGAGAGAGCAAACTCTATTAAAGGATGGAAAATGATCCATCAATAGGATTTGAGTTCTCACAGTCAAATAATTATCTTTTAGCCCCCTTAGAAATTTAATAATGTGGTCTTGTACTTTATATTTAGAGACATTCACAAGAGCATTGCAGGTGCATTTATAGGAACATGAACAAGTAGGTACTGTCACATCCCTATTTTTACCCATATTTTCTACTATATTATACATATAAACATATGTTACTTTCTCATATTTGTATCTCAAAAGATATCCCTCTTCATAGGGATTTAATATATACACAAAAGTCTAAAATAAAACATTTGTTCCTCTGACTACTCACTAAGGAGCTTTGTCACCTGCAACCTCATCTGCTCCCGTGTAAATTAACACGATCATCACAGATTAAAGAAAACAAACACAAAACAAAACACAGGGTAAGCTAGCTATTTTTAAAACATCAAATATGAAACTTTATATCAACATAAACCATCAATATTCACACATTTTCAAAATTTCATCAAGTGTCTATTACATTCATAAAATTCATATTTCATATGTCGGACTTCTACTGACTCATAACACATAGACTCTTGACTCTACTTCCGGAAGACTCGTGCGTTGACTTAGACTCAGAGATCTGCACCTGTCATACTATTTCACTGTGAAATCCACATAGTTATGCGCATAAAGAATCTCAATATCATATCTCTCCTAGTATGACAGGGTTAACTCATATAACAGGTCAAGTTAGTTATCTTTCAAACAACTTACCCATTCATATGAACCTCCTTCGACTCTCACCACCTGAATAACTTCATCTATATGATTTCATTATCTCAGGAGAGTCAGGATATCTCCTTCTAGACGAATCCCTAGTCAATGCACATCCTAAACAATCTTAACACGGTATTTTCTTTCCTGAAAATACTATGTTTTGATTAAAAATATATTTTAAACATCAAAATCTCCCTCATCAAACAATCAAATCATTCCACAATTTAGAATTTCCAAAACACACAACAATTCATTCACTAATCATATAAATGTCTTGAATCAAAAGGATTCCAAAGTGTATCTAAATAACATCAAGTTTTACTATCCAAAAAGAGAGACAATAAAAGGAGAATGAAATAAAATTATCTTCCAACTACAACTATATCCAACAGTATTTAATAAAAAGGATGAGGAAGCCACAACATGAAAATTAAAGTTTGATCACCAATTGTTAAACCCAACAACTAACTTATCTCAAAAACACCAGAATTCAGATTACAATAAACATAGCTCTCAAAATAATCAACTCATAATTTACTTTAAAAATTGTCACAAACAATTTTAGTTCATAAACTGAATCATAAGTAAATATTCAAAATATATGCTTTTTAAATCAACCATCATTTGAAATCACACAACCACTTCTCATCAAACCTCTCACTTAAGTAATTCAACAAAATATTCAAAAAGAACAGTTCAACTCATTTATATTATCATTCAAACACTTTCAATTCTCAATCACAAACAGTTTCAACAAATTATTCACCTTAAAATCAATATAAAAGATTTAAAATCAACCATTTCAGTCAATATATTACTTTACTCTTCAAAAGAGACAATCCTGCAAGCAAAGACAATTGGAATTGGTGACCACGTCACCCCCACATCCAGAATCTTCTAACCTAGGGTTTTAATTAAAATAATAAGACTAGTTTCCCTTACCTGAACTTTAGCCGATGCTCACTAAAAGCTCCAAATCTACCAAAAGCCTAAAGGATAGTCTAACCTGCACCACAAAGTTCTGATCACAAATCTAACTATATCACTAGGACCCTGATCTAACAGAGACTAATTCTGAAGATAAAAACCTCACATGCAAACTTAAACTAAAAGGCACCCTAACCAGATCAAAACTAACTTAGAAAATGAGCCAAAAATGAACTTACTCTATCTAAGATTCTGATCGGGCAATCTCGTAGAGTTCACTGCCAAGAGTCCAATGGCAGACTCCGATCGTCAAACTGATGAGCAAGGAAATCAGAATCTTAGAGAGAAGGGAGAAGAAAGAAAAAGGGGAACAAAATGAACTTACTCTATCAAAGATTCTAATCGGGCAGTCTTGTAGATCTCGCTGCCAGGAGTCTAATGGTGGACTCCGATTGTCAAACAGATGAGCGAAGAAGTCAAAATCTTAGAGAGAAGGAAGAGGAAAGGAAAAGAAAACTTCTAGAGAGATGGTGGTTCTTTTAAAATGAAACCTGAATAACTAATTTTCTATTTATATAGCTTTTTCACTTAAATAATAAAATATTCAGGTGTCATTTTAATTGTACCATTTCTACTCTAAGACTATTTTTCTCGGTCCTTACAGTTACCGGACGAAAAAGATCAAGTTCATCCCAAAGAGTTTTTTAGTTGAGTGAAATAATTTGTAATTGTCATCATCTCTTGAATATCAAAAATATGAATCATAACCTTGAGAATTCAGGAAACAATAGTATATCGACTCTCTGCCATGTTGGAAATAATGAGTTAGTATGATTGGGAGCTTATACAGTTCCATCAATGAAACCTATCTTGTTCTTTGAAATGAGGCTCATTTAAAATGAACGAGACCACCCATGGGTAAATGTAGCAAGGTAAGGTGAACAAAGATCTTGTGAGGTATCAACAACTTCACTCATGGGTAAATGTAGCAACTAGAGCTCGGATACCATATTGAGAAATGAACTTTAAGTCTAACTCAGCCTCATAAAACCGACTTATAAGGTGAGGTTTTCACCAACTTATATACTATGAAATGTCTTAATCTCTAATTGACGTATGATCTCCAACATAAACAATAAACTACTTCTAGTTCTCGATCAATCGATCAAGTTTCACTAAGCAAATTAACACTACGAAGATGCAAATGGACCTGAGCCACTCCTAAAACAACTCGATTATTATTTGAATGTGCAACCACTCCTGGTTAAAATCCAAGTATTGTTTGGACCCCAACCACTCCTAGCTAAATAATTTCTGTTCTTTTTTCTTTTTTCTTTCCTTCTATTTTTTTAATGGATTGACTATGAATATTTTTATAAATGAAAAATTAATATTAAATTATATATTTAATTGATTTGAGATTTTGTGCAAATGGGTTATATTATATGTTAATGTTTATTGAAAATGATGAAATTATTATGGATTTAGGGTCATACATTTGGATGATGTGTGAATCTTTGTTTAAGTAATGTATTAAGTATTGACACATGTTGTAAAAGAGATCATTTTGTTTCACTAATGGTCTAAGTCACATAAATTAAAATATCAAGTGGTGAGAAGCTGAGAATGGAGTTCTTGCACATCGTGACATGTTGCAGAAATTAAAAGTTGTTATCATTATTCCGTAACATATTAAAAATCATGGATGACAATCAAGGGACGAAGACAAAGTGCATGTTACGAGCTGACCATCAATATCCAGAAGATATTACTCTTTTGTTCCAGAAAAATGAATAACAATCTGCTATGTGTCATGTCCAAATGTACAATAGAGAAAATTCAAATTTTGATGTTCAAGAGTTATCCACTTGCCAACTACAATGTATACTACCTACGTTATACACAATAAGACTAAATGAATAGTGATGTGATTGTGAGGAGTTTCAAACTCTCCACCTTTTCCATGCTCATGTCTTTTATACTATAAAAACATTACATAATTATTATTAACAATTTAAAATTGCTCCATAAATCATTTAAGTGTATTAACAACTAAAAATTACAAAAATGAAATTTATATTTAAAATATTTTTATAATAGAATTTTAACTATTTTATAAGCGTATATACAGATTTTATAATACATATGCAGTATTAATAGCACTTTCGGGCATTCTTTAACTATACACAATTTTTTTTTAGTAAAACAAATTTGTTTTAGAAGCATATATAGGATGAACATTTTCAATCTAATATCGTATTTCTAATATACAATTTATACTCGTAAATTTATTTTAAAAAAAATTATTTATAATATATGTGCTTTTAATTAAAAATCGAACTTTTCACATACTAAATTAAAATGGTATCTTTCTCTAAATTAAATTTGTATTTCTCTAAATAGACTTACACCTTTATGTTATATACTTATTAAACACTTATTCTTTCTTTCTATAACTCCATTATATTATATATTTTATATTTCCTATGTATCTATGTGTATCTTAGGTGTTGCTCACTAGTTTGGATGTAGATGAATCATTTTCCCTTATCCTATATTGCCCCCTACTGCAATTTTGGCACCGCTTACACAACACATCACTGACAACAACAAAACTAACTTTAAGGAAACTTTGACCCCATAACAACAACAACCAAACCTGACAAGTGAATCATGAATTCTGAAGAAACCATCATCCATAAGGAATGTCTAATAACAACTACCAGAGTTTCCGTTTGCAACCAAACCTCGTGTCATCTCACTTCAATGTCCACGTATTCCTCTAACACGTGACTCCCCCTCTTCATTCCACGAAAATAAAGAAGAAAAAACCACTCTTTTCCTTTTACTGTAACACCCTTTCACATGCTACCCTGCTTTTGCTTTATGTGTTACGAGTTGTAAAGAGCCAAATTTATTAGAAGCTATGTTGAGGCTTTACGTGTGTATTTTGGAGGCCAAGGACCTTCCCGTGAAGGATACATACGTAGAGCTTAGACTTGCCAAGTTCAAGGCCAAGACAAGGATTTTGACGAACAAGTGCACCCCCATTTGGAACCAGGAGTTTTGTTTCAGGGTGCATGATGCTGAGGACGTGCTCCTTGTGTCTGTTGTTAGTCATGTGAATGAGTGCAGGGTGACCAATGGTTATGTGGGTTTCGTGGGTGAGGTACGGATACCTGTAGCCTCAATTGCTTTTGAGGATAAGCAAACCTTGCTGCCCACCTGGTTCTCTCTTCAAAGCCCCAAGAGTGGAAAATTTTTCAATAAATATTGCGGTTTGCTTCCCTCACTACATTACTTACACACACTAGCATTAACATAATCATCTTTTCTACTTGTTTGTGTTTACCACATGACATGAGTTTAATGTCTATACATACACTAACAAAAACTCATAGTAGATATGATTCTAATGATTTTTTCTTTAAATTCAATAAAGTTATCATATATAATGATTTATATGACTTGTGACTAGATACACAATTCTATAAACTTGTCGTTGTACTAATAGTGTATGAACTATTCTCTCTTACTTTATGTTTCTTTTAAACCACTCTTTTATTTCTGTGTAATTTTGAACTGCTTTGCCATATGTGACTGATATTTAGCTCAATGTCTTGTATAATCAGGGAAAATTCTCCTTACTGTTTCTCTTCATGGTAAATGCTGTGCTTCTTTTACCAAGCATAAGCATCCTCCAAATTCAACTTTTGCAGTTGAGAACTCAAAAGACTTGGAATGTCTTCACACTTCATGTCGGGCACCTTGTGATAAAATGGGCCTAGGCAAACAGTTGAAGGTTATTGCTAATGTTGTGCATAAGATTTTCAAAAAGAAAGAAGGAAACTCAAAGACCGGGGATTCTTCAGAACTATCCACTATGTTATCTGATTGTGAAGATAGTGTTCAGGAAGATTCATCTCCTTGCAGCTTTGAAGAAGCCCTTGCACTAATGGAATCAGGAGATAGCAAACCTGAGATGCCTGAAAATTTGTCTGGCGGTGTTTTAGTAGACCAGATTTATTTAGTCTCTCCAAGTGACCTTAATGTGTTTCTTTTTGCACCCAATTCACAGTTTCGTAAAGATTTGGCTGAACTGCAGGGAACAACAAATGTGCAAGAGGGACCTTGGACATGGAAAAATGGAGACATGTCAAGTTTAACACGAGTTGTTTCCTATACAAAAGCTGCAACAAAATTGATTAAGGCAGTCACTGCCACTGAGGAGCAAAAGTACATTAGAGTGTGTAGAAAGGAATTTGCTATACTTGTTAGTGTAAGTACACCAGAGGTCCCATATGGGAATACATTTAGGATTGAATTTCTTTACAAGATAATGCCTGGTGGAGAGGTATCTTCAGGAGAGGAATCCTCCCATCTTGTTGTGTCATGGAGCATTGTCTTCCTCCATAGCACAATGATGAAAAGCATGATAGAAAGTGGGGCAAGACAGGGTTTGAAGGAGAGTTTTAGCCTGTTCTCCGAAAAACTAGCGCAGAATTTTAAGGTGCAAAATAAGGCAAATTTTTCAGACAAGGAACATTTTTTAGCAACTTTGCAAACTGAAGACCAGTGGCATTGGTGGCAGGCAATTACATACTTTTGTAATTTCACTGTGGTTTCTACCATTTTCATGTGTTTGTATGTGGTGGTGCATATTCTATATTGTGGTCCAAGTCTACCCCAGGGCTTGGAATTTAGGGGTCTTGAATTGCCAGATAGTTTTGGGGAACTCATTATAAGTGGAGTTTTAATCACCCAGTTGCAGCGTGTTTATAATATGCTGTCTCACTTTGTTCAAGCAAGATTTCAAATGGGTAAGTAAAAATATCATTTGAACATATTATTCTTGTTATCTCTGTTAAGAGACTTCATCTGAGGGATCACACTCCTCTTCATTTTCCTCTAATAGGAACTGACCATGGCCTCAAAGCTCATGGTGTTGGATGGGTTCTTACAGTGGCTTTAATTGAGGGGGTTGACTTGGCCTCCTTGGAATCAGAAGGGTTGTCAGATCCCTATGTAGTTTTCACTTGTAATGGACAAACAAGATCAAGCTCTGTCAAGCTTCAAACGTCGAATCCTCAATGGAATGGTTTTGCCTTCTAACTTGTTAATAGTTATCTAATCTGCAATAACTTGCTTTGATATGGATACATCTTCACTGAAATTGTCTATTTGTATTGATACTTATATGCAGAAATATTAGAGTTTGATGCTATGGAAGAACCACCATCAGTTTTGGATGTGGAAGTTTTTGATTTTGACGGTCCATTTGACCAGGATGTTTCACTTGGACATGCTGAGATCAATTTCCTAAAGCACACATCAACTGAGTTGGCAGACATGTGGCTCTTGCTCGAAGGAAAACTTGCTCAATCTTCTCAGTCAAAGTTGCACCTGAGAATTTTCTTGGACAATAATAAAGGAGTTGAGACAATCAAGGAATATTTGGAGAAGATGGAAAAGGAAGTAGGCAAAAAGGTAAGCATTAGCATTAGGAATCTTCTTTGCTCCCTTCTCCTTGCCCCATGCACATGCCTTCGTAATTGGTATCATGCAGTTCAACCTAGCCTACTTCATTTTTTTCTACTTGTGTCATAGAACATTTAGACCTATTTATTGTATATAACTGAGTATCTGAATGGCAGTTGAATCTTACATCACCACAAAGGAATTCTACATTCCAGAAATTGTTTGCATTACCTCCGGAAGAATTTCTCATAAAAGATTTCACTTGTTACCTCAAGAGAAAAATGCCTTTACAGGTACGCAAGACATCAAAAGGGAGATTTGCTCTAATAATATGAAATGTTGACTTGATGCATAACAAGTTATATCCATAATGTATACAAAGGATGTTTTCCTGCTATAGGGTCGACTGTTTCTTTCAGCACGGATTCTGGGGTTTCATGCCAATTTCTTTGGACACAAAACCAAATTTTTCTTCCTTTGGGAAGATATTGAAGAGATACAAGTGCTTCCTCCCTCATGGGCAACATTAGGAAGCCCTACATTGGTCATAATTCTGCGAAGAGGTCGAGGTCTTGATGCAAGGTACGGTGCAAAGACTCAAGATGAAGAAGGGAGACTTAGGTTTCATTTTCAATCATTTTCTTCATTTAGTGCTGCCTCCAGGTATGAACAAGGCATGCTTATATTCCTAATCTCATATATTGATGACATCTATTGACATCTCATTTTGTTTCCACAAAAGAACAATAAAGGCCTTGTGGAGAACAAGAATCCTAAACCCCTATCAGAGAGAACAAATTACCGAAGAACATGAAGATCAAGAAGGCTTTGTAATTCCAGAAGACTCTGCATCTATCTTAGAGAATGAAGAAAAAATGTCCAGAATTTTCTCTGCAGAACTACCAATCAAGGTAAGCTACCAATTAATAATACCACAATAAAACTAAAGACAGAAATGGCCTCTTTAAGATTAGTTTATGTGTAGTAATAAGCTTATCTAGCTCTATTGAGTTGTGTTACGTACTCTGGCTCAGATGATATCTGTGATGGGAATTTTTGGTGGAGGAAACCTGGAGCATAAAATTATGCAGAGAACAGGATGTATGAACTATGAAACTACCTCGTGGGAGCTAGTAAAACCTGATGTCTTCGAGAGGCGTGTTTCTTACCAATTCAATCGACAAGTGTCAGCTTTCGGAGGTGAAGTCACATGCACACAACAAAAATGCCAAAATGCAAACACTGGAGGTTGGACTGTGATTGAAGTTATGGCTCTTCATGGTGTCCCATTTGCTGATCACTTTCATGTATGCTAATTGGAAACTCAAACTTCAATTGTTTTGTGATAAATTAACTTAGTTCATCTTGTTCCATTGAAGGGTACCTAATATTCATTGCCTGCAGATTCATCTTAGGTACGAAATTGAGAAATCATCTCTTGGTGAATGTGCTTGCAAGTGTGATGCTTACATTGGTGTTATGTGGCTTAAGAGCTCCAAGTTTCAGCAGAGGATCAACCGGAACATAATAGCCAAGTTTAACCTTCGGTTGAAGGAAATATTTGAACTGGCTCAGAAAGAGATTTTGCTTATGTCTCAGAACTCAAATGAATAAGGATTATGTTAGGGAGGTATAACAAATGTACTAGGCAAAAGAAAAATGAGTTTCCTCTTGAACAATTAACATTCTGAAATATATTATCAGCTATGATTTTTGTATTATTTTATAATGCTTTGTTCAAACTTTATTTACTGCTTTCTGTTCATTAAACTGTGTGAGAAAGTTTGAATGGAAGAAATTAGAGGAAAATGGAATGACTAATTATTAGAAGTGTGAGATAGGAATAAAACTTATACTCATTTTGTTTTTAATAATGTAAGTATGAAATATTTGGCCATGGTATATTTGTATTTGTACATGTGTATATATTCGTTTAAATATTTATTGATTTTTTATAAAAAATAGTAAAGAAAAATATCGTATGATAAGAAATTTGATGTTTAATGTATAGTTTTTTTTTTTCAATATCAATCAACAATAACTTGATATATAAATAATACTCAAGTCACATGCTTAACGTAGCCTTTATTTCTGTGATGCATTGAACAGTACAATAACCCATAATTGTGTTTAGAAGTTATAACTAATAGAACTATATCATAAATATGAACATTTTTCAAAAGAAAAGTTGAATCCAATTATTTTATTATAAAATAAATTGATAAAGTCAATCGGTAAAATGAATGATTTTTAAAGAGTTTTTTTGTTTTTAAAGAAATAGAACATAATAAATTCCTAACATGTTTAGGAATGATGGGATGGACTATTATAATACACTGATTGATAGGTTATGTAAGGAAGGATAAAACAAGCTAAGAATATCTATTACTTACTTAACGAACCTTAACAATGGATAACTATTACTTAGTTAATGAAGTAGAAAATACGAAATAGGTGTTCAATTTTATGACCCAAATGGAGTAACTCTTGATATTTTGATGTTTACAATTACAGTATCATGATTAGTGAATTAATTCATTAAAGTATAATCTGCTGAAAAAAAAAAATTTGTCATGGTTATATTGTAAAAAAAAAAAACCATTATTTTGGTATTTAGAATTTTGTATAATTTTGTTCTTGAAATTATTATAAAGAATTATATTTATGTGATTCATTAAGAAAAAATACGGGTAGATTATTTATTTGACGGACTGGTTAACATAATTAGCATATTTTTAACTTTTTTTTTCATTCATAATTTTTTCTTCTATCCTTTTATTCTAAATTTTTTTAATATTATCAATTCTAAATTTTATAATCTTTAATACAAATTTGTATTATGGATTGTGAGATAGGAAATATTATACTATTCGAAACACAAATTTTAACTTATTTTATAATTTGGAAAATTTCTGAATTTCACATTCTAGAATTAAAAAAAAACAATCAATAAAAAATATTAAAAAGTAATTTGAATATTTTTTGAAATATGGGATACAAGAAGAAAAACATGGAGAGTGCAGAAAGAAATTACTCAAAATCACTAATTCATAACACTTTCACAATGATAATAATTTTTTTAATATTTAATAGTATTTTTTTTTATCTTTTTCTAAAGTGCATATATTGTTTTAATTTCAATACATGATAAATACAGTAAATCAAATTTTATTTTTTTTATAATAAAATTTAAATATATTATTATTATTATTATTATATATAATATTTTATATTATTTTTTAAATAAAAATAATAATCATATATTCTTTAAAATTTTGTATATATTTAATAAAATATTCTATTAATCAATTTATTAGTATGATTGAAATTTTATTTTATTTTATAAAAAATAAAAATATTATTATATTTTTATTTATTTATATGTTATTATGCAAGAGAATAATATTATGAAATTATTTAAAAAAATAACTTAAATTTTTTTTTCAAAATTCATATTTAAAAAAAATATATTAATTTAAAAAATATTTTTTATGCAAATTTATATATTAGTGATTTTGAGCCATGGGCCTATGCCGCACAGCCGACATTTGTGATAAAGTTGAATGGCAAGGGTTTTGATTCAGAGGAGAATGGAAAGTGGCACGAGGAAGAGGGTTGTGTCACATGCATGTTTTGATGTTTGTGCAACACATGCACCTTAAATATTAATTCAATTCATCAACTTCATACCACACACAAAGCTAGGCCACGTGTACGATTCCAATAAGAACACGTAATATAGCATGCACATGATAGAGTTATTATGTTATTATAAGGTACCTTTCCACGTGCCATATCACAAATTAGTGACTTCAATTTTTCACTTAAATAATTTTTTATTGTTTACCGTTTTACTTTTCTTTCATTCTCCATTATTTATAATTTACATTTCTTTTCCACTAGTCATCTCTTTTATGCATTTTCTATTTCTACTCAGTTTTGGGAGTTTTGTTTTGGTGTTCTCATGCTCTCTTCAACTCTTTAGTACACTCTTTTTTTTTCAACTCAATGTTTCTCTCTCTTTATCCGTTTATCTGAGTTAAATGTCTTTCTTGTTAACACTCTTTTATAATTTTATATTTTTAGGGATTTACACAACTTCTGTAATATATTTTCATTTGATACAATTTGTAGAATGAGAACTAAATTAACCAACTTTTGTACTAATTTGGTAAAAATCTACAATTTTGTTAATCAATATTTTTTTTATGAAGATGATAAACATAAAATTTTATATTTTAATTTTTTTTTCACACAAAAACATCACATTTGCACTATTGTCAGGTGTCTATCCCAACTCATCCAAGATTACAATGAATTTTTATTATTATAATAATAAAATAGTGTATTGATTTAATAAAAAGATTTCACTTCATCAATTAGTGTATTATGACAGTGACAAATATGAAGTTTTATAATTTAACTATTTTTTCACACAAAAGTTTCACCTTTCCAATAGTGTCCTGTGTCTACTCCAACTTATGTAAAAGTTGTATGACTCACCATTAACATAATAACGAAGTGATGTACTAAACTAACCACTAAATTATCTGAATCTGTAACACATGAACTTTTGTAATAAGCTCTTTCAATCTTATTTATATGAGTCTTTAACCAATACTCTCATATATATATATATATATTGTTCTTATATTATATATTATGAAATATCATAAAAAAATAAAATAACTCACGTGATTTAACTAAAATCTTAAACTTTATTAATCGATAATTCTAATAAATATCATGTACTTTAATATTTTCTTCTTCTAACACATATAAGAATAACTTTTGTGTCAAAAAAAATAACTAAATTTTAAAAAATATGAAGTAATGTGAAGGTGTACACTTGCTATTTGTCATATGGGAATGTACATTTAACCTTTTCTTAGTTAGATTTATGAAATTTTTCTTTACTTTAACTTTGAATTTTAAATAAGTTTTGAATGACATTTTAATTAATGAATTTATGTGGTATATATCACGTTATTGAAGTGTTTGCAAAACTCACTAATTTGGTTTGTGATTTTAACGTATAAAGGTGTAATATAATATTATTAAATGCTTTGGTATTATCATTGTCCCGACAAACTTAGATAACGGAATAACTTTATCTTTATAAATTTAAACACATTATATAAATATTATAAATGTTTATTTATAGAAATAGTTGATAGTCTTCGATTACAATCTTATTTATGTGAATAAGTATTTGTATTAAAACATGAGTTTTAATGTAAAATAAATAAGAATAAATTAAATTACGTAAAATAACTTTTTTTATAAAAGATGTTGAACATTATAAGATTATAAGGAGTCTTCAAGAAGTAGCCATTTTTTCCATTTTCCCATCCTACTCATTTAACTTGTTTTCCAAACCTCCTTCATTTATAAATAGGAGACCTACCTAGTGTATTTGACAAGTTGAAATTAATAGAAAAAGAGTTACTCTGCACAAATTGTGTGAGGTGTTAGTGAGGTTTGAATTCCTCTTAGCATTTAGGTCTTATCTTGTGAGTATTGAGAGCTCTCAAGTGGCGACTATCTTCACTTATCTTGGAGGTCAATCACACTCCAAGTGGCATGTTCCACTTCTCAAATCCATCACATAAGATTTCTCCTTCCTTCATCTATTCTTCCATTGCCATTCCATTTTTACTCTTTGTATCATGTTCTTGTTTGGTTTTCCTTATTTCCATTCGACAATTCTATTTTGGTTTCTTTTCCTTGTTCTTTAATTTTGCACCTTCTAGCATCATTTTCACCTTATAATTATCTTTTCCTTTTGCCTTTGTAAAATTAACCTTCACATCTACTTAACCACTTAGTTAAGTTAATGTCCAGTGGGGATTTTCCTAAGGTCTTCACTCTTAAATTCCTAAAATCTCAATCTAAGTAAAATGTCACACCATAAAATGAACAATCCTAAAAATCAACTCACATCACTAACTACCACTAAGCAATACTACATTGACCAATGCTGCAAATTTATGGTAGTGGAATCCAAGACAAATAGACAAGTAGCACATTGCATACATTATGATAGTGCTTGCCAACAACGATTGCGAACATCTTTTAGCAAATTCAGACATCAATGAGAGATAAAATAATTGAAGCACCTCATACTTATTTCTTAATTATTTTTTTCAGGAACACCTAAATTTGGACTCAATCCAAATTAATCCAGTTGTGGTAAATTCAGTCAAGGCAAACCTTTCCATCCTAATAAAAGTGTAATTGTAAAAATAAATAGTCATCATGGTTATTTTGTGATGTACAAAAAAACATGAATTACTAAACAAAGTGATCTTACCATGTAATTTAGCGATTGAGAGGTATCATATAATGATCTTCCAAGATGGTTGCAAATTGTACAAGAAAGTTTTTCGGACACAATTGTGCAAATATTGCTTCACCTTATCTTTTGGACAATGTTCAAGACACCTAGTGTTACATCTTGGAATGCATACTTTGGTCTTTCCACTCATGCAATGACGAATTTAATTATTGCAATCCATTGCCCATGATGATGGCACGTCTTTTCCCGGTGGATATGGTTCTTCCAATTATTGCGAAAATATGTCATGCCTCAATTGAATATATGTATGATAACTAATAGAGAAATGACCATATTCTCAACATTACAATATGAAAAGGTTGGATGGGAAGCAGATGATCTCAAGCGAGCTCTTTTGTCGACTGTAGCCGGCGGAGCTGCTTCATCATGTTGGTAGCCTCAGGATCGGTTTGAGCCATGATACTTATAAACAAAAATCAAATTCAGCACGGTAAAAAAACTTAGGAAAATAGGACTTAAAGAAATTTCTACATATCAGAAAAGTCTACCCAACAGTGGGACGATTGATACACTGCAAGAATCCTCTATGAAGGGAGCCTCTTCGGTAGTTGATAAAAAACATAGAAAATTTCTCTATCTTGCGGATCATAAATGACTTCGACGATGACTTATACCGAGTGGGAGACCAAGTCAAATAAAAAGAAAATTTGTTTTTCCCTTGAGATTATAAAAATAAGGTTCCCCCTTTGATTCGATGAATAGTTTGGAAAATCTACCTTTAATTTTTTTTGTAGAATGAGGTCAAGGGAGCAAAAATGATATTGCTCGACCGACTGGACAAAGAAAGTCAACCCACGGGATTGGGCAAGTGGGAGTTGTAGTAAAAGAGATTGGACTGAGGAGACAACTTTAGTCCAAATAAATCATAAATAAGCGGAAAGACTTGCAATGCAACCCATGAATTGGGATGCAGTTGACTTGGAGCCACGTTGAGAATCCTAAGGACTTCTCTTGTAAACTTGTGAACAATTAAACTCACGTGGAGGTTAGCAAAAAGACAACAATAAACATAAAGAACTCTTGACTCGACCCCTCCCGACCATGACAGACACTTTCAGAGGCACTACAACATTCATTTGTAACAACGTCTAAAGGTGAGTTTGACTTTAACATGACACTCTTGATACGAAGTTGTCAACCGAGGACGAGCCTCAGGGTGATATGCTCAACTACATGAGGATCCACCCAGTCGTAACCAGCCCGACGAGGTGGTAGGATAGCAAGGTCGGTTGCCCCACTAAGGCCAACCAACCGCCCCAGTTTGTTCCCCATCACTAACGAAACCCCCTAGAAGAAGAAGACAAAAACTAAGACTCGGAAAAAAGACATCACTAACCTTTTGAATAGAGTGGAAAACACCACACCACAATTCGATACTCAAAATATAACTTGGTATTCGGAGTCAGAGAGAATTATCAAAGAAACACACATGAAGGGAACCACTATTTATAGAGGTCCTACTACGGGAACGCGAAGCGTCGTACCCCTCAGAACCGTTAGATCTACTCATATCTAACGAGTCTAATCGTAGCGACTTAAAACGTCACGACCAGTAGAACCAATCAGACATGTTCGCATCGAGTAGTTACACTTCTCACTTTAAAGAAATGTCTTGAAAAGCGTCCCATCAACGTCGAATTTGTATAGACAAGCGTTCAGTCCTGTCTCCTCCAACCTTGAAACACAAAATAGTCATGCTAGACCCTTCTGGAAGGATTTTCCCTCAAGCTTGAGGGTTAGGTGTACCGATCAGGATCGAACGGTCCTATAACACCCGATATCAAGTGTCGACCGACCAAATCGAAGCCGATAGAAGAAGGAGAGCACTACCAAAATAGAAGAATGTATTGCAAGTAATCTCTAATCCCATTACAAGTAAACTTTTATTTTTCTCATTCTTATTCACTCTCTTCTCTAATAAAAATATGTTTCTTTCACCAATAATAATACATAAAACGAATCTTTCTTTCTTATGCACAAAAATAATTACTTAAAAGTTATAAAACATAGGATAAATGTTTTATTTATACCCTTGTCTTTCAACATAACACAAGTCCAACCATTTGGGTCGCTTGAAGAAATGTATTGACCATTGATTGCTTAAATTATAATCATTATTTTTTAACTAAAAAAACTTTTATTTTTATTTGTTGATCCTTTTCAAACTTCAAGAGACCAAATATAACCGTATTTTTTTTCATTTAAAATTTGATTAATTTGTACATATCTTTGTGATATACAACTAAAAAAAAAAATCAGATATTGTTTGATTTGGACCTAAAAAGACGAAGGAAGAGAGAGATAGGAAAAAAGAAGAAGCGAGTAAGCAGTGAGTGAAGTGAGCTGTTCCAGATTCCATATGAACTTTTACTTAACTGAAGCAATGAAATCAGAAGTCACTGTCCAATTCCTAATTCTTGTAACTAAATCAGACAAAATTTCAAGGACGATATTCTCAACGCTGCATTGAATCGATTCTATATTATCCCAACTCATCACAAATTCCCAATTCCCAAACCCCAAAATCTCTCTCTCTCTCTCTCTCTCTCTCTCTCGCCATGGATCCCAACCCTGGAACCTTTCCCCTCCTCTCCTACGTCATGTCGCGCCTTCCTTCCCTCACTCCCAGACCAGCCGCCGCCGCCCCCGCGAACTCTGACTCCGACCAATTCGACATCGAGCAGCCGCGCGCCCCGGAGATCCTGGGGCAAATGCCGCACCTCGCCGACCCGGACCTCATGGCCTCCATGGGCCGGGCCGTATCCCAGGTGGCCCAGGCCCGAACGGTCCTGAACCTGATCGGGGAGCGGCCCACGCACGAGGAAGTCGACAGCGCCAGGGCCAGGCTCGCGGAGATCGAGGCCCAGCTGTCCCACGACCTGGAGGAGATTGTGCTCCGGGCCCGGCCCGCGGAGATGGAGATTCACGGGTGGCGGGCCCAGCAGGCCGAGAAGGAGAGGGAGTGCCGGGAGCTGGCGGAGACGGAGAAGCGAATCTGGAAGTCGGTGGTGCAGCTGGACGAGATGCACGAGGCCTACGAGAAGCTTCTGAAGGAGGCGGAGAAGCGGTTGGTGAAAATGTACGAGATGAAGGAAGATGGTGATGGGGATGTTGTTGGCGAGGAAGTGAACGAAGAGGTTGTGGGAATTCTTCAAGAGGCCTATGGTAAGGGAATGGAACGCGTCAATCTTTCTGGACGCCAATTGAAGCTCTTGCCTGAAGCATTTGGTCGCATTCCTGGCTTGCTCCTGCTTGATCTTTCTGCCAATCAACTCTCCGTAACTACTACTTCAACTCATTCCTTTCTTTTCAACCCCTTTCCAAACACGCTAATAATACTCACCATTCTATTTATCATACAACATCATCAATCAATTATATTTTGTTTCCATAAATTTATCAATTAGGCTCTATGAGAAGAAAAAATAAGTATAATTATTTTAGTTTCTTGTATAAACTAAATTGGGTTAATTTTAAATGGAGACACCCAATGCATTTTATCTTATTATTTTTTTTTCTCTTGCAAATGTTTATTCCTGATCCCAGTTTTTTTCCGTTTAAGCTGGTAGTGACATGTGTCTTTGTGCAAAATTGACTAATAAGCTTGTTCATCTCTCAAGATGCTGTAGATACTGCGACACAAATTTCTAGTTAATGTTAGCTCTTATTTTGAATGTGGGTGTTGTGTTTCTTGGTTTACCATTGATATGTCTAAAATCGTGCCGTAGTACTGTTTTGTCTTAATAATTTAGAACCTTGAGAGAAAATAAGAAGTTAAAATAAGCTTAAATATTTCAATTTTTATAATAGCTCTTTTTAACTTTAGCGTTTGCATAAGTTAATTTAATTTGTTATGAGAAAAACTTAATTTATTTTATCTTTTTAACTTTTTCTTTTATGAGCACGCTATTAGAAGTTTATCCAAACAAGTTTTTAACTGCTCCACATACATACTAATAAATATTCTGTGCATCAATAGGCTATTTCTGATTCAATAGCTGGACTGCAAAACCTTGTGGAGCTTAATCTGTCTTCAAATCTTTTGGAGTCTCTGCCTGATTCAATTGGGTTATTACAAAAGTTGAAATTGCTCAATGTCTCTGGAAACAAGCTGACTGCGCTTCCTGATCCCATCTGTCACTGCAGGTAAGTTAGAAATTCATTAGAGTAACACGATGTTATGGTCACCAGTTTTGCTATGCCTTGTGATTTGGTTCTAATAGACCACCAGTCTGGCTAGAATAGTAAAATAGGACCAGTTTTGTGCATGCATGATCAAAAAACTGTTTTTTTATTCAAATTGTTGGAGTGTCTTATATCAAGATTATATGGATTTTGTCATTTTATTTCTGCGTCTTTCACCATTTTAAAATCTACGTTCAAACAGTGTACAGTATCTCCCTCATCTCATTTTTCAAAACCGGTACCAGAAATCATACTGGAGTCATTGAGGAATTTGTTTAAAATATAAAGAATATCATTGATTGATCTCCTATTATATTGAATGATCAGGTCATTGGTTGAGTTGGATGTGAGCTTTAACAATCTATCATATTTGCCAACAAACATTGGATATGAATTACCGAACTTGCAGAAACTCATTATTCAGTTGAACAAGATTCGGTCTCTTCCCTCATCTATCTGTGAGTTGAAGTCCTTGCGCTATTTGGATGCTCACTTCAATGAGCTACATGGGCTTCCTATTGCAATCGGGAGACTGACTAATCTGGAGGTTCTCAACCTGAGCAGTAACTTCAGTGACCTCAAAGAACTACCAGAGACATTTGGTGATTTGACTAGCCTCAGGGAATTGGATCTCAGCAATAATCAGATTCATGCACTTCCTGATACATTTGGGCGCCTTGATAATTTGACCAAGCTAAACTTGGAGCAGAATCCTCTTCAATTGCCACCAATGGAGATTGTAAATCAAGGGGTTGAAGCCGTAAAGACCTTTATGGCCAAGAGGTGGCTTGATATATTGTTGGAGGAGGAGAGCAAAAGCAGCCAAGAAATGCAAGAACTAGAACAGGGTGGTTGGTTAACACGAAGCACCTCCTGGTTGAAGAATGCTTCTGGAAATGTAATTGGGTATATTGGAACTGCCGTTGGAACTCCTATGTCGCCCAAATCTCCCAGAGACGCATATCTTGATCAGCAGCTATGAGGTAAAGGTCCAACTGTCATACCTGTATTTTCGAGAAATAATGTACATACTATGTGCTGCTAAGCAACAATTTCCTGCTACTCCTTCCTTTTGTTCTCTGCCCCACTAAAAATAACGTGGGTTGCTTTGCTTACATATACTTTTGTTTTGCTGAGGCAATATCTGGATGAGAAAAGCCAGTATTAACTTTCTTTCCCAAACTTTTTTGTATTAGGTGGAATTCATGTAGATTTAACTAAATATGTGACTCCCATTTTTAAATGAGGGGAAATTATGAATTTCTATCCTGTTCGGATTGATAGGAAGAAATGAAATAAAGTAAAATGAAATGAAATGGTTTAGAACTTGGTCTCTTATTAAAGTTAGTGTAAAACACTTATAAATAGAAGCTCGGATTCATGCTATTTGATGGTGGAGGCATAATGATATTATTTTGAATGGGCGTGTTCTGGCACTTCCGTTTATAAGAGGTGGAGTAAGGTTAAGGTTTAATGGATTCCTCCTTGTGAAGTTGAGATTGCTGTTATTTGTTTATATTCAGATTCGCAATTTGCGGTTAAGATTGCCATCTTTTGGTTGCAAATTGCAATCATCCATGTTTTCCGAGAGAGAGTCCAAACAAGAAGTTGGTGAAAGTTTTAGTCAAATATGGGTTAGTTATCCAAGTTTCTAGACATGTTTTTAAGGTTGTTCCCGATTGTATTTATCTCCGTACATTACTTAAAACAGCTTAAAAAAAGGATTCCGAATTCAGTTTTTATTTTATTTTACTAAGGTGGTGTAATTCCTTGGACAAATTTTTTAATTTTTTTATAGATATCAATAAATTGTGTTTAAAAATATGAAATGAAGAAATTGTGTTTTCAAGCATCACTTATGACTTAAATTAAGAGTAATTTTAAATCGTATTATATTTTTTTATTTCTTTTAGAAAAAATGTGATTAGAAGTACTATGATTTCAAATTTTTTTAAACACGTTTTTTTATATTTTTTAATTTTTTTAAATCGTGTTTTCAAACATGTTTTTTATTTAAATTTAAAAAAAAAGAGTTTTCAAGTACACTTTTATTTTTTTCCTTAAATCATGTTTTTATTTTATTTTCACATCTTTAATAATTTTTTTGTTTAAATATTTAAAAATTATTTATTATTTTATGAAAAATAAAAATTAACTTATAGATTTTAATTTTAAACTAACTTTTTTATCTAATTTGTTAGTACATATAATATATTTTTGCATAATGGGATTCATTAATTAAATTACACAAGTTATTAATGTAATTTAGGAAATAAAAAATAAAAATTAATTAATTAATTTAAATAAAAGAATTGTTGAGATAAATAATATAAATGAAGAAAATTTTTGACCAACAATAAATTTGATACAAATTTAACAATATTTATTATTTTCATAAACATTAAAATGACAATTTTGCAAACATTCTAAACCATAAACTTAAGATTGAAACCAAAGGCAAAGATGGTGTACGAGTTGGGTTCTATACAATCAACGTCGGATCAAAGTTGATCGAGACCATTACACTTAAATAGAGGACTAACGACTAATCAAAGGTCAAACATTAAATAGTGTATTCTTAATTACAAATTAAATCCTTAATTAGGTTCAATAACGAAGGATCCATAATTATATAAATAAGCACATCTCCCAAAGGATTATGTACGTCATCATTTAGTACTAAACACACTGAGTGCCGAGTGTCGAAGTTTAACTTGAGCGTATGAGTATCTTTTGCAGGTACCATCCGAGTCCGAAATTCGCAGAGACAAAAAGTGAAAGAGTGAGAGGAGCAGAAGGAGTCCGTTCGAGAGGAAGAAGGAAGAACAAATTGACCGGAGAGGAAGTGAAATAGTTCTCTAATTCCTACCCCGTTTGAGAATATATTTTAAATAAAAGCAAACTTTATCCTCCTTCGTTGTTATTGTGATTCCATACAAGTGAACTTTAAAAGGTTTCTTAGGAACATAGCTCTAAGCTCGAATAAGAGATGCAACCATGCACACAATTTGAATTTAAAATGTTGTCAGCATATATCCGTACTACTTCTCTTTATCCCGTTCACTATCATTAGTCTTCACCCTCGCAAGCATAAAAAATCAAATAAGAACAATATTATTTTATTTATAAAATTTCTCCTTTGTAGCTATATCCGGCTAATTTAAGCAAAACTAAATAATGTACATAATAAGGAACTAGCGCTCCACTGAAGCTCAATGACCTTGGACACACAAAACATCTTTTATAAGTGCATTGAGGTTCCTATTGGATCCACCTTCAGCGATTGCTTGGTCATATATACCCTTAAGTTCTAGGGCCCTCTCTCTGATTTCTTTACTCTTTTCAAGATCCATAAACTCTCCAATCACTTCCAATATTTCTTTGTGTGTTATCAATTCTTCACTTTCCAACTCATCTTTTTAACTCCCACCCATTCTTCCACACTTCCAAAATTTGTCTACTGTGTCACTTGGTCAAAGAAAAGAGAGAATATCAGCCTTGGAATACCAGCAAAAACAGCTTCCAGAATGGAATTCCACCCTCAATGGCTCCAAAATCCACCCACAGATGGATGTGACAAAACCTTCAATTGGTCACACCAAGGCACCACATTCCACGAACCACTCCCAAGTAACGAACATGATAGAAAGCTTCTACATATAGTAAAGACTAACACTAAGATATACTTAGACTAATAAAACTAGTTACCAAATTTTTTCATTTTTATTCAGAGAAACCTTGTTATCTGAATAGATGATTGAGTATGGTATTGGATCTGTCTTAACAATACTATCCCCTCCAGAAAACATTTTGTCTTCAAAGTGGAATCTTGAAGCCAATTGGGTCACAGATTAAATAGGAGTTGTACACTTTGAATATTAGGTTTAATTGGTGGAGAATGTTGGAGGAAAATGAAATGTATCATTTTCAGGATATTGTTAATATTGAACTCAGGTTGGGTGGAATAATTATTAAATTTAAGTGTGGAAGATTATGTGAGGGGCCGTAGGTTTAATCGGGGGAGGCGCATGCGTATAACTAATATTAGGTTTATGAGTGGGATGAGATATGCTCTTCAGAATCATCTACCTCATTAAAAGCCACAAATTCAAAGACACCAAAGAATTATAGTGTGTATAAATTAAACTTGTTTGGTTAATCTCAGTAATTACAGAAAAAAGTTAAAACTTGTATTAAACATGAAAACCTGGAATTCCCAAATTCACTGTTTCAGAAATCTTTCTTGTATCTTGAAACAAGCTAAGTTAGAATCACGGACAAATTCTACTACCTTTTTTGAAGTTTATTGTGTACAAATTTCAAAACGACCGCGATGAATATAAACAGTTACTGGTTTAAGCACTTCAAAATCTGAATATAAGTTGAAGCGAAAACTTATCAAATAGCTTAAAAGCTTAAAGTCCGAACAATTAACATGTCTCATATAAGATAATTTTATAATTTGCAGTGAGATTAGAAACTTTACCTAAAAGATCAGCCTTCAAAGCTCCGTTACGAAACCAAGCTTCGTAGTTGATGTAAGCTGAGGAAAAAGGAAGGCGACATGGTCCAAACATTAAAAAATTAAATTTTAAACTTAATTCAATTCTACAATAACATATAAAATGATATTTACAAAAGTATTTATATATTAAAAAATATTGTTATTTTTAGTTCACATGTAATCTTCAAAAACTAAAACTAGAAATCTATGTTGATAGGGTATGACATGGCCACCACGTGTCCTCTTAATCCAAGACTTTCTGTGAGACGCAGACTCATGATGCTTCAAGCTAATGTTTGATTCAATAATTGCTTCTTCTGTACTACTCTTTTTCACCACTCATCATTTTTCTTCCCACCCCCACTAAATACTTACCCTTCTATTATCACTAAAAAAAAATTAATTTTATCAGGAGATTTTTTAGAAGAGGTTATAAGAACCTCTAAAAAAAATTAATTTTACTAGGAGTTTTTTAGAAGAGGTTATAAGAACCTCTATTAGTACATGGGGTTTTCATAACCCCGATAAGTTCCTAAAGTTTTCTTAAAAGTAATATTTTTTTACTTTTTCCAATACTTTCTCATGTTTTATTTTTTCACACACTACAATCTTTTTCAGATTTTTACACCTTCTTCATTCAAAAGTTCAGCAGCTCTCTCACTGTTAAACATTTCTCCCTATTCTTCAGCTCACGTTCCTTCAGCTCTCTCACGTTCCTTCAGCTCTCTCACGTTCTCATTCTTCCCTTCGTTTTTGTCCTAGAAAATCATCTTCAGCTTCTTCATTCTTCCTCTGAATTGAAGGTTCATTTCTCACTCTGCTTTTGTTATATTAGGTATTCATTTTAGTTTTTTGCTATTTGACTTTTTAAATTTGGTTTTCATCTTCTCCATTTCTCATTTTCAAAGCTGCGGTGCATTTTATACCGCGTTCGTGCCTCCAGTTTTTCTCAAGGATCGAATACAACTCTTGGAACACTGTCTCTGATTAGTCTCGGTACAATCTTTTTTCATTGTTTCTTATAAATGTTCTGAATGTTGTGTGAAAGGATGTTGTGTTGTTGTATAGTTCTGCATAATGTTGATGAATTCTGTTTTTTTTTCTGTTTTTTGTTTTGTCTCTGCTGCATCCTATTTTCATTTGCAGTTTTTGGCCTTTGAAAAAGTTTAGTTGCTTCTGTTTTGTAAAATGTACTAGTGCTACTAACCCGTGCATCGCTCGGGAAAGAAATACAGATATAATTATTAGGTACAATTATTGATGAAGTATTATTATTATTATTATTATATTAATAATGTTTTATACTATATTTTTGACTTTTTTTATGGTATTTTTTGGGGTTTTTTTTATTGAATTATTGAATAAATATTTATATATACATAAATATAAATATATAAAAAAAACACACATATATATATATATATATTAACAAATACATGTATAATTATTTATAAAGTATTATTACTATATTAATAATTTTTTATACTTTTTTACTATTATTACTATATCATTGGAAGAAAAATGTTATAATAATAATGTGCACATATATGTTCACATATGCACCATACTTTTTAATTAGATTTTGTTTATTTTATTTAGATACTGCATAAAGGTGAATGGATATTTAACCACTAAAAAAGTTATTTATTCATGAGGGTGTATATTACAAATCATTAGAAGTAAAAATATCATAAAGAAAACAGTAAAAGAAAAGTATAAAATGAAAAGAACAGTATCAAAATGTGGACTGGTGTAAGACACTGTATTGATTCCTTCACATTAATAATGAAATGTCTAATGCATTATACATGTTGAAATCTAATGCATTCACATTATACATCAAATACATGAGGCACTGTGTCAAATTATTAAATTTCAACACTCTTCAGTCCAAAACCTTAGTCTTCCAACATTCTAGTTCACCTCTACAACTTTCCTGTGGCAGAATCTCTATATAATTTTTTTCCATCTTGATCATACAATTCCTTGTCCAAAAAATGAGCATTTAAACAAATTAGTAGTGAAGAAATATTTCATATTACAGACATGGTAGAGGAAAACATAACTTACAAATGAATTGTTATTACCAATGTCCTTGTTACATTTCTCACAATCTACAACTTTCCTATGACAGAAGTTTCTACATCCTCTCACAATCTTCAACCATCGAATATCAAAATATGCAAATGTACAAAATAGCAATAGCAATACACAACTATACAATGCAAGACATGACATGTCATATATAACAGTATGAAATTGTGGGACATATCCATGTTGTCATTTTGTAATATAAATTGAATGTGACAATATGATTTAACTTCAAATTACAATTCAAGGTGTAACATATAACAACATTGTTTTTCAAATATTGTCAAAAACTTCAGTATAAACAACATTTTTTTGTCTTGTTTGTTACATTCTCATCTTCATCGAGAATAAGAATTCTCAATCCTTTCTTCGTTCTGACTCTAGAGATAGCTACATACAACTGTCCATGTGTGAAAACTGGACGTGGAAGATATATACCAACTTTCGCCAATGATTGACCTTGGCTCTTATTAATTGTCATTGCAAAACATAAAGCTACTGGAAATTGTCTTCTTTGGAATTTAAAGGGCATACCTGCATCTGAAGGGATCAAATTCATTCTTGAAATCAATATTTTCTCACCAATGTTTGGTCCTGTTAGAACTGTTGCACGAATTACATTTTTACTCAAAGCAATAACTTGCAACCTTGTTCCATTACAAAGACCATTGGCTTGATCAATATTTCTCAAAAGCATAATAGGCACGCCAATTTTCAACTTAAGTCGATGATTTGGTATTCCTGGACATTTTATCTCATTTAAGAATTCAGACGTGAACCATTCCCCTTGAATCTCCTGGTCTTCATCTGATTGGCAAGGTGTATCCGAGCTAAGATAAGTTATTTCTTGAGCACTTAATAGAGATGAAATAAAATCATTCACTTGCTCTACTGATTCAGTTGTGGGACAAAGTATTGCTCCATCCTCAAAATGTGGACTGCTGTAAGACACTGTATTGATTCCTTCACATTAATAATGAAATGTCTAATGCATTATACATGTTGAAAATGAGAATGTCTAATGCATTCACATTATACATCAAATACACGAGGCACTGTGCCAAATTATTAAATTTCAACACTTTTCAGTCCAAAGTCTTTGTCTTCCAGCATTTTGGTTCACCTCTACAACTTTCTTGTGACAGAACCTCTATATAATTTTTTTCCATCTTGATCATACAATTTCTTCTCCAAAAAAATGAGCATTTAAACAAATTAGTAGTGAACGAAATATATTACAAACATGGTACAGGAAAGCATAACTTACCAATGAACTGTTATTGCCACTAATGAAATGTTTTATGATGTCTTCATCCACACAAATTTTTTTAACTCTAAAGGTTTGCTCAAACCTGAAACCTGGAGCAGTTTTTGAATCAACCTTGTGTCACTTTATATTTACCATACAAATACAATATCAGTATTGAACTGCAGTCAATATTGAGGAACAAAAAAATAAGAAAGATTGCAATGTGTACCTAAGCGTGACTTTTAAATGTGCTTGCTTTATTTCTCACAATCTACAACTTTCCTGTGACAGAAGTTTCTGCATCCTCTCACAATCTTCAGCCATTGAATATCAAAATATGCAAATGTACAAAATAACAATAGCAATGCACAACTATACAATGCAAGACATAACATGTCATATATAATAGTATTTATCTATAAATAACACCAATAAATAAGTCCAATAATATTAAATGAAAAACATAATTCTGCAAAATATTTCAAATGTATAGCAATATTACATAATTGAAGAATGTTTGTTGATTCAGTAATGTTCCATAATATCCTCCAAACATCAAATTTGAGCATAATCCTTAAACTACATTTCACTTTTCAATTTTAATATTTCTTTTAAATGTTTTAAGCGGAAGATTTTCCTCTGCAACCTCAATCAATGCTGGAGACTGTCTCTTAAGTGGAGTCAATGTAGCATTGTCCTTGCTCAAATCCACAGTTTGGGATTGACACTCGTTGCATTCACTGCCAAACTTGTTCAACAAATCCTGTTTCAATACACACACATTAAGAATAAATGTTTTCAACTAATGTTACTCTCTATCAGAACTAAACAATACCTCTGTGATGTTCTCACAGGAAGCATCAGTCAAAGCTAGTTTGCCTTTGCCCTTTTTGCCATCTTGATCATACAATTCCTTCTCAAAAAAATGCATTTAAAGAAATCAGTATTGAAGAAATATTTTATATTACACACATGGTACTGGAAAGCATAACTTACCAATAAACTATTATTGTCACTAATGAAACGTTCTATGATGTCTTCATCCATACAAATTTTTTTAACTCTAAAGGTTTGCTCAAACCTGAAACCTGTATCAGTTTTTGAATCAACCTTGAATAAAACCTTTTTCTCCAGTATGTCTGCAAATTCTTTTGGAAGATTTCCATTCTAAAATCAAAATGAAATTCAAATTAACCAAGATCTTTATATATATAATATAATATAATTCACATCTAAAGGTGTGCAACGATAACCTTATCATGAGTTTCCAAAATTTCAGCACATGATTTATTCAGCAGTGAGTTTGCTTCTCTGTCAAAGAGAATGAAAATGGTAGAATCAGTCTCATCAATGACACGTAGTTGCACTTTATATCTGCCATAAAAAAACAATATTAGTATTGAACTGCAGTCAATATTGAGTAATAAATAAATAAGAAACATTGCAAAATGTGTACCTAAACGTGACTTTCATAATGTATTTGTTACATTTCTCACAAAAAAACATTTTGGAGTTAGGATAAACTGCCTTATTACAGATGCAGGCAGTGTACCACCAATCATCATTGTCCACAACATGTTTTATAGTGCAAAGAACTATGAAGGTGTTCACCTGTGTAAATATAAATTGTAAATATCATGTCTAAATAAGTGAAAACCAAAGACAAATCACGAATTACAAAATATGTAATGACATTTACTTCTCTACAATCCTTCAGCCCTGCTATGGTGGTCCTGGTGGAGGTTTGAAGGAATTCATCTTCAGGAGTTTGCTTTGAAGATTCACATAGCTGGCTTAGCCCCTGGGATGGAGAATCCATACTTTCTAACATCCTTTACATTAAAACTACATTAGAATACATGCAAACCATCTTTTGAACACAACAAATAATGATATTTGTAAAGTACCTCTTTTTCAACAATAAGGCTTCTTCAGTCAGTACATTATATTCCACTTTTGTGCAATCAATGCAGTTCTGAATATAGATATTGTCTATATAATAATATAAATTAACATGTAAGAAAAATATACTTAGAACCTAATTATTGAAAATAGAAATAAGATACTTTGATTGATCCAAAATGATACCTCTGAACAACTTTACTTTGGCAAATTGGATAGCTATAACTACATTCTCTACTTCCCCAACAACGAGGAAGGCATTTAACTGATCTACATAATTGCCGAAGAGCGTGCATTGAATCCGAAAACTACTCTAAAAAAACATCTTTGTTAAAACGTTAGTTTAAAAAAAGGAAACAATGGTGGACTGAAGTTACAACATACCCATCACAATCTATGGAGATGACATTCAGTTTGCTAGTTCATCCTTCCTTTCGCAATTCGCGTTCTGTTCCCACTCCAGTCAGAACTCCAATTATATCTACATAAAAAAATTACTGAAGTTAAAAACGGTAATGTTGTATTGAAACATTAAACCCTAAAAACAACATATAATTTCACTAACCCACTAAATAGTCTGTGTCAAAGCCAGGAGCAAAAATCAGAGAGAGAGGTGTGTATTGTGGTGTACTTTGTGGTACCACTTCATTAGCCATTAAAGATACCTTCGTCCCATACTGAAAGTTGATCTTATACTCATGTTTTGTTGTTCTGTAAGACCCTAAGTTGGAGGCAACAATAAAAGATTGTATGGAATATACACGATCTTCACATATTTGATTCTGAAATTTGTATATAAGAGTCCTCCTCATAGATGCATGTATACGGACTCCCTACAAAGTTCAAAAACAAAACAATCTTTAAACACAAAAAATGAAAAATATATGTTTGTTAGAACCGAGAGTTTTTTTGAAAAACTTACTTCTTCATCCTGTAGAACCATCTCTAGTGAAAATGGAATTTTCTGTTTGGTGAAATCTTGCACACACCATAGTCGTAACACTCTAACAACCACATTCCATGTCTCCTTTGTTGAATTAACGTCATTTAAGAAATGAGTTAACGTCATTAGTGTATTCCAACAAATGGACCAAACAATTTTTGTGTATTCCAGCAAATGGACCAAACAGTTTCAGTGACACAACACAATGACAAAAGTTCATTTAAATAGTGACATTCCAAAAAAATGATGCACCATTTTCATTAATTGATTTATTTTTTTTATATTTATTAATTTACCTTGTAGCTGTACAGTAGAGGTTTAGAATGCAGGTTCAGAATGCACTTCTTATGATGCCTTTTAGGATTGGACTTTGCATGTGTCAGCCCAATTTTAACATCGTTGGGGGAAGGCCATTGAATAGCTGCTCTTATAGTCCACAGAACTATATTGTATTGCAGATTTGACAATTGCTTCAATTCAGAAATACATCATGTTGCCTACAAAAGCTAAACTATATACAAAAGGAAATCTGGAAATAGTTGTTAGACTTCTGGGATAGGTTCTTCAACTTTATACACTATTGCAGCAAACATTGTTCAATGTGCACTATTCACCTCAAGTCTAAGCCATATTAAACCATATCTATCTTCTGTCTTCAATACAACCCACTTTTGATTTGACAGCCCAATTTAAACACCATTCGGGCACTTGGTTGACTTCATGCAACACATTAGAATAAAGTTGTGTCATACACCTGTGCCATACAAAAGGGACTTGCCAATGCACAACTTTTTCTATAATACATAATACAACCCACTTTTGATTTGATAGCCTAATTTAAACACCATTCGGGCACTTGGTTGACTTCATGCAACACATTAAAATAAAGCTGTGTCATACATTTGTGCCTTACAAAAGAGACTTGCCAATGCACAACTTTTTCTATAGCTCACAGAACTTCACAGTTGTGTTATATACAAAAGGAAACCTGCACATAGATCTTGAAGTGTTGCAATAGCTTTATGAACTTTATACAATCCTGCATTATAAAATAGGCAAAGACCCTAATATCCGGATGAGAGAGAAAGAAAGAAAAAAGTGAGTTTTAAGAATTGGTACGTGGCAAGCTCTGGTAGGTCTAGGTGTCATGTGGTAATTGGTGAAGCTTTGGTCAATTTTCTTCTTTAGGTATGTATTTATTTACGATTTTGAATAAATTTGGAATATAATTTGTTTTTGGATTTTTATTTAAGTAGAAAATTAAATAATTTAGATTTTTAAAATTTTAGAAATTTTATTTCTTTTATATTTTTATTTAAGTAGGAAATAAAAATATTTAGGATTTGTATTTATTTATGATTTTGAAAAACATAGAAATTTTATTAATTTTAGATTTCTATTCAAGAATGACATTAAATAATTTAGGATTTAGGGTTTACGTTTGTGGAAGTGGCGTTTTGCAGTGTACATAGTCGCCGTTTGTTGATTTGGCGTTCTTCAGTATACATAGTCGCCGTTTGTTGATTTATTTAAGTAGGAAATAAAAATATTTAGGATTTGTATATATTTATGATTTTGAAAAACTTAGAAATTTTATTAATTTTAGATTTTTATTCAAGAATGACATTAAATAATTTAGGATTTAGGGTTTACGTTCGTGGAAGTGGCGTTCTGCAGTGTACATAGTTGCCGTTTGTGGAAATGGCGTTCTGCAGTGTACATAGTCGTCGTTTGTTGATTTGACGTTCTGCAGTGTACATAGTCGCCGTTTGTTGATTTGGCGTTCTGCAGTGTACATAGTCGCCGTTTGTTGATTTATTTAAGTAGGAAATAAAAATATTTAGGATTTGTATATATTTATGATTTTGAAAAACTTAGAAATTTTATTAATTTTAGATTTTTATTCAAGAATGACATTAAATAATTTAGGATTTAGGGTTTACGTTCGTGGAAGTGGCGTTCTGTAGTGTACATAATCGCCATTTGTGAAATGAATGTTCTGCAGTGTACATAGTCGCCGTTTATGGAAGTATTCTAATATACATTACATTAGAATATACATTACATTAATTTTGAAATCAATAAAATTTATAAATTATTTAATAAATACAAATACTGTATTACTTAAAATCCTACTTAATATAATGTTTCTATATATATATTAATTATGATGTCCTACTTAAGGTAATAATTTATACATTAAAGTATTCTTAAAAATATACAATATATTAATTTTACTTATTATATTAATTTTAATTTATAACAGTAAGTCATTAAAATGCCTTTAAATTAATTTTCACTTGACTTGTCCATGCAGAAGTTTATTGTAAACTTTAAATTATAATTCCATATTTCATATTATTATAATTATATTTTCTCTTCATGTATTTTAAAAATATACATTATATTAGTTTAGGGTTTATGGAGAAATGGAACATAATAAACAAAATACAACAGAAATAATTAAGAAAATACAAAATAAATTCTACAACATTGGCTTTTGCTTCTATTCGTATATCCATATCCATTGTACAACATAAAATATAATTAAAAAAATACATATTACATTGAGGTTGCGACACGTGTCAAAATAGGCCTGTTTTTACTCCCTCAATTATTATATATATAGATACAAACTTCTATTTTATGTAATGGAATTATTTTTTGACAAGTTATAAATAAATTATTATTAAAATATAAACTGATAAATAATTAAAAATAAGATATGATAGATATAGTTTTTAAAGAATATGGAAATTATGCAAAATTAGATTTGTCCAGTATGTTTAGTGTATGTGAAGTTACATAATTTTTTATAAATTTTTCTATCATTACTTTGTACAAAGATAGATGTTATATAGTTTGTTTACTTCATATTGCAAATATTCATTTAAATTTGTTTACTTTTTTTTTGTCTAGATTTTTTTTTCTTTGTCTGGTATAAAGTAACTCTACAAATAAGTCATGCTCATTTTTAAATAATATTTTCATTATGTTCCTCTACATATTATATTATAAATATGTTTGTTTTGTCTAACTCTTATAAATGGAAATGAATATAACATTCTTAGTGTTTCTTGTTTGTTATGCGTTGTTCTTATATATTAAATATTTATTGTGAATATATATATATATATATATATATATATATATATATTAAGTAATAGGCATTTATTTTTTTTAATATTTATTTTTTGATTTTCATCACGCTCCAGGTGTAATTACATTTTTAAGTATAAATAACGTATTTGTTTTGAAACAAGTTACTAAATCAAAATCAAAATCATAATGGTTGAACAAGATATGCACAAAGTTTGAACATAAGTGTGATATAATTTATGCTTCTAATTAATTGGTATGCATAAATATTTTCTCAAATACTTTAACAACTATATACTTAGTATTATATAATTTGAGCTTTTAATTAAGATATAGTTATCTTTTTTTCATATATTTAGGACCAATATTTAATTTACTACAATGATTTAAAAAAAATTTAATTTGATCCCAAAGTTTTTTTAAAACGTATGCAATTTTGTACTTTGTTTAGTATTTATGTCTTAGAGGGATACTTTTTATAAATTTGTTATATGTATGAAGCATTTTTTGACCTTGTGGTTCATCATAGTGGGAATCTTTTGGAAGGTGTTAAAGTGAGATATGTGGATAGTCAAATATCAACATGGATATGTGACTCAGATAGATGAAGTTTGAAGATCTCCACAAGAAGGATTAAAATGTTATTAGTAGGGATGTGTTTTCTTTTTCTAATTAACATAATTATGTTCTTCATTTTTTTCATAATTTCAAAATTACAAACAAATTAACATATGTTTATCTCTTTCCACATCAAATTTAATGATTTTATATTATATATTTTGACAACTACTTAATATTCATGCTATGTTCTAAATAACCATTTACTTTTTAAAATATATTGATTTTGTTAATGATAATAATAAAAATCTTTATTAATAATAATAATTATATATATAACATAACATAATTTAAATAAACATAAATAATATTAAAATTATCTAAATAAATTAACTTAACTAACAAAATTAATTTAAATTAATAAATTGAAAAATAATAAAATTATATTTAAATATAAAAACTTTTATTTATTTCTTTGAATTTTATATTATTTTTTATTTTATTTATAATTAAAACTTTAATTTATTTTAATTAACTAAAATATGAACATCATTAATAATTAGTTATTTCTTTTTTATATAAAGAATAAATTTATAATCTTACAATTTACACTATTAAAAATAATTTAAAATATTCTTACAACCATCAAATCGTTCAAGTATTTCAATAAACTTTCTTCACACATTCACTTTAACAAACTCTAATCAAAACACTCTGAACTTTCTTCACATTTTTTTTTCATATCCTCACACTCTCATTCTCTCAAACCTTCAACTTTCCACTCCCCAATCCAACCAAATAAGTAATTGTAATCTAAATATAATTTGATAAATGATTAAAATCTCCACCCCTACTCTAAGCCCCTACTTTAAGCTAAGGTGTCTCTATCATAACATATGATCGTACATTAATACTAAGTCATGGAAGAAATCCTATATAAAATGCAAATTTTTAATATGATTTTCGTACAAAGAAAAAGAATAAAAATTCCTTAATCAATCCCATATACGTAGGGACCCTACTTAAGATTTCTAAAACCATGTTTGTGTATCTCTTCTTTTTTTACCATAAACCTGGTTTAACCTCTGTCCGTGTGGGTAGCTTACGTAGCGGTTCGTCCCATGTTGACATGGTCAGTTTCCATGTGCACTTCAATGGGTTTATGGCTCCCACACTCTTTATTTCTTTATTATTATTATTATTATTATATCACTGGTTTCCTCCTCCACTTCTTCCTTTTTCTTCTCAAATAAAATAAAGTTAAAAAATTTCTTCACTCTACTTTCCCACACTTTATTCTTTAATTAATTAATACATAATATATAGTCTCAATCCTTTTCGTGGATCATGATTCTGTCTGCAGATCAAGTGTAACGTTCTGTGCCCATACTCATTGTAATTAATTATTATTAATTAAACCATAACCCATTTTTCACTATGATTTTCATATATATATATAGAGAGAGAGGATTTTAGTTTTTACTTGAGGGCTTGGTGATTGGTTCTTTTCCATGTTCCCCTTTCCGGGGATTCTTCTCTATTCCCCATGAATTTTCAAAATATCTTTTTGGGCTTTGGGCTTTGCTTTCTTTTGTGGTCACTCTCTCTTTCTCTCTCTATATCTCAAGCATGTGGGTTCCATGCTTCTGCCTCCGAAGGAAATGTGAAACATCACCCTGCTGAGTTTTTGATCTCCGGGCCTGACTTTTTGAGATGTGGTTTCTGAGCCTCAGAACACACTGCAGAGCATGTTTAGTTTAGTTCTCTGTTACATGTCAGCATATCCATTCATTTCCTCTGCAAATCCGCCTTCTTCCAATGGCTCCCTTCTAGGGTTCTCTTCCATCTGATTTCACTCTGCCAAGGTGGAGCCTCATAACTGGCTCATGAACAATTTCACTTGAAAACATCTTCCCATTATTGTACAAGAAAAAGAAAAAAAAAATGGAATCTGGAGTTAGGTTCTACTCAGTTGACGAGTTCAGATTGGACCCCAAATGGCTGATTGATCCTAAGCATCTCTTTGTTGGGCCACAGATTGGAGAGGGAGCTCATGCTAAAGTCTATGAGGGAAAGTAAGTTCATATCTTCAAACCCCATTTCCTATTTCCTCTCCACAAGGTTGAATTTTTTATCTTTACTTATTGGGAAATTGCATATCTGATACCTGGATGTCATTTGCTTTTGGATTTGTAATTATTGATTGTGTGTGTTATTTACTGATTTGTAAAGCTTCATGCTTTATAGTTTATTGTGTTGATTGGAAAAATTTTACTTCTTAATTTGGACTTGGGTTGACCTTCATCTTCATTTCCTGCAACAATCACTAATGGACCTGAATTATGCTTCTGTGATCAGAGTAATTGGTTTGAATTTTTTTCACGAAGTTTCCAGTTTTGTCAATCAGCTTCTAATTCTTTTGCTGGGCTGTTTCAGATATAAAAACCAAACTGTTGCCATTAAAATTGTACACAAGGGAGAAACTGCGGATGACATCGCCAAGAGAGAAGGGCGTTTTGCAAGGGAGGTGGCAATGTTGTCTAGAGTGCAACATAAGAACTTGGTGAAGGTGGGAATTTGGTTTAAGCTTTCGCTGATTCTTATTCTTGTGTCTGGTATTCGTTGTTGAAGCAATGTGCAATATACAAAAACTACTTTATATGCCAAGTTTTGAACTAGTGATGGTAAATATTTCCACTCTGTTTCTCAACAGTTTATTGGTGCTTGTAAGGAGCCAGTAATGGTGATAGTCACTGACCTGCTATTAGGAGGAACACTGCGTAAGTATTTGCTTAACATGCGTCCCAAATGCTTGGATAGACATGTTGCCATTGGTTTTGCACTTGATATTGCACGTGCTATGGAGTGCCTGCATTCCCATGGGATCATCCACCGTGATCTCAAACCTGGTAATAATTTGCTTTGCTTTCTTTTAATAAACTAAAGTCAGATCCAGTAGATGTTTGCTTGTATGCATTGTAGTTTAAGTTAATTTGCATTCCTGGGAAAATTCGTGACAGGTGTTGCAACAGTATTCTTCATGGCAAGACTTCTATCTTTTTCTTATATCTTCTTTATGACCCCTCTAAAATAAGAAATTCCATAATCAAATGTGTTCTTTGTTTTATTTGCAAGTGGCCTGGCCCTAATGTGTGTTTTTCAAATCTATTTTTATTATTCTTCTCCTTTTATATGTATAGAATTTATGTTCAAAAGAATATCACATGATGGTTTGGTTTCAAATCCTCATTTTCCCAACCATTATTTTCACTTGTCTCCATTTACTGTTAATTGGATGCCTCTATCAAATACGTCTTCATTTCTTCATAACTGGTCCGTAAGTCAGATAGTTTTTATTGGAAGAAAATTTAACATAATCAAATAACTGGTGAATATTTGTTACAATCAGTTTTTAAGGTTGCTATTGCTAAGTATGTTCGTTATGAGAGATAGAATTGGATCTTTAGGTCGTATACTGAAATAAAATGAGTGTTCAATTAGGTTGTTGCATCTTACAAAGCAGTCAAAGTGAACGTGACACTACTTTGAAGACTGTATTTCTCATCGTGTATCTTTGTGTTTTACTGGCACTGAATTGATCAGTAGTTATGTACATATGCAATACGACTTCAAATCTTCGTTGGGATTTAAGATTTAAATTAATTTATAATTGTTTCAACACTATTTTATATGATGATAATTGCTAGGAATTGTTCACTTATTCTATCTAAGCACTATGCTTATCTCCAATTCTCCCCCACCCTCTTCAAATACTGTAACATCTGCTGTGTTTAAGTTCTATGATGTCTTTTTAAAATTTATACTGAAATGAACAGGCTTTAATTGGTTCTTTGTTTCTAAACACTTTTTTTGTGTTCCAATGTAGAATGACTAGCTCATTGATAATATATACCTCAACATTTTCTTTAATGGGAGTTGGGACTAATGGATTGTTTTTATATTTTTGTTAACCTTGGGATTACGTTATACATTAGTGTTTGTTTGGGACACTTGTTAAAATTAGATCATTTTAATAATCAATAATATGTATAATTGATTATATACAAAATTATTTTTTGTTTGGCTTAGTTTGTTGAAAAGTGATTTTAACATATTTAATATATTTGGATGAATAAAAAATCAGATTTTACAGAAGAAATCCCAACTTACAAATTTTCAGATTTATGAAAATAACTTTTTTTAGGAAAATCTTTACTAAATTTCAGCAGATATCCCAAACATCCAGCTTATTTTAGAAACAACTTATTTTGTATAAAAAAATATCTGAAACCTTACCAAATATGCTATAATATACATTCACTATTTTAATGATACCATCCCAAAAATGCCCTTCAATTAATTGAAATTTTATTTTTAATGATTTTTTTATTCTTGATATCAAGTTCCAACAAATGACCCATTAAGGAAAAAAGTTATTTTTTAACTATGATTACTAGAATACTAAAAGGATATTAATTATCTTTCTTAATTAGTGCAAAAATTAGTTAATTTTGCTTATATTTGAGTCAAAGGAAGTATGTCATGTAGTTGTGTGAAAACATTTCTTAATTTCCATGGCAATACGAAATAGCATTTTTATTCATCTTATGCTATTAGCTGTTAAGCTAGTATTCTTTTATCAATTGTAAAACTTTTCATAGTGAAGAACATCTAAATATTGAATATTATGAAGATCCTTTTATTTTCCTCTATATAGATAACTTGCTGTTGACTGAAGACCAGAAAACAGTCATGCTAGCAGATTTTGGTTTAGCAAGAGAAGAGTCATTAACCGAGATGATGACTGCTGAAACAGGAACCTACCGCTGGATGGCTCCAGAGGTATATTGATTAATAGATGCACTCTGTCCTCTCTCCATATCTATGACCATCTATGACTGATTACAGTGACAAAAAATTGCAGTTGTATAGTACTGTTACATTGAGGCAAGGGGAGAAAAAGCATTACAACCATAAAGTTGATGCTTATAGTTTTGCAATTGTGTTGTGGGAGCTCTTACACAACAAAGTTCCTTTTGAAGGCATGTCAAACCTTCAAGCTGCATATGCTGCAGCCTTTAAGGTTAAAAGATCATGTGCCTGTTACGTCTTTTTATATAATATTATTTGTCTTGTACTACTGCATATAGTTGATAACTTAAAATGCTTCTTTTGGTTTCAGAATGTAAGGCCAAGTGCAGAGAATCTTCCTGAGGAACTGGCTCTAATTCTTACTTCATGCTGGCAAGAGGACCCAAATGCCAGACCCAACTTCACCCAGATAATCCAAATGCTCCTAAATTATCTTTACACTGTTGCACCTTCTGAACCCATGATTCCTTCAAGAATATTCAGTTCTGAGAACACTGTCTTGCCGCCAGAGTCTCCCGGAACTAGCTCCTTAATGGCAAAACGTGATGACACAGGCGATACACCAAGAGCAAAGGACGAAGTCAAGCCTAATGGTTTTCTTTGCTGCTTTAGTCAGTGTTATTAACTGGAAATCAAGTCTTGAGTTAAAAATGACAAAAAAATGTTAGATAGAATCTAGTCCAAAGTGATCCTTTTGACAACTGGGTAAATGTTCAGATAAAAATACCTTTCCAATTCCAGTAAAATTTAGTTCTTTTTTCTGCAATCCCACTTGGCATGTTTTTTCATCTCTCGTAGATGTATGCATAGGACATCAGTCTGTTGAAGCTAACTAGTCATCCAGCATTGTTCAGATTTGCACATAGAGTTTATCCATCATGGACTATAATGTGGAATTTTGGTTCTTGCCAACCCAAAGGGTACAGTGGACACATGAAGTTATCAGCTTTTGTTTCTTGCATTCATATTGCAGCCAAGGAAAGCAATGGTTGGACAAAATGATCAAAACTAAAGTATTTTGATAGCCTTTGATTGGTTTCACCTGTTTGGTGATTTCTATTTTCTCTTAACCAAAGTCAAGGGATCTAGAATTTTTTTCACTATTGGATCTCAAAGTCAGTGCTTTGGTCTACTTCATAGATAAGGGTGTTTCTTCATGCACCCGATCAAAGTTCTTCCTTCAACCTATCAAATAGGTAAAATGGTCAAATCTTCTATCTAATTCACTTTTATCAAGAAAACTCTTTTCGGAACACAAGGGAAATTATTTTGGAAAACACCTCCTATTATATATATGTTATGGAAAGCTTATCTTGCAAATTCATCTCTAGAAAATGTTTTCTGAATTTTTTTTTCTAGAATACATTTCATAAATTCTGGAAAAGAATTTCTGAAAAAACTTCTGGAGAAGATAATCTAGAAGTCAATTTAAAAAAGGGTAAAATGTTTTTTTTTTAAATTGATGAGGTGCAGGAAGGGTTTTGATAGATTGCAGGAAGAAACACACAATAGGTAAAGGGGCAAGTAACAATGTTCTTCTTTTACAATAGGGTTCACCATCAAGAATTGAAGGAACATGAAGCCTCATGTTTGTTTTCATTGATATTTATTGACTCTTATTTGATGGTGCCACTTTTGTTTGCATGATTTGGTCTAAGCGAGTTGACTCTCACCATCAAAGAATTATAAATTCTTATTTGGCAATTTTTTGTGGAAATGTCAGCAGAGAAAATGCGACAAGAGTTGGTGAGAAGAAAGGTGGTCAAAATGAGGGGATAAAAGTGTCTTTTACAATTTAGTTTGACAAGAAAATTGACCAAATTTAATTTGCGCAAATATTTTACGTCAACTTTTTAGAATTTGTATTGAAAAATATGGAAGAGAATAAGTGTGTTATTATTAACAATAATGTTGGTTTAAATAGCTAATTAGTAAATCTACATCTTTGCATGTGCACACAATATCTAAAAGATAATAACTCTTGAATCTTCTCATAACATAAACAAAGGAAAAGAAACATAACAACAAACCAAATAAATATCTCTAGAGTCTACGACTCTCTTGGCAAGTCAAAATATTATTTCAACAGAAAAACAAATATAAAATCCTTATATCCTTGTGTTAAACTAGTTGTTATAAAATAAATAATTTTTATTTCAAAAATATCACAAACTCCTAACAATTTTTGAAGTTTTTCAAAAACTTCCATTTTCAATGGCATGATTATTACACGTGCTACTTGATTCTGACTTTCGTAATAAACTAATTCATCAATTGTACTTTATTTGGTAAATATCTTTTAAGAAATGAAATCTTATATTAATTTGTTATCCCATATTATAGTTGTACATATTCTATGGAAATGCTTAAATTTCTCTTCATTCAAATTCCTTAATTAATAATAAGTTGTTTTTTTAACATCATGAAACAACACTTGAACTTATCAAAAACTCATTCAAATTCCTTAATTAATAATAAGTTGTTTTTTTAACATCATGAAACAACACTTGAACTTATCAAAAACACATAATAGATATAAATGTGAATAGCTTGATATCTCCTCCTACCTTCTAATGAATTTCATAGTTTATATATATATATATATATATATATATATATATATTTTAAATATCAAAGTGTTCTTAGTTACTTATAGTTTAATATCTATTAGTTTTGCAATATATCTACTTATTTGTAACAAACGTTGTATTTGGTTTAAATATGTGAAATTACTAATCAATTATTTATAGTAAGTTTCATCAATAAAGTTTCTTATTCCATTTTTATTCATTTTGGACTTTAGAACGGTTGAACTGCCCCTAAGTTACTTTCAATCATACCAAATCTTCTCAAAACCTCCTTGGCATAGTTTATTTAAATACACTATCAAACTTTTATAGCATCTCAATCCTAACAAAATCTTTTTTTTCCCGATCTAGCATGTTGTTACGGAATAGCTCAAACAAATTCATTATAGATGCATCTATCACAAAAACTACAAAACGATAACAGAGGATCCACAAAAGAAACAATTAGTTAGAAGGTAAATAACGAAAGGACAAAGAAGAATCACTTATATGAAATAATGTGATTCAATTGAAGAATCACACACATGAAACTTCAATCTACATCCATGGAAAAATTCACTATAAAAAAAAGATTAAACTTGAAGTTTCTATCTCGACAAACTCTCACTCAACTAACAATATTATGTTATATAATTGAACAACAACTCTCAATAGACAAAATTGTTCATACATGTTCCTATTTGTACAACATAACTATTGTAACTAACATTTGTAAATCACGCCTAAACTAGCACATAAGAGACATGAACAGTGCATCTACTACTGAGTTTGAAATCTCACTTAGGAAACTCTTGTGATGATACAAGTAGAAAAGGAAGTTAAAGTTTGATGCAAGCAGACGTCTGATGCTATAAGATGATCTTATGAAAAATAAAAGCTCTAGTAAAGACATGCATACTGGTCAAGATAAATGGATTTGAACCATTAGGCTATCTCAAACCATTAGACGATTTGGAATAGTCAGACAAACTATGAACCTCAACAAGATGTTAGTGAACCAATACTCATAAATCTCCATCTTGGTTCAATACAAATCTTATGAATGAGAATCACTACCTGCCACTGAGCCCATTGAATGCTTAATCACCGATCAACTGGATCGAATAAAAGCAATGAAAAAACTTTTTATTTGGCATAACATTCGTAATCATATCATATAAATTATGATATGTTGTGACCCTTTTCACCTTCACAGACCCTTGAATAATCTTCTCTCTTATGAAATACAACTTGATGTCAATGTGTTTAGTTCTTTCATAGTAAACTTGGTTATTTGATAATTGTATAGCTTTGTTATAATAGATAATGACAACCTAAATTTTCATCTTTAGCTCTCTAGCTAGACCTTTAAATCATAAGGCTTCCATCACTGCTTAAGTCATGGCAACATACTCTACCCAATGGTTGATAAAAACACTACCTTCTATAGACTAACTTTCCAACTAATTGTAGTGACATATGTAATAAACACATAACCTGTGAGAGATTTTTTTGTGTCCAAACACCCAATATAGTTCAAGTCGACACAATCCTCTATGAAAATGTCTCTGGCATGCCACATCATAAACTAAAACTCTTCCAAGTGGCCCCCCTCTAAATAACCAAGAATCCACTTAAGAGCTTGCTAGTGAGATTGTCCAAGATTTGACATTTAACTCACAACATAAGTTATTTTAGGTGACTTCAAAGCATATACTACATAACCAACAACGTTTGCATATGAAATACCATCCATATAATTATTTTCTCCACCGTTTAAGAGACTATTCATCACTCATCTTATAATGAGAAGTAATAGGTGTGGATACAAGTTTCATGTTTATCATCCCAAACTTGGCAAGAATTTTCCTAAGGTAGGTGTCCTAAGACACATACATATGCTTCAAATTATATTTTTGATGATATAAATTTCTATAATCTTCTTAGCAACCCCAAGATCCTTCAAATCAAATTTGTTATTCAACTCAATCTTAACCTTCTTAACCTCAAGTTTACCATTACTAGCTATCATAATGTTTCAAAATACAAAAATACTATGAAACAATTAATCTTCTACTAGTAACTTAAAGTAAATGCAAGTATCATACTTCTATGTTCAAAAACAACATTAGCAATGAACTTATCAAATTACTTGTTGGAGATTTTTTCAAACCATACAAAGATTTATTTAGTTTACAAATATAATTCTTCTTGTCTCCTACCTCAAATCTTTCTGGTTGCTCCATGTAGACGATCTCTTCTAAGTCTCCATATAAAAATATATTATTAACATCCATTTATTACAACTCAAAGTTAAGCTCAACAATCATAGCTAACAACACTAGTATGGATGTGTTCTATGACCAAAGAGAAAACATCATTACAATAAACTTCTACTCTCTGAATTAAGCCTCCAACACCAATCTCACTTTAAATTCTCATTGATTAGTTCCTGGATTACCATATTTAGGTTTGAAAATCCATTTACAACTGACCAACTTATAACCCAAAGGTATACGAACAAGAGTTTAGGTATTATTTTAGATGAAACAACTTCATTTCTTCATTCATGATGTCTAACCATTGAGTCTTCCCCTTACTTGCTAATGTAGAGGATACACTGGAAGGTTAATCTTCTAACACCTCACTAACAACTACTAAGAAGCCATACTTTTATGGAGCTATGATCATTCTCCTTTTTATGTCTTTTAGAAAGTCTGTAATCATCAACATGTATGTCTTTAATCAGAAACATTAAAGCATCTTTCTTCATCAAATGCACCAAAGTGTTTGTCTTCATAAGATGCTTCTCATCTATATTCCTCAAAGTGTATATCTTCATTAAACACTTCTCACTTATCAGAATCCACCTAAATGTTTGCCATCTCACCATCACAATTACTCTGAAGCTCACATTTTGAAACTCTTAGCTTATGAGCATCTTAGTTTCATTGAAGACAGTGTCTCAGATGATGATACACTTCTTGAACTTGACTCAAGACAGCAAGAGGGATATCCTTTCACACCTTTTGGATATCCAAACATGCATTTAACGTCACGCTTCTAGTTTTCCTTCCTTTATGTGAGAATAAGAAACACAACCAAAGATTAGTAAATTTCCAAGGTTGGGAGAATGTCTTGACTAAATTTCTTCAAGAGTCTTCATATCAACTATTATTTAGGAACATCTATTGATCAGGTAGGTAGTAGTAGTAGTAGTAGTATCTTTAACACAAAAATCCTTTGGAACTCCAACACTCAACAACATGCATCTCACTCAATCCAAAACAATCCTATTAAATCTTTACGCTAGGTCATTATATTAAGGCGTCCCTACAGTTGTCTGGTGTCGTACTATGCCATTCTCTGCATAGAAGTTGTTGAACAATTTTGGACAAACTTCAAGACCATTATTAGCCTTGAACCTATTCACCGTCTTACTGATTTAGTTTTGAACCAGATGCTTCCAACTTTTAAAATTCTCAAAGACCCCATCCTTGGTCATTCGAGGATAGACTTATAACTTCCTTAAGTAATCATCAACTATCAAAAGGAAATATCTAACACCATAGTGTGATAGAGTGGAATATGGTCCCCAAAGGTCAGCATAAACGTAATCAAGAGTTTTCTTCTTCCTCTACTATCATATGTTAAAACAAATTTTCTAGACTTTGTCACTTCCAAACAAGTCTTGCTTCTTCATCTCAACTAAGTTTTTCTCAATTACATGACCTAACCTTCTATGTCATATATCAGTCTTAGACAAGATTGTCTTCTCAGCAGTACACTCTTACGATATCTTTCAAGGTATACGAGTCATTCTTCCTCACACTCTTAATCACTACCATAGATTCCCTCAACACATTCAACACTCCCGTTCATCTTTAAACACATATCCGTTATTTTCAAGCTCACCATGGAATGTTAGGTTATGTTTCAAGCTACGTAAAAACCTAACATCTTCAAGCAATCTCTTAATTCTCTCATGCAAAGGAAACTTAACGATTCCAACTCCAGTTATCTTACAAAACTTGTTATCACTAAAGAGAACTACACCCCTTTCAAGTTATGTAAACTCCAGAAACCATAAATGGCTAGGTGTCATATGGAATGAACATCCTGAGTCCATTACCCATTCACAATCACCAATATTGCTTGACACCATGAGGACTTTTGATGATATATAATTGTTTTCTACCAAAGTTGCTTCACAAGACGTAGATGATCTATCTTGACCAGATGTCTACTACACCCTGATGGTATGTCAAAGATGTTACTCTTCTTCTATATCTGTGGATATAACTTTATGATGTGACTATCCTTCTTTTAATAATAACATCTAATAAACGATATAAATCCCCCTTCACGAGTCTTTGACTTTCAACTCCTTCTAACTCCATCGTTATCCCTAGTATACAATCTTCCTCCTTTTACAAGGTCATCTTTAGCATTGGACGCCTTCTCATCAAACTTCTCGTTCAACTCTTTCCAGCTCAATGCAGCGTAAACCTCCTCATGAGAGAGATATACAAAAAGTTTTCTTTGAATTGATCGTGTATCTTAGGCAAAGAACACAACAACAATAACAACGTTTGATCTCCATCTTTAATTTAAATGTCAATATTCTTCAGATGAAGAATAAACTTGTTGAATTCATCCATTTGTTCGTTAATTTTCTTTATACTACTCATCTTATATGAGTACAACACTTCAAATACATATGGTTCACCAGAGGTTTTGTCATGCACAAGCTCTCAAGCTTTGTCCATCGTTGCTTTGAGATTTGCATCAACACCTAGTCACTAAGGCTGAGAACAATCGCGTTGTGAGCTTTCTCCAACAACTCTTTGTTATGGTTACATCAAGCTTGTATTCTCCTTGCAAAGCTTCAAAGAGACCCTATTGAAACAAAATAGCACACATCTTCAACCGTCATAATCTGAAATCATTCAACTCAGTGAATTTCTCAACCTCATACTTTGCAGAAGTCATGATAATTGAATTCCACATTCACTATACTAGTTTGTTGTGGAATAGCTCAAAACAAATCTACTATAGAACTATCTACCACACAAAAAATAAAATGATAACAAAAAATTCGTAAAAGAAAATAGCTAAAATGTAAATGGAGGAAGGACAAGGAAGAATCACACAAAAATAACATAGTTTAATTGAAGTGTTAACGAATTTTAATCTACATCAACGAAAAAATTTACTACCAAAAGTGTATTACAACTCAAATTTTCTCTTAATGAACTCTCACTCAACTAATAGTTTTCTGTTACATAGTTGAACAATAACTCAGTTGACAAAAATACTAATATAGATTCCTAATTATATAACATACTTATTGTAACTAACTTTCATAAATCACGTGCTAACTAGCAAATAAGACACATAAGAAGTTCTTTTACTACTGAGATTGAAACGTTACTTAGGTAGACTCTTAAAAATGATACAAGTTATAATAAAATATTTTTATAAAAATAAAAATAATAAATTATAATTTTTATTGTTATTATAAATATTATTATTAATATTTTTTTTAATTATTTCTAACTTTTTAATTTTTATTTATTTATTTATTAATATTATTATTTATGATTTTATTATTCTTATTATTATTTGAAAAAATATATTTTTATTAATATTATTTTTAAGATTATAATTTATAACATAACTATTTTTTTATTATATATATATTTTATTTATTATAAATATATATAATTTATTTATTATAAATATATTTAATATTTTTATTTTATATTGAAATTTATCATTTTATATATTGAAAGAAATAATTGAGAAGAAATATAATTTTTAATATATATTATGTGATGTTTTTTAAGTTTTTTTATTTTTTCTGCAGGGAATTTTTTTTCCTGCAAATCGGTATTTTATAAGTCTTCGCACTTAATATAAAAGAACGCGTTCCTCATTTGCTTTTTTTTTTTCAAGTAAATAGTATTTATATATTGAATGTAAAAATATAGAATATAAAAATTTATAAAAAAAAATAAATTAGTGGAAAGAAGTAATTGACAGATAAATAAAGATGCTAAATGTAAGTGATTAGTAAAAGTTGAAATCTATACAAGCTAAACAAAAAGTAAATTTAAGAGCATCAAAGATAAAGTGCAGGAAGTGAATGGACTTGAAAAGAAGATTGGTGGAAAATAAATTTTGCTAGAAAACAAATGCCTTTTTGAAATTAAGGAAACAAGAAAAGAAAAGAAATGAAATGATAAATATACAAAAGGATAAAATAATGAAAACAAACTGGGTTTTGGAAGGTGTATTACACTACTCATGTTGCAACAGGTTTTGTGATGTTTTTGGCTAGGAAAGAATCTAACTTCATTTGTGGAAGCTTTGTCTTTGAATAATAAATATGTAATTGCATTTTATAAGTTTAATTTTAATTTAAACTTTTGTGATAACTGAAATTAATGATTAAAAAATCCTTAAAATGAGAAATTTGAATTGAAAGAAGAGGTGAATGGTTGAGGATGTGAGTGGTGAGAGGAAGATGTCAAAGGTAACAGTGATTGAAGATGCTAATGGAGAAATTGAGAAGAGGGCAAAAGAGATTAGAGAGATGATTGTGATTGGAAGAGTGTTCCAAAAGTAGTGGTGATTGAAGATCATAGGTGGTTGGATGATACCAATGATAAGGATGCTCCATGGATACTCCAAAACAACAATGGTAAGAACAAATTGACAACAGTGATAGAAGAATATCAATCATGGATGATGATGCTATTAATGATAATGACCAAAACCAAAAACAGTGGTACCATTTTCTTTTATTTTTATATTTTACAATAAAAAACTAACATAAAATTTTATCTTCAAAAGAGATTTGCTGCATGAATCATGGGATTAGGTTAAAAAATTCGGCCAAATGTTCTATAAACACTTATATACAATAATTATAAAAATTAATAGTTCAAATTATTATATATGTCTAATTTCTTTAAATTTTTAATTTTAACTTGTATATAAATTATTTTCATTTATTAAAACATTTCTTTTATTTTTTTTTATCTTATAATTTACTTATAAACAAACTTGGCCAAACATGTTATATCTTTCTTTCTATCAATTTTTTTTTCTCCTTTTCCTTCTCTTAATAAGAATATTAATACCATACAATAATATTCTTTTACTCGTGTTTGAGATCTTTTTTTATATATCCAATGCAACTCTAGACCATCAGGTGCACAAATAAATTACTAGAGTGCAAATAGAAAACATGAAGTGTTTTCTATGAGTGGAGAGTTTTTAGGGTTAAAGCTTGCACCTTGGTTGCCCATAGCACTATAAATACAAGTGTTAGCCCCCTTGTAAATCAGATTTGAATTGATAATGAAAGGTTGTCCAAGTTGTTAGCTCATTTGTCTTCAATCACTCTCAGATTTGCACTTCTATTAGTGTTTTGATTGAATCTTCTTAAAAGTTGGTCACACCTCTTCTAAGTCTCTACCTCTCCTCTTCATTTCATTTTCTCCACACTTCAATTCGGTCATTGATGTCACTTTCAAGTCCATTCTTCCGCAACATACAAAACTACAACAAAGAAGAAGCCAAAATAAGTTAGGATTGCATTAGGATCAGTTCGTCGCTCTCATTCTTCACCATTGTTATCCCATATTTATTGAGCACTACTTCCAAGTACTGTCAAATATGGGGTAGATGATACCAACTTGCAGCAGCTTGGTGACCTCTTTCTTAACCATGTTAAGAATCTAGATTAAGTTTGTGTTGAGGTTGTCTCATAATTTTTTCCCTCTTCTAGCAAAATCCTATGCATACACATGGAAGGGTTAATACCTAGAATATCTACAAGCGTCCAACCAATGGCTTTCTTTTGTTCTCCAATCACTACCAGCAGTTTCATCTCTTGATCATTAGAAAAAGTAGTAGAAATAATCATTGGAAGCTTCTACCATTTTTTAGATAAGCATATTTGGGGTGGGCAAGGAATGACTTCAGTTCTAGTGATGGTGGCTAGATGATAAAAAGTAACAATCTAATGCTGAGAGATACTTCAACAACTTGTAATTTTGCATAATCATACACGTTTGTGCATTATGGCTTAATGACTTTTACTAGTGCATTAATATCAGAACCTGCATCACTACTATTATTGGAATTTGCATTGTCAGACGATTTAAACATATCTATCTTTGCATTTGTACAATCAATTAGATTAAAATCTCCTAGAAGTTCTAAGCCAGAATCATCTACAATGTCATCAAGTATGTCAAGATGATACATAGAATAGTCCTCAACTAGATGTTTCATAGCATCTAGGATGTTGAACTGTACTAGACTATCTACAAACTCCATAATAAGTGTGTCTACTTGCACATCAATCTCTGTCCTAACTATTTTTAGGAAGGGTCTGCCAAAAATAACGGTGGTTGCTACTTCAGTTGGCATATCTCCTCCTTCCATATTCAGTATGTAAAGCTCTGCAAGAAAGACAAGGTCATTAACTCTAACTAGCATATGTTTTACTAGTCTTGTAGGGTGGACAATGCTCCTATTGACCAACTGGATTACAACACTTATAGTTTGCAAAGGTTCAAGAGAAAAATAAGTGAAAATAGATAAAGACATAACATTTATAGATGCTCCTAGATCAAACATGGCATTATCAAACTTTGTACTACTTATGATGTAGGCAATGGAGAAGGTTCTTTGGTCCTTGCATATTTCAGATATAGTGGCCACATGTCTCTCAATGAGTGCAGAGACATTCCTTACCATGTTACCCTCTCATTACGCTACAAGAAAATCATTAAATAGAAACCAACTTTAGAGACAACAAATAATTAGTTGCTATAGTGACTAAATTGGATACCATTAGACTAAAAAAATTATTAGTTTCTAAATTAGTTATTATTATTGATAAACAGTTTCTAAATTGGTATCTAATTAGCTACCAAAGTTTTAACTACCAATTATTGAGATTCTAAATTTGGTAGCAAAAACCTTGGTAGTTAATTAGATACCAATTTAGAAACTATTTATCAATAATAGAAACTAATTTAGAAACCAATCATTTTTTAGTATCTAAAATGATCTCTAATTTAGTCAATATAGCAACTAATTATTTTTTGTCTATAAAATTGGTTTCTATTTAATGATTTTCTTGTAGTGTTACCTTTACATGCTTCCTATGAGAGCACATTTACCTTCCTGAAAGTTTCCATAATTTCTTTATCAGACTCTTCCATTTTCTTACTCTTTAGAATAGCTCTATAGGGAATGGAAAAGGCATAAATGGTTGCTCAGGCTTACTAGATTTTTTTTTGTGTGCATTACACTTTATTGAAAAGGCATTCGACCCATTAGATGATCTAGATAGATCATTTATAATCAGATTGTTTGATCAAACTATCTGCAACTGATGTTGTCTAAACATCCTATTCAAAAATTTGATCTGGCATTTAGACATTTTTACCTGATCTTAGAGTGGTGGCACTTACATTCTTTGGATTTGTGATCGTCTAGGTTGGAAATTTTAGAGTCCTAAGATTGAAAATGATTCAAGCTGGTTGCCATCTAACCCATTTGATTTTCCAAATTTTGGTGGTAGCCTCTATTCTTTGTTGAAAATTCATGGTGTTCATAATCAGTTGTTGCATAAGTTTCTCCAAAGAAGGTCAAATCTTAGATTATGCAACAGTTGGTGGTATAGGTTGTTATTGCTATTATGATATGTGCTCAATTTTATTTAAATGACATTATTTTTTATTTTGATGTGATTTTGATTATATCACTAGTTTTAGTACCATTTTAGATCTAGTTAGTTCTTTTATGTTTTTCCTTTATTTCACACACTATATTTGAATTCTTTTATCCACACTCTACCTTAAAAAAATTTCTTCCATACTCGACCTTTTGAACTTTTTATTACACACTTTACCTTGAAATCGATTAGAAATATTATTAAATTATAATATATAAATTAATATAAATTTATTTCATAAATTAATATTATAAAGTTAAATTAAACTTAAAATTAATTGAATTATAATTTTAGTCTATTTATTATATAGTGTAATAAATAACTATTATGTAACATCTTAAACTTTTGCTAGGAATTATACATCGGAAGTCAAGTTGGTGAAATAATGGCATCAATTTTTGTGAATTATATCTTTTCTAGTATCTTTTGTCATTGAAGACATTTTCTGAATTAGGCTTTTGTGAGTGGTTTGCACGTGCCTATAATTCTATACTCGAATGGTCCCATGATATTACTTTCAAGCACTACGCGTGAGGAATTTGGAAAGAATTTGCATATTTCCTTTTAGCGAATATAGTAGCTTAAATCTTTTCGCTATACGCCAAATAATACTTCCACGTCTCCATTTTTATTCTACAAAAAGTTCTTCAAATACGGAAAATCTTCTATAAAATTCCCCGTATTTTAACTAGGTTAAGACTTAGAAATATATCTACTTTAGACGTTTATTTTTTGTTATATTATAGTAGGATGGCAAAACGAATAAACTTGGTTTATTTGGAACTAGCTCCTCTAAAATGAATGGAGATGAATCTCCAATTAAAAATGAAATCGAAATTTTGATCCACCTGAAAAAAAGTATATAAATAGAAAAAGAAAAGGTATAAAATTATTTAAATAGATAATTTTAGTTTAAAAATTATTTTAAATTTTATTTGAATACTAATTTTTTATTAGTTCTAGAGAAATTAAATCTATAAAATAAAATATCAATAATAACAGACATATTTTAACTTTTTAAAAGCAATAAAAGTAATGAAAAAAAAGTACATATAATAAGAGCTTTAAATTTAACTTTTTATTTTCTTAAAAGACAGATTAGACCTGTGTCACCAGTAGCATGTTTGATATATGATCTATCTCTACAGAAAAATCAATTACTTTTAATAAGATTTTATCTTTTTATTAACAATACTTATATATAATTATATTTATTTTAAGAAACATTATTAAAAACAATTAAATATCAATTAATTTAAATAAAAAACAATTAATTATTATATTAATTAAGTTAAATATTATTTATAAATTAAAAAATTATTAATATCTAAAATAGTTTTTATTATTAATAGAATTTATAAAATATTTTTAAATTAATATTTAATATAATTACTAAGATTTAGCTAATAGCTGCTTTAAATTCTAAATTAGTGACTAATTTAAATCTAATTTATAATATAAAATAATTAATAACTAGTTAATAATATTAATTTATAAATTATTTTATAAACTTTTATTAATAATAAAAATTATTTTAAATATCAATAATTTTTTTAATTTATAAAATAATATTTAACTTAATTAATATAACAACTAATTATTTTTTGTTTTTAAATATTTAATAATTCTTTTTATGAAATTTGAAAGTTGAAGACAATGTAGTGTTGATTTTCTAAAAAAGTATTAGTGCATGTCAATTATTACTTTTAGAGCAATTCACATGTCATGGGCATATCACACCAAAGAATCTAAACTTTTAAGCAACATATTGTTTAGAAGGAATTAGATTCAACTTTAATGTTGAGAATAAAGAAAGTAGGGCAGAATATGGTGTGTATAAATACCCCACCAACCAAATCTCAACCTCGTTCTTGTGCCATTAATCACTTGTGAGTTGTGATATCAACACAAACTAATCTAAAGATGGAGTATACCCGTGTTTCAGGATATGAGAGAGAGCCTTTTGTTGAGTATTCAACACATACACCAATGATGGGCAATTACCACCACCCCAATGCCCACCGTGAGTTCACAGAGAAGGTTGTTTATGAGGACAGTGTGATTGGGGGATCTCACCACCACCACCACCACCAGCGCCACCCTGAGACTCGTGAGGTGGTGAAGGTGGTGGAGTACGAAGTTCCTGAGAGGCGCATGGGTGAAGTTATCTACGAAGAGAATAGAATGGCTTATGGCACTGATCGATACCTTCCAAGGTATTGAATGTTGCAGAAATGCAAGAAACCTACGAGGTCTTCTCATGTGACTATGAACTGCTAGCAGGTCACCTAACCTAGTACATCAAAATCACCACTAGTGTGCTTTTGTATTAAATAAATCCCTGCTTAGCTACCCATGATGTTATAAACCATATGTCGTTATTTATCAATAAACCTATGTTAATTAATATGTCTGTGTAAATCTGCATGCATGGTGATTTATTTTTCATTCAAGTTCTGACCAAATAATCACTGTTGGAAAAGATTCTTTTAACTACAATCATAAACTCATTTTGATAATGATAACAATATATACTTTCCAAAGAAACTGAGACGGATTTCTAAAAAAGTTTTGGAGAATTGGAAATATGATACGTTTCCATAATTTTGTCATTCAAAATCTTGAATGTCTTCTCAAGTGCGGGTTTGATTTTGAAGATATTGTTAATACTATATATCAGAGTAAAATTTAAGAATAAGAAGTTCGATGAAAGTACGTAGTTTCCTTCTATGAAAGGCAATGATTCGTGATAGACGCACACAAAATTTTCTGAGTTTTTAATTTTAATTATGCTATAGTTAATAATAACTAGTTCATTTGGTGCAATCTCCATCTAACCTATCAGAATTGTATGTACGATGCGTGCAAATCCAAAACTGATCTTCCTTTCAAACAAATGGCTCATTCTCTGACGTTGCGTTCAGAAATTCATCAACGTGGATTCCCTTTTTTAAAATTCTTAAACGCATTTCTTCCTTTGATAAAATATCGAAAGTTTTATTGAGAACCAAAAGTTGTTGTATTTAACCGATTAAAATATTATTTAAATGATTAAAATCTTTAAAAAGACAACTTAGGTTATTTTAACCGATTGTAGTGTATTTTAACTTATTAAAATGTTGTTGAACTTCATTTTTATACTGTTTTAATCAATTAAAACGTATAGTTTTAATTAAACTTACTATAAATGCAATGAATTAGAGATCAAATTATAGTGTGGGCCAAAACACAAAATATTATTAGAATCGGTATTCCGACACAAACATAACTAGAAAGTTTAACATCGATTATGGAGATTCTGAACGGATGCAAAAGGAAATAAAAAAAGAACTCGAAGCCAAATCATTTTGGAGACCAAATAAACATTAATCACTAGACTAGACAAATTCTTTGATCATATTATGATTTTTATTATACTTAGTATTATTAATACACTTTACATACGAATTTTAATTCGTATGTAATAATCCGTATATAATTCGAAATTTTCTTATAGTGAATTTTGAATAGAAAATGGCATACATCAATTTGACTTACTTAACATGTTGACATTATTTTGTCCCCAAACATAAGTCAAATTAAAATCATGAGAATGGTGTGGATCCAATGGTAATTTCTTTTTTCATTTCTCTTACCTCTATTTATGCCACAATCAGGCTAATGCGTCAATCTACATGAAGGAGAATGTATATATAGAGGGAATAATTTGTAGTGATTCTCAATACCCATCAACTTAGTAGACATAATTATAAAGGTCCCTCTAAAATACCAACAGTCTTCAAGTCAGAAAAACTACTCCAATTGTAACTTTAAGGATGTAGTATGTGAATTCCCTCTAAGCCTATGGAGTACAAATAACATAAAAATCTCATCCTAGAAAAATAAGGAAAGAGATGCAGGATGTTTTTTTTGTTCCACGTTAGTAGTAGCATACGCCATAGTTTAGTTGTACATAAGGGAGAAAATAGAAAAATGTTTAGATGAAATACAAATCCGAGTATGAAACCTAGTGAACAATGGTTTTATCTAACAATTGTAGGGCAAAATAAGCAATATAATACAACTAGAGATGCAAAAGGAATCTTTAGGATTCATGAACGTGCTCAAAATGAATAACATAAACTACGTATTTGAGAAAAATCCAAGAATATATTAGATCCTTCTTTTGAACTCAAATATAAGATGACAACAACATTTTTTTTTTTTATCAGCAAGAGATAAATTGAATAAACTGGGATACTTCAGGGGTATCCCAACCCATATAAAAAATCAAAAGTTGCCTTCTTCATAGAGCTAAGAAGAACTCCCTTATGGCTTACCTACATGATCATATCCAATAACAACTTAACAAGCATCAGCACTTGATCAACACCTAAACCCCTCGACACCAACACTTAATGAAATTACATCAAAACAAGCAAGCATAACCACAAACAGAAAAGGTTGCCCCATGAAGCTAAACAACAGCTATACCAGAGTAGCTTTTAGACCGACATAGACAATACCATACCAGAGTAGCTTTTATGACAACAACACTTAATCAAATAAGGGAAAGAAGATCATGGGAAGCAGAGTAAGTATGAAAAATTGATAACAATTTGAGACTATCAAAATAAGTAAAATGGAAAAGTTACAAAGAATGGAGTGTAAAGCATGAAATGATTTCCATTCACTAGTGCAAAAAGGAGGTTTGACGATGTTTATAGACAACGATTCAAACGGAAGCTTCGTCTAAAAAAAGTGGTGAAAATTTTGTAAATAAAAGAAACATATAGGTGATGATTATAATTACAATCGTCCCCTATTTGGAAAAAAAGATATAAACAACAGTTTTAGTGGGCAACTGTCATCTATTGTGAACACTATAAACTATAGTTTTTGTGGCAACCGTCATTTATACCTTAGTATTCCATATAAACTATGATTATTGGGTCATAATCGTCGTTTATATGGCTTTTTATTTCTCCCAACAGGCATTTTTCCCTTCACACTTTCTTCTTTGCTATTCTCATTGTTATCTTCTCTACCACTTTCATTTTTCTCTCAATGCTTGTAATGTGTTTTCCTTATTGTTTTTATGTTGTTTTCCATAGTTTATGTGCTTTCTTCATTCGTTTTTCACCATTTTCAGTATAAAACGAGTTGAGTTATAGAGTTTGAAACTGTTAGGCGTCTTTACCTCGCCATTGCAGCTATGCGCCACCTTCGAAGCTCCTGAGTTCCTCCACAACTTATGCTCTCTTACCAGGTTAGTAGTTTCAGGGTTTATTTTATTTTTTGTCATTATTATTTGTAATGAGTTATTAATAAGAGTATATAAGTTCACAAAATATGACTTTGTCTATTTCATTTGGTCTTATGTTGTTACACGCACTAGGAATTGAAGAAAAAGATAAAAATTATTACAACTTATGGATTTGCATATTGTAAGTCCATGTTTCCCTTTTGAATTCTTTTACATTGCTTACGTTAGGCGACAATTAGTCAAGTAACTCTCATCTATGAGATATGACACTACAAGAAAATAATTAAATAGAGACTAAATAATTAGCCACTATGTTAACTAAATTACATATTATTTAAGAGACTAAAAATATTATTGATATCTAAAATAATTTATATTATTAATAAATAGTTTCTAAACTATTATCTAATTAGATTCTAAAGTTTGTACCTATCACACAAGAAGAAAATCATGAAATAGAAACCAATTTTTAGAGACCAAAATAATTAGTTGCAATAGTAACTAAATTAGAGACCATTTTAGAAACTAAAAAAAAAATAGTTTTTAAATTAGTTTCTATTATTGTTAAATAGTTTCTAAATTGGTATCTAATTAGTAACCAAGACTTTTGGTACCAAATTTAGAAACTAAATAATTGGTAGTTAAAACCTTTGTTACTAATGAGATACCAATTTAGAAACTATTTAACAATAATAAAAACTAATTTAGAAACCAATTTTTTTTTTTAAGTTTCTAGAATGAACTATAATTTAATTACTATTGCAACTAATTATTTTGATTTCTAAAAATTGGTTTCCATTTCATGATTTTCTTGTAGTGTTATTATAAAAAATTTGGAATTATAATTTTATATGTAAAGGAATGAAAGAAAATGGAAATCAAAATGTAAGAGCTGCCAGATATCAGTAATACACCATATTCATGAGTATGCATGTGAATTATTATATGCGTATATATACATTAATTTATACCTAATCATTTGACTTTTTTTTATTTTAAATTTATCTGAGTAATTAAGTATATACAGTTTAGGTATTAAATATAATTCAGACATTAAAACCTTAATATAATTTAGTATATAAATTAAAAATTTAATATTAATGTATATTTATACAGGTATATAAAGAGAATTTATTTAAATAATCGTTTTTTGGTATATAATTTTTTTTTTCTGATTTTACTCTTATTTAATATATCTTATTTTATTAGTAAAATGAGATATTTTATCATTTTATATGAATTATTTAAAAAATATTTTTTTTTAAATTAATATTAATGGAAAAAATTTATATGCAAATTAACTTCTCTACTTTTCCCTTAATTCTTTATTTTAAGGTAACAACAAAAGAAAGAAAGAGTATACTCTCACACTCAATCGGTTCTCACATCAAATCTCTCATATCAAAAATAAAATAACCTTCATTTTCAATCTCTCTCTTCACTTTATTTTGAGTAACTCTATTTTTTGGTAAAGTCATTATTATTTGTATCTATCATCACGTGAATCTTAACCTTAACGTAAACATCATCACACTCTTCAATCTCAAAACTATCTATGAGAGAAGAGAAAAAGTTTGAAGAATAAAAAAAACTCAAACCACATAATATAAAAACATTAATTAATTAATTAATTTTTTTTATATATTATTTTTTCTTTTCAATTTCAACTCATCCAAAATAATTTATGTATATATACTAAATTTATATCATAATAAAGGCTAGATAATCGGAACTAAAAGTCATCTATCATTTGCCAAAACAATATATATAGAAAAGGTAATATTGAAATTATGAATATTTTTTATATTGCATCAAAAGGTGAGACCAGTATTTTGTTCATGGGATATGAATTAAAACACACGAAAGCATAATATAAATCCATAAAGGCTAAGTAACGTGTTAAACTTATAAATATGAACGCAACTTTATGACCACATTTTGAAATATTAGGTTTTCTCACTAACTAGCATGTGGCAAGAATTTCATATTCTAGATGACCCCATTATATTTATTCCATACAATGTCCTGGAAGAATTCGAAAAGAACTTGTGAACTTATGACGCAGAGAATAAAACTACTTTAACTTTTTAGTTATGCCCCCAAATAATTGTCTTTATGTAAAATCTTAAATAGAGAAATCCTACTATAAAAAATCTCACTACATTTTAATTATGTTAAAAAAAAAAATATTTTTACTCTTAAAAATTTAGATTAAATATATTTTTCCTCTTTATTTTCAGACGAAATTATCTTTTATTATTAGTCTAAACCTTTTAATACTTATAATAAATTCATCAGTTTTATTTATATAATAAACAAATTTTTATATCAATTGAAATATTAAAATATTTTATATTAACTTATTCATTATAATATTTTATATTAACTTACTACTAACAAGTATAATTTTGCGTATATTATAATATATGATGAAAAATATATTTAATAGTTATTATTTTAAACATTTTTAATAGCCGTTCCTTAATAATTAATAATACTATCTATGGACAAGTGTCAATCATTGGCCTTGTCTGTAAAGAACGATGGATCTAAACTTAGGAGGAATCTATGGTTTTCTATTTGACATAAAAACTTTGGAATTAGATTCAACTTTTGTCAATTTTGAATATTGAAAACAAATGATAGCATGCATATATGCATTAACCTTTTCCTATATATATAGTTCTCAAATCTCACCTACATATTTAAACCTTGTGTGATTTACTTGTGAGTATCCAAAAACACAGAGTAAAATGATGAGATCAGGGGAGTACTACAGCCATGTTTCAGAAGTTGAGAGGGAGTCTAGCACTGTTGAATACCCTAATGATGCTCCTCTTTCCATCAAGAAGATTGTTTACGAGGAAAATAAGGTTGAGGAACCCCACCACCACCACCTCTTCCATAGGCACCACCACCACCCAGAAACTCGTGAGACTGTGAAAGTTGTAGAATATGAAGTTCCTGAGAGGCGTGTTGGTGAAGTTGTCTACGAAGACAGAACAGTGTGGCCTTGAATTGCATGCTAGGGTTGAACTTCAACTTCTTATGATGAGCCTATTTTGCTAAGGAAGACTATTGCTAGTATAAGTATCACCACTGTGTGATTGATTTAAATAAATTGCTCCTTAGTTATCACTTACGTTATAGATCTTATATAATTTCAATAAAGTTATGTTACTATATTTGTGGTGTGTACAAAGTACGTGTGTTAGCATGCATGATATTTGTTTTTTGTTCAAACTTTTGTGAGGAACCATGGATCCAAATCCTCACGGATCCTTCAAATACAACAGAATCAGTCCATCACGACTCATGTGTAACCTAATTAATGGTATGTAGGTACCCACATAAACTATATGAATGATTTCTTAAAACTTTTAAACAACACGTTTCGGAGTATATCACACAATTCATTCATTGAATCAAATCATATTCTGAATGCGATTGAAATCGCTCTAATATAATTTACACATAATCTCTAGCCACGTTTAACTAGGTTAATTGTTTTTATCACTGAAGAAAATTTATATATAAAAAATAAACACAAACGTGATTCAATCCTTATAGACAAATATACAAGATGTGATCATATGTTAGTCAATTTGTCTTTATACCAAAAAATCAAGTACTCCATACCCTCTCCTTTATGTTTGGGGTAATCTAAATTCACAAATCCTCCCTCTTAAAACAAATTCTCCCGTAAAAACTTCTTTATCCCCATATCAAAGCAACTTGAGAAAGGTGTACTGGCTGGTCATGATAGCTTCATTGCTCCATTTCTAATGTATTCTTCATTATAATTTAGTTCCTCAACCCATTCCAACTTTGTCAGGTTTGTAGGCTCCCATATATTATTGTGTCACAGTTCATTGTAGAACAATCTCCTCCTGCTTGTATTATTTATAAATTATATCAGTTTGTAGCTCCTGCCATGTACTGTGATACCATTATGATCTGCGTAAATCAATGTAGAAAGCCCTTGAATGATCTTTGTGGGTCGTGGCAAGTACCTTTCCTGCATAAAGAATCAACCTAGTTATGACACTCTTTATACTATTATTATGTTATAAAACTCAAGTATAGAAAATAACGTTGAGACTTTGTTCATAACCAAATTCGGAGAGTTAGGATTTGATTCAGGACGTAACAAAACCAATTTATCAAATATAGAGAAAGATACTTGGGATTGAATTACATCTATCTCAATCATCTATATTTTGAATAATACAATATATAATACTCAGAACTACTTATTCTTATTCTTGATGCTTAATTTAAAGTCATTCACCTTGATTCCTCACAAATGAAATTCATAAGATAATTTCTCAAATACTGATTCCTCAGATATCTAACAAATCATCTAGCTTTATTAATAGAATTATGATGCAATTAATAATCTGGAATCTATTCCTAGCATTACAAGTTATAAAGTCTTTTCGTCTATTTCAGATCCTTAAAGGTACTTTCCAGTTAAATTTAAAGATCAAAATCAAGACTCTATTGATCAGACATAATCAAGCAATAACATAAAACGAAAATATCAAGAACAAATAGAAAAGAGGATATATATATATATATATATATATATATATATATCACCAAGGATACATTTGATCAAGGTAAATTACATTCAATCCCAAGTTAGAAAGAACTTAGCCACTCATGACAGTTCCTCCAATCTTCATTCTTGATCTGGATTGCATAAGAAGGGCTGATCTGAGCACTTTCTTCTCCTCAGAACAGAGGTCTCCTTCTTCTTCTCTCACTAACTTCTCTCTAAAGATCCAATCTTTTTTCCACCCCTCCTTTTGAGTTGTGTTTCAAAATTTATATAATGAACTTTAGCTCAAGCTAACTAATTTAGCTTAAGCTAGATCTTTCGGTGCATTTTTAGCTTGAGCTAGCGTTTCTAGCCTGGGCTAGATCAGTACTGCACATTTAATCAACTCTTGACATATTTAGCTTGAGCTAAATCCTCTTGTGATCCAATTAAGTTTTTGCTTTCTTTCTTTCGATGCCAACTTGAATACATTCTTTCCATGCTTCATATTCATCTGCAATTTACACAAAAAATTGAGATTAAATTTCTTCATTTGTTTTTTGGTTCAAAATATATAATCAGATTCAATAATTCTCAGATTAGGGTAGTTTTCTTAAATTAAGAAACAATTAAGTTCCAAAGTGTTCAATTTTATCAATCATAAAAACTACACATTGACACTTATCAACTATCTATATTCATTTTTTTTTATGTTCTACTAGTCATATTCAAACATGTCATTCGACATACACGCTAATTTGAATAAGAGAAAATAGTCTTATTAAAATTACAGTGCACCTATGTCCTCATCTTTAACTCCTTTACATCTTGCCTAGCATTCTTAAATAAAATGAGATTCCTTTAGGCTGTGTTTGTTTCAAAGCGCTGAAAAGCAAAGAAACACTATTTGAAGTGAAATGAAGATGAATCCACGTAATAGAGACAAAAAAGCACTCAAATCGAAAAAAAAATTGCTTGCAAAACTTTCTTCGCAAATATGCGAAGAAAGTTGTATATTTAACTTTAGTTTACTCTTTTACCCTTTTTATTTTAAACTTAAATTATTTTAATTTTTACTTAAAATATAATTAAAATTAAATATAAAAAATATAATCAAAATTATAAAAAAATAATTATTATAAAAACATAATTAATCATATTATATATAATTAATTATAAATATAAATAATAATAATAAAAATAAATATATTTTTAATAATTAAAAAATAAATTTATATAATAATTATATTAATTAAAAAAAGGAAAGATAAAAATAATGAAAAATAAATTTTTATCAAATATTTATAATTATAAATATTTAAATAATATTTTAATTAAAAATAATTATAATTTATAAATAAATATATCAAATTAATTTTTAACCATTTTTAAATATAAGGATAAATATGTAAACTTACATTTTTATCAATTAAAAAATATATAATTTTAGTCACATCTATCACATCACTCACAAACTTTTATAAACTTTCCCCACACTTTCCACTCTATTTACCTTAATCCAAACACCTTAACTTTCTTTACACTTTCCCTTCAAATCATCTCATTAGTCTCATATACATCTAACTACCGCTATCCACTTCCCTCTCCAGATCTTATTCCCAACCTCTTAAAAAAATTCATTAAATTAAATTGTTGAAAGCGTAGTCTCGAGTGATAATGTTATACAGTGGTCTCACGTACCTATCTATAACATAAATTCTAGACCTTCCCAACATATTGACATGGAAAGAAAAGATGATTATTTGTTTCATTCATCTTACCGCACATGATACATAGCCTATCTTGGATGTGTACTCCTCTAAGAGCCAGATTTTCCACTGTAGTGAGTTTGCCTAAAAGCACTCTCCATGGTACATGTTGTGAAGATGGGATGACCTTAGATTTTCAGAACATCTCAAACAATTCATTTTGTTTTCCATTACTGTAGTTGTCTAGCTTTTTATAAGTAGATTTCACTATGCAATCATTCTCCCCCGCGTCTTTCTACACCCATTCGTCTAGACCACCAATTTGAAAACCAAGTTGGTTTATGTCATGTGTAAATTTAGTAAATTGTTGTTCTTCCCATCCAAACCAACTCCTTCTTCATTCTAAACATCATATCTAATTATTGTTTATCCATCCTTCAACATCGTTAATTATTATGTTCTTATATTTTTGCATTCCCATAAATTTTAGGTTATTTCTGCATTAAAAAGATATACCCACGCCATCTATCCTCCCAAAAATTTACAATGTCACCTTGTTCTACCCTCCAAGTAACATTATCATCAAAGCATTCCCCCATTTATGCCTTGCCCATAAACCCTGTAAGGTCTTCCACCACCATGACCCATAAGTAACATTTCTATTATCATTCAAGTTTCTCCGAGAGTCGTATTTAGATTCTAAAATATCCTTATGTATCCTTTGTGATTTACAGACCTTAACTCCATTTCCACTTAGCCAATAATGTTACATTAAATAGTTTGATATCTAAGTCTTAAGTCTCCTTCTTCCTTTGGTTTAGATATGTCTTCTCAATTTATCCATGTTATCTTGTTCCCCTTATTTCCCTACTCCTACAAGAAATTCCTTTGAGTAGTTGGAATCTTATAGAAAGAGATGTAATACAAGGGTATAACAGAAATGATACATTTTAGTAAGCATATTCTACCTTCCAAAGATAGAAATCTCCCTTTCCACCTACCCAACCTATTCTTGATCTTATTCATAATCTTTTTCCACATAACTACCTTTCTCGGGTTCCCTCCTATCACCCTTTCCAAGTATTTAAATGGTATTTTCATGTGACTACAATTTAGCTTCTTAGAAAAGAAATCCATTTGATACTCTTCTATAATCCCCCTATATTACTCTTATAGAAATTAATATTTAACCTAGAAGCAAGTTCAAAACATTTCAAAATGCTCTTGATAGTGAGAATGTTGTTTATACTCGGCCTAGTTATAAAACTTTATCCTTTGCAAATTGTAGAATACTTATCTCTATCTCTTTTTTTACTTATCTTCAATTCCTCCAACAAATTCCTCCTAATTGCTTGCCTTACAATCCCATTTAATCCCTCAACAACTATTAAGAATAAAAAAAAAGGCACTTACCGATTCTAATGCCTTAAACCTTTAGTTGGTTTAAACTTTGTGGTTGGACTTCCATTAACCAATACCGATATTGTATACGACTCTAAACAACCCTTCACCTGTGAAATTCATTTACTCTAGAATCCTAATCTCCTCTTCATGTACTCTAAGAATTCTCATATGATAGAGTTGTATGTCTTTTCAAAATCCACTTTGATAATGACACAACTTTTTTTCTTTCTTCGACTTCCTCAACTACCTAATTAGCCACTAACACACTATCCAACATACCTCTTCCCTATAAAAATGAATCTTGTGATTGATCTATAATCTTACTTAGAAACTGTTTTTAATCTTATGGATAATAACATAGATATTATTTTGTACATACTACCCAATAAAAAAATTGATCTATACTCGCATAAATAAGCATTTGCGAATAAAAAAATACATCAAAACCCAACAAAATCATCATTTGCGAATAAAAAAATACATCAAAACCCAACAAAAATGAAAATAAATGATTAAAGAATCACCTGTTCTTCGGCAAATGAAAAGAGGAAATGAGATATGAATGGGTCTTTGCATGTATATATTCTCAAAAACCAATCTTGATAACCATTTCAAAATTTCAAAATTCAAAAACCGCGCCAAGTGAAAAATACCTTAAAGAAGAGATTTGTAGTGGTGGTAAGGCAATGAGCAGAAGGTGTGCAGTTGCCAAATAGGTGAAAGAGAAAGGGAAAGTAGAAGAGAGAAAGGTATGAGTTTGAGAGAGAGGGTCAAGCGGAGTGAGAGATTATAAATTCAAATTCAAAAAACATTACCTGAAATGGTGTTCTGTGATTGTTCTGCAATTGGTTCTGGAAAAGCATTTGCACAACCATACACAGTTTTGGAAAAGCCATTGCTAGCCACACAGAACACACATTCAGAAACCCTAATTTTTCCTCCACCTATGCACATTGGGCCTGTTCACTCATTTTGGGCTAGCATAAGCATGGACTCATTTTCTTTCCAGCTAAAGCCTCACAATGTGACACGTGTAAAACATTCTTCGTATGGTAAATTTGTTTTTTTGTTTATTTTTTTCAAAAATTTGTGAGAGCAACACGTGTAGAAAGTTGTCTGTTTGTGCTTCCTCAATTGTTAATAAAACAAGTGGAGACTTAACAATTAGATTAAGCTTAAAAAGAAAGACTTCCTAAATAAAATATTGCATATATATATAATCAACCTTTTACATTTTTATTTATTAGTAATTATGATATTGGAATTTATTAGTAATTATGATATTGGAATGAATTATATGTTAGTAGAAAAGATTTACTATACTTCCAATGTAACAATCTAACCATTCAAACTTATATTACTTGGTTACAAGACACAAGCCTATATCATTTATACAAACTAATTGTAGTGGGGCTACATTTGTATGTGACAAGACTACTTGTTTTCCATTTTTTAAATAAATGATATTACTCTAACCCACCATTGAATTTAAGTGTTGGTATTTCCTAATAACCATGCTTAGAAGTCACACTGATTTAACAAGATTATAAAATGAAGAAAGTGTTGTTATAATTTGATACCAAATTTGAATAAAAAAGTACTCGTTCCAAAAAACCAAAAAAATGTATTTAAGTTTTTTTTACCTAAATTATTCTTAAATATTGATTTTATTGGTGTGCTAGAGTTCATACTGGGCTTTTCCCGCTCATTTTTGAACGAAAACCCTTCTCTTCTTTCTCACTCCACAACTTCAGTTTGGAGCGACAACATGAGTGCTCCCATGGACACCGAGCTCACAACCTACGAAAATGGCGCTGTTCCCCAACACTCACTTCCCGAGGACAAAGTTCTTGTTCCTGGTACTTTCCCTCTCACTCTCTCCACTCTCCACTCTACACATTCTCATATCTCTTACTCTTTCTTTAATCACTCTTACTTTGTTCCTAGTCGAGGTAACCCTAAAACCTTCCAGCACCGCTAAAATCGAAGATGTTCGTTCCGCTGTTGAGGGGTAACCCCTTTCCCTTCTTTGCCAAATTGCAAATTAAAGTTTTCGTTTTTTTTCTATCCAAATTGTGATTAATGCGGTTCTCGATTTAGCAGGATGCTTGAAAAGAGGAGTTTGAGCTATAACGATGGACCCATTCCGGTGCCTCTTGATGAGGCGTTTCTCTTAGATAACGTTGAAAGAATTTGCGTTTGCGGATGTGATACTGGTGTGTGATTTTTTCATTTTAGGGTTTAGGAATAGTTAGGAATGATTGGAACTTAATGATTTGATTTCTTTTGCTTTTCTTCAAAATTTGAAATTGCATAAAAAGACTTTTGGTCTCAATGTGAGTTGGATTGAGTGTTTTAGCAATTAGCACTACAACATAGCAAATTCTGTTGAATAATAATTCCCTGAATGGAGAGAGAGGGACTATGCTTCATTCTACTGCCGCTTTTCTGATTCCGATTCTGTAAAATGTAACTATTTTGTAGATGATGGGAGGCACAATGATAATGTTCTTTTGTTCTGGCAAGTCAAGCCTATTGTACATGTTTTTCAGGTGATACTGCTGACTTGATTTTATTCCCTATCTGTTGGTCTCAGTCTCATTTTCCTTGGTTGTGTCATCCTTATTATGAGTATGAAAAAGGATAGATTTAGCTCCTCTAAAGCGAGGAGGGTGCCCTTTGAAAAATAAAGCACTGTTATACTATTATTTTGGAAGTGCCATTTGAAGTGAATATTTCTTGGTCTGAATTTTGCTTTGTCAGCTTAGCGAGGAAGGTCCATGTGAGGATATAAGCTCTGATGGGCAGTCTTCTAGCTTCAATGAATGGATTCTTCCTGCAAAAGAATTTGATGGCATGTGGGAAAGGTTATTACTTTTTGTAATTTATGCTTTTCCTGTTCTAATTCTATACTGTTTATTTTTTATGATTAACTATAAAATTCTAAATCATTTGCCCTGAAATATCAACCATTGTGTTTGCAGCTTAATATATGAATCTGGTCTAAAGCAACGGTTATTACGTTATGCAGCAAGTGCTTTGCTCTTTACTGAAAAAAGGGTTGATCCATTCCTTGTTTCATGGAATCGGTAAGAACTGGAAATATTCATTTAGTCATGGTCTTCAATACTGAAACTTTGTTTTACAATTGCATGCATGACCTGATATGTTCATATCCGGTGTCTTCCCTGGCAGACAATAAGCATACTGATGCTTCATGATATACTGAGCAAACTTTGATTTCTGAACACCTGAAAAGCAACTCAGTATAACTGCTGATTTGTTAGGACTCTCTTTATAGATTTGTTGACGAGAAAAAGTTTGCAGCATACGCAACTATGATAAACAAAACTTTTTAAAAATCTTCATCGAATTCCTTGCAAACCTTAGAAACCTATCAAAAGGACTGAAAAATTACACACAAAGGAAGATGAACAAGAACATTGTGATGGCAGGCCGATATTTTGTCTTGCTCGTTTTTTTAGACTCTGACTGCGGAAAGTGAACAGTTTAGAACTAAATAATATCATGTAGGCTATTTTCCTTGTAGAAAAATTAAAGAAAAACACGTTTCTTCTTTTTTATTTAATTTTGATGCTATTTAAGTAAAATTGTTTGTTGTAGCAATAACGGGAAGTTGAACTATAAACCTAGATGATTGAACTATGTACATATCTTAATATTTTAGAGAATTTTATATATGTGCAGCATAATTCTGTTACATGGACCTCCTGGGACTGGAAAGACATCTTTATGTAAAGCATTAGCTCAGAAATTAGCAATTCGATTCAATTCAAGGTGCACTGATCTATTATCAATACTTTTTTTTATATATATTCTACCAATATTTCTCAATGAAAACAAGTTAATAAAGGGAACCTAAACTAACTTGCCTGTTTTTCCCCCACTCAGATACCCTCAGTCCCAGCTTATTGAAGTGAATGCACATTCTTTGTTCAGTAAATGGTTCTCTGAAAGTGGCAAGCTGGTATGCATATCTGAAACTTTCTGTGTGTCATAGGCTTGCATATTGACTTATCTATAATTCATGTTTCATATTGGCTGCATTTTTTGTTGGTGGGTTTTCAGTCAAGATTTCTCCCAGTTAAGTAATATGCTCGAAGCATAAAACTTCATGTATTTATCATTGTTGCCTTCAAGTTTATATCGAGTGAGATCAAAGGATTTAGCTGACTCAAGCTAGGAACACCCAACTTTTTGGTAGAGCATAGAATTGCATTAAGGAAAAGGGAACAAAAGTGAAAACGAAGTTTTCAAGATCTTTTCCTATATGAAATAATTATTTCTATGTCATTATACCTTCACATGATGGATGTGGATTTTCTACTTTGACAAATTGGTTAGAGCAGTATGAATCTTGGAATAAAACTTCATTATAAGTATCCTTTTCTCATTTTTCACCTGGACTTCCTAGTATTGTTTGTGTGATAATGAGTAATTGTTCTGTTTCGGAGGGTATCTAACATAAATTAGTTCATTTTAGGATCACCTCAAGGCAAAGTGGAGTTCTTAGTTACAGTGCAGTCTGAAAATAAAAGTAAACTACTACTAGTATGTCTAACAAAATGGAAAGACTTGCAACCATCATTTTTGTTGTTTTGTTGCTTTGGAATTGAAGCATATAATTGCCGTTATGGAGCATGAATCTGGGTAATAGTATTGGGTAGAGGGGTAAAAAATTTACAGATTAGGGTACAAGTATGATAAGAAACAAACAAATAAAAATATAAACCTATAAATAATTAAAGCAGTATGTAATATGCAATGTTCATACTTTTATTTTAGTTTCTACAACTAAATCAGATATACTAGGACCGCACAGGTGAAGGGGAATACATGGTCCTGCAACCATTTAGAAATAGATGGGTTGCAGCTATGATAGAAACTCATATAGAGTATGGAAGGGTAATCTTCTACCTTAGTGACTCCTCACCTACAATCCATCAAATTCATTTGGCAATGAAAGTGAATCAATTAGCTCGACATCATTATAAGATGACAACTAAAAGAATTGAATCTCCTCTGCCTTTACATGAGAATGCTCATGCTTAGCTTCAAATTATGGATCCAAGAACATAAGATGAACTTAAGAAAATAGTATCTAAAGCAATGCCAAAAGCAAAAGAAACAAGAGAGAAAAGATGGAATAGGAGAAGAAATGTAGAACACACTACCTTAGTTAAACTCAAGATGAGAGGTTGAATCACCACTTGAACTTTACGACTTTAAGAGAGAGTATCACGCCCTCAAGAGAACAATGCTCTCACAATTTCTCAAAGAAATTTAAATTCATTCAAAAGTGTGAAACAATGATACAATAGGGTTATATACAGCCATAAGTTTTGTCTAAGCTTGGCAACAGTAGGAGGCAAATTCAAAATTTAAAAATGGTTCTAGAATATTTAAGGAATGAGAGCGTACCATAAACACACTTTCCTTGTCACTTGGTGCTTTCCTTGTGTGTGTGGAGCTTGCCTTATGCATGCTATCAATGTGTGTTTGTCTTCTTGTTTGTCCGAGAATATTTGCATCTTACACCTTGATTGAATGTGTTCAATTGAGGTCCAATTAACAAATCCAAGCTACAATTATAATTAAAAAGAAATACACTTGAAAAAGTAAACAAATCCTAAAATCTGAGTCCATGAAATACTAAAGAAAGAAAACAAAGAATTATTTTTTAGTGAAGAGGTTATTGTTTCTCATCATGTTTCTTGTAATTCTCCTAAAACCCATCTTGTTCCTTTTCTTGTTGATTTATGCACTAATCAAGTTGACTAGTCTCCATTTTAAAAACAGAGAAGCTGAGCTACTAGTTGGACTTTAACCAAACTGAATGATGTTATGTGATCTATGTAGATAAACTGGGAAACTATTGTGCAATATTAAGCCACTTAGGCTGTCTGTGTCCTTTTAGTTTGATACCAATGCTTTAGTAAGTTTATAAACTAAAGTTCTTTTCCTTAACTATAATCAAAGAGTCCTGCATATTGAGTATCACTTAACTGAAACAATATAGGAATTTATGGAATTTTGAAACAAGGATTTGATTAGTCAAATTGTGAAATTGCCAAATTTAATGATCCTGTATACTTACCAAGTTACTTACTTTGAATGAACTATTTTTTTGTTTGATTATCAAGTGTGCAATTGTGTTTTTGTTTTCTACTAGGTAGCGAAACTTTTCCAAAAGATTCAAGAAATGGTAGAGGAAGAAAGCAATCTTGTATTTGTATTGATTGGTGAGGCATAAGATACCGGATAAATTCTGACTAATTGCTCATGTATTTTTCCCCTATGTCTGCTTGAGTATGTGCTTATGATCATGCAGATGAAGTCGAAAGTCTTGCTGCTGCTAGAAAAGCTGCCCTATCTGGTTCTGAACCTTCTGATTCTATTCGGGTAAAATCCTTCACCCCATCCTATCAATAGGAATAAACTCACTCCCCCCATCCCCACTATTTTGTGAAACTGTTTTAGATTGTTTAAAAATGTAATTCAGAGGTGTTCGCTTTTGTTCTTGGGTGTTTGTCTAACGTAAGTTCAATCTGAATACGGAATTTCAGGTTGTCAATGCATTACTAACTCAGATGGACAAGTTAAAATCATCTCCTAATGTGATAATTCTAACCACTTCCAACATAACTGCAGCTATTGGTAAGCCTTAATTTCTCACTATTCAATTTTATGGCTTTTTTCCTTGTAAGTTATAGCGGGCTCTCTCTGATAAATTTGAATATTCACATCTGATTAGCCTATAATATGTTAGTCTACTTACAAGTGAAGTGTAGAGTAGGTTTACAATATGTGGAGTTAGTGCAATTCTTTGTTTTATCACGATTCACGGTGGAAATTGGTAGCCAGTACCGAATATTTTTTGCTCACCAAGCACCTCTTTGGGCATCAGAGTCAAGTTGTTATAAATAAAGCACTGACTTTCGTTACCAGCATAGTAAAAAACAATACTATTTCCAGATCTGAAATTAGCATCACCCCAATGTAACACATCACAACAGCAGCCTTTTCCCACTAGGTGGGAGCATCATTCCTCTCAAATTTCTTCTTAAGTAGTTTTTTCAGTATCCTCCATAAATTTCATTAAAACACATTTCACATGTTGTATATCATACAGATTTATCAATTTTATTGCAGACATTGCTTTTGTCGATCGAGCTGATATCAAAGCATATGTTGGTCCCCCTACTCTTCAAGCTCGGTATGAAATATTAAGGTCCTGCTTGCAGGAACTGATACGTACAGGGATCTTGACTAGTTTACAGGTGCAAAGAGTTCTCAATCTTGTCCGTCTATCTTTACAAACAAGTCCTTAATATTGGAATCAATATTCCAATCCAGACAATAAATAATCTTTATTCCAATTCAGAAATTATTTTGGCTAATCATACTGACTTTTAGGATTGCAAGAATGTCATGCTTCCAAATTACGCTTGTGCAAAGGAGAGGTTGAACGCTCCAGATTTTCATGAGGGTGCTACATTCATGCAACTGTGCAAGCACTTATTGGAAACCGCGGAGGCATGTGAGGTAGGGACAAATATTTCTTGTTGGTGTTGAACATTAATCTTTTGTTTGACCTTTAATATTAACTGATGAGTCTGATCTGTTTACAGGGAATGAGTGGAAGGTCTTTGAGAAAGCTTCCATTTTTAGCACATGCTGCACTTTCAAATCCTTTTGATTGTAACCCTGTTAAGTTCTTATGTACAATGGTAGAAACAGCAAAGAGGGAGCGTTCTGAGCTTCCTGACCAAAATAACTAAATTTTCAATTCAAAATGTGTAAATCAAAAGTGTAACATTGCATCTACTGCATTTTAGTGCGACATAAATATGTTTGATGCAGCAGCGATGTTTATTTATTATTACAGGTAATTAACAATGCTTAGTATCCTAGAGAGATAACTACAAAATACCGATGGGTGGGAAATGGAGAACCCTTGGTTATCTCCAATTAAATTTTCTTTTATTCTTATAGTCAAATGGGTTATAAAAGATGAGTGTTTGTATAAAATCATTATTAGATTTTATTACTTGTAGAATATATTACGTTATCCTTTCCTCATTTTGAAATATATACTTCCTTCTTTTATCCTATAATCATGACTTGAATTTTAGTCTTTTTAATATAACTAAATCTCTTATTAGTAGGTAAGAGAAATAAACTTGTTTCCATGCATTTTATTCCATTTCGTTTTAATTTTTATTGATTTTTTTCACTGTTCAGAAATAGGTATAAAGTATAAATATTGGTAAAATATAATTGGGATGATAGTGAAAATTCTAAGTATCACTTTTTTATTCTCAAATGTGTATTCGTAGTTGTCGTTTGTCGTTTTGGTGATATTCACAAGGGTGTTTATTCCTCACTCTATCAAAATTCTTCTGACTTCAGAATTTTTTTTCCAGATGCTTTTTCTAGAACATATTTTTCAGAATTTATGAAATATATTTTGAAAAACACTTTCCGAAACAGATTTATGGAATAAACTTTATGTTCACAATGTATTTTCCAGAATAACTTTTGTTGAGTGTGTTTAATAAAGAGCTTTTTAAAACGATGATAGTGGGGTGTGGGAAGAACTTTTCTTCCTACTGACCAATACAATGGAAGTTCTTTTCATAGTTACACACCCTATTGACAAATACAAGGGAAGTTCTTTTTACATTTACTATTTTTGTAAGAAAATAAATTGTAGTACATGATGTGGATACTGTCTTTATATATATATTTGTTTTAAATTATTAAAATATTTTAAATTTATTAGATAATCTAAAAAATTATTTTACTATTAGTATTGACTTTTTTATTTCATCTTATATGAAGAATTTCTCTTCTTTTTGTTACACATTCTCTTACAATGGATACATTCCTCATGGTTTGTGAATGCTCGCTACCTCCTAGTAATTCTTAGTAAATTTTATTTGAGTATTTTAAAAAATCAAGTTATGAGTGAGTGAAATATTAATCATTAAAGAATTGTTTAGAATTTAATTTTATATAGTTATTTTTTTTATCTAGACCTATAAAATTAAAGTTATCTATAAGAAGATTAATGTTTTAAAACTTAAAATTTATGGTGCAACTCATTTAAATTTGTTCAAATGTATTTGAATTGTATTTTAAAAATAATTTTTTAATTGATTTTATATTTTAAAGAACTGTTTTAAATAATTTTATTAAAAAACAAAAGTATAAAATATTTGTGGGTATCTATAGATACCTCTGAGAATAAAAAAATCTCTGGACATTTTTGTGTGGATACGGCATATAGCGGGCTAGGAAATGGGACAGAGGATTGTAGTGGGTAAACACTCCCCGTTTCCGTGTTCATTTGCACTCCCTAATTATAATATTTAATTATGTATAATTGTTATTTAATATTATATTTTTGTTGTTGTAATTTTTTTAAGGAAAATTACTTATTTATTATTTTAAAATGAGAATGACTTTGAGCTAGATATTAGTATATTCGCTATTAATGGAAATGAGACATATTTTTATATCAAAGTATAAGAATAAGGATGTGTATGAATTTTTAATGTAGAACAAATATAATAAAATATGTGTTTTTATAGTTTTTAATATTATTAATAAAAGTATTATAAATAGTTATGGATGTTCTTAGATATAATTTTTCATTTATTTTCATTCATTACCATCTGAGTAGAATTAATTTTCACTTATAATTAATCGAATAGTAAAACAAACGAAAACGGCTTCAAATTAGAATGAAGCGGGTCTTATTTAAATTCAGAGTTTATGCGTACAAAAAGTTTACCCTACAAAACAATGATAAATTATGATTTTTAAAATAACTTTTATAAAAGTCAATAATTTCTGTACAAAATTATTATTGGATTGTTTTTTTCTTACATTTCAGTGGTAATTTTGTTTAAAAGTTATAAAAATAAGTACGTAGATTTTAGATAACTGACTAAGAATGGATAATAATATATAGTAATATATATTGCACAACTTTTAATAAAAAAGCCGTATTTTAAAATACTATTTCAATTTTTTTAAATATTAAAACCCAATATTGTGTTTTAACACAATATTCTTTAATTTATTCGAAAGGTACCCATTTTAGTATTTTTTATAAAGAAAAAAAAGATTATAATTTGATGACAGTGTACAAATGTTTTGAAGTGTAAACTATTTTCTCTTTTATAAATAGATTTCTCCCATACAAACTTGTTTAAACACAAATAAAAATTAGAACTTCAGTGTTGAAACAAGACAAACTGTTTAAACACATAAAAAATTAACTGAGTTGATAATAATATTTTAATACTATGGATAAATTTATTAATGAATTATTAATATCCAATTTTCTTAACATTTCTCCTAAAAAATAACACGTGGATGACTTGGCTTCTTGTGTCTCAATTTGTATACATATTGAGCCTCTGGAATGAAAATTGCCTTTCAAGCTAAGTTTTTATATCACAGCCATTTCCCAAGAAAAGGACACAGAGTTGTGGCAAGCTAGGGCAGTACTAACCCTAGTTTTACTGAAATTAATGTCTGCTAAGTAGTAAATACAATGAAAACATTCTCTTTTCTAAGTATATATATGTCAAAGAAAGGGAATTTTAACCTTTGCAAAAGATATAGGTGAATGCAGACAATGTAGTCACAATTAACCTCGAAACCTTGATGTTCATATCCAATTCTTGAGTGCATATATATATATATATATATATATATATATATATATATATTTTCTGAAACCTTCTTTCAGTACAAAAACACAATCAGACCTCAATAAGTAGTTTCTTAAAGATAGTTTTGCATATCAATTTGTCACTTGCTAATAGTTTCCAACACCAAGCATCTGGTGAAGAATTGTATAAGTTCATGCCCCAAGGAAGTAGCACACGCTTTCTTTGATTCTTGAATACTAAATATGTCATCATATGGAACCTTAGTAGATAAATACTAATAATCGGATCCCACACACTGCGAAGTAATCATTATGGCACATGAAGATCCATGTTATTGATATAGTATTTTATATGCTTTCACTTCTCTTTCACACCATTTCCGTTTCATTCTTAATTCATAAAGAACATTCTTTGGTTTGATGCATCAAGCTAAATTAATTTACGTGCAGATACGTGTATAAATATCATTGGAATTTGGCCACCGTAAGTTGTAAAGAGTTTAAAACAAAGCATATGGTTGGCGCAGATCCTTAACTACAATTATTTAACTGGAAGACAATGCTTAAAAAATGATCTGGTTATTAATTATGGAGTTCATCCATGTGCAGGTATTTCCTTTTTTCAGTCGTTGGTGTGTTTTTTTTACAATTGCACAAGAGGGTTATCACTGACATGTGCAGACACATCATTCTCCCCCACAAAGTATTCACCAATTCCATATACACAGCAGGTAGGTGAAGATCACTATGCCCAAAAATCTCTTTAAAAAGTTTTCAGACAAGCCCCACATGCTGCAGGAAGCACTTATAAGCAAAGCGTTTCAAAAATTATAATACTTTTTTGGACACTTCCGACCAAAAGAAAAAGGAAAGAAAAGCCAAAACTTGAACCACCATAGACAAAGACCCATTCGGGGAGGGGTGCAGGCTTTGATACAACTTGTTAACTTTGCCAACAAAAAGAATGCTTCAATCTTCAACACCCTTCACTGTCTAACACCCCTTTCTGCTTTCCTTTTTCTCCCTTGTGGAAACGTGCCCCCACTGTACATTAAAGAGAAAACGTTTGCATGCGGGAATATAACATAGGCTCTCTCTACGCTATGCGTGCATCACAATGCTTCAGTACACTGCCTCACACAGCCGCTTTTCTGCATCTACATATACACAAACATCATCTCTGCTGTCTTCTTATATATTCATACTTTCACACAAATCAAACATGTCTCTCTATTCTATTTGTTTCTACCACATGCCTCTTTCTCTTGTCCTCTTTCTCCTCCTCCTTTTTCATAACCATTTTGTTTGGTTAAAGTTCAACAATGTCTTCTATATACTCTCTCAACATCTTCACCTTCACCTCTGTGACGATTCATACATTTCTCTTATGCCAGATATAAAATGGCACTGCATGCGGCTCATCATGGGAAGAGTCTACAGCAGAGGTTTCCTTAATCTGGGAAGAGTATACAGCAGAGGTTTCCTTAATCTAGGTCTCTATTAGCTAACAGCAGCCATGAAATAGAAGGCCTAAACTCCATCATGGGGAATTATGCACTCCTGGTCCGAATGGTTTTTGCTTCTTAGTATATTGGTCTACCCTTTTTCACTTCCTTTTTTTCTTTCATGGTGTTTTCAATAGTGTGAAACCATGCATACAACATATGCAGCTAGTGCTAGATGCCATGCATGTTGTGAAGTTCATCCAGATTTTTTTTTTTGCTGTACCTTTACTGTTAGGCTATAGCTTAACTTGCAGATGAAAAAATAGATTACTACTTCTGAATAATGAGTGTGTTGAGTTGAAGTACCCATACCTTGAGTAAGGTATGAGAATGTAAAAGCATAGCTTGCTACTGATTTTTGTTTAATAAAATCTCCATGTTTGCTGTATTTCTTCTTTTTTCTTGCTGTTGATCTTGTACCTTGTTCAATTATTTCACAATGTATAAATATTTTGATGAGTTTTCAGTAAGTTACAACTACAGGCATTATGCACCAATATAGGAATAAAATACTTGATAAATAAAGTTTGCTCATATATAGACGACCGAACAAAATGACATGGTTATGATTATCTTGTAGCAATAAGGACAGTTGCTACATACTATATCCATATTGATGATAAAAAAAAAGTATGTAGCTCCTCTACCAGCTATATATGTAGATCTCACTTTGTGAATATACAAATTAAAATGAAAAGTTCAATTTTCTTTTGGGATATGTAGTTTTAGACTTCAGATTACTGTATCCAGGAGAATATGATTTGAACTAAAAGAGCTATAAACTACCTTCCACCTTTTGGTGTGATTATTTTAGTTGGGAATATGCATGGGAAGTGAGGCAGTGATCAACCTCTTTCGTTGTTTCTGAGGTAAAGAAAGGCAGAGATATGTTTACAATTTTCTCTCCATGTTGTGAGAAAAGAAAGTCTTTAAATTAATATGCTAAGCTTGAGGAAAGAAAGCAAAGAAAAACAGTAAGTTGCAGCAGTGTGAAAGCAGTTTGACATAGAAGTCAGGGACTATGCCAGATTCCTAGATGCTTTAATTTTGCTTATTTTCTAATCTTGTAGCTAGGTATTGATCCCAATATTAGACATGCATGATGATCTGTGTTGACTCTGGGGTTCTAAATAAACATACAATACAGTTAATTTGAACATGGCTTTTTCAGTATTGATCGGTGGCAATCACATATATAATGAGTTCAAAGGAACATTCACTTTCCTTTTGCTTTTCTTTAATCATGAAAGGTTTTGGTTGACTATATGGTTATGTGTGTCGAATGTGCCTACTGAATCCTGGGCAGGCTCCACTACCAGATGATGGATAATATCCTATACTCAAAACATGATAAAGCTAATTTTTGACATTGTAATCATTTCTGTCTTTGGTTTTCCTTTCTTTATGCTTTTCTATTACCTTAATCATAACTAGAAACTATAAAGTGTCAATTTCAGCACGGTGTTCAAAATAAACGGGAAATCTATCTCTATATTTGGCTAACCATTTTTTTTGCTTTATTTAGTGTATTATGGAGCTTAACTGTTAAATGAAAAATAATATATTTTACTTACAAATTAATTTGTACGTGAAACTCAGATTTGCTGCTTGTTAATTATAATTTATGCAATTCAACCGAACAACTTTCGGTGTATGAATTATTTAGGGTTCAAGGGACCTAACTAAAGCATTTTAAGAGTGAAAAAGTGTAAGTGTTGCTGGTGTATTCTTCTTGGTATCGAGAGCATATGTTGTGATAATAATTGAAAGCAGAAGTTTTTTACATAGATAAAATATATTATTAAAAATTCATATTTCTTATATCATTATATTATAACTCTCAATATTATTATTTTAATATTTTTTTATATTATCAAATTATCATTCTTCTTTCATATGAGCAAGAGAATAAACAGTTGCTCATGCGAAGCGGCTGAAGACTGGAAATTGAGGTACCAAAATGTACCATTGTAGGTGCTGATGGGACATGTTTTGATATGAAATGTCACATTTAATTGTGCTAGGCGTTATATCTTCTTACTGATTCAAGAATTGTTAATTTTACAATTCATATTGTTGATTGCTAATGAAAGCATCTACGATAAGGGAGAAAGTCAGTACTCTCCTTCACTTTCATTCAAGTGTATAATGATCACAACAGTTCTAACTACCTCAGGAATCTACTAACAAAGAAAAAGGTTATAGGATGAAATGGAAGTTGCAATCATTCTTTTAAAAAACCAAAGCTTCCTACTATCTAAAACTACTATAAAGTATCCTACGAAGACTAGGGTCAAGAATAAAGGAAACAAAATTAGAAATACAAGTAGATGATGAACTTGATAATGATAATGAGTTTGCCAATAAAAAAAATGATAAATGATGAATTTTGTTTTTATAGCAAAGATTAATAAAATTAAATGGGACTTTTCAACCCTTTTACATAAATAAAAACCAGAGCCTAACAGTTAGTATAAACACAATTTGTAGTCTACCAGGTAACAAGCTTAGGCTTTCTCATTTAAAAATAGCTAATACAAACAAACCTACAGCAACCTACAAACTTTGTCCTGCACCAGAACTAGCATAACAGTTGCACCAATCTGCTTAAAAAACAAAGCACATGCCACGGATTCTCAGTCTTCCTTCATCTTCCAATCACCACAAAAAGCATGACCACTACATGCATCTCCTACCCCAGATCCCATAAAAAAAGCTTGAAGCTGCAGGGGAGAATAATGCTTACAGCAAAGCCAGCTCCAGTCAGCTTAAAACCCTATAAGCATGGTTAACTACTACTTAAAAAACTATAAGCCTGGCAAACAATGGATAGTATAATCTAATTATTATTATTATTACACAGTCTTACATGCAACATAGAGCTTATTATAAAGAAAACTAAAGAGGAAAATTCTCCTTGCACCTTCATATATTACTCCTTTAATTTTATTTATTTTTTAATTCCAATAGTACCCTTCTCAATATGGTGTCTTTTTCTTCATTTAAGTGATGTTGTTTGTGGTAGCTAGTGGCAAACGTTGGTGGTTGGTGTTAAACGTTGGTGGTTAAGATGGTGTTTTTACTGGTAATTGTTGTGTTTTCCTTACTTTTTTTTTTAATTTATTTGGAAGTCTCAAAACTCAGAAAAAAAAACCATTAAGATGCAAACATTGACTACAAAGCTCAATTGTTGTTATCTTCGCACCGAAGAATGTCGAATATAACGAATTTTCTCGCCAACCCTTTCACACACGCTCAAATGATGGAACTGTTATCTCAAACATTGCAGTTGAAAGGGATGTATGTAGGTGCAGTTGAGATTATTTTAAAATGTGAGCTTATGCTTCATTTTCGGTTATTTACAATTTTTAAAAATGACTTTTCACAATTAATATGGAAGTACATGAGAAGATTTGGAGTTGGACACGAAGAATTTGTCAACTAAAAAGAATAGAAAGAAGGAATGGGTCGAAAGAAATAGGGCCCAATAACAAATAGAAGGTAGTTTCTCCCTGCACCATATCATTTAAAACATGTACCCAACATAAATTTTAAAACCCAACATTGTCCTTAACTTTTTTGAAATGCTACAAAGGAGTGCACTGTTATATTACTGTGGTGTGTGTTTTGAAGCCTTTATCTTTTTTGAAATGCTACAGAGGAGTGTTGTGTTAATATGGTGTGGGTTTTGAATGGAAGTGATGGTGGTGTAGTGAGTTGCAACAATAGCAATGATGTAGTAATTTTTTTTTTTTTTTGCATCAGTGACAATGGTGCTCACTTCTTTTCCAGTGACGAATCCTTCTCTCTACACAACCATCTTCCTCTCCGTTGTTGCTACCATGCAACAAACTTAGTGATTCATACAATGTTCAATGCTAATGGGTTGAGTGCAAATACAATGTTGTTGGGTGTAGGATTTTATGGTTCATACATTGTTCAGTGCTAATGGGTTGAGTGCAAATACAGTGCTGTTGGGTGTAAGGTTTTATATCATTAAGGACAAATAAATCTTTTCAAATAATATAATTGATTGCAATCTTAATTGATATGGTGCAGGAAGGATCTGCCCAAATAGAAAGAAGGAATGGGTCGAAAGAAATAAGGCCCAATAACAAAGTTTCAATAACCTTCTTCAAGTTGGAAGATGAATGTTTATTCCAAACTTGGTAAGGGTGGCAAAATGGGCCAACTCAACCCACCTACCATAGGATGGGTCGACATGTTCACATGCTAATCTGCCAACTTTATTTAAATGTTATTTTTTAAAATTTGTTTATATATATATATATATTTAAAAATATTTAATTATATAAATGTTTTTTAAGTTTTTAATTAATTAATTAATAACTCTAATCGGATAAATTAAAATAATTATTGTTAGTTTCATGCTTATCAAACTCTTGAATTAACTCGCAACTCGTTTGACTCCACTCCCAAGTCACGAACTAACTTGTGAACAAACTCATTTTTTAACAAACTCGAACCAGACTCGGTAGAATCAGTGAAACACGTGAGTCTCAATCCGAGTTAACGATTTCAAATTTATTTTGTTTTGTAACTGTGCTTGTAGGTTTTCATTTTTGTTGTCATCGTAACCTCACCATCTCTCACCGTCATGTAATTGTTGTTTTACCGTCGTTTTTTGTTGGATCGTCTCGCCTAGCACCATCGTTGCGACTAGGTTTCACGATTTTGTTTGGAGTTGGGTTGGGTTCATGATTTTGTTTGGGGTGAATGGTGAATAAGAAGTGGCAGTGGCATGTGTGATTTCAGGATGGAGGTTTCATGCATAAATTAAAAAGCAATTTGGGAGTTGAAGAGGGACTTTCGGGAATAAGGTGATTTGGAGCTTTTTTTTTTTAGTGTGGCTAGAAAATAAAGTTAAAATAATTTTTTATTGATTGTGTTCAGCAGACAAAGTTTATTGATGGAAATGGTTCAAATTCTAGCAATGTCGGTACATCTTCATCACTTCCACCTAGAAATAAAAATGTTGCGGGAAAGATGGAAACACCAAAAGAGTTGTTTTGGATAAAAAAAAAATTTAATTACTGTTAAAAGATATTTAATGTTAAAAGACATTTAATGAAAGCATTTTCATATTCAAACATTTTGTTGGAAATATATGATTTTGAACCTTATATTTCAGTACCAGAAGAAGTTAAAGTCTTAATGAACTTGGTGTATAAAATTCTTTATTTTAACATTGTGAAATTGGTATAATGAATATCTTTTTATTGAATTTTTACGTGAAGTAGACTTTTACAAGTATTGAGTTTACAAGTCGAGTTTATAGACCTCTCCCAAATCTAAATAGACTCTTGAGTCTGATAACCTTAGTTAGTTTTAAGAAATTGAGTTTAAGAAAGGAATATATTGAAGTACCTCAAAAATTTTCAAAATTTAAAATGAGATCTTTGTTGAAATCGTTAATTACGCAAGATAAAAGTATATTGTGTCGTGGTACGATCCTTGCAAATTCCTAGAATGAGAGATTCACGGTTTGCCTGAAAAAAGTATACCGATTGTGGTTTTTAATTGTTGACTCCAGAGATTCTCTGCTGAATTGAATCCAATTGTTGTTTTGTTGAATCATTCTGAGTTTATGTTTTGGATTTTTAGGATGTAGCATAGGTGTTTGAGGTACCTTTGTTTTCTTTCTTTCTTTCATCACAATGCCTTCCTTGTTTCTGGAGGTTCTTGAGCACCCCATGTGCTTCACATTCTGCTTAGTTCCGCGTATTATAACAATGTGGTTGATTAATCGACAAATTTTCAATACAAACAATTTTTTTTTTATTAATTATATTTTTAAGTTAAATGAACATGAATCTCATTGAGAAATGCAAACTCAGCTATTAGGATTATAGAAACTTATTTTAAGTACTATAATCAATTAATTAATTAATTAATTAACAATTTAATTAAATATATGATAATGTGATCTTCTGTTTGACTAATATCTTTTTTTATAGAAATACGTTGAATTGGATTGGAATAGTCATTTAAACTATTGATAGCGGATTGGGTTCATGATTGTAATGTAATTGAATTGAGTTCTTTCTGTTATATTATTTGATAATTTAATTTTTTTTTGAATATTTTTTTGGGAAATATTACGTTCCGTGATTTTTTTTCAATAATTTGTTGAGTATAACAATATTTTTCCCTGAAAATGACTAACCAACCCACCTGTTCTCCCAATCTCTAACCTACCTCTTTGTGTGTTTCTTCCAGTATCCCCATCAATTTTGAAAAGATCTTTTTACTCCTTTTAAAAATATTTTTGAATTATTTTTATAGAATATTTTAAGAATATATTTTCTAAAAATTGTAAAATATATTTTTGGAAAACGTTTTTTAAACAGAATTTCTGAAATAAGTTTTCTAGAATTGAATTTCCAAAGTATGTTCTGGAAAGAACTTTTCAGAATAATAAGAAATTAGATAAATTATTTTGATCATTTTACCTAACTGATGGAGTGTAAGGAAAAATATGATGGGGTGCAGGAAGAAACACTCCCAATCATTTGTTGGCCAGTCAACCCACTCCTTTTTACGGACAGTATTTGGGCCGAGCAAAAAATACACTAACCAGACATTGGATTCAAGTTTCCCAAACATCTATTAAACAAAGAAACAACTATATTTATTACTGTTCTTCAAAATATATATTAAATTTTACTATAAAATTTTCAACTGAATTCCAAACAAAACCAAGTCCACGACTACGTAAAAATCAAGTTCTCATATTTTAGCTGAATAAAGGGTATTATTTGATTAAAAACCCGATTTTTTGTCACCGTGCGGATTGAACTTTTACTAAATAGAAGCCCAAATACGTTTTGGGCCAGCCCATATCGACACTTGGTTGTCACGTGTCTCTACTTTTGAAGCATGCAGTGTTACTCTCCACTCATCAGAAACGGTCAAGTCTGAAAAATTTTATTGTTTTCAAAGATTATTTTGCCATTGACCATTGACTATGTTCCAACAGAACATCATTTGCATGTAACCGTTTCCTTTGAAGTCTATGCAATTCATGGTTGATTCAAGGGACAACCAAGATGTCCTCTGCCTTCAATGGTGATCACATTTTTTTTTTCTCTTAAATCTAATTAATAGTTTAATCATTTCAAGGTTCTATTTTGGAAAGTTTGGAAAACTACCCTGGCTTCTACTAAGCCTTCCATATATGCTGCTTTGACCACAGATTCCTTTACTCAGAGTGAGACCATTTTGTATATAAGTAGCTCTTCCTAGGCCCTCAAAGCCATAGCCAAAAAGATTTTCTTTGGTGGAGTAGAAAATGGAGAGGAATATGGCAAAGGAACAGCCTCAAGGTCTTGCCTTAAGGAGGAATCTGGAGAGGCTGCAGTTGGAGTTGAGCACCATTAATCTTGGAATTCAGTCTTACATACCTGGACAGGGAATTAATGGAAATTGGGGGGTTCCTAGATATGGTGTTGGAGAGGAAGTTCATGATCAAACAGAAGCAGATGGTGCTGTGTTTGATAAAGGTGATTTTTTTTTTAATTCTAGGCTTTTTTTTCTGAAAGTTTTATCTTTTTATTTTAATACACAGTGGCATAAAAAAAAAAAGCAATGAAGAAATGCTATTGCCTTAGAGATAAAGCCTGACTAAAAGATTCTTATCTATCAATATTCTTGTGCGTGAATGAATGGCTTGACTTGACATTTAGTATTTTGCATTTGATCTTATGGTTTTACCTTTAGCCTAGGGCTGTCCTGAGATTTGGCTTTGCCATGGAAGTTTCTTGTATGTTCTGCAGAAGGGTATATAGAGTGCTGAATAGTTTAGTCTTCTCCTTGTTATTAGAATAATTTAGAATGAGGGATATTACCATGTAACACTCCAAATGCTAGCATTTACAAATAAAAAGTTGCCGTAAATTAGAGAAACATGAATGATTTTAAACGTATACATAAGGTAAAGAAAACATATTTCTTAACATCCTATTCTCTTGCCTCAATCTTCCCCTTCTTGCTAGTATTTTGTCAGTTTGTGCATTTGTAACAGCTTATTAATTTTCCTACTCTTATTTTGAGATGTACCATTTATAAAGGAGTATTTGATGCAGATTCCTTTTAAACCATGCAGGACATTATTCAGTGTTCAATTTAACAGTTGAGGAACCAACGATTGACATGAAACATCCTTCCCGGGAAAGTAAAGCTGAACCAGTGCCTGATCCGTTTATGTCACCATTTGTCCGCAATTTGTCTGGTCCAAACTCCAGTGATATCCATCACGGTGAAGGTTTCTCCAGCAATGCCTTAGACATTTCCAAGACAAAAGGGTATCCTTCTTTCCATGTCTGTTTTGTATTTGCGATATGTTTGTATGAGGTGAAAAACAGCAAACATGAGAAACTAATAGGTATAAGTGCAAAGTGTAAGAGAATGTAGTAAAAATTAACTTTATTTTCCTTTATAGTCATTGATAAAATCTCCTGTTCAAGGAAATGTTATAAATGTTTTTCACATTTTCACTAGTATCTGATAAACTCAAGTGCAGTAATCTATCTGAATTTAGTATTATTGTAACTCATTCATTGTTCAATACATTAAAATAATAATAATTATAATAAGGCTTCTCATAATATGGGGAGCTATTCTATAGTTGACGGTGATAACTTCTATAGTTTCCAAGTGTTGTATTTATAGTACAATTATTTGTGTACTGTACAAGATATTCACCTGGAGTTTTTCCATAGTTGGTTAACAATAATATTCATTCTATCCATTATGTGACATTACATATATCGTATATGAAGTTATTCTGCTTTGAGATTTTTACTTATTCTTTCCATGTTAAGGTTACTTTGAAATATTAGGGAGGTGAGTGAACCATGACACTGCAGGGACATTTTTAGAGCTAAGTTACGCAACCTTTTTCTGCCATTTCCATCACACATAAAAAGTAATTGTAGTCTTGTTCTTTTTTCTGGTTTCAATCTACATCAAATAAGTGTCTCGGTTACCATATCTTCCTCTGAAATAAGTTTAGCCAATCCGAATCAGTAACTGTGTCAGAAGGAGGTTGATTTCACTTTTCTGAAAAGATAATGATATTCTGTACCTCAAGTTTTAGTCATAGATAGTTTTCAAGTCCAAATGAAAGTGAATTGATCTCTTCTAGTGTACTGCACAGGTATGAAAAATGGGAATTGATCAAGTTTTTAAGAGAGTTGAATAATGTATGTCATAATGCCAATATGCTTACTGATTCCCGCTTAAATAACTTTCATTTGTTGAGATACAATTCAGGTTGTTTCTCTGAAGCTCTTACTCTAACTCTATTGCTTGAGACTGATGGTAATTATATTAAGTTTGCAATTTAGAGCACTATGTGGCCAGTTTTATATATGCAGAACTTTAGAGCTTCTTCCTGTCTTTTGGAATTTAAAAACTGTTGTTCTGAACCTTGAATTCGTTGAGTTGTATGATACCCTTTTACTCTGAATTATTTTAGTATCAATATGATGTGACACTCATTAATATGTTCTCCTGATAACCGAATCTATCTTACTCATGTTTAATCTGGTTAGTTAATATTTGTAACGAACAGCAATATTTGAAGTAAATGCTATCATTTTTCCATTAATACATTCCCAAGTTTACGAATTAAAATTATTTATTGCAATAAACTGTGAGAACTTTTTATAAATAATAAAATCCTCCATCTGATGTTGCATAAACTTAGTAGCAATAGCTCTACACTGTCTTCACAATAGGCATAGAAATAAGGTTTATGCAATGCTACATTCTTAATTAAACCCAATGCTTAGATGTTGCTGGTTGTTTTGTTTGCAGCTTTGGAACAGATACGGGTGAAGAGAAGGACATTGAAAACAAAAGTATGTGATTGAAGACAAAAGTATGTGAGGGCATCTTTCAATCAAGAGGTGGTATTATCAACTTTAATTTATGAAATTTGCTTCTTAGAATTCATAAACAGACATGCATTGCTACTAGCTACATACATCTTTTCATAGCCTTCATGCTCCTAAACAAGGAACTGCATTGTATTTTAGAATAGCTAATCTAAACTAAGAATTAGATGGCTGATTACCTCGTTCTGCAGGCATGTATTATTGAACATTTGAGCTTATTTATGGTATATTTTACATCTACATAGGATTCAATGGCCTATGGGGCTGAAGTGAGTGAAAGAAGAAGATAATCAGATGAAGTTTGATGGTTTCTGTCTTTGCTTGGATGAGATAGAGAGGATTCAAGATGATGATTAGTTGGCCTAGGTTTCTTTGTTTTTGGTTGTTAGTTTAAGGCTTTATGGTAATTTTGATGACATTTGAACGTTATGTGGATAAGGTACTTATGTTTGGTTTTTCATGAATGTTTAAAATATTGGATTTTTGGTTGTTATATACTGTTTGAATTTTCACTAATAAAAATATCTTGCTACAAACACAAGCAAAATGCGCCAATATGCTTCTACTTCTTAAATGATAACTTAACACCACTTGATATAAAAAACTTATTATTTTATTATAATATAACATTTTATTCTAAAAAAAAGTTATAAAAGAATTATTTTTTACTATTATACTGTCAAAGAAATTTTATTCATCCTGAAAAGTTACTCAAACCAATACACAACCTTATTTTGTTCATATATATATATATATATTGAGAAACCTATTCAAGATACCATCTAAAACTACTAATTTAAGCACTTATTATTTTTTTCTTCAATGAGAAAAGGGGAAGTTCATCATGGAACTTGGGTTGGAAACCTATTCACTTATTATTTATGACCCAATGATCAGAGAGACCCCTTAACCCTAGATAGGCATTAGGTTAGGTATTGAATTAAAGGCTTGGAAGTGATGAGGATAATAGAAATTAAAGATTAATTTACAATAATTGTGAGTGTGACTACTAAGTGAGTGTGGAATTGAGAGATGAGATGTTCTAGTGGTTCTAGTATAGAGATGTCCTTTGATGGGTGTTCGCTAACTCATTTTCTTCAAGATAAATAGTAGTTAACTTTATCTTGTTGATGACATTAAGAAGGATTGTGAATTTTCTTGTATTAATTGCAAAAATGTTTTTTTTAACTAAATAATTCAAGAATTTAGTGGAATAATCTAACTAAGGTACTAGGCTAGACATATTTGGAACTCAACTAGTATAAAAATATGTGTTTTTATAATCTTGAGAATATTATCCCAATTTCCTTTTATACACTGAAACTATTCTCATTATTTATTATTTATTTTTACCCTATGTATCAAAGTTTTTAAGAAGAGATTTGAAGTCCTTTTTTTTAAACCAATTTCACCCTTCTTAATTGGTAATTTGAGTTTGTAATTTGCTCTACAATTTAAGAGATGTCAATTGCTTAAGTGATGAATTGAGAATCTTTGAAGTAACAAACATCATTATTATATGCCTTCAATATATATATTTTTTTCTTTTACCAATCTTATGGTTTTTGGTTAAAATTTTTATTGATTTAAAATATTTTAGTTAGACATATAGCATAAAATAAGATTATTAATTAGATTTGAAATTCCTCATAAGTAAAAATAAAATAAAACAAATTAAAGTCTGAAAAATAACTTAAAAAAAATAATAGATAGAGGAATAAAATTAGCATAATAAATATTTGCTACACAGGTAAATGTTCAAAACATCTGATATCCATTGATTGATTCATTATTATAATTAACAATAAATAAAAAAACGCTAAAAAACAGTAAACATAAAATGAAAATTATAGACAGACAGAAGTATAGAATTTAAATTCCTCTCTTATGGTAAATAGAAAATAAATTATGCATTTTCTCCTAAAATACAAGCATTGCACTGTTTCTTTCTCTTTTATTACAACATAATTTACTCCATTCAGTTTCACTCCGTAATTTTTTTAAAGGCTCTAGCTTATAATTTTAATTAATAAAGAAAAAAACTATATTTTTCAAGAATCATGACAATAATTATAATTATTATTTGAAATTCAGTCCACTTTAGAAAAGTATTTGATTAAAATAAAAAAAAATTATTTTTTGCATCAAGAGTAAACTGATTTTAGTACCAAATTACTTTGTCAATAAAAATGCTTAATTAAATTTTTAATCTCTAAAATTTGGATTGATTCAATTTTGGTTCCCAAATTTTAACAAAAACCACTTTAGCTTCTTAAAATTGAAAAATAAAAATGTTCACGAAATATAAAAGAATTGGAGATCTATAACTGAATTTAACTAAAGTTTAGAGACTAAAATATAATTAAGACCAAAGTATTTGAAACAAATTATTTTATTTAAAACTTTATCCCAATTAAAACAAATTTCATGAAAATAAGATGTGTTAAAATAAAGTGTACATATACTTTAGAATACCATCCGCTCTAAATAAATGTACTTGGAGTTGAATGGTTGTTGACATACAAGTAGAGGAAATGGGGTTAAATAAATTTAACTAAAATATAATTGAAAATACATAATAGTAATTGATTATTGTAATTATCGTAATTTATTACAGAGAAAAGTTTTTTGTAAACGTGGTTTGATTTGGCAACACGTGTTGGCAATAAGGGGCAAAGTGGCATGTGAGTGATGAACAGCCAATCTTTTTCTGTCAGAAATGAAAGTTGAGAGTTTAAGAAGGGAAAGAAAGGAGCAAGAAAAAGCTGAAATTGAAGAGAAAGCATGTCCTCTTCTGAGTTTGTTTCCATTTGAAAGTAGAAAAAAATGAGTAAAAGACAAAATCCCCTTTTGCCATGATTGACTTGGGTTGGCTCAGTGAGCAATGTTTAATGTTAGTCAATGGTCAAGTTTTAGATTTTTTGTTGTTTTGAATGTTTATTTTGGAATTGACCATTGACCATATTCTATCTAAACAAAATGCATGTAACTGTTTCGTTTGGATTTTATGCATTTCTCGTGTTTGATGTATGGTACAGTAAAGATTTAGTCAGTCTTCAACAATGTTCAAAATTATTTTCCAAATTTAATCAGCAATGTAATGATTCTCAGGTTCTGTATATGGAAAGTTTGAAAAAGTACCCCAGATTCTACTAAACTTTCCATTTATGCTTCTTTTATGCTTTACTCAGTTTGCGACCATTTTGTATATAAATACCATTTCCTAACCCTTGAAAGCAACAGCAAACAAAGTTTTTTTGGACAATGGAGAGGAATATGCCAAAGCAACAGTCTCAAGGTCTTGCCTCAAGAAGAAACCTGGAGAAGCTGCAGTTGGAATTGAGCAGCATCAAACAAGGAGTTCAGTCTCATGAACTGGGGCAGGGAAACAATGGAACTTGGGGATTTCTTAGATATGGTATTGGGGAGGAAAATCATGACCAAGCCGAAGCAGATGGTCCTGAATTTGATAAAGGTGAATTTGCAAATTTTTTCTTCTCTTTATTGTTTCATAATAGTGGCATACCAAAAGTAATGAAAAGGCTGATTCTACAGTTTCCATTGTGCACGAGTGCCTTTGACACTTGAAATTTTGGATGTGTCACAGAAATTATGTATTTTTGTTAGCTCTGTGCATTTGTAGCATAGCTCATGAATTTTTTCTATTGCTCTGTTATAGTTTAATTTTTCCTTTTATGTCTTTTTAAATGGAGTTCTTGTGCCAGAAATAGCTTACTCATCATGCAGATCCCTTTCAAACCATAAATTATTCAGTGTTCAATTTCACAGTTGAGGAAACAGTGGTTGACATGAAATTTCCTGCCAGTGGAAGCAAAGCTGAAGTAGTGCCTGATCCACTTTTAACACAGTTTATCCCCAATGTGTCTGCTCCAAACTCCAGTGGTATCCACCGTGGTGAAGGTTCCTCCAGCAACCCCTCAGATGTTTCCAATGTAAAAGGGTATGATCCCTCTTTCCATTTCAATTTTGTAATGAGACATGAATGTATGAAGTGAAAAAGAACAAACATGATACGCTGATAGTTAAAAGTGCATAGCAATAAAAGAATGTAGTCAAAATTTAACTGTTTGTTCCTTAATAGTCATTGCTAATCTCCTGTTCTGGGAAATGTTACAAATGTTAGAATTTAACTAATTTTGCCAGAAGGAGGTTGGTTTCCCTTTTCTGAAAATACAATGAACTTCTCCATCTCAAGTTTTAGATGTAGTTTTCTAGTTTAAATGGAAATACTTGTTGCATTGAATTTTGTGGACTTTTTACACATCATAAAGTTACAGTGTAGATCGTGCATTGAAGATTTGAACTACTTAATGGTATATTTTTCATAAATACAGGATTGAAGAGGAGTTGCAGCGGGCGCATGAAGAAGAAAATCAGATGAATTTTGATAGTTTGCGTCTTGGTTTGGATGAGATGGAGAAGAAGATTCAACATGATGATGATTAGATGGCTTAGGATTCTATGTTTTTGTTTGTTTGTTTCTGGTTTCTGTTTAGATTAATGTTATTTCGTGATGTAATTTGAATAATAAGTGGCTATGTTAACTTATGTTTTGATTTTCATGAATTGTTGAAATATATATATTTTTTTATGAAATATGCTCTTTGAATGTCATTATATTGAATGAAATTTCCGAAATCAACTTAATTTTCACCAGTGAAAAAAAAAAAAAAATACGCTTTATTTAGTGCAAAGAAAAAAGATACGTTTTATTTAGTGCGGCTTTTGCGCTATCCGCTTTCGTAAAAAACGCGGTGGTATTTTTGAAATTATTTTGATTTACGAATGCGGTTTTACCTTTAACCGCATTTGTAAATCCTTTTTTACCTTAAATTTTGAAGCGCGCCACACACAATTTCAAACTTTATTTCTCGCCTTTGCCTTCGTTTCGCGTTCTCACTCTGAGTTCGTCTCCTTCTGCTGCATCTCCATTCCATTTGTGCAATGTAAGTTTCTTGAACTCTCTTTCTTCCTCTTCATCTTCACAAATATATGCATAAATGTTTTTCGTTTTTCTTATATATGTTTTTTTTCCTTGCATTGGTGGTCTCGAAGCACTGTTTCGTTGGCTGACATTCAATTTTCTTACATTGTTTGGTTTCTCGCATTGCTTAGTACTCTTTTATTGTCTTCGTGGTTTCTTGTGGATTTTTTGGTTTGCTCTGTTGCTGCTTCCCTGTCCGCCGTCGCTTCTGCTGCCGCCACCGTTGTTCGCTCCCGTGACTCTTCATCAACGTTGGCTTCACACAAGATTGACGATGTTTTAAAATTTTTAATTTTTTTAATGATTTGGCATATTCAAGTGCGGTTAAAGCAAATAACCGCACTTGTAAATGGTATTTATAAATGCGGCTATATAACCGCATTTATATTTCTTGATTTACAAGTGCGTGTTGATCAAATGCGGTTATAAAGCCGCATTTATAAATTCGAAATAGCCGCATTTGTTTTATGTTTCTGCACTAGTGTTTTTAACTTTGTCATTTGTTATTAACGATTTTAGAGATTTTTTATGATCATGCCAAAAAGATATATTCAAGTTTTCGATTTACATAAAAGTACAATATATATGCTAAGTTTTTACTTCAAGTGTTTATCAATATAGAAAAAAAAAGAAATAATTTGAAAGATAATGATGAGAATGTAGAGATGAATGTGAAGATGACATTAGTGTTAACCTATGAATTTTTCCCAGTTGACTAATGAAATTATTTATGTTTTTGTTGTAGATTAAATTAATAATGTAATTCATTAAATTGTTCTCCATAAGTTTCATAAGTTTTACAATTTTAGAGCGATATGTACTTCCATATGTATGAAGTTTTCCTCTCAATCTAGCACACTAGGGTTGAACCTCAAGGTCCTTATTTAATCTAATTTGCTAGGGTTAGGTGTCGCGTTGATGGGCTTGTTAATTAAAACATAAAATGGCTCAATGCTTTTAACGCTTTCTTGCTCAAGCGAGATGTAGCTCGCTCAAGCGAGAAAGACGTTGATTTTTTTATGCTATCCCCAAAGCATTCTCGCTCAAGCAAGAACAGACTCGCTTGAGCAAGGTGCTTCGCTGCTGAGTTGGACTTTTTTTTGCACTTTTTGTGCGTTCCAGGTCTTCCAACTTTCTCCTTTTAGCTTATATTATTCTTCTTTAGTCAATCATCTCCATTCTTCCTTAGAAACCTGAAATTAACATCAAATTTGGGAACAAAATGCTCTTATTCAAATTAAGATAATAAAATATGTAAACATGTATAAATTCATAAATTAAGGATTATTTTATATGTTTTTTAGAAATTAATATTTTTAAGTTCCTATATTTTAATATGAAATATTACTGAAATTAGACACTTATCACTCTTGCACTTGTACCTATATCTGTTCATGTTCATAATACAGTTATTGTAGATCACAACATAACAACATACACAAGGATAAGCTATTAAAATAAATTTTCAATGTAATAAATTGTGTACAAAATGAGATCTTTTAATTAACAAACCACAACAATTCAATTTCATTCAAAAACTAACATACAACAACCATATAAATACACATATATTTATACATCAAAGATATTTAACAAATGGAATATCAACTGACATTTTTAAGAAGACTCGTATTAAGTATGTCCTACTAGAGACTAACATTTGATCCAATTCAAGACTTAGATTAACAACTGGACCCAATGATAATGGAATAGAGTAAGTTCAATACAACTCAAGTCTCACATCTATACATGTTATGGTGTGTAAGGACTCCCTCCTGAGCTTCTCACGACTTGATATCTTATTCTGTGACTTAGACCATTAGTGAATAAAGGGGATTTCTATTACAACATAATTGTCATTACTTAATACACAAATCAAACAAAAATTCATATATCATCCCAAATTTGTAAACACAAATTCATTTAATTTTAATCACTTTCAACAACCATTTTCATGCAACATACATCATTTGAAAAAAAATCACAATTCAATTAAATATGCAAAATAATATTCATTTTTCATTTATAATAAAAATTCACATACAATCCATTATAGAGACAAGTGGAGAGAGAGAAAAAAAATACTTTTTAGATTGAGTAAAAATTGTCTCGCTTGAGCAAATATTTCTTTTTTTGAGTGAAAATTTTGGTACAAAGCAAAGATTGACTTACAACTCTATTTTCTCTTGAGGGGAAAAAGTCCTTCTCTTGAGTGATAATAGGCCCAAGAGTAAGGCTTGATTCTTTATTCTATTTTTGCTTGAGTGAAACTATCATAAAATCAACCACATGCAACATAATCAAATATATTTTCAAATTTTTACTCAAAACCATATTAACATGTACAACTCTTAAACACATTCAAAATACAATCCATTATTTTCTCAAACATCATCCAACCTTTTATCATTCAAATTCAAAGTGTGTATTCATTCACATCAAACTCATAAATATTCTTATGCTTAACATTGAATACTTGGCTTTAAAATAACCATGACCTGAACCAATTTTTTCCAGATGTATTATTCTAACATAAAACTAATAAACACAGAACAATTTCATTCATTCAAACTATACAAATCTCATCTCAATTTAGATTCTTCTCAAGCTCAAATATCTAAAATATGTTTGAACAACACACAACCCTAGATAAAACTCAAAATAATGTGACAATTTTACCTTAACATCTAGCTCATCTATCTTAAGGTTCTACCAAAAATATAAATAGTTTCTCTTATCCGTAATTTCTCATTTCAAAGAAAGTTTGAGCTCAAGCAAGAGAGTTACCCAAAATAGACCTAGAGTAAAATATCCAAAGATAACCAAATTTTGGTATGAGCTTAACCAAGTTCAGAGAGTCTTTTTTCTCAATTAACCCCTCCAAGATTAATGATAAATTCATAAGCAAAGAAAGATGATAAACATCTTTTGAGCAACCAAAACTTTGTTTGAAAATCTAATCGGTTGAAAATGATTCCTAACACCCTAACTACTGCACACTGTGATCAAATTATGAAAGAGATGGAGTTTAGAGAAACTAATTTAGAAATAATACATAGAAATTTTGAAAAAGATGGAGAAAGAATATTAAGATGGAGAAAGATAAAAAATATGAAAGTGAGAGAAGAGGAGCTTAGTTTTAAATAATTTATTTTCAATATTTTTTTATTTAAAATTTTAATAAAGGTAAATTGGAATTATAGAATATGCTTATTAAATAGAGGAATTTTCTTTATATATTATCACTAGTCTCTATATATTTTAAGAAAAAAAATATATTAATAATAGTGCTTAAAAAATAGTTGGTGATTATATGATAACTGTTTTTAATGTTTGGATAATTTTGTTTTTATTTATTTATTTATTTTAAAATATAATTAAGGATGAAGTAAAAATATAGAATTAGAGAATTTCATTTATATATAATATTTTAATAAATATTTTTCTTTATTTTTTTATCTTATAAAATTTAAAGTTACTTTTCTAATCATTATAAAATATGTAAATTTTTGTTTTAAATCCAATAAAATATTTTTCTTTGATGTGTAATCCTACAAAATATAAACAATTATTTTTAGTGTCTAATGTTTATTTTAAATAATTCATTGAAATTATTACTTAATTTTTTATTTAACATATAAATAAATAAGTAATATCATATACTATTAAGAATCAAAAGTGATAATTATTAGTTTTACAGAAACCAAAAATAAATAAATAAATAAGACCTAAAGTTAAAACTCCCATATTTTATAATAACTAAAACCATATTTAAGCCTTAATAGAAACAATAATAATAAATTTAAAAGAATTCAAATATAATACTATAATTGAACTTATCTATGAATTTTAAAAACTTTATTTAATATTATTTCTATTAATTTATGATTATTAAAAATCTGGAATAAATATAACTAATGTAATTGATTTAATTCTTTATAAAATTTCAAACTCAATTAAATTTACATATTACTTACACAATTAATTATTTAAAATCAGGAAAAACATCAATAAATTCCTTATTTTGAATTACCTTTATTTACAAAATATATTTAAGTAATAAAACGAACCTATACTTATATATAATATTTATATTCTTCATTATTAATTGAAATAAAACATTTTAAATTATTTTAAACTTTAATAAGATATAGACAATCATCACCACTAAATATAACTTATCTTAAAATATATTTGAAATAAATTACTATTCAATGTTATTATTATACTTTTTATCTTTAAAAATTGTGAATAAGTAGTAATATAATATTCAATGTTATTATTATACTATTTATATATCTTTAAAATAGTCAAGACTTGAATAAAGTTAATTAATAAATCTTAAATATATTCTTATTTGAAATCTAACTATTTAACAAAATAGTAATTATTATTGTTTCAATTTTTGTAACAGTTTCTAGGATTTGAATAAAATTAAATTACATATATAATAGTTTACTAATTTATTTGACGTTAAGAATTATATAAAAATTAAATAAATATTAAGAAAGTCTTTTTTGTAATTATGATTATTCATAAAATTTATTTAATAACTATATAACAAATTAAATTATGCATTATATATAACTAATATATTTTAATTTTATATTCTGAATTTCATAGAAAAAAAAGTTGACATAAGTAGTCATATAATATTCAACTTATTATGATAATATTTAAATACTTGTATATCTGTAAAACATTAAAAATTGAATAAAATATTAAATATTAAATATTTTTTTAAAGTAACTATTTGTAAGAAAAACTGATAGTGCTAGTATATTATTATTATTATAGTATTTAAAATGTGAATAAAACTGAATTTGAAAATAGTATATATATATATACTAAGATAATAATATATCATTTATTATTAATTGTCAATTTAAAAATTTGAATAATAAATAGAATGTTATGACTTAATATTAAAACCATGAAAACTGATGCCAATCATAAAAACATTTATAAGTAGCATTCAGTAATTTTTTTTTATTGAATTTAATTAAGAGTATTAAACTCAATTATATCTAATGACTATTATATTGTTAAATTTTTAATCAGTTATATATATATATATATGTGTGTGTGTGTACGATATTCTTTTGCACAAGACTTATTAGATTAAAGTGTCATAAAAAATCAATTATTTTAAAGTTGTCCTTAACTATAAAATAAAAAATAAAAAAATTTGTAGATATATTATCTTATATATTGTTTTTATGCAATAGAAATACTCCATTTTGAATGATTGTAAACTTTTAGTACATAATTTTTTTAACTGGTCTTAATATATTAATTTTTCTATATTATTTATTAATTTAAAATATGAAGATTAAATATGTAAATAAATAATAATAATATTTTAATGATAAATATTCATTATCTAGAGATCAATTTAGTGACAAATTTTTTCTCTATATTGAGTCACTATATTAGTTTCAATATAATATGTTCATTTAATTAGTATCTATATGACCATTGGATTAATTTCTATATAAGATTGTTAATGAGTGATCTCAATGTAATATTGTAACTCAATAGATTTCTATATAATTGATCAGTAAAGTTATTTCTATATAATGACAAATAAGTTAATTAGTGTGAATCATAATTTAAATTGCTTTCTAATCTAAGTTATCAAAAATTTAGTTACTTACTAAAATTACATTTTAAATTAGTTTATAATTCAATTAAGGACTAAATTACACAAAGATGGGTTGATGTAAAAAAGAAACTTTATACAAAAACATATACATAATAATATATCTATTATATTATATTATATTATTAATATCACTCTTGACAAATTATAGTAAAAAAGCAATAGTTTTCAATCACATTTGAATAACACAGTGTAACTTCGTACTCAGCGACTTTTGAAAGACTTATAATAAAGATAATTATAAACACTATTGGTAGAAATGATTTTTAGTAACTTTTCTTTCGAAACACTTATAATAAAGATAATCAGAAATCATATTGGTAAAATAGAAGGTGGTGATGTATCAATCATTCAGCTTCTCACCACTTCAAATTTTACTAAACATGAAATATCTCTTTTCCTTAAAAGGTTTTATGTTTATACATGATCTTTTGAGCTCAAGAACTATGTATCATCACATGTATCAATCAAGACCAACAAACCCACCAAAAAGAAGACAATCATACAAAATTGATTATTGTATTAGGATCTATATTTTCGCAATTCATGACCCGAAAAACCTTATTGAAAACGTGGTTTAATTTGGTAAGATTTAAAGTGGCACGAGTGAGTGATCAATGGTCAATCCTTTTGTGAGTCAGAAGACAAAGAAATGAGTAAACAAAATTGAAATTGACAGGAAAGCATGTCCTGTTCTGTGTGTGTCTCCCTTTGAATTTAGAAAAAATTGAATAAAAGCAAATATCCCCTTTTGCTGAGATTGACTTGGGTTGGCTCAATGAGGAATGTTTAATGTCAAAGTCTCCTTTCTGTTTTTAATTTTCTTGGTGTTTTTTCAAATGGTCAAGTTTGAAAATTTTATTGTTTTCAATGTTTATTTTGGCTTTGACCATTGACTGTTCCAACTGAACATCATTTGCATGTAACCGTTTCGTTTGCAGTTTATCAAATTCAGCATTTGATGTTTGATCAAAATGCCTTTTCTAATTTAGTGAGTAATGTAATGATTTCCAGGTTCTCTTTACGGCATGTTTGACAGCTACCCTGCATGGAGTTCTTTCTACTCAGCTTTCCATATATGCTGCACTTATCCTTCACACACTGTGTGTGATACCCTTTTGTATATAAGTAACACTTCCTAAGCCTTCACAGATATAGGAAAACAAGTTTCTTTGGTGCAGAAGCTTCAACCAATTGGAGAAACCATGGAGAGTAAGTTGCCAAAGGAAAAGCCTAAATCTCTTGCCTTAAGGAGGAACCTGGAGAAACTCCAATTGGAATTGAGAAACATCATTCAAGGAGTGAAGAGAAATAATGGAACTTCGGGGTTTCCTAGATATGGTGTTGGAGAGGAATTTCACGACCAAACAGAAGCGAATGGTCCTGAGTCTTACAAAGGTGAAATTCAGAATCTTTTTAATTTTAGATTGCTGCATACCAAACATACTATACCCTTAAAATGAGTTATTGTGCCACAATATCTTACTCATGCAGATACTTCTAAAACCATACAGGAAATTATTCAGAGCTCAATTACACAGATGAAGAGCCAGTGACTGAGATGAAGTTTACTGCCACGGGAAGCAAAGCTGAACTAGTGCCTGAACCACTTTTGACACCGTTTATCGTCAATGAATCTGCTCTAAACTCCAGTTGTATCCATTCTGGAGAAGGTTTCTCTAGCAAAGCAACAGACATTTCCCATTCAAAAGGGTATGATCCTTCTTTCGATATGTATCTGTGTTGAAATGTCTGTATAAAGTGAGAAAGACCAAGCATGAGAAACTGAGAGTTCAAAGTGCAGAGCGTTTAAAGAATGTAGTTAAAATAAACTGTTTTTCCTTTCTGGTTATTGCTAATATCATGTTCTAGGAAATGCAATAAATGTAGAAATATAACTAATTTTACCAGAAGGTGGTTGATTTCCTTTTTCTGAAAAGATAATGGTCTTCTGTATCTCATGTTCTAGTTATAGTTTTCTAGTCTGAATGGAAATTATCTGAATATTTAAGAGTTGCATACTGTATGCAAATATGCTCCTTGTCCTAACTCCCACTCTAGCCTTGCTTGAACTTACTATGATGTATAGCTATCATTTTCCTTAATACATTCCAAAATATTGTGAATTAGAAATATTTGTTGCTATGGATTTGATGCTGCATAAACTTAGTAGCAAGGGTTGTATACTGTCTTCAAAATGGGCACAGAAATGAGGAATATGCTATGCTAAATTCTCTTCTTAAACCCAAATCTGAAATATTGCTGGTGATTTTGTGTGCAGCATTGAGACAGATGCACCCCGGGATTCAGGTGATGAGCAAGATATTGAAGAAAAGAGGCTGATGGCATCTTTTGTGCAAGAGTTTGTATTATAACCTTTAATAGAGGAAATTTGCATCTAAGTATTTATTGGCACAAGAATTTAGAATAGTTCATCTAAGCATTGGATATTGGATTGAAGATTTGAACTAATTTATAGTATATTTTACACCTATATAGGATTGAAGATCTTATGGAATTGCAGCAGGCAAATCAAGAAGAACATTGGATGAGTTTTGATAGTTTTAGTCTTGGCTTGGATGAGATAGAGAAGAAGATTCAACATGATGATGATTAGTTGGCTTAGGATTCTATGTTTTTGTTTGTTTCTGGTTTTATGTTAAGTTAATGTTATTTCGTGATGTCATTTCAATAATAAGTGATTATGGTAATATGTTTTGATTTTAATGAAGGGTTGCAAAATGGACCATGGTTTTTTAATGACATATCTTGTTTGAAAATTTGGTACATTTTCTCTCAAATTAACATTAACCTTTGCTTTTAATGTTTTGATACATTTTTTTATCCAAAAAGATGAAATATATAGATTGGTTTTCATGTTTTCACGTAAAAGTACAAATATATGTGTTAAATTTTTATTTTGCAGCTTATAGTGAAAGTACCATGAAATGTTTATCATAGTAAAACAGAGGAAAGAATGTGAAAGGATGAGTATGTACAAGAATGTATGAAAATTGCAATCTGATAATATGTTTTGAGGAAAGGCTTAAAAGGGAAGAGTTGAAAGTGTTTGTTATTTGTGTTGTGTTTAAATGAGTTTTGATATCAAATTTATCTTTCCTGCAAGAGTTTAAATTTTAGACTTATTCAAAACCAACTTAAAGGAATCACAATAATTCATTTTGAAACTAGAATCAATTAAGCAGATAATGTCAGACCTAATCTCAAAGCGAAAAAGTTTATAAATAGATTATAATAGTGTTATTTTTTATTCCATAATCATAAAAAAAATTTATATTCTTTTTAGAAGTTTAAAATTTGAGTTTTTTTTTTGTCAATGTAGCCCGTGTTCTTGAGGAGGCAGTAACATAGATCAAGATAATCTAAAAAGAATATTTTTTTTGTTGGAGTAAGTATTTAACTGTTGATTGAACCTAATTTTCTTTGTTTTGGATTATAACTAAGGGAATGTGTTGATGATGTAAGATTAAACCTGTGGGAATTTTATTGTATTTAGAAGTGGATTTTAAAAAATGTACTTATGAGGAAAGATTCTACACCTACATATTATGAAATGTCTTATTTCTAGTCAATATGAGAACACACACTCCTCACGTTGAGACCCTTTAACTCATGTGAGACTATATATTTATGAGTGTTCCGATAGCGGCTCAATAGCGGGTGGCCTAATAAGGCAAACAAACTTCGTTATGATAGGTTCTAAATGACTCTTGATATCATATTAAGAAGTGAATTAAGTCTAACTCAACATTACAAAACTAACTCATAAGGTAGGGTTTGGACTCACTTATATACTATGAAATATTTTTATCTCTAGTCGATGTGGGATCTCCAACGCACTAGATAAATGGAGTTAATTAAATTTATTTATTTATTTATGTTTACATTGAACCTCCTAGGTGAATTGTTCCCCAAGGAGATGGAAAATGAGTTCCAAAGATGAACTTTTATTCCCTTAGTCCTCAATTAAGGGAAATCAGTTCCCCTTAGACCTCGACTAGGGGTTTGTTCCGGTACGCCCAATAGTCTCACATTGCTTAGAGTCGAGGCCAAGGAAAATTTAAATACACACCTTCCTCTCTTAACCCACTAAGACGTCTTTTAAGGACAAAACTGTGACAGAGCTTCGACTCCAAAATGGACAATACCTTGTATACGGTGATTGACCATAACGATGTCATCTCAACGGACTTGATGTTGGAACATTGAATATCACCAATATCATCACAACAATGTGTTCTCATTCTATAAGTTTTATACTTGTACTGGCCAGATCTCAGGCATCGGCATCAGTCATTGACATCAGACATCAGTGGTTTAGTCGCATTAATGGGTCACGTAAGTGGGCTCCAGAAATAATAATGAGTTATCATCCAAAAGTAAGAAGGACCTAAGTCACGAGAGAGTTCATGCATGTGGTGTGTATAGTATGTTCAGGTCTAGCACAAGTAAGTATTCCTTGGAGGCGCTAAGGCCCGTGAGGGTTAGGGTTTCCAAGGAAAGACTGCATGCATGACACGTGAATAATTAGGGCACCCCGCAATGTTGGTGCATGAGTTGGTACCCTGGCGACCATAATGTTAAGATTTTTCACTCCAGAAGAGGAAAGTCTTGTGCAGCGGCTGCGCTAAGATTGTGCAACGCGTCACAGGATGCCTCGCCAGTAATCCTAATTCCACTTAAGGAAAGATCCTCGTGGGATAGGGAGTTGACCTAGATACAACCTATATAAAGGATGGTAAGAACCTTAGAAAGGTACGTCATTTCTAAGACTGGAACTGCTTTACACACTTATTGTTTCTTAGCCCAGTACTGACTTGATCGTCGTAGTGCAATCAACAGGTAAGGTCCCCTCTGTTTCAACGGAGCCACTCTCGTTCACCCAAAGAGAGAGCAGAAACCACCAAGAAATAGGAGGAGCCACCATCTGCCTTTGAAGTCAATGACGACTGAGTCAACCGGCGAGAACAATCCTGTTATAAGAAATTAAAAGTTTTAAAATAGAGGAAGAAAATAATAAAAATATTTAAAGTTTATGTCACATAAAGTTAAACACTTATGCTAAACATGTATTCGTTCAATTTGATTCCATAATTTCTATTAGTTTTTTTTAAGTGTGTATTTAGAAACCTCGAAATGATAAACAAGAAGGAAAATTAGCACCTAAAGGGGACGATCCATACCTAGTTATTGACTCTCTTCAAAATGGACCCTACAAGTTAAAAGAGTTGAGTGAAAAGCTTTTACCCCGAACATGAAATGCCACTCACCTCAAGATTTATTACAATTAAACTTGTATCTTGTCTTTTAATTGTATTTGTTAAATTCTTGTAACAAGAATGATGTACTTTTTTTCCTTAACTCGGATCGTAATCTAATCAAAGTCATCTAATCAACACTTAATCAAATCAAAGTTATCTGATTAAAACACTTACTCGAATCAAAGTTATATGAGTAACAATCAGATCAAAGCTATCTAATTAAAAAATCTAATCATATCAAAGTTATTTGATTAAATACCTAATTGGATCAAAGTTATTTGATTAAAACACCTAATTGGGCCAAAGTTATCTAATTAAAACATCTAATTAGATAAAAGTCATCTGATTATCTCAACTAGTTAGATTAAAGTCGTCTAGTTATCTCAACTAATCAAGTCAAAGTCATCCAATTATATCAACTAGTCAGATCAAAGTCATCCAGTTATTTCAATTCATCATATCAAAGTAATTTGATTAAAGAAATCAATCGAATCAAAGTTATTCAGTTAACATGTTCCAAAATTACTATCATAATTACACTAAACTCAAACCATCAAGTTATATGAATGGTCGCAAAGTTCAACATAAGGCTAGATAAGCTTGGACCATAGAGCTATATAAATGGTCGCATAGTCCGACCTGAGGTTAGTTGTGAAAATACAATCCATTTTTTCAAAGCTCGACCAAAAATAGGACTAGAGCTTAGAAGTTCAAAATAAAAGTCTGATTACCCTAAAATCGGGTTCTCGAGCTTGGGGGCTTATGTACTACCCAATACCAAAATATTGAGAATACAATACCCATTTGAGATAGTTGGGTCAAACCACCTGCGAAATGAAAACTAATTTTTGTTACAATAGAAATTAACCCAATATTTGATAACAGACTAATCACCCCAATATTTGATAACGAATTTATTGCATATTTCACTAGGTCCAAAAGTTTATAAATATAATTTTATTTTCCAGGAAGTAGGAAATTAATCTCAATCTCATATACTCACTTAAATATCATTAGATCTATATAAGTTCTTACTGACTTCGGTGTGGAGAATCTTTTACAAGTAGATCACCACTTGGTTTTTATTATCAAAACTTGACAACCATTTCACGAAGAGATCAACTTGCCAAAACAACTCATTCATCCACGTCAGACGAATCCAACTCATTCCAGATAAGAACACTATTGTTATTAGAATAATGTAATTGGTAGAATATTATTAGTATTAGATAAAGAAGTTCTCTTATAAAAAAAAACATGTTAGACACACTAAATAATCTCATACTTAAAGAAGAAAAACACATAAAAGAGAAAATTAAAATACATGGTTGTGATGTGATGAATATATTTATTAACAAGTTATTTATTAATACATACCAGAACCAAATGTAGTGATTCATAGAAAGTTTATAAATATCACACGTTCAAACAAGAAAGATAAAATTACAATTTACTTTGAACTCGTTAAAAAATGATTAAGATCATACTATATAAGCTAGTAGTATCATAACTAAACACCGTAATGTAATAGAATAATAAGCATAATGTCCTAATTTACTAACAAAATAAGCATCTAATAACAACTTAATAATAAACACATTGTATTAGATGGTTTAGCAAAATAACAATGACATTCTCAATAAACTTCACCTTGACTTAAGTCTACTTACATCTTACTACAAACTATTAATATTCAAATAATGCTCCATGAAATTGATATTATTCTAATTTTATAAATTATTATTATTATTTGATTACATATGGTATTGTATTAAATAAATAAAAGTTGCATTAGGGATAATTAAATAGGAATACTTTACGAAATTCTAATATATATATATATATATATATATAAATAAAGATAGCAAATATGAATTATATTATTTTATTATAATATTAAAGTATTGAATTGATACAAACCAAATAGTTATAAAGATGATCAAGGAAGCAAAAGACAAAGCACATGGCGAGCTGTCATCTAAGCAAACAATTCAAGACCCCACAATTCAAGACCCCACCAAGAATCTCATGGACCCCACTAGAGGAGATGGGCATAAACCAGAACACCAATTGTTCTTCCTTTGGTCTTCTTAAGAGATAGAATATGTTGAAAATAATTTTGGGCTTTAGGGTCCAAATAACAAAGATAGGCTAGAATAAGGTGTTTTTAGCATAATAGGGGGTGTAGTTATCATTTTAGCTTGTTCTCAGCCCTTTAGGAAGGAGTTTTGACCTAGTATCTAGAAGGACAAGCCTAGGGTGCGGGTTTAAGGCTGCCCCTTTTTTCCTTTTTCCCATCCTATCCCTCTTACTTATTTTCCAAGGCTCCTTCACCTATAAATAGAAGGCCTACCCATTATATTTTTCAAGTTGAATCTGAATGAAGTAAAGAAACTCTGCACAAATTGTGTGAGCTCTTAGTGAGGCTTATGTTCTCTTAGTTTTGAGGTCTTATCTTGAGTGATTGGGAAGCTCTCAAGTGGCGGCCAACACACTCATCTTGGAGCACATCACCCTCCAAGTGGCGTAACATTTCTCACCCACCATCATAAGTTTTCTCATTCCATTTTCCTTTTCATTTCTCCATTCCATTTTATGTGTTTGTCTCGTAGTTTCTCTTCTTTGTTGCTCTTTGGTTTCGCTCATAATCATGAGTATGGTGCATCATTTGGGAGGCCATGACCACCATTGATGTTAACCTTGTGCCCATTTTCAATTCCGCAATTGCATCTCATTCTTGTTAAAGATGGATGAAGCCTCTTCTCTACCTAGAGTTAGTGTGTGTTTGATGTAGAAAAATAGCTAGTTTGTTGTAATGTTTGTAATAGGTTTAGATGATCTTGTATGTAGGCTTGTATTTGTGTAAGGTTGTCTTTTGCTACATGATCTATCCTAGATGCCTAACCAAGCCTAGATCAAGCACATGATGTGGTTAAAGGGTTTTTGAAAAGCTTTTAAAAGTGCTCTTAAAAGTTTTAAATCAGTACAAAAAATAAATCTGTTTTATGGAGAAAGAATCGGTTTATTTATTCTCTGTTAAAAGGCTTTTCTAAAATTCTGTTAAAGCACCACGGGTAAAGCTTAGTTAGTTATTTCAGTTAAAGCTGAGCTGGCCTATTTGCTATCATTTAATTTGTTTCACTGTGAAAGAATCGGTTTGCTCTTTGGTCAGTTGAAAGGTTTTTCACAAGTTAGTTAGGGCACCAAAGGTACAACTCAGACAGTTATTTCAGTTAGCTGAGTTGGCGGTTTTCACAAAATAAATCTGTTAAGTTCAAAAATGAATATGTTGTTTTCATAACTGCTTTTCAACTGTTTTTTGAAAAGAAGTTAGAAACTGTTTTCTATATAAAGAAAAGTCTCTCTCACATGAAGTGGAGCTGAGCAATTACGTTTTTGACAGAGATCAAACGTTTTCCATGTGAGAAGAAGGATTGAAAGATTTTTTGAAAGGTTTTCCAAAGAGATTTTCAAGTGTGGTTGTTCTAGGAAACCTTTGATCTTGGTGAAGGTGCTGGTGCAGTTCTGCAGCAAATTGAACTACTGGTTTTGAGTTCTTGCATCTTCTTTTCAGGTGTAACCTTTCCTTTATTCTGGTTTGTAAAGGTGTAAGTGTTAGTCACTCTTTGATAGGGTTTCTTGGAGTGCAAGGTGTGCTGAAATAGGGTTTTTCAGCATTGGTTGTATTGTTCTTGTAGTGTTCAAGAACTGCTGTGATTGTAAGTGATTGGTACTGTTTGTTTTAGTGGATTCCACCTTGGGGTAAGGTGAAACTGGATGTAGCTCTGTATGAGTGAACCAGTATAAAAACTTGTGTGCCTTTCTTCTCATCCCTGCACTCGTTTCTGGTTTTGCTTATTTCTGTCAAGAACTAAATCTGCTCTTTTGAAATTGAATCTGTTAATTCTGGGTTTAATAAAAACTGTTCTTCCTGATTTGTTAAAGCTCTCTAATCACAATCAAGGCAGTTGTATATGCTGTTTTAATTGATCTGAAAATAAATTGTCTATTCATTAAAACCTGAGAAAGATTTATTCTCATTAAAACCTTGTGTTGAATGAAGTTGATTGATTTCTTGGCATAGCTGTATTCTTCATACTCATAAAATCCAACTAATCTGATTCTGTTATAACCCTCTGTTGATTACAATTCTAATTTGATCAAAGTCAAATTGTGCTAGACTGCTCTGAAGAATCAATCTGTTCTTTTTGTCTCTGATATACTGGAAATTGTGTGTTCTTGCGAAAATTTTATAAGCTCAATTCACCCCTTCCCTCTTGAACTTAGACACTAATAGACCCAACAATTCTCACCATATATTTTTTTCATATTTGCCTCTGTGAGGTGAACCTTCACACTTTCTTCGTGTTCAGTGGGAATCTTCCTTAGGTCCTCACCGTTAATTGTTAAAATTTCAACCTTAAGTAAAAGTGTCACCATAAATGAAAACATCTAAAAAGCAACTCACATCATGAATGCATGTATTATTTAATAATTATAATAAATAATATGTAAGAAGCAGTAGTTTAGAAGAAATGATTTTTAAAAATAAATATTGAAATTTGAAGTTATGTATAAAAGTATCAATTAAAATGTTAATTATTTAACTATTTATTTCTAAAATTTAATATCTTTATTTATGAGTTTCAAAAGTAATGTACAATCTTTTTTCTTATAAGATCTTTAGGATGTGATTACATCTTAGACTATTTTAGTTAATATATTTTGGTATGGACTAAGCTCTCATTTCCTTTATATCATTTCTAAAACACATATAAAGATAATATATTTTTTATATGATTTCAGCGTTGATGAAACATATTTTTAGTTATACATGAAAATGTGATTTTGTTTGCATAATTGGTCTAAATAGGTGTTTAAAACATGTTAGAACGAATAGAATTTGAGTAATGGATTTTGGAAACTGATTGATCATTGAGTTGGTCACTCAAAATATAATATTACTTTAGGTACATAGTATATATTCAAGTGTCCATTTGATTACTAAAGTGATAAAAATTTTTGTTCAAGTTATAACTTGAGATTTGAGCAATAGAAATACGGAAATAATAAATTTTCCTATGGAGCTCTTATCACTCAATCAATGATTAAACGCTCAATAGATGAAAAGAGACCAAATTTATTAGTAGAATTTGAAATTTGATGACTTAATGCACCAAACCATGTTGCTCAAGCAAATGTATAGCGCTTGATTGATGAAGAGTTAGTGTTGATTCTCTTTTTACTAAAAGCTTAGATGCTTAAACACTAGTTGAATAAGTAGTATATCATATGACAAGTATATTGTTAATTAATTTATTTGAGTTGTTGCTCAAGCAACATACTCACAATTCAATCAACATTCCCTTATTTATTTAAAAAAAATTAAAATTTAGGTTGAAAAACTTGTTCCATTTTTTTTTTATCAGTAATGAATTAATAGAATAATAGAATAAACCCTAAACTTGTTTCATTACTCATGTATGACATGACTTTATTTGCGAATGTGGATGAGTAATCATAAAATATGATTGATAAGTATCTTATTTTATGACTTATCAATCATATTTTATGGATGTACTAAAATTAAACATGTTATAAATTTTGTAAATAATAATCAAAGTGACATTATTGTGATTAATATTACACATTAAGGTAGAAAATGAGAAAATAACTAAGATGTTAATGTGTTGTGTAACTATTAAGTTAGATAAGTCGTATATAAAGATATCATGTGAGAGGAGTTGATAGAGATTTTTTACATCAAGTAGAGGTTGATATATATAAGTCATTGATACAATGAGTGAGAAATTATCTTATCATAGAAGGTTGCTCTGATGAGATCTATATTAAAGAAGATAGATTATCAAACCAATCAAATATTATAACAAATGTTAGTCTTTGGATCCAAACTTAATATTAGTTTTTTTTGAAAATAATAAATTATTTTATATCTATTATTGATTATTTGAATGACTTTTGATAAGTTTAAATCATGAAAAATATTTATATTGATATTAATTATTAAATGTTTTAATTGAATAGTCAACTCACCTTTATATTATGTTAATATTTTCTATCTTATTGTAATCGTGTTTGGGATCTTATTATAACAACATTTTGTCATAAGAATAAATGATTATATAAAAGTATGTAGTAAAGGGAGCATGTAAAGTTACATTTAGGGACGACAATAGGATAGGGTGAGAGGGTGCAAGTTTTACTATTTTCATTCGATAAAAGAATCCATTGTTGTCCCTATCCACATACCTAATGGATATGAAATTTTTGTCTCATTTTCATTCGCATTGAATAATAGATATACTTGTATAGTTTCCATATCTGCCCCTTACTTTAAATATTGGCTAAAAAAAAATTATAAAAAAAAACACAACAAAGAAAAGATGATATTATTGAATACATAAAATTAAGAGATAAATATTCTCATGTGAAAAAATAAACAATAAATAAAAATATTAAATAGGAGGATAAATAACCAAATGTGTGTCTTAAAACTATTTAATTTAATGAAATTAAGGTTGTATTTTTTGAAATGCAATACACCATTTGAGACACACAAAAGAAAAAAAGTATAATCAAGATTGTCTGATATGAGAGAAAATATTTTGAGTATTTGAATGAACTTTGTGAATATTAAACAAATCAAACAATTGAGAGTGAAATAAAAATTGTGTGGCAAAAGAAATAAGAGTTTTCCAAACGAAACTAAACTAATGATTGAATAAAATAGTGAGGTTTATTGACCATGATGGGGTTATTTTTTTTTTGTTTTTACCAAAATGGTGTCCGTTTAAAAAAAATTATAAATTTAGGCAAGTCGTGCCTAATTGGGACGACTTCATATGCAGAAGTCGTACCAACTAGACACGACTTCTGCCATGTCATACTAAAGTCGTGCCAACTTGGCACGACTTTTGCCTTGTCATACTGAAGTCGTGCCAACTTGACACGACTTCTGCCCCGTCATACTGAAGTCGTACCAACTTGGCACGACTTCTGCCCTGTCATACAGAAGTCGTGCCAACTTGGCACGACTTCTGCCACGTCATAATTTTTTTTTTTAATTTTATTGTTTGTATATTGGGTAGTAAGTTCTGTAATGTTAAAAATTAATTTTATACATAATTTTCTAAGAGTGTTAGTTTTAAGGAACAAAAAATTGGATAATCGTGTATGGATCATGTTTGACAGTAATGTAATACAATAACTTGATTATTTGATTAATTAAAAAATGAAGAAAATTGTTATTGAATTTGGAAATAAATACATAAATGAAAATTTATTGTATTTGGAAAATAAATAGAGAATTATTGTTGTGAATTTGCAAAAATAAATAGCTTGAGAAGTAATGATTTTACAGAACACGTAATGATGATAAAAGATTAATTAGAACTAAACAAATTAGTAAGATTCATTTCAAGATATAAAATAAAACTATAAAGATGAACTAGAAGTAAATTATTTATGGGAAGACGTGACACAATGTAGTCTTCGTATTTGTTGTCGAGGTCTTCGTGGAAGAGGATCATCAACGACATGTTCATCATCGTTGTTATTGGCTTCATTATGAGATGTTGGTGATGGCATTGTGGGTCGATAGTGCATGGATGATGTTGGATTATATGCAGAAAGAGGGGTGAATGCCGAAGTTCCAAATATATTTGGTGGAGTGGAAAAAGTACCTGAAGGAGAAGGTAAAAAGTTATACGTGTAAGGAATCTGATGGTGTGGAGAATGAAGTGAGAGGTGGCGAAGATGATCCATGTGTGTGGATGTGGATGGTTGAGGAAGACCCAAATAACTGGATCGACCAACATCAAAATCATGACCATAAGGAAACCTCGAAGGGTGATAAGTCGGATGCGAAGGCGGTTGTGGTTGCGGTTGTGGTTCCGGTTCCATGGGCTCCTGTGGCATGTCATACTGTTCAAAAACAATTTATTCATTCAATTCAAACATAATCCATACACAATTATCCAATTTTTTGTTCTTTAAAACTAACACTCTTAAAAAATTATATATAAAATTAATTTTTAAAATTACATAACTTACTACCCAATATATAAACAATAAAATTAAAAAAAAAAATTATGACGTGGCAGAAGTCGTGCCAAGTTGGCACGACTTCAGTATGACGGGGTAGAAGTCGTGCCAAGTTGGTACGACTTCAGTATGACCTGGCAGAAGTCGTGCCAAGTTGGCACGACTTTAGTATGACATGGCAGAAGTCGTGCCTAATTGGTACGACTTTTGCATATGAAGTCGTACCAATTAAGCACAACTTGCCTAAATTTATAATTTTTTTAAAACGGACACCATTTTAGTAAAAAAAAAAAAAAAAAAACTCCATCATGGTCAATAAACCAAATAGTGAAGATAAAATTTTTAGATTATCTAATAAACTATGAATATTTGATTAATTTAAAACATGGATGAGTATATGGAAAATAAATAAGACAAGTATAGAAACAGATATATAAAGGAAGATGGATACAGAAACATATATGAGGAAGAAGACGAGGCAGATATGTGCATATGTATCCCAATACCCTATTTTTTCATATTCATACCTTATCAACGCAAGAATTTCCTGTGAATTTAGACAAATTTATTTATCATTTCCAATCAAATTAGGATTGGTTCAAACAATATCAAAAAAAAAATTTATTTGCCATTCCTAATTATAAATACACATATCTCATATTATGTTTATTTGTTTTAATTATTTTAATTTTATATATATATATATATATAAATCTTGTTTTGATCTCTCTGTCCAAACGTCTTATGCTTTTTTATTGTCAAAACATATAATTAAAAAATATATTGTTGGTTATTTGATGATAAGAATACAAAATTAAAATGAGTTGTCAAATTACAGGAAATAAACTAAATTTGAGGAATACATACAAACATATCCTAAATTTAAAAGATTAAAACCATATTTAAACATATACCCTCTTTATATGTCTCAATTCAGGAAAAAAAAACATTTATTTATTCGTCTCTCAATTTAAGAACACATTTTTTTCTATTATATTTGTTTCTATATTTTAAATAATTTGTACATAAATTTATTGTGTTAGACAGAGAAAGAAAAAAGTAAAATAAATAATTATACAACCATTTTATTAGCATTAAGAAAATTTAATAAATTTATTGATTTATTCAAAACAATCTTGAACAACAAAGAAAACGGAACGTATATAATATTACACCCAATTAATGTAGTAAAATTATATTATTAAATGATATTATTTATTATGCTTATTAAATTAACATATGATTAATATATACGATTAATATTGCACACACATCTGTCTTTAATACATGCATTTAAAACACACAATAATATTGATTATATTTATAAAATATAACATATAATTAACATTTAAAATTATATAATTAATATTACGCAGATTATTAGTATATTTCGTCCGTTTATGTTTAAATCTAGTATTTTTTAAATATATTTATTTAACTGTTATTTTGAAGGTTGAATACGATTAAAGTACCCATTTTTCTGTCATGGAGGCTTTGCATGATCGAATGCCAACTGATGAACGCGGTTTGTTGCAGTGATGCAAAGTGTGTACCTGAGTAACGAAAATTATTATTATTATTATTATTATTATTATTATTATTATATATATATTATTAAAATTAAACTGCAGCAGGTGGGATAAGTCACTTGAAAATGTCTAAAAAAAAAATTTAATTATTATATCAGTTTTGGTATCAAAGATTATTATTATCCTTATTAGTCAAGTTTTATTATCAAGTAAGTTATGATTATTATTATACTTATTAGTATGATTAACAATATTAATATAATTAATAAAATAAAAATTAATAATATTATTCATATATTTAATATCATTAATATTTTATTAAATATTATTAATATTATAAATAATATTAATATTTTTATTAATAATATTTATATTATTAATGTTAATATTACTAACACTATTAATATCATTACTAATACTATTATTACTATTAATAATAATATTATTCATATTATTAATATAATACTAATTATATTATTTATATTATTATATTAATATATTAATATTTTTAATTTTATAATATTAATAATATGTATATTTATTAGTTATGATTATTATTATTTATTATTATTATTATTTATGAATATTAATTATGATTTTATAATTATTTATATTATAATAATATTTTTAATATTATGTATGTAATTATTATGATAATAGTTGGTAGGTAATAGAGATTCGTGGATGATAGTTCGTAGGTAATAGGAATTTGTGGGTAATAGTTGGTAGGTAATAGAGATCCGTAGGTAAAAGTTGGTAGGTAATAAGATCCATGAGTAATAGTTAATGGGTAATGCTGAGTTTACCTACGGATTCAAATCCGTGGGTAAAAATCCGTAGATAATACTGATTTTTTTTTGTAGTGATCAGGTTTAGTTCTTCTCTCTCATGTGCCCCACTAATACCTAATATGGTATTCAAAGCCATTTTTCTTTTCCCTCACTCATGCCTTTTTCTACCTCCAAAGTCTCCATGACTTCTTCATCTTCCTCTTCTTCTTCTACATCCTCTTCCCTTCATTTCTTTACCACACCGATATCTCTCAAATTGTCTAAAGAAAATTTTCTGTTGTGGAAGCAACATGTCCTTGCCACAATAGATGACTTACTTCTATCCAAATTTCTTGATGGGACTCAAGTTTCTCCCTCTGTTATTCCTATTGCTGATGGTTTTTCTACATGCAATAATCATGCCTTTACCATCTACAAACAACAAGATAGCTTGCTCGTGGCTTGGATGTTAGCATCTATGACCACACCGTTCCTTACTAAGATGATGGGTCTTCAGTCTTCTGCTCAAATTTGGGACGTTTTTCACACCTATTTCGCTGCCAACACATATGCCCAGATCAAGAAGTTCAGGTTGCGTCTCAAGAATCCCAAGAATGAATGTTCTGTCACTACCTATCTCTTAGGAGCCCCTGTTTTTGTTGAAGATCACGTTGAAACAATTTTGGATGGTCTTTCAACTAAGTTTGATTCATTTGTTGCATCAATAATGTCTCGTAAAGAATCATACACCATCAACGAAATTGAAGCCCTGCTATTAGCCCAAGAAGAACGCTTTGTCAAACATCACCAGGTTGATCATCTCACTATTTCTCCTTCTACTAATGTTGCTACCTGGACCCCTACGCGTTCCACCACTTCCAAATTCCAACGCAAACCTGGTTCCTCTCGTGGTGGTCACAACTTCATGCATGCTTCTTCGAATCAAGGGTCTCGTCATTCCAACTACAAACCAACACATACTGAATCTTGGAATTCTCGGAACTCTTCTAGGTGTCAAATATGCAAAAAGCTTGGTCTCTCTGCGGAGTTTTGTTGGCAAAGGTATACTCCTTCCTCGTCTAATAATATGCATGCAAATTTTTCTTCCTTGTCTACCCTAAACTATGTTCCCAGTGAAGCCTCCATCCTAGGTGCTCCTTCCAATGTGGAAGATCCTCTATGGTATCCAGATAGTGGTGCCACTCATCACATCACCAACTCTCCTTCTATTTATTTAGATAAACAGAGCTATGAAAAAATCAATAATGGAAAAGATTTGTGTATTTCTCATATTGGTTCTGCTTTTATTTCTTATGCTATAAACAATACGTCTTTTCGTTTAAATGATTTTTTGCTTGTGCCTGACATCACCAAAAATCTTCTCAATGTCTCCAAATTTTCTCGTGATAACAATGTTTTCTTTGTTTTTGTATCCTAACACGTGTTATGTTGTGCAACAGGATACGAAGCAGGTTCTTCTTCAAGGAATTCTTAAAGATGACCTGTATATTTTTCCTAACTTAAAGTCTTGTTCAAATTACTTTGCCAATTCCCTCTCTTTTATTGGAGACAATGCTACTATCAATCTTTGGCATCAACGTTTTGGTCATTGTCATTTTAAATCTTTAAAACATATCCTTTCATCTTGTAATATCTTTGTAAAACCTGAACTTAGTTTTTGTGTTGCTTGTGCGTGTGCTAAATGTCCACAATTTCCTTACCCCACTACTTCAACTACTTATACTGCTCCCTTACAGCTTATATACATTGATGCTTGGGGTCCTGCTCCAGTTCTTGCTTCCAATGGAACTAGATATTTCGTGTCTTTTCTTGATGCTTATACTAGGTTCACGTGGATTTATGCTCTGCATACCAAATTTGAAGTTTCAAATGCTTTCAAAAAAATTAAATTTTTGGTTGAAAATCAAACTGGCCATAAAATTTGTAATCTGCAAACTGATAACGCGCGTGAAGTTCTTGCTTCAACACCTTTTCTTCATCAGCATGACATTCATCACCGTCTAACGTGCCCTTACACGCATCAACAAAATGGTTAAGTGGAGCGCAAGCATCTTCATATTGTCGATATGGGTTTATCTTTACTTGCTCATGCTAATCTTTCCTTAAAATTCTGGGCTGAAGCATTTATCTCCTCTGTTCATATCATTAATGTGCTTCCCTCTGCTGTTTTACACGGGGACACGCCCCATAACAGACTTTTTCACACCACACCTAATTACACTCGTTTTGAAGTCTTTGGGTGCGCTTGTTGTCCTAACCTTTGTCCATATAATGCACATAAATTTTCTTTTCATTCTCAATGTTGTTTGTTCCTTGGTTATAGCCTTCATCATGCGGGCTACATTTGCCTCACTCCAGATGGCAAAACTATTATTTCAAGAAATGTTACTTTTTAATGAAACCTACTTTCCTTATAATGCAAGAACACATCCTTTTTCTATTTCCTCAGGTGATACTTTGTCCCCTGCTGCTGATGTGCCTTCTGTTACAGTAGTGTTTCACCATCCACCTAGTCCGTCATCTCATTCCCCTGCAGCTTTACCATCCTATTCCTCCTCTACTCCTGCTTCTGCATCCTTGCCCATTTCAACCACTGTCAATTCTCATCCGATGGTTACTCGAGCAAAAGTTGGCACTCACAAACCAAAGGTGTATGTTACCTCTCTTACTTATGTTCCCACTATACCTATCTTTGTTAAAGAAGTTATTGCTTCTCCTATCTGGTACACTGCCATGCATGATGAATATAATGCTTTGCTCTCTAACAACACTTGGACTTTAACTACTCTTCCTCCAAGTGCATCGCTAGTTAGGTGCAAGTGGGTTTTTAAAACCAAACTCAATGCAGATGGATCTTTTCATCGGTGTAAAGCTCGTCTAGTGGCTAAAGGTTTCCATCAAACTCACGGTCTTGACTATGCTGAGACGTTTAGCCTTGTGGTTCACCATACTACCATACGCCTCGTCCTTGCGCATGTCGTTACTTCAAGATGTCCTGTACGAAAAATTAATGTCAACAATGCGTTCCTCAACGATGATCTAAGTGAATGCGTTTACATGTAACAACCACCTGAATTCAACTTTGCTAATCCTCACCTTGTTTGTCAGCTTCACAGAGCCATCTATGGCTTGAAACAAGCACCACGTTCTTGGTTTCTTAAGCTAAGTCACACATTACATACCTTTGGTTTCACTTCTACTAAGAGTGATACCTTTCTTTTCGCTCGATTTACCTCTTCACATATCATTTTTGTTCTGGTCTATGTAGATGATATCCTTATTATTGGGTCTTCTCCCTCTGAAATCAATAAGCTCATTTCCAATCTTAATGCTTGTTTTTCCTTGAAGGATCTCGACGATCTGCATCACTTTCTAGGAATTCAAGTGACTCGTACATCCACGGGCGACATGCATTTGTCTCAAACTCAATACATTCGAGAGCTTCTCAATAGAATAGCCATGGCCTCTTCCAATCCGCAACCTACACCAATGGTTTCAACACTTCGTCTCCAACAAAATTCCTCTGATGCCTTTCATGATCTCACTCTGTACAAATCCGTTGTTAGTGCTCTCCAGTATCTCCTTGTCACTTGTCCAGAACTATTCATGGCTAAAGTTCTCTGGATCCAGTCTCTTCTTCACGAGCTTCACATTCCCACATCTATTCCTCAAATGTTCTTTAATAATTTGAGTGTTGTTCTCCTTAGTGCTAATCTTGTCATGCACTCTAAATGTAAACACTTTGAGTTAGATCTCCATTTTGTTAGAGATAATGTTCAAACCCAACAAGTTCAGCTTCTTCACATACTAGCACGTTATCAAGATGTTGATCTGCTCACTAAACATGTGTCAGGAGCCACCTTTCTTCGGGTTCGAAATAAACTCAAGATTGTTTCAACCATGAGCTTACGGGCAATATGCTTTGTGTAACTGCATGTGGTTCTTATATATATATATATATATATATATATATTTCTATATTATGTAATATTTGAGTTTTTTTATAATAATATCAATTTTAGTTATTCTCTCTCATGCACTAATACCTAATATTATTAAATTCAAATAAGGAACGTTATGATGATTGGAATGTGATTCCTTTATGTTCATCCATGCAAATTTGGTAATCATATATACATCTACAGGGAGGGACATGTTTGTAAGGGTTGGAGAGTAGGGAAGACTTTGCATGGTGAGTTTTACATATCTCTCTCAGTTTTTTTTTGTAAGAATCAATGTCGTAGTTTTAGATTCTTTTTGTGGTTCATTTGATTTTGGATCTGATTTTCTTGTGAACTTCTATGTACCTTATTTTCTTTCTATTTTTTATTTAACATGTTACAGATAAATTGATGAGTTTTGAAACGTTAAGATGCTATTATTTCACGGTGATAACACATGCCAAAATTTGAAGAAAAAATAATATATATATATATATATATATATATATATATATCAAAATAAAAATAGAGTATATATTGACAACTCAATAGTGAATTGCTTTAAAATTATAATTATTTAAAAAATATTTTTTTACTAAAATATAGATATATGTGAGGAAATAGAGAAATTTTAAAAAGTTGTAAATTAATGTTTTTGAGTATATTTTTCAAAGTAACATTACCTATAACATTAACCATAAATTCCTTAATGATATATTTAAATGAAGTTTATTTTTAAAAACCCATTTTATTAAAAAAAATGTAACTTTAGCATGAAGTGTAAAAAAAATACATTAAATTTTGCTATAAAAATAGTTTTGAGATAAAAATATTCAAATATATATTTTTAAAAGATAATCCGACTTGAAACTAAGTTCACGAAATTAAGGGGCATTATATGCTTTAAGCCTTGTGATCTAAATTGGGGATGAAAGCTTGATTTACAAGAAGAAATGGGAATAAATTTAAGCAAAATATAGTTAAAAATAGTGATAGATACGAGGGAGTTAATTACGGTAGTACAATCTCTATTATTGTAATGCAAACGTGGTTTAATTTGGTAACACATTTTGTGGAGAATAGGGGGGTGAAAGTGGCACGTGTGAGTGAGGAATAGTGTATGTTTTAGTGTGTCAGAAGTGAGAGTTGAGAGTGTCAGAAGGCAAAGAAATGAGTAGCGAAACACGAACACACTAATCGGAGCAGATGAAGTGATGAGTGATGATGATATTGACGGGAAAGCATGTCCTTTCCCTTTTAAGTTGAGAATTCTCTTTTGATCACTCACTCACCACACCCATCTCTTTCTTCCTTCCCACCATCATGGACTTCGACTTCAGGGCTTCCACTATTCATTCCTCCAATCACTTCCCCTCTCTCCATGCTTCTCGCCTTCTCTCAGGTACTTCTTTCAACACCCATTTTCACTTTCTGCTCTTCACTACTGCATTTCTCTCTCTCTCCTCACTTTACATCGTTTCTCTGTTCATCTTTCCTCTTGCTGTGAAAATGAACTCCTAAAGGTATGTTTTTTCCCTGGTGGGGTGCAAGTGAGGGGGAAAAAAAGAGAAAGAGGGCATTTGGGTTGCTATGGAATTGCATTGAACTTTGGGTGAACTGAATTAAAGCCTACGTCCGCCAGTGAGCGAAGGTTAATGTCAAAGTTCCGGTTTTTCTGTTTTCGTTTCCTTTCGGAGGGCCTTCTCTTGGAAGCATGCAGTGTTGCTCTTAAAAGGGTTGGCATTTATCAGAAACAGTTATTTTTGAAAAATATTTATTGTTCTGAATGTTTGTTTCTGCCATTGAATGTGTTGCAAGTGGACATCATTTGCAAGTAACCGTTTCGATTGGTGTCTGTGCAATTCACGGCTGATGTATGGGACAGCCAGGTTTCGATTTGTTTTGGCTTTAACGGTGACAATTTTTTTTCTCAATTTAATCACGCAGTAATGATTTCGAGGTTCTCTGTTTATGGGAACTTGGGCTTAATTAAGATAATAAATCAAACTACTCTGGCAGGTTCTGCCAAGCTTTTCCATATATGCTGCTCTTATCTACGGGAGTGCGAGATAATTGCGTATATAATTAACTTCTCCAGAGTCTTAAAAGCAGCAATAAGAAAAAACAAGGGTGAGAAGGTGAAGTGAATTGGAGTAATGACGAAGGAGTGTGATTCCTCAGAGGAAGAACAGCCTCAAGTTGCTGCTTTGAGGAGGAATCTAGAAAAGTTGAATTTTGAAATGAACAGCGTCAATGAAGGAATTCAGTCGTATATACTGGGGCGGAGAATGAATGGATCTTGGGGGCCTTCACGATATTTAATTGGGGGGGAGGAGAATGTTTCTGAGTCTGATGATGGAGGTGAAATTGAAAAGTTCTAATTTGAATTGTGCTTATGTGAACTATTTTCTCCCTTCTTAGGGGCCTAACACATGTAATCGTTAAGATGATGGTGGACTTAAAAGGCCGATTAAATGTGTGATTTATCAGTTTTTCTGTTCATGAATGCTTTCACATTTGGTGTTTTTCTGGATATTTGTTATCCTATGGCTTCCTTCACCTTTTTCCTGAGTTTTGGATGTGGCCTGCAAATTGATAGAATGTTTAGATAGATGGACGAGAAGGGGGCAGTAGCGATGGCGCAGGTGGGAATGGTGAATAATTTAGCATTCTCCTTGTCACTGAGATGTTTAGAATGAGAGGATTACCCTCCAAACCCTCATTTTTTCTCAATTTTTACAAAGAAAAATTAACTTAATTTAGGGAAACTTAGATGATTTTAAACAACAAAAGATGAATCTTTCCCTCCTTCTTGTTAAGATTTTGTGAGCTTGTACATTTGTAGCTGTGCATAACATACAATACATTTATCTTTCCTGTTGCTATTTTCTTTTGAGATGTACCTTTTATGGCTTTCAAAATGGATATCTTGTGCCAGAATTGCCTTACTGACGAGGATTCCATTTGAACTATACAGATAAATATTCAATGCTCAATTATACAGATGAGGATGATGATGCAAAATCTCTTTTTCAGTGTCCTTTCTGTGACTTTGAGTTTGATTTTTCTTCAGTCCGTGCTCGTTTGGAAGAGGAGGGTTACTATGACCTAAAAGATATGGTATGAAGGTTCTAAATTTTGAAATTTAATGTTTGGCAGAAGTTATTGCTAACATCATAACATGTACTCTTTTATTAGACTCTGTTTCCTTTTCCTACTTTCCTTGACTAATTGTTAGACTGTCCATTGACTTTATTATAGTTTGCAAACTATAGTTCATAGCTTTCAATTTTATATGACACTGAACAGAAATTCTGTGTATCTATAATATAAATTTGAAAACTGACTGACTCTGCCTTAATTTTCCTATATCAGACCTGTCCTCTGTGTGACGAAAATTTAGGGGAGGGTGCAATCAAGGTTGCACAGAATTCAAGTAAGGTAAATATTACCCAACTCAGTCTTGGGATCTTTGGGTTCTAAATGTAACCTATCTCACTCTTTGTTTTAAGAGAACTTGATTTTTTCCCAAGTCAATTGAGTATGTTAATAAATGATCTAAACTTTCTATAGAGATCTTGGAAGTCTGACAAATCTAGCATCTCGTCGGGTGATTCCGTAGTGTTTGACAAGAAACTTCCTGCCAGAGGAAGACATGAACCGGTGCCTGATCCACTTTTGTCACCATTTGTTCGCAATGTGTCTCTTTTTCCAAACTCCAGTGGTATACAACCTGGTGAAGGTTTCTCCAGCAGTGCCTCAGACATTTCCAATGGAAAGGGGTATGATCCTTCTTTCCGTATGTATTTTGTATGTTTATATAAAGTGAATAAGAGCCTGAGAAAGTGATAATTCTAAGTGCAATGCATCAAAAGAATTGTTAAAGATCAACTTTTTTCCCCTTTATAGTCACTGCTAATCTCCTGTGCTTGGAAATGTTATAAATGTACAAATATAACTAATTTAACATCTTCACTGGTATCTGCTAAACTCACAAGAGTAGTCTAAATTTATTATTATTGTAACCCATTCGTTGTTTTATACATAAAAATAGTGATAATAATACTTCTTATGATATGGGTAATTGTTTAGCCTATGTGGTACATTATATATATAGTGTGTACAAAGTGATACATTTCTAAATTGTCTGTGCCCTGTGGATTTAGAAGACATTGTATTGTACATTCTATTTCCAGTCTGAGTGTATTTATTAATTAGTTTAAGAACAGTGTACATTCTATTCGGAATGTGACATTACATATATGAAACACGACAAACTATATTCTGCTTTGGATTTTTTACTTTATTCTTTCCATTTGAAGGTTAATTTGAAAGCTTAGGGAGGTGTGTGTATACGATAAATTTTAGATTGTCAGACTTAGAAATAACCGGAGAGGGGGAGGGGATTTCTTTGAGATTCATATACTCAAATTCCTATAAATGATTCTGTAGAGTATATTCATCATGAGGCCATCAAAATTACTTGTGCATTTTCCTGCTAGTTCCATCTCCCTCTTAAAGTTAAAGGTTCTGATCTATTTTCTGGTTTCACTAGAAGCTGAATACTGCTGACACTGATACCCTGTCTTTCTCTGAAACAACTTCATCTAGTCATAAGTAGTAATAGTACCAGAAGATGATTGATTTAACTTTTCTGAAAAATCTTTGTATTTCAAGTTTTAGTTATTTTTCAAGTATTCTAGTCTGGGAAATTATTTGAATTTGTTAGAGTGTTTTATACAGGTATTAAAAATAAAATTTGATTGATATTTGCATTACGTATGCCAATATGTACATGTACTGACTCCCACTAAAATAGCTTTCATTTCTTGATATACAGTTCTGATTGTTTCTCTGAAGCTCATGCTCCAACTCTAACTTTGCATAACCTACTTTGTTGGTAATTATTAAGTTGGCAATTTTAGTACTACATAGTGAGGTTTACTCAGTATAATTATGAAAACTTTCCTTCTGGACCTTGAATTTGTCGAATTGTAGAATACCCTTTTAGCAAAAATTACCTGACTGTCAATAAGACACCCTTATTAATATGTCCTGACATTTGTTTCACAAGCATGCTCTACTGACAAGCGAATCTATCTTACTCATCCTGTTAAATTTGCTAGTTAAATATTTTTTTACGAGTAGCAATATCTGAAACAGTAACCATCTTGTTTCCTTTAATACATTACAAAATTTTCTTAATTAAAATTATTTGTTGCGCTGATAACGAGGAGGATAAAGGTTTTGTGTAGATCCTGTATTTGATGCTGCATAAATATAGCAGCAACGGCTGTATACTATCTTAAAAACAGGGACAGAAATAAGATTTATGAAAAATTCTCTGCTTAAACTGAGTGCTGAACGTTGCTGGTGGTTTTGTTTGCAGCTCTGGGACAGACTCGGGTGATGAAGAGGATAGTGAAGAGAGAAGGCAGAAGGTATCTTTTGTTCAAGAGTTGGTATTTTCAACTTTATTCTAGGAAATATGCATCCTACAACTTATAGACAGTCTTGCGTTTAGGTAGCATTGATCCTTGTAAGAAAATAACTGCGTTTTGCTATGGTGCAAGAATTTAGAATGGGTAATCTAACTGTTGGATAGTCACAAAATTGGATGGTTGCCTCGTTTGCAGGCATGCATTATTGAACATCTGAACTTATTTATGGTATATTTTAAATCTACATATAGAAGTTAATGTTTTGCATTACTTTATTATCATGGCAAGAATGAGCCATGATTCACGTCTTTTTCACGGAATGCTTTTATTACTCGAATTGGGATATGAGGCTTGATTGATTCAGCAGGTTAATCTGATGGTGAACTGGCCACTCTAGTTTTGGTTATTATAACATTCCAACAGGGTGGAACTGATGAGCAACTAATGTTCATTTAGAGAGTACTGATTAATTCCTGCTCAGCTATCTCCAGGATGAACAATTTAGCTTGGCGTGACCATAACTTCATTATGATACTGGTTATTATTTCTATCGTGTTAGAATGAGTTTATGGAAAATCCGCAATTGTAGTCTTTAGCAATGACTAATCTCGTATGAAAGGATGAGGGAAACTTGAAAATAACGCAAATCAAACTCTTATCTGAGAACTTATTCAGCTTGTTTATCCTTCATGAGCATAGCACACAATAATATATTAAGAGACATCAGGTATTAAGGGTGTTTCAATTTGAGTACTGGCATGAAACCATTATTTTTGTTTGGATTAAATTCATTATTTGATGAAATTTAACACGAATTCAGTGGAAGAGAGGATTTGACAGTGAGATGCAAGAAAGCAAATGTAATAACAGCTTAAGAACCTTATCTGTTGCACACTTCAAGATAGTGAAGTAAAACAGTAATAACAGCGAAGAGAATTGATTTGGGATAGAAAAATATGATGATGGAAGAAGAATATCCATCCTAAAGGTAGAAAGTATAAGAAGAAGGGAAAGGAAAGGAGTATAGAAAGAAGAGGAAGAAGAGATGAAAAATGGAGGGGAGGAGTTTGAGAATTCACTCGATAATGGATTGGATAACACCAGCACCAACGGTCTTCCCTCCTTCTCTAATGGCGAACCTCATTCCCTGTTCGCAGGCGACAGGCACAATGAGCTCGACGATAATCTTAACACGGTCACCAGGCATCACCATCTTGGACTCCTCGTCCTTGTCGTTCATGATGGAGGTCACCTTTCCCGTCACGTCGGTGGTTCTCATGTAAAACTGAGGCCTGTACCCTGGAAAGAAAGGCGAGTGCCTCCCACCTTCCTCCTTCTTCAAAACATAAACAATGGCCTCGAACTTGGTGTGCGGCGTAATGCTCCCAGGCTTCGCCAGAACCATTCCTCTCTGAATATCCATCTTCTGAATCCCTCTCAGCAACAGCCCCACGTTGTCCCCCGCCAACGCCTCGTCCAGAATCTTCTGGAACATCTCCACGCCGGTGACGGTCGTGTTCCTCGTTTCCCTCAAGCCTACAAGGTCAACGGTTTCACCAACTTTGATCGTCCCACGCTCCACTCGCCCCGTCGCGACTGTGCCACGCCCTGTTATTGTGAAAACGTCTTCCACGGCGAGAAGGAAAGGGAGATCGGTTTGGCGCTGCGGAATGGGAATGTAGCTGTCCACTTCGTCCATGAGTTTGTAGATTTTATCGACCCATTCGTTGTCGCCGCGTTTGATTCCAGGGTTCTCCATGAGAGCTTCCAGGGCTAAGAGCGCGGAACCCGAGATGATGGGGATGTCGTCGCCGGGGAACTCGTAGGAGGAGAGAAGCTCGCGGACTTCGAGGTCGACCAATTGGAGGAGTTCTTCATCGTCGACTTGGTCCTGTTTGTTCAGGAAGACCACCACGTTCGGCACGCCCACTTGTTTTGCTAACAAGATGTGTTCTTTCGTTTGGGGCATGGGGCCGTCGGCGCCGGAGACCACCAGGATGGCGCCGTCCATCTGGGCAGCGCCGGTGATCATGTTCTTGACGTAGTCGGCGTGGCCGGGACAGTCCACGTGGGCGTAGTGGCGGTTTTCGGTTTCGTATTCGACGGTGGCGGTGTTGATGGTGATGCCGCGGGCGCGCTCCTCCGGGGCCGCGTCGATCTCGTCGTATTTCTTCGGGGCGCTGTTGCCAAGGGCGGCGAGAGCCATGGTGAGGGCGGCGGTGAGGGTAGTCTTGCCGTGGTCCACGTGCCCGATGGTGCCAATGTTCACGTGGGGCTTCTTGCGCTCGAACTTGCCGCGCGCGGCGCGGACGGTGAATTGGCGGCGGTGGGTTGTGGTAGAGGGGGTGCGGCGGAGGATGGTGGTGGGGTGGAGGAAGGAGGAGGAGAGAGGGGTTAGTTTATGGGTAGTGGTGGTGGTGGAACGGAAGGGTGTGGAATTTAGAGACGAGGATGAAGGAGAAGAAGAAGAAGAAGGAGAAGAAGAAGATGCATGTGGGAAGAGTATGAGTTTGGAGGAAGCTGTTGCTGAAGAAAGAGCCATGGTTTTGGAAATGGGAATTGCAGAGAGTGAAGAGAGAGAAGATGTTTGTGTGAGTGTAAACTGTTATGTGTTTGCGTTGTGTGTTATCCGGTGGTGTTGGTGAGAGTGTGTGGACGGATAAAATATGGCCTCATATTAGTTCTATCCTTTTTCTGCCTCAATCTTTGAAGGATCACATTATTCTCTCATTCTCTCTATTTCTCATGTTAACCCAAGTCAAATGCATATGAACCAAGATTTTGTATGAATTTTCCATTTTCATTTGTTTACTTTTGTTGCTCCACAGTCCTATTCATATAGGTTTATAAAACTACTTACACATTTTTTTTAAAATATGTAGTTGAATTTAATTGAATGGGAAGGATGTGTTCTTAAAAGAATTTTTATTTTGAAATATTCATACTGAAGCTAACATAAATTCTGTATATTTTAAAATAATAAATATGTGATGAGTACATTTCTATTTACACTTGGCTTTCTTAAACTGTAATGGAGAATATAAATACATGGTTCTAAATAAGATTTATCCAATCACGAATAATTGGACTTTACTTGAGCTTATTGGTTAAACTTGACTTCATGATCTTCCTAGACGGTTTCATTAGAAAATCCTATCTACAACTCAGAGGAAAGACATGGATTATATGATTCTCTTACTTTTTGAAGAAACAAATTCCCAATTTGATCAAATCTATTGCGTAGATATTCTTCAGAATTTTTACAAAGATAATCATCTGCAATTCTTAGTTGATATAAAGCAAATTTCCTTCAAAGCAAATTTGCACTATCTCTTCTCTTGCAACAAATTCGATTATGTTAGGCCTAATTAATGAAAATCCAAATTGCATATATGCAAGATAAGTGAGAACAAAATTTGAAACAATTGGAAATAACATATCTTCAAGATAATATGTAACAAAGAAGGAAATAAATTGTATTAAAGGATTGAAAGAAAATATATGGGACAACATTTGGATCTCAAATCCATGAAGAAAAGAGACCTATAAATAGATTTTCAGAGGGAAAAAAATACACTTTAGACCTAGATTCATTTCCTTTCTATAATTTTATTGTTTTTGTCTGCATGGAAGACTAAACTTTTCGGGGTGATTCTCTTGTAATTTTTTAATGAATTGTGAGCTTTCTATTCAATAAAGTTTTATTCTTCAATTTGTTGTACCAAATTGTGCTAGACGATATGATCTTTTTGAATTCTAGTTTTTGTTAAAGGAATTATTTTTTAATGCATGTTGAGAATTTAGTTCTTTTCTTTAATTGAAGTTTTTGGTTAGCTTGCTTAATTTTAATCAATTTCTTGTTTTCTTAATTTAAAAGGTATAAGATAAACATCTCATGAGTAAACGTTTGGAAACGAGTGAGATACTGAATATGTTAATATATACTTGTTTTGCTGATAAAATTTTGTTGAATTTGATTTACGTGTGTTTGATTAAGTTTAACTCTGTGTGAGAATTGAAATAATGATAATCTTAGGATAACCAATGACGAATTCAGTAGTGAATGAACTTGAGAGTCAACATGCTATCTTTATCATTTTTCTATGTCTTTTATTTTTTCTGCCCAAACAATCACAACCCTCCTTTATTTTACTGTTATTTCTAACTTTTATTGCTTGCATATAAGTTTCAAACACTATTTAACTATTTACACTTGAATTCATTGGGAGACAACTTAAGATCAACTAACCTTATTCATATTATCATCTTTTTAAGTGTTAGATAGTCCAACATTGTATTAGACGGTCTAACACTGCATTAGACGGTTTAACATTGCATTAAACAATCTACACTAGAATTATTTTAATTTGGATGTGGAACGACAACTAACATGGAAGTTGATGGATAATGTAGAGATAAATTTTACTCGAAAATAATCATTGTCAAGTGCATGGAAAGAGTAGTAAAGAATGACACGAAGAGAGTTATACGTAAATCTTTTAAACAACTATGATTGGAGGGTGGTGTTGAGATTACTCATTTATCCTTACTATTCATTGCAGATATATAATGTTTAAAAGTGAATGGAAACTTATATATATTTAAAAAAATAAAAATATAATAAAACTAATATGGTCAAGATGATAATATATATATATATATAAAATGTATTGTATTCAAATAAACTGAAATAACCTAAATAATCCCTAAAACTAGTAATAACAATTGTCTTTAATTTCTCAATTGTTCCTCCTTCATTCTTCTCATACTCGCTCTTTCTCCTCTATTCTTCTTATACTCCTTAGTATTCACTGAAGATTTTAAAAATCAAATGAAAGGTAAAAAAAGCTTGATATAGATATTCCTCTATCCTTAAGAAACTATTCATAAAAAAGAAGGGAAGATTCTCTTTTATGATTTAGCATATTACGTTTTAGTCTTAAAATTGCTTATAACAGAAAATTTTATTATTAGAGTACTATTAAATTATTTATAAATATTTAATAAGATATCCGGATTAAACTTTATGTTAAAATTCAGGTAAAAAAATTATTGAAATAAATTATTGTTAAATTTAAAAAAAAAAATCCATTTCAATATGTTCTTACAACAAGGACCAAGAACACTTGAAATGGGTTAATCAAGACTAATCCTTCAATCTTGGGCTGAATACTATCTTGGGTCGGGTACTCCTTGATGGAAACTCTTTGCTTTTCCTCTCGGCTGGTGCTCTCGGCTTCTCCTCTCGGCTGGTGCCCTCGGCTTCTCCTCTCGGCTGGTGCTCTCGGCTTCTCCTCTCGGCTGGTGCTCTCGGCTTCTCCTCACAACAGGTGGGGGGTACCTGCAAGTCGCTCCGATGCCAAAGTCAGCAAAGGTTTTACGTTCATCAGATAAAATCACTCTTACCTCTTTCTATCTCTGAACTCCTATTTATAGAGTTTCTTTAATGGGCTTTCCCTTTACTCTTGGGCTTTCTTTCTGCACCTTTTTTATTATTTGTGCACCCCTCTTGCAAGTTTTTATCTGATTGGGCTTTTACAACTTTTATATTTGTTTTATTCTTGTCTTTATTGCTTTCGGTCAAAACCTCTCGGTTTTAACTTAATCATCTTAATTGCTACACTATGTAGTTCTCGGCATGAACCTCTCGGTTTTACCCTATCAGTACACTAGCCCCCCAAGACAGAAATATTTTAAGGTCTTGTAAAATATTCATGTCTTAATAAATTATAGTATATTTGACATTTGATTTGATATGATATTGAATGCCTCGGTTTTTGTGCCTTAACTTGCTGAGTTAAGGCGATTTGACGTGAACTTCTTGTTGCAACCGTTAGATTATACCTTTTTGAACGGTTTCAGATTGCTTGCAACGTTTCAAATTCTAGGGTGTAACTTTGGGTTATAAATAGGGTCTTCTTCTAAATTTTTACGAATGTGTTTCGTTGTGTATTGAGAAAAGCAGCTTTCTTTCAATCTGTAACCAGTTCGTGCAAAGGTAATGTCTCTTTCAAGTTTTTCTGCTTCTGATGATTTTTCAAGCGCGGGTGGTGAATCAACTGGGCGAGTGGTGCGAGAAGAGGATCGCCAAGACTCGAAGTCTTCATCTGCTACCCCTTCTTGTATGAATGATTCAAATGGAGCACCGGCTGTTGATGCTCCTCAAGAATTCGGCATTGTATTGCCTCAGAGAAATCTTCGTCCAGGTTACCAATGGGTTAATCCTAAAGTCCGAGAGTATTTGTCCAAATATCGTTCTGCTATCGAACTTCGTAGTTTCCTTTCCCATTCCCAGATTTATTATTCTGACATTGACAATGATATTATTTCTTTTCGGCGTGTTGGAGATGCCGACAATGTTTGTCATGGTCGAGAGGGTGATAGTCATGAGTTTTTTTATTTTTATGCTTGCTTTTTTAGAGATCTTCATATTCGGTTGCCTTTGAACAACTTTCAAATAGGTGTCCTTAAGTTCCTTAATGTCGCGCCTACTCAGCTTCATCCGAATGGTTGGGCTGCGATGCAAGCATTTAGTATTTTGTGTAAATTATTATCACTTTCTCCTAGTCCTGCTTCCTTCTTGTATTATTATAGCTCTCAGCCTGGGAAGCGGCCAGGGTGGTTATCCCTTATTAGTAAATCCAATGTTTGTTTTCTTAAACCTTTTACATCGTCATATAAAGATTTTAAGGGCAGTTTTTTTAAGATTCTAATAGAGCCTGTAGGAAGAGAGTATTTTTTTGATGGAGATTCTCCAAGGTTCCCCCTGTATTGGACAAAAGATCCTGTGAAGTTTAACTCTATTTCGTTTCATTCAATGGGTGTTGCCGATCGTCATGTTATTGAGGTTTTTAGTCGGCTCTCGTACCAGGTTCCCACTCGCGCCTTGCTACAACTGTATACTTCACCAAATCCTCGAGAAGATCTGATTGGTATGTGGTTGTTCCACATTTTTGCTCTTTTTAGGATAAAACTTTTAACTTAGCTAAATGTTTTATTGATTTTCAGCTTTGATGGCGAGCACTAATCCGAAAGCTCGCTCGTATTTTTCGAAATTGCTGAACAAGGTGGGTGATGTAACTCCCCGTCGTGAAAATGTGGTGAACCCTGTGGTGGAAGAAGTCGTGGAACCTATTGTGAATGTGGAAGCAGTTGATCCGGTAAGCCATGTTGAGGCTGCTGGTCCTTCAAAGAAATCAAAAAAGCGTGATAGGAATAACAAGAGGTCGCATTCGTCTTCTCGGCGCCATCGTCAGAGTGAACATGTTTCTTCCGAACCTCTCTCGGAAATGATATTTAGTGCTACAACGAAGTATGCGAAGTTTGTTCAGACATCTTTTGGTGAATCGTCTTATAACATGCTGAAGACTATGGATGTTGCTTCTTTGGCAGATTCTGTTATTGAATTGTCAAGCAGAAATCTTTTGATTGGAAAGATGTTGAAGGAGAAGAATGGGAACTGTGTGGCGTTATCTGAGTTTGACAAATTGAAGAATGATTTTGCTGAGTATAGAGAAAAAATGAGCTCTTTATCGGTGCAGTTAGAAGAGATTAAAAAGCAGAAAATGGAACGAGAAGTTGAAATAGAAGGTCTTGAGAAGAAAATTTCTGATTTGGAGAACGAGAACTTTAAATCTGTTGAAGAGAATGTTCGACTGTGTAAAGAAAATCAAGGTTTGAATGATAAGGTATCGGCTTTATCTTCTGCAAATGATTCCGACAAAAACACCATCAAAGCTATGGATGAGGAGATACATCAGCTGAGGACCAATGTTTTTGAAGCCGAAAGCTTTATCTTTGAACAACATAAGCTGGGCTTCGAAAAGGATCTTCAACAAGCAAAATATTTCTATAAGATTCCTATTGATGAAGGGAATTTTGATGTTAAAAAGGATTTTTATAATGGTGAACTAATTCCTGCGAATGAAATTCCGGATAATGATGCCGAAGATATCAATATCGAAAACTAGGCAGATGTAGATGTTAATGTTTTGTTTATAGTGCCTTAGTTTATATGAGGAGGCTGTTTTGGTGTTGAAATGTCGAACGTATATGTGGAAGTTTTGAATCCTTTTTGTAATGTCTCCATGGAATCTTATTAGAAACTAACGAATATTATTCCTTAAGTTATTTGTTATTTACTTGGTATTATTTGTTGATTCCTACGTTCGGCTCTGTGCTAAATGTTTAGAACTTATCGGTTTGGTCTTCTTGGTTGTATGATAAACCTTTTGGTCGAACGATGTGAGGACTGTACTTTGAACTATTTTAGTTAAACGCTGTTAAATATTTAATTTAGAAACGTGACAAGAGTATTATTTGGTTTTTATTATTAACCATTAAGGTTTATTTTTCAGTTTTGTATTGCCTTGGTATTGTTGCTACTTTTCAGTTTGTATTACTTTTAAAGTAACCAAAAATGTAGACGTGCGTGGATAGATGTAACTTTTGCCTTTAGTTGCCAACGTTTGAGTGAAAACGCCATGAACCTCTCGGTTTTATATCTATTGCTTGGAGATGTCTTGTGAACCAATTGAAAAAAGAATCGAAGACCACCTTTTTCGGGAGGGATTTCACCTGGAGTGAAAGCATCCAAGACCGAAAAGAATTATGTCTAATTTTGTCGGGAGGGATTTCACCTGAAGTGAAATCATCCAAGCCCAAAAAGAATGGTGTTCTATTTTTTCGGGAGGGATTTCACCTGAAGTGAAAAGCGTCCAAGACCGAAAAGAAAAGCATGAGTCTAATAAGATGATGTTACTGGATAATTCTTCTTGATTAGATAATCGATATGTATACAAGTTTCTGGCTTACATCTGTTTCAACTAAAATAGAACTTTAAATGACTCGCATTCCATGTATTCGGTATCACTTTTTCTTCTAGAGTTTCTAATCTATAAGCTCCGTTGTGTAAGTTTTCCATTATCCTGAATGGTCCTTCCCAGTTGGCTGCCAACTTTCCATGTCGTGGATCTTTTCGAGCATCAGTACGCATTCTCCAGACCAAATCTCCTTCCTTAAAATCCCTGAACTTTACTTTCGCATTAAACCTTTTCATTGCTCTTCTTTTTACTGCTGCTTCCTTTATTTTTGCTCATTCTCTGAGTTCTTCAATAAGATCAAGGTCAGTTCTTAAGCATTCATTGTTGATATTCCAATCTTCCATTTGCCTTCGTAATGTTGGTTCGGTAACTTCTACTGGTAACATTGCATCTGTTCCGTATGTAAGATTAAATGGTGTTTCTCCTGTTGATGTTTGCGGTGTGCATATGTATGCCCATAATATTTCTGGCAACTTCTCAGCCCATAGTCCTTTAGCACTTCCTAACCTCTTCTTTAACTGTCCGAGAATAACTTTGTTCGCGACTTCAGCTTGTCCATTTGTTTGTGGGTGCTCAACTGACGTGCTCGTTGCTTTGATCCCCAAATCTGCATAAAATTCCATAAGTTTTTTGTCAATGAATTGTCTGCCATTGTCAGTTATAATGGTGTGCGGGATTCCGAATCGACATATTATATTTTTCCATACAAACGATTGGACCTGTTGAGCTGTTATCTTAGTTAACGCTTCTGCTTCTATCCACTTTGTAAAGTAGTCGACAGCTACTATCATGAACTTAGTTTGTCCTCGTCCAAGTGGGAATGGTCCAAGTATATCCATTCCCCATTTTGCAAATGGCCATGGGGAAACGATTTCGTGCAACTCTTGTGCTGGTATGTGATTTAGACTTCCAAATTCTTGACATTTTTTGCATGCCTTGACATAAAATTCACAATCTTCTCGGATTGTCGGCCAATAGTAACCGGCTCTACAAACCTTTGTTGCCATTGTTCGAGCTCCGCAATGTAGCCCACAAATTCCTTCATGAAGCTCTTTAATTACATATTCAGCTTGTTCATTTGAAAGACATTTTAACAAAGGCACAGAGTATCCTCTTTTGTATAATTCTTCACCAATCAACACAAAACTAGCTGCTTTCTTTGCCATTCTTGCATCCGGTTCAACACCTTGTTCTTGGCTCTTTATTACTTCTACGTAAGTCTTCATCCATTCATCTTTTGAGGTTGCAATGTTCAAGCATTCTTCCACACTCACTGTTGGCTGACTAAGAGTTTGCTGTATGATGGAGTTGTGTTGGCCCTGTCGTTGTTGACTTGCTAACTTGGATAATGAGTCTGCTTTCATGTTTAGTTCTCTTGGAATATATTTCATTTCGGCCTTATTAAAACATTGCATAATATTTAACACTTTATGACAATATTTCATCAGTAATGGATCTTTTACCTGATACTGTCCCTGCACCTGTCCCACCGAAAGTTGAGAGTCACTTTTGCAAATGACGTTTTCAACTCCCATGTCTCTGGCCAATAGTAACCCTGCAACAAGAGCTTCATATTCGGCTTGGTTGTTGGATGTTCTGAACTCAAATCTTAGTGCCATCTCCACCTGGAAGTTGTCTGGTCCTTCAAGCACTATTCCTGCTCCGCTGCCTCTTTTGCTTGATGCTCCATCTACATACAATGTCCAGTGCTCCTGCTGTGTTGTTGTCGGCATTTGAATAATGAAATCCGCAAGGGATTGGGCTTTGATAGGTCCTCTTGGCTCGTACTTGATTCCATATTCTGATAGCTCCATCGTCCACGTCACCATCCTACCTGCAAGTTCGGGTTTTCTCAAAATTTTGGATATTGGGTAATCTGTTCTCACAATTATCTGATGATTCTGAAAATATGGCCGAAGACGTCTCGCAGTATACACCAGGGTTAAGGCTACTTTTTCAATTTTGGGATATCTAGTTTCGGCACTCTGTAGGGATCTACTCACAAAATATATTGGTTTTTGCTCTGGGGTTTCTTGAATCAAGGCTGCTCCTATGGCTTCAGCTGAGGTGGCTAGGTAGACTATGATGGGTTGGGTTGACACTGGTTTAACCAAGATTGGTGGTTCGGCCACTATAGTTTTGATTTGAGAAAAGGCTCGCTCACACCGCTCATCCCACTCAAAGGTTTCGGATTTTTTTAGCAAGTTTACTATTGGTTTGGTTTTTTCGGCAAGAACTGGTAGAAATCTCGATAATGAGTTGAGTTTTCCCACTAGTCTTTGTACCTCCTTCAAATTCTTTGGGCTTCCCATCTTCATTATTGCTTCGCACTTGTCGGGGTTTGCTTCAATGCCTCTGTTTGTCAACATAAAACCTAGAAATTTTCCACCTCTTACCCCAAAAACGCATTTTTCTGGATTAAGCCGAATTTCGTATTTTCTTATCTGTGCAAACACCTCCTCAAGGTCTTCCAAGTGTTTCTCTATCTCCCCTGATTTCACAACCATATCATCAACATACACCTCCATATTTTTTCCAATCTGATCCTTAAACACCTTGTCCATCAACCTTTGATATGTTGCTTCAGCATTCTTCAAACCAAAAGGCATGACTTTATAACAATAATTCGCAGTGTCTGTGGTGAAAGCCGTTTTTGGAACATCTAGCTCATACATTTGTATTTGATTATACCCTGAATAGGCATCAAGAAAGCTCATCATCTCTTGTCCAGACGCCCCATCCACTAGCCGGTCTATGTTGGGTAGTGGGTATGTATCTTTCGGGCAAGCTTTGTTTAAGTCTGTATAGTCTGTGCACATTCTCCACTTTCCATTTGGTTTTTTGACAAGCACTACATTGGATAACCATGTTGTGTATTGAGCCTCTTTTATGAAACCAGCTTGCATTAACTTCTCGGTTTCTTCTATTGCCGCTTTTCGTCTTTCTTCTCCTAACTTTCTTCTTTTTTGAGAGACCGGTCTTGCTTCTTGACATACAGACAATTTATGACAAACTACTTTCGGATCAATCCCAGGTATATCATATGGTTTCCAAGCAAATAAATCCTTGTTGTTACGTAACACTGATGAATTTACTTAACAACTCTTTTGGCAAACTTCCACTTACATAAGTACATTGCTTCTCGTCTTGACCCAATACCACAGCTGTGGTCTCTTCTTTTGGCTCTATCCTTTCGTCATTTATTCTTGGGTCCAAGTCGGCCATTGCCACCATTCTTTCAGTATCATGGTTTGCTCTTAAATTCATCTTTAAACCTGTTGCATAACACTCCCGAGCATCCTTTTGATTGACATAAACCGTTGCTATCTCACCTTTTTCTGTTGGGAACTTCATAGCCAAATGCGGTGTTGAAACTATTGCTCCCAGTTTATTCAAAGAGGATCGTCCTAACAACACATTATATGATGTAGTAGCATCCACCACCAAATATCTGATTTTGATTTTTTTAGTTTTATTGCCTCTTCCAAACGTGGTCATCAAATCAATGTACCCCTTAGTGTTAACTCTTTCTCCCGAGAAGCCAATGATCTGCTCTCGGAAAGGTACTATATCCTCTTCTCTTAAATGTAATCTTTTGAAAGTATCCCAAAACAAGATATCAACTGAACTCCCCTGATCAACTAAGGTTTTCATAACAGCATATTCGGCTATTTCTACCGTTATCACCATAGGGTCATCGTGATTGGGATCAATCTCTTGAAAATCTTCATCTGTGAAAAGCATTGGTGGCAAGGTTCTTCTTTTGAAAATATGATTAATTGTTCTGATGCTTCTCCAATGTTGTTTTCTTGCTGATGAGGATTCCTTTCCTGAAAAATCTCCTGAAATTGTGTTTATAAATCCTCTGACCGGCCTACCCAGACTTCGTTCCCTACTCTGCCTTACTGACTGAGTGTTTTGATGATCCCTATCACTTCTTCTTTCTAGCCTTCCATCTCTTCTATCACTTCTTTTTTCAACTCTTCTTTCAAATCTTTCTACTCTTCTCTGGCCCATTTCTCCCCCTCTCGATCCTCTCTCAGGACTTAACCTTATTCTCACATTTCCTCCTTGGACGAAGCGTTTCAACTGTCCAGCTTGAATTAATTCTTCTATTCTATCCTTCAACCCGATGCATTCTTCTGTATGATGGCCATGATTTTTATGATACTCGCAATGCTTGGTATGATCTGCTCTTTCTGGTGTTCGTGCTTTTCGTAGTGGTGGTATTATTTCTGTTGCCATAGCTTCTTGTAAAACTCTAGCTCTGTTTGCATTCAAAGGTGTGTATTGTTGGAATTTTCGGCTTCTGAATTCTTCTCGGGCTCTTCTTGCAACAGGCGGGTGTTCTTTTTCTGTCACCCTCTTCTCGCCTCCATCAACCCTTACTTGATTTCGAAACTCCCTTAATTCTTCCATTTGCATAAATTTTGATGCCCGTTGCCTTAGTTCATCCAGATTGATCGCAGGTTTCTTGCAAAGACTATCGGCAAATGGTCCCGGTTTTAATGCCGTTATCATATGATGCATGGTGACCTCTGGACTAAGATTTCGGATTCCCAAAGCAACCTTCCCAAAACGTTCCATGAACATTCTTAAAGACTCTTCTTTCTCTTGTCTTATGTTCACTAAGGCGATTGACGTTAAATGATGGGGACGACTAGTTGCAAATTGAGCACCGAACTTTTCTATCAACGTATCAAAACAATCTATACTCAAAGGTGGGAGGCGTGTAAACCAACTCAATGCTGCCCCTTTCAGAGTTGTAGGAAATACTCTGCACATAACAGCATCATTCCATGTATACAAGCTGATTTGAGTAGTATATATTGCAATATGCTCATCAGGATCCGTACTTCCATCATATTTGTCAATGGTTAAGTTCTTCCAGTTGTCAGGCAACGGAGTATCGACTATAACATCATAAAACGGATGTTTTCTGGAAGATGTTCCTGCACAAACCCCAGAGTTTTCAAGCCATCTTCTTCTGGTTTGAGAATTTTCATTATATATCCTCTCGTTCACTTGTATCCCCGGTTGGACAGTTTCGAAAGATGAATTCAAAGCCGTTTCCTCTTGTAACTTTCTCCTCATGTGTGCGTTTTCGGCCCTTAACATACTCAATTCTTCTTCATTATTCTTTTTTAACATCTCGAATTCTTTTTGTAATTGGACCAACATTGCCATTGGCATGTTAACATTGTCTTCCCGATCTCCACCTTGTTCTCCTCCTTGACTCATCTTGTCTTTAACCCTTCTCAATTGACCCTCGGCCCCACGGTGGGCGCCAAAATGTTCTTACAACAAGGACCAAGAACACTTGAAATGGGTTAATCAAGACTAATCCTTCAATCTTGGGCTGAATACTATCTTGGGCCGGGTACTCCTTGATGGAAACTCTTTGCTTTTCCTCTCGGTTGGTGCTCTCGGCTTCTCCTCTCGGCTGGTGCCCTCGGCTTCTCCTCTCGGCTGGTGCCCTCGGCTTCTCCTCTCGGCTGGTGCTCTCGGCTGGTGCTCTCGGCTTCTCCTCACAACAGGTGGGGGGTACCTGCAAGTCGCTCTGATGCCAAAGTCAGCAAAGGTTTTACGTTCATCAGATAAAATCACTCTTACCTCTTTCTATCTCTGAACTCCTATTTATAGAGTTTCTTTAATGGGCTTTCCCTTTACTCTTGGGCTTTCTTTCTGCACCTTTTTTATTATTTGTGCACCCCTCTTGCAAGTTTTTATCTGATTGGGCTTTTACAACTTTTATATTTGTTTTATTCTTGTCTTTATTGCTTTCGGTCAAAACCTCTCGGTTTTAACTTAATCATCTTAATTGCTACACTATGTAGTTCTCGGCATGAACCTCTCGGTTTTACCCTATCAGTACACAATAATTTTTTCATTACAAATATTTATAAGATCTAAAGTTTAGTTTAAAAAAAATCAATTTTACATTATAATATTTAAAAAATATATATTTAATCCTATTATTACACTTGTTACGTAGAGAAGCCTGACCACAGGTTTTTGTCTTTATTTGAGGTGATTTGTTAAATAACCAATTGAGAAAGTAGACCTCCACGTGGCCTTTTCACAGCTTCGTTCATTACTCTTTGATTGCGACGGCTATTTTATTCATGTCTCTACATTAAGTACACTTGCTGGAACCTATATCCACCACAACAAGACCAGTTGCTTCTGTCTACATCGTTTAATTCTATTAAAAGTAAAATAGAATTTTAAAAAGAAATAGAAAAATAAGATATACATTATTTAGAGGATTAAAAAGAAAGACAGAAATCTTGTAAAAAATATTACATTAATTAAAATAAAATATTTAACTTAATATTTGAATTCTTTGTTAGTTTCTTTTTTTTCTTCCTCATTTGAGTTTCTTTTTACTTAACACACATATATAATTAAATGATGCATCTCTTTTCATTCTCCTTAAATTTCACTCGTTGAAAGACTATTCTGTCTTTTCTAAATGTAATCAACCAAACAGCGACTTAAAAGTCAATATGCAAAACTTAAAATTTCATTTTCATAGGTTTAAAAAAGCTATTGATTTTAATGATTTATAATTTAAATTCAAATTTATGGCTTTGATAATTTTGTCAAAATAAGTCATAATTTTTATTAGTCATTGCCCACTTACTTGATCTTTTGTCCTCTCCTATTTCACCTGGTATTTATAGGACCTTGAAATATAAAAACTATACTTAAATGTACTTTTTTTGGAATATAAAGGAAAGTGTACTTTTACTCTAAACAGATTTAATTGAATTAGTTTTAACAATATTTTCATTACGTTTATTCCTCGTAATTTTTAATATTTTTAAAAAGTTATCTAATAACAACTAAATAAAAATATTAATTGAAATAAATAGCAGTGGTTGATGTTTCTTGAGCAATAGTCTACTCATTACTTTCTTATATAAATAATTTCATGTAGCAAAAATAATCTAATTATTTATACACTAAAAATGTTCAGAATCAAATAGTTTAACTCAAAGTTCTTTCTATCAATAAAAAAGGAGGATAAAGTTCTTATTTGAATTATTGCATTTTACTGTGATGGAGAAAGCAAGAATACACATTCACACATTCGGCATTTTGAAACCAGAAACGTAACAATCTCCAATAAAAGCGGATTTACTCTCAAACCCACATTAGAATAGAAGTGAAAAACAAAATTTATTTGTTATAGAAATATTATTTTTCTATAAACTTACTTTTAAAATAAAACATCAAATAATCACACTTAACTTGAAATTTAATTGTAACAAAAATCAATTTCATAGAATAAAAAAAATTAAAATGAAGTTTATATATATTGGCAGGGTAAACAAAGGATTCCAAGTTTCCAGTACTTGACCTCCAAGCCCAGAAAGACCTGCATGTAAATGGAAACGACAGCCAGATATATATGTACAAGTATACATTTTCTATAGTTTAATTACTTGTATCAGACTATTTACAGATGAGATATTAAATTGATATAATCCTGTTTCATGACCTATAAAAACCTAATTTCTTACTTTAACCCTGTGTTTGTTGGGTAAATACAGCAATTGAATTGAGTCCTTCAAGCTGGAGACCACGTTAAGCCATTCCTCAAGGAAATCTCTCCTGCAAAGATCACTCCCTAGTTATCAACCAACTTCAGCTGCATTTATTCTTCACATCACATACCAAGAACACTTAAACCATTAAAAAGTTACCCTCTCTTAAGCATCAATTATGAAAACCAAACGATTAACAGTCTACAAGTTCCAAGCAACAAGCAAGATATCTACTTCTTAATTTCACTCCTAAAAATTGAGCTTTGGCTTTTTCTAAATGAAGAACCCGGGACTACCATAAACTTCACAAAAGGGGCATTTAGATGAAGGAAGGGCAAGCCTCGCCCTACATTTCACTGCGAGGCATCTCTAGGTTGCATATACTTAGAACCTTCTGGCTAATTTCTGGAGAAAGTTCCTTCAAAAGATCCGAGACAGCTAATTCGTGCTTCCTCTTTAGTTCATCTAACTCCTCTCTTTGTTTATCCAACAACTTCTCCAGTTTTGCTGCCATGAAATTGATGTATTCTGTTTCCGAATCTTTCACGCTTCCAGATATTTTTTTCAGAGGACCTTTTTCACCGATTGCTCCTGATTTAATACTTCTCTCACTGGAAGGGGAATCAACAATCTCATCACTACAATCACCAACACGATCATCAGCTGAAATATCACCATTCGAGGCCAGGCTGCCTTCCTCAGCGTTTGCATCTGCAGCAAAACCAAATTTTGAACTACCAGCACGAAATGGAGAGTTTCCACCAACTCCCCTTGGTGAGTCCGACCAGAACTTTCGACCTGAAGGTAATACTTCTAATGCGAGACTGCCAGGAGAAGAAATGGAATCGAGTTTCATAGGAGAGGCCTCTGGCTTACTTTCAGAGGTATAGCCTGAATCTTGACTATAACTGTCAACAGGAATTTCACTAACATTCCAGCTAGGAATGTGATACCGAATTTCAGAGTCAATCATCCTAGCAATAGTTGTAACATCTTGATCAGTAAGTTCCAACTCCTCAACCATTTCACTAGCAACAGAGGTTGAAGTGTCTGCTTCAGTATCAAAAGGAAAGTGGATATTGCGAATATGACCTACATGGAAATGAACATCAGAACCAATTAAAAAGAAAATAGAAACTTTAGATAAAAATAAGATGAGAAAATTGAGAGAATACCTGAGGAATCTGCAATTCTCAATTTTAAAAATATTGTATTATCATCTCTCCTCTGACCTTCCACTGTGAATTCCCTACTTGCCTCTGTAGAAGTATCCACAGCAATAGCTTGATTATGAGAAACATTTCCTGCATTTGATACATCAGATGGTAAACAAAATAAGATAGTTAATTGGGGAATTTAGATGCAATGTATATAATTACCTGAATGATGGGTTTGAGATCTTGAAGATCGGCCTACACTTTCATTATCATAATCTGACTGAAGGAAGGGATCCGTCAAGAGGTCCTTCGCAGACAAGCGCTCAGATACATGAGCAATACACTTTTCAATAAATGCTTTAACTTCAGGATCTATCACTTTTGCCAACGATGCTGGCTTTATTCCCTACCAGGAATGGAAACAACAATAATAAACATAAAGATGATAAATGAGAATAAGGGCTGGTTTGAGAAAATGGTTTCCGATTCTATTTTCACTAATAATTGAAAAAACGGTTTTTTTTTTCTGCTTTGTTTCCTGTTTTCAAAGATTTTGACAAGAGAAGGTGAAACAATTTAACATTTTTATAGTTATTAGTGAAAAGCAGAAAATAGCGATGGAAAATGTTTCCTTGAACCAAGCAAGCCCCTAAAATATCACGAGTACCCTTCAACTGATGACTACGGACAGTTATTTGATTCTTTCACAGAACATGAATAAGACTATGGAGACAGAAAACATTTTCAATGTTGAGTTAAACAAATTTCAGAATGATGTTTTTTTTTCCACGACATTTTTAAACATTAAACGATGCCAACCACATCTGAAGTACACTTCAAACATCTAGATTAGATGTCTAGCAATTTCCTACAAAGCTAAAACCTACCACGATTCTTATTGAAGATGTGTTAACCATTATTCCCTAAAGAGGAGCGTTAGTACCCACACTCTGCTATTGGTTAAATTTGATAGTTACAAAATCACGAGCAAGACTCATTAACCAAAAAGTGAGATCCATAGAATTATGTGATTTCTAACAAATTTCAGCTAATAGCATAGAGTGTGTTCAAAAGAATGTGCTAATAGCATTTCTAATTCCTTAGAAACCAATTAAAATTCAGGTTCGAGAACTGGAGAAGAAGAAAAAATACCATATCAAATATTCTATGATATTTGTTTTTAAGTTGTATGCGTGCAAATTCAACAATCTCTCAAAATTAAGAGCTTTCATTGCTTTGAATACTACATCCATCTCCTTTTAGACGAAATGAACAATTCTAATACCAGCGTTGCATCACATGTAAGGTAAAATAGTTCCAACATTTTGATGAAAGAGCTAAACTCACAGATGTCACTTTCTTGTATATTTGGGCAGCATTGGCACATTCAACATACGGGTACTCAACTGTTACCAACTCTAGCAAGCACATACCAAAAGCATAGATGTCAACAAGCTCGTTGTATTCCTCTTCGTAAAGTTCTGGGGCCATGAACTCCGGAGTTCCTAGGCTCATAATGAGAATTACAGACGCTTTCAGTAACAAGATTCCCACAGCAGTTCACAATAGAAAAACAAAAAATAAGGAGTATAACAATTTCACAGGAAATGTTACCTATGACACTATGAGCTGAATTGGCCTGCTGGAGGATAGCCGCCAATCCTAAATCACCAATTTTTACCTCCCCTTGATTCCCATTGACAAAAATGTTATCACACTTCAGATCACGATGAATGATCGGAGGATTATTACTGTGAAGATAGAAAAGGCCTTCCAGAATCTGCTTAGACCATTTCTTCACTGCTCTCAAATCAACATGCTTATGTTTCTTCCGGTATCTAAATTAATAAAGTCAGACATAGACACAAAAAGCTCACCAAGGTCACAAAATAAAAGCAACACAGAAGCGGAAAGAGACTCACTGGCGCAACGTTCCTGAGGTGAAAATTTCAGTAATGAAGTTGACGTTCTCGCTCTTGGAGTCAATCCATGAGTTGTAAAACTTAATTATATTCTTATGCTTCAAAGTCTTGAGCAAATGAACCTCCGAATAAAGTCGCTCGAAATCTTCCGAGTTACGCAACACATCCGCCAGCTTAATCTGATTCCAAGCCACTTCAATACCTTCCAATTCATCAAACGCTCGATATCTACATTTTCATTTCACTGTTAAGGCCAAACAAAAATCCCCCCACCCCCAAAACGAATCCATGCATATTAATTATTTTAATCAAGCGTGGAAAAAATCAGCAACAGAAAAAGGATACACTTTCTTGAAAGCCCCTTTCCCTAAAACTTCCTTGTACTGCAGAATAATCCAGCAAAGCAAATCAGATCAAGCGTACCGTTTTAAAATACGTCGCAATACTAATCAATCGATAATTAATAGAATTAGATTAAACAGCAAGGTAAACGAAGGGGTATAAAGGAATGCATGAAGGATCGGCATTGAGGAAGAAGTGAAACTGACCCGACCATAACGACCAGAGGGATCAACCTCGACGAATTCGATGTCAGGATCGTCGAGGTCTTGCTCCGAGGAATCCGTCGGCATTGGCGGAAACCCTAGCTAGGAAGAAAATGGGGGAAAAGTGAAGAGGAACAAGAATTATGGGTGTTGTTATTGGAATTTTGAAGAACGCAAGAAAACAATGCTAGCTCTGGTTCTGCTTCTGGTTGTGGTTGTGGTTATTGGCAGGGTAAAAACTGCAAATAAAATGGTAGGGTGCTTTGGATTGAAACGCTCCGTTTCCGTTATGGCCTTGGAGGAGGAGGAGGAAGAGGAGGGTGCGTGCAGGTGCAGTGTAGGTTCAAGGAGACGCAACTAACATGCTGTTAATATCTTAGGCTGGCCAAGTCAAATAGCATTTATAAGTTCGTTGGCTACTACTACTCATTTTTGTTTTTTATTCATCACTTAGCTTGATAAGCAAGTAACATAATATTACATTTTTTTTAATTATCATTAAAAATATAAAAAATTATTAATAAGATTTCATAAGCTTAAGTAAAACTATCATATTTTTTTTTTATTTTTTACTTTTACTGTCTCTAGGTTGAGAAATTTTGGCCAATTACATACTTTAGTTTTAAGCTTTTGACATTTTCTTACAATCAAACTCAATTTAAAAATAGAAAATATTTTCAATTTGAGCTAAATTTATCAGTCCTTCAAACACAAAGTTAATGTTTGGTTTCTTAAGTTAGAAAAAAGTTTATCTTAAACTATCTGTCTAAACATTATTGAAATGAATACTATGCAACAATAGAATGTTCACTATAAAATTGCAATATATAAATAACTTGTAATTATTAATTATATAAGTAAAATATTTAATGTAATTAAGGTAGAGAGACAAAAACAAATATTTCTTAAATTATATAAACTAAATTAATAAATTTTAAACTTGTGCGACAAAAACTTAATAGAACCTAAGATAAAGTTAAAAACAATACTAACTAGTGCCGTATGTTCATTTATATTCATGTGTTGCCTCGATTGAAGATATCTTCCCTATTAGGTCTTCTATTATATTCTTTAGTTTTATGTTATATTTACTATTATTTTTTCATACTTACAATATTTATAAAATATTTTTTAAAATTTAAATTGTTTTTTTACCATATTATTAATTATTTATATATAGCATCATTTCTCATATAATGAATTAAAAAATAATAATCCTATAATTCACTATCTTTTAATCCTAATCCTATATTGTTGTGACTCTCCTTTGTTAATATAGATGATAATATTAATATACAAAGTATAGAGACAAAGAGAGAATACAATTTGTAATTTTTATATTAGTTCGTCTCATCAAAGAGATTATGTCCAATTCTTAATCATCTAATTGAGTTCCATTAAGCAAACTACTTTGGCAAAGTACATGTTGACTATTCTTTGTGCACGTGACATTCTTGACTAACCCCCTTGAGTATTATTGACACAAACCTCTTTTAACTTAAGTGAGTATTCTTTGTCTCGTAGTTATTCATGGCTAACTCATTGAGTATTATTGACACAAGTCATTCAAGGCTTAATTGAGTATTTTTTACTCAAGTCACTCCTGGCTAAGATGAAGAAATTGTATACATGGTAATCAATTGGTCACATTGAAGCTTGTCCGAGAGAATAATCGTTTGAAAATGTATGTAAAATTTAATCACTCTTTCTCTCAGTTAGCTTATTGAACACCAATAATGCTATCTTTGAAGCTTTAAATAGGAACAAAAAATCTGAGTAGTGTTTAAACACTTTACAATGTGGTCTCTCTCTTTCTTCCTCTCTTCAAGATGGTTTATGTAGGCTCTGAAGAAATGATTGTTATGAATATATTTGTATTCATTGAATCAACTTTAGTTTTTCTTAGTGTAGTTATTTCGTCTCATGAGCTTGCTTGATTGGAATGCATTAAGTGCACTTCAAATAGCATTAAATGCTCTTTTATTATTTACGTAATCTTGTCAATAACTGGATCAAGTTATCTTTCCTTAGGCAGTGTGTCTTGGCTTAATTTTTTCTACTTGTGGTAGTTGTATGTGGTAGATATCCCTTTCAAAGTTTTCAATGTTTAGTCTAGGGAATTTGCAGAGAAGAAGCAATTTTACCTTGAGCTCTAAGAGATCTTTTGTTGTTGACTTTAACTTATGCTTTCAATGAATATCTTTAGTAGTTGGACATTCCCAACAACATAGAATAAGCATATTGATATTTATTGACGTACGTGATTAGCTTAGTCTATATGCATATCGTCTGATGTTTTATGAACGTTTCATCTCATCTTCTATGTGCCTTAGCAGACATGAGAAAAGACATCACAATATTATATATCAGATGAAACATTTTTATAGGCGAAGTATGACCATGTTTTATATTTTATTGTTTTAACCCTTAGTCAAAATCTTAAGGCGTTGGACTTTTGCCTTAACAATATTAAAATTCATTTTCACCCAATAAAGAAAGTTCTTAAATATCTTAAGGGTACAATTGATTTTGGAGTAAGATATCATTATGTTAAAAAATCTAGTCTTCTTGGCTACTCTGATAGTGATTGGACTGAATGTGTTGATATGAAAAGTACTTTAGGTTATCATTTTAACTTTGGTTCTGAATTTTTTCATGACTTTTGAAGAGGTAGGAAATCATAGCTCAATCTACTGTAGAAGTAGAATATGTTGTTGCAACTGCTGTACGACATTACGTGGAAGATAAATGAATTTATATACGAGTTTTAGTCCAATTTTTATATTTATTTATATTATTTTTTAATAATATTTTTTTTATGTAGTGATAGATGAATATTAATAGTGAAGTTTTATAATAATATTTAATCTAAGAATTGTTTTTAGAAAAATAAACGAAAATTTCGTCTGTGATTTCCATTCTAAAGCAACATGGAAAGGTAGACAGTGAGCACCAATTTTATTTAATTAATCTATTATCAATTTGTGTTATTATATTATTAATATAGTTGTTAAATAGTTATTTTAATTATGAAAAGTGTTATTTTTCGTTTTTAGAATGTTGAATTAAGTATGTTTCCAAATGATAGTGTTTAGTGTCACGTTATGGAATAAATTCGAACTAGTCGCTTGAATTGTATAGGAATCTCTTAAAGTTGTCAGCATTTACTTTTTCATGATTGACAATATACGTGCTGAAATTCTATTAAATTTCAACGAACTTAGTGAATAAACTATAATAAATTATCTATATCTATCTATAGATAGAAGAAAAATAAAAATACACAAATGAAATAAGAAATCGAAAAAATGAACAAGTTGATATATGAAAAAGTAAAAGGTTTTGGTCTTAATAATGTATAACAACATCTTAGTAGATGCACCCTATGAATGCATAACTTGTCAATTAGAGTTGATGAGTTCACACAAAAATAAAAAGAAAAATCTAACATTTATTAAATAATAATATCAGTTTGTGTCTAAAAATAGGCATGAATGCTAATAAGTTATAAGTTTTTGTGATAAGTAGAAAAATCTTATTCAACGAGCTTAATGTAACAGATGGTGAAGTCTAATTCCAAAATTTATAAACTATATATTTCTATTTAATTTGACTTTCTTATTTAAAAAATATTAAAAATATTACAGTGTTTAGTTTTAACTTTATTTTAAGTTCTTTTTATTTAATATCATTTCATTATTAATTATTTTAAGTCTAGTAGTATAGTTTTTAGTATTATCTCAAACTCATATGGATTTGACCTTCTTATTTTTAAAAAACTACTAACAAGTGTTTGTAAGAAAGTCAACAACCTATTAAAAATATAAACTACACGTGTAGAAACCTACTTCATAAAGCACGAAACTTTAGGTGTACAAAAATTCACTCTAGAATTCAGAAAGTATATGGAAAGATATTACTTGATCTGATGGATTATCCAAAAATATTGTTAAAAGCATATTGTTATGTAATGTTATCATTTTATGCCTTTAAGTAAAAACTTCAAAAGATTGTTTATAACCAATTACAATATGATGATATTGAAGAGTTCTTGAATAACAATAGAAATAAACAAGAATGATTTGAAATTTTATGAAACATGTTCTGCTATGAAATTTTGGAAAAAAAATTTATATAAGTAATTTTAAAAAACTCAGTTATTCGATCATATTATAAGTAATAATACATTATTTATTCTTACCTGAATATAGAAAGTAAATAAATAATGTAATTAATTATCTATAGTTCTCATCAATTATTTGCCAACCTTGTATTCTAAGTTTCAGATAATGAAATTAATATAATTGATTATTTTACTTATAATAATCGATTCTTGCATAAGATAATTAATTAATTGCACAAACATAATTTTGTGTATCACAAAATAATTAATTTTGTTTATTACAAAATAATCAATTTTATTTTAACATAATTAATTACTATGTTTTAAAATACTTTTTAAAATCCTTTTGAATTTTTTTTTTGGCATGAAAGACAGATAATAATCCTGCATATATGCATAAACTTAAATTTAAACTTACTTTTTTTATCAGTAAAAAAAAATATGAATCACTTAAGAAGTGATCCAACCCGTATACATACCAACTACTCTACTCAAACGAAAGATCTCATAACCTTTCTAAAATCAGTCAACTCAAAACCAATGAAAACACACAAAAAAAAAAAAACCATCAAACATTCATACACAAACAAAAACTAACAGGGACTTCAAATCGAAAGCAAACAAGTTAACAGATCAAGACACCAATCAGAAGAAAAAAAAAACAAGCAGAAGCAAAATAAGAAGTAATCTTTTGGTTAAATTGATTAAGCTTGCTGTGATAACTTTTTCTATTTGGATGTTATGGCGTATGATGAATTATGCTCGTTTTTAGGATAAGATTGAGGTTTCTAGGGCTATTTCAGTTATTAAAGATTTAACTTGTCTAGTGGGAAAGTCGTCTAAAACTTCAATGAAGAATGATATGATGGATTTCAGTGTGATTAAGTTTTTTGGTCTTAATACTCGTACTGGTAAAGTTCTTTGTCCTCTTCCTGTTAGATGAGAGTTTTCTTCACCAGACTGGGTTAAAATTAACATTGATGGGGCTGTTAGGGGTTATGCAGGTCTTACCGCTTGTAGAAGTATTTTCCGTGGGAGTATGAGGGTTTATTGGAGTTTTCTCTGCGTTTCTTGACGTCCAGACTGCTTTGGTTGCTGAATTTATGGATTTATATATGTTTTGGAGAAAACTCAAAAGTTGGGACTTACTAATGTCTGGTTGGAATGTGGCTCTGCCTTGGTTTGTGCTATGTTTACTGCTAGGACAAATGTTCCTTGGATGCTTCGTAATCGATGGAATACTTGTCTTAATTACTGTGGAAAAATCAGTTTAGGATTACTCATATTTTTCGTGAAGGGAAAGTGTGTGCTGATAAGTTGGCTAATTTAGGATTTATTCATAGAGAATCTTTTGCTTCCATCTAGTTTGTTCTTAGAATTTTTTATTAATTGGTATAGTCTACCTATGTATCGTTTTTGTTAACATATGAGTTTTGGTTTAGTCCCCTCATATTTTTTGTATTTTCTTTCTTTTTCTTTTTATAATAATATTTTTTTCATGTGATGACAAATGATTGTTGTTACTTGAGGTGTCAGCCTAGCTGAGATTTCAAGTAGTATAATGATGCCTAACATGAAAAACTTTTTATAAAAAAAAAGAAGTAATGCAAGACCAAGTCTTTAATTGAGTCAAAGAAAAGATTTCAAAATGATCAATCGCTTCGCCCTTAAAAATGTGATTATTCCGGTGTCTCAAAATCTCACCAATGATTGTAACCCAAACACTTCCTCAAGTAACATTTACATAGTCTGGAACATTGCATAAAATAAAGTGTAAGAAATGTGAACCATAATCAATATGATCTACCGATGCCACCCCAAGCCAAGCATAACATTGATTCCAAACTAACCAAGCTATTATGCATTAAAAAACAAGTGTCTTGTAGTCTAACTTCTTCCCGACACAAACAACAAGAGATGCAATCAACTGTAACCCCTCGCCTAACCAAATTGGCCTTAGAAGCAATGGAATTACCCAACACCCTCAAAGCAGTAAAGAGAGCAAAAGGTAACACTTTAATCTTCCAAAAACCTTCGAGTAGGGATGAACTTTTACTGACGCAAGACTTCCTTAAAATACTGTTGGCCGAACTGATCGAGTATCTCGAATTCACGTCATCCTTCCACTCCTAGCTATCTTCCTTATTCAAGACAAGACACGAGCCTTGAAGCTCCTGGATAAGCTGAAATTCCTGAGTCTTTTCCCAATCGAACAAACCTCTTCTCCACTTAATAACCAAATTCCAAGAGTTGGAGGCCCATTCTCCAAAAGAATCCAAGAAAGCATCTTTGCTAATACATAAATAGAAAAATCTTGGAAACCTACTCTTCAAAGCTTCAGAACCCAACCACACATCATCCCAAAACAGAATATTATTTCTATTACCGAGTGTCCACTCAAGGCAACCCTTAAAATTCCTTCCCCACTCCTTCATCCTCTAAATCCCTTCAGATCTCTCCACCATAGAGACTCATTGTAAGAACTCTTATTCTTTTTCAGACTCCTCCAACTGTCGTATTTTGATTCAATAACCTCTTTCCAAAGCCCTCCCTTGTCAGAACCCAATTGCCAAATTCATTTTCCCAACATAGCCACATTGAATAACCGTAGATCCAAAATACCAAGACCACCAGCTTCCCGGCTCACAAACCTTTCTCCAAGAAACCCAAGCATTCTTCTTCCCAACCAGACCTTAACCCCACAAAAAATTCCTCTGTAATTTCACGATTTCCTTCAACACCAAAGAAGGCAACTTAAACAAATAAACGTACAACAACGAAATGGAAGAGATAATAGACTTAATAAATTAAAGTCTTCTTGCCAACGACATGAATCTACCTTTCCACCTACCCATTTTGCTTTTAATCCTTTCTATACGGTGACCCAAAATGCACATCTCTTATGACAACTCCCCACGAGCAATCCCAAATACTTAAATGGAGTATTCATCACATCACAATTGAGTAACGCAATAAAACGTTGGATCATTAACTTATCCACTCCCAACCCACCAATCATACTTTTAAAGAAATTAACCTTAAGGCCATATGTTAACTTAAAGCAATTCAACATTACTTTACTAGTGAACACGCTTTTAGTATTGGCTTCACAAAAGAACAAAGTGTCATCAACAAATTGAAGCATATTTACCTTTACCTTTACCTTAACCCCGATCTCCAAACTTTCAACCAAGTTCAGCTCAACTACTTTCCTTGACACCCTTGCCAAAACTTTAGCCATGATAAGGAACAAAAAAGGCGCAAGAGGATCACTTTGACAAAGACCCTTATGTGGATGAAATTTCTTAGCTGGATTGCCATTTACTAACTCCGAGATAGAATAAGATTCCAAGCAGGCTTTGATCCACCTAATCCATTTTTCACAGAAACCCAACCTACCTAACATGTAAAAGATGAAATCCCAACTAACAGAGTCATAGACCTTCTCGTAATCAACTTTAAGGAAACCCAACTTTTCTTCTTCTTTCTAATCTCCTCTAAGACCTCATTAGCCACGAGAACACTGTCCAATAACCCCTTTCCTTCAAGAAAAGTTGTCTGTCTAGGATATATGACTTTGGTTATTACTTTTTTCAACCTTAGTGACAGGAGCTTTGATACATTTTAATAAACAACCAACCAAAGAGATAGGTCTAAAATCACAAAGTTGTTGGGGATTATCAACCTTGGGTAACAAACAAATGAACGACGCATTAGACCCCCTGGGCTATCTACCTCTACCCGCGAACTCGTTAACTACCGAAAGAATATCCTCTTTTAAGAACTCCCAACCGAATTTAATAAAACCGAAATTAAAGTCGTCATGGCCAGAACTCTTATAACTATCACAACTCCAAACAACTGATTTAACTTCCTCTTCAGAAAAAACTCCTACCATCATACTATTATCTTCATCTGAAATTGAACTAAAGCTAACATTGTCCAGTCTTATAGAAATCCCTTCAAATTTGTCAAATCTAGCTTCAAAAATCTCTGACCTTGTCCTTAACCACCTCCTTATCCTCACACCACTGACCATTATCAAAAACCCCGTTTAGCACATTCCTATCCCTCATCCATTTAATAACTGAATGGAAGAACCTAGTATTGAGATCACCCTGTTTCACTCACTTTTGACGTGGTGCAAAATCGTTTCTTGTTTGAAAAAGTTCCTGTTTTGTTGTGCTAGCAAAAACCTCTTTTATTCACAACCTTGCTCGTCTAACTCACTCTCGTCGTCACGTGCGTCCAACTCTTGAATTTTCTTTTTAAAATCTTCCCCAATCTGATTGACATTCCCAAAAATATCTTTGTTCCAACTTTTTAAGTTAGCATTTAGCTTTTCCAGTTTTTCCTACCATCTCTTTGCCTGACATCCAAGCATCTATATAATTTTGGACACCAATCCACAATCGATTGTTTTAGAATTAATGTGCAATGATAAGAAACTGACCTGCTGAGGACAAATTGTTTACTATCCGGCCATAAATTCAACCACTCACTGGAAACCAGCACCCTATCAATTATACTCTTAACAGACCCATTTGGTTTGTACTAAGTAAACTTTCTACCCACCATCGGGATATAGACCAATTTCTATTTATCAATAAAGTCATTAAACTCTCTCATTTCTTTGATGTAATCTGACATTGAGTACCTGTTTCTTCTCTCCTTCTAGCCCGAATAGAATTAAAATCCCCTAACACGCACCAAACCCTGTTGTTATGATTTCTTCTGATCACACTAATCTCTTCCCAAATTAATTTCTTTTCCTTCAATGAACCAAAGCTATAGACGTTCACAATAGTAATCTGAACCCCGACACCCACCTTCCACACCCCTACGATAATAGAAAAATTCTTCCCGTTAAAGGAACGTGTAAGTTGAAAGCGGTTCCTCCTCTACATAGTAATAATCTCCCCTGCATAATTGCAAGCACCATTTTCAATCCACTCAATATCATTAGAACATTAGATGAAACAACAATTCTCTCTACTAATTGAAACATTTTGTCTCTTGTAAACAGATCATATCTACTTGCTCTTTACTTATTAAATCTCTAACGTACTTTCTCTTAATACTACCTCCTAACCCCCCTTATATTCATACTAAAAAATTTCATCATTGGAAACGTAAACTTCCTTAATCATACATGAAAGCAAAAGACAACACTTTATAATTTTTTAAGGTATTTTATAAAAGAAACTAATCTAGAGCATTGATAAATATAATCCCTAAAATATAACTTAATAATAAATAAGAATGAAAAAATAAAATACAAACATATATTTATACATACAAATTACCAAAAATAGATTATTGATAAAAGATATTAAAATTTACAGAAACAAGTATTTCAAAACATTAGAATAAAGTTTCTTCATACGACATATACAAGTAATCCCTACTTTGGTCCTTTTGACTTTTTAACACGTAACATCACCTGGTTGTATGTCAACGTATATGATCATCCCAATAGCAACATAACACACAAGCTAAACTAGTTGAAAAGAACCAATACATATAGTTTCTTTAAATAAAATATGTTAATATAATACAAAATCATTCATAATCTTATTAATTATCACTATAAGAAAAAACATTTATTAAATAGAAACCAATTTTAGAGAATAAAAAAATTATTGGTATCTAAATTAGTTTCTATTATTTATAAATAGTTTCTAAATTGATATTTAATTAACTACCAATGTTTTAACTATCAACTTTAGAATCTAAATAATTAGTAGCCAAAACTTTGGTAGATAATTAAATACCAATTTAGAAACTAGTTACAATAATATAAACTAATTTAGAAACCAATATTTTTTAGTACCTAAAATATATCTAATTTAGTCAACATAACAACTAATTATTTCTAGTCTCTAAAATTTGTTTCTAATTTTTCAATAGTGTATATTTCTCGCTTTTAACAAAAGTCACCAAAGAATCACATCATAACATATTTCACTTTAGATTAACACTTTTGACACATAATCAAAATTTACTTGTTAAATATTATAACTCACTCACATCAAATTAGGATATTTTATTATACAAATTTTACAAAGTGTTGTATATGAACTTCCATTATTTTTTTTATCACATAATACATTTATCTAAAAGATTCATATTATTAGTAAAACTTGAATATCTTATTCCCATGATAGTTTCATAACTCAATATTCACACTATACTCAAACCAAATCAATTTTTCACCTAGGTAAATACCTTCATACTATTATACAATGTATTTCATCTAAAACATTTTCTAGACATATTTAAATTCATCAAAGAGAATGAAAATTTTCTCGTAACATAAGTTCCTAGTATTTAAGGAAAGTAGAGGAAGAAAAACCAAAACACCAAAAAGGACTTATTGATCAGCTAAATTGATCCAACCTTAATAAGTTCAAACATACCAAATAAACAAAAATTCCCAATACCACTTTGCATGCATGTTTCTCATAGGGTAAGAAAATGGAAGTGATGAAAGGAAAGAGATTATTCAAGGCAACAATCAATATGTATGTTCTAGCTTATCTTTTAGCTACCATGAATTTGAAAAAGTGGTAAAAAGGGACAATATATGTTATGTTCTTGAGAGAAGGATGAGAGGATGGAGAAGAGTGTGAAATAGGATGAATAAGGAAACTCTTAAGCTTTTATTAACTTCATAAAATATTAAAACTTGTTATTTGTAGTGCATGAGAGTAAGCTTACTCCCCCTCTTCATCTTTTTGGTTCTAGATTAAAATCTATGCTTAACTTAAAAGCCCAAAACAAAATGCTTAACTTAACTCTTAAGCTTTTATTTCCATTACCTACCTTAATTTTTATTCTTACCCTCCATTAGCCCAATGTCATTTAGGTGGGACGAACCAACATTTTGAACCCGCCAATTCGCATTAGCCTAACCTATCAACCCATTGGGTCACAGGCGGGACGAAGCGGGCCAACTCGTGTATATATTATTCTTTCTCTAGACGGATTACATTATTCTTTCGCTCCTTTTCTAGTATTTTTCGCTCTTCTGATTTGGGAAAAATTAGGGTTTAGGGACCAACTCCATTAGGCCAATTCAATTCTCGACCCTTGTCATGCCTCCCCCTTGCACCTATTTCAATGACTTCGACAACTCTCTCCCTACCATTTACCTTTATTATTTCATTCTCCCTATTGATTCCCTTGCTGCCATTATTGTTAGGTACTTTACCCTCACATATTTTTGTATAACCTTGTTATCATGTTTTGCGCATGGAAATAGGAATTTTAGTGTGGATCATATCACCTACAAACAAACTAACAAATGTAGCTTAATGATTCTCTATGTTAAGGTTTGAAGTATTGTTGACCTCATACATTAATATGTTTTCACAATTCAACTTTGTTTTTGCAATTTTATTATTAAATCTAAAGCGTATCACTCTCAATCTTTAGAATTTCAAAATGGACCCTATTATTCCTATATACAATTCTAAATTCTGAAATGCACTTTTTTATTAGTTACCATTAATTTTTTTTGGATGAATTTTATAGTATGTTTTTTTTTCTCCATTTTATTACCTTTGGTTATAGAACTTTAATGTAAATTCTCAAAATCAAAGTGTTCAAGAGTTTCTATAGGTTGAATGGTGTCGTGTAATTAGTTTACTATCATGTTGATGTTTTTCTTATTATTTTCTAACCTTGTTTTGATATTTATTTCATCTGGAATTTTAGGAGGAACTGTCTATGAAGTGTTTTGTTTTGAATTTTTGGTGTCCCCACTTTTTCTTGCCAATAATAAAGAGATAGTAATTTTTGTACATTGTTGTATAAGAATAAGAATTAATTAATGTTCTTGTAAGTCATGATACAATTTAGTACTTATAGATTCTTATTATTTTAATTTGTTTATTCCAATAAAGTATGAAAAAATTAGTAAATTAAAGACTGAAAAGTACTAGACTTAAAAAATTCAACCATGTGATTGAAGAGTTATTTTTTCTAAATTTTTCCATATTCAACTTTGGATCTCTATAACCATAATTTAAACTAAATATTTAAATCAATCAAAATAGAAAGGCAATCATGTCTTTCCTTTATTACTGTAATTTAGTATTAATTCATTGTTTAGAATATGTTGTTATATGTTCGATCTTTTATATATTTTTGTTAATTTTTTGAAGCTTAGTTTTATGTTACAGAAAGGTAAAAAAGTGAGACAAAAAAGCAAATCTCAAACCAATGAAACACTTATCAAGTTGTGTTGTCATACTATTACTTGAAATTGATTCCGGCTTGCTGGAGTAGTTATGGTATGGTTAAAAATGTTTTTTTCTTTTGTTTTGATTTCCTTATATTTCTTCTTATTTGACTTAATATTGATTTATTATGTGAACTATTATCGTTCTCTTTGTCTTTTAATTACATAGAAATTGAGATCACTTTTTAATTAGAAACATGATTGAACATTAAAAATAATGGATGAGTCAATTAGTAAAACTTTTTGTGATGTTAATGTCTATGACGATCATGTAACTGGGAATGGGGCTCAAGATATTTTTGAGAATGAATCTAAAAGTGTTGGACCTAATAAGAAAAAAAGATAACTCTACAACATTCGGTTATTGAAAATTCTTTACTACGATTTGTGATGATGGGAAAGAGAGGGCAGAGTCTAATGGCTATAACAAAAAATATGTAATTGGTGGTAAAAAAATATGACTCTTCCCATTTAAAGTGTTATATTGAAAGGTGTAGTAAAAAAACAATGAAGATGTAAGTCAAATGATTTGGACATGCAAGAAAAGTTGAAGGCAAAAAAAATTGATCATACAGTGTTTCGTGAATTGTGTGCTAATTTAATTATTCGACATGGCTTACCATTGAATTTTTTCGAGTATAAAAAACTTAATACTTGGATAAGTTATTTGAATCCTGATGCGATTCTAGTTTCTAGAAATACTATTAAGAATGAGATATTAAGAATATTTATGAAAGAAAAAAGTAGAATGAAGGAAAAGTTGAATAAATTATAAGTAGGATTTGTTTTAACTTATGATTTATAGATATCTTGCATTCCATGGGTTATATAAGTTTGACAACACGTTGGTTCAAGTTGGAAGTTAAGTACAAAAAATCTTAACCTTTTTCATTTTCCTCCACCTCATGCTGGATTTGAGTTGTCTAAGAAGATAAATGAATTTTTGCATGATTGGGGAAATGAAAAAAAGAATCATTTCTATCACTTTGTAATGGTGAGTTCTTTCATGTACATTTTTGTGAACACACTTTAAATTTGATTGTTCAAGAAGGATTGGAGGTACTTGATGATGTTTTAGATCAAATTAGGGAGAGCATGAGGTATGATGGGGGTTATGAGAGTAGAATGATTAAATTTAAATAAGTGGGTAGTGTTTAGATGTTTCTACAATGTGGAACTTAAATTTTGTTATGCTTCAAAGTGCTCTTAAATTCCAATGTGTTTTTGGAAGCTTACACCTAGTTGATGAGAATTACAAGTATTGTCCATATGAGGAAAAATGGAAAACATTGAGATTCTACTATGAAAGGGTTTATCCTCTTTGTTGGGAAGTAAAGTGATAGAAAATAAAGGAAAATTTGCACATGGTTTTTTTCTCAATATTGTACCAAGGGTTCAACTTCAAATACTCTAAATCTAAGCATATTGATCTTTTATCTTCATCCACTCCCTCCAAGTCAAGCCTTTTTATGTAAGTTATTTACTTTGTTACTAATTCAAATATTATTTTTTAGTTAAATGAATTTTTTTTGGGTTATCATATTAGAAATTAAAAGTCATCTTTTGTCAGATATTGTGAATGCAATTATTTGTACGTCCAATTGGAAGCATATTTTTTATGGTAATTTGTGTAATTTAAATATAATTAAGTTTTTTTATTTTGATAAACATTTTTTTTTATATTCTAACATGTTCTTCATTTTCATGTGATATTGAAGATGATGAAGAAAGTGACAAAGATGGAAGAGTGGAAATGACTTGTTCTAAGGGTGCCTCTAATAATCGTGAAATGTCGTCTTATTGCTTTATGACTATTTTTATGTCTAGTTTTGATGACTTTAACTTTAATTAGTTTCATGTTTAATTTTGACTGTTGTTGATACTTTAACTTTATTTTGCTTTATGTTTCATTTGGCTAAAGTATGTTGTTTTGAATTGTTGATGGCTAAATTTTATTGTAATTTATGATTTATTGGAGTATTGTTCATGTTTACCTTGTTTTGTTAGACATTAAACCTTTGTTTGATTATAATAGTAAAGTTTGATTCCATTTCATTGGTGTTCCTTGTATTTTTATTTTCTAAAAAATTATATCAGTGACTACAAGTAGATAAATAGGCCCAAAATCAAAAAATGGAAAAGTTGCAAAAATATTGTTTTTTTTTAAAAAAAAATATTGAAAAAATGGCAGACCAGTCCACAAACTCGCCAATCCATCTTATAACGAGACAAATTACAAATTTCAGTCCATATATCCTACGCGAGTAAGCCTGAATTGTCCCTTTTTTGTGGGTCAATGAGTTTGACCCAAAACGCATCGAGCTAATTTGTTTTGTCACCCCTACATACAAGCAATAGAATTGAGGTAGTTTCTTCCCACACCCCTACATTTTTCTTTTTGCACCCCTACAATGTTTTGCAAAGACAAAATTGTCCCTATTCAAAATTGCCCCGCAATTCATACGTATAATTCTGCACAATGCAGTCCGACAATTTTACGGAATAAAGACTCCATATTTATTTTTTTGCATTCCGGATTATGAAATATGGTAACATTTTAGATTGAGACTTCCAGTAAAATTTCAAATTGGCGCGTCCGATAACCTCCCGGATTGGTGGGCTTTCAGTAGTACATGAATGACAATGATAATCCAAAAAAATGTCACTCCTCAATCTTGTAAAAGCTATGCTTCAATCATGTGAGAAATTAAAAGAAAAAGGAATAAAAGTTAGGGTTCATGCAAAAACGGGTTAAAAGGGAAATTCATTCATTGTAAGCACAAACATGCTACGATTTAAGGAAAAAAAGTTAAAAAACTGAATGAAGAAGCCCTCAATTAATCTGCAAATTGACAGTAATACAAATACTGTTTTCACTAATGCCAAAAAAGATTGACAGTAATACAAATACTGTTTTCACTAATGCCAAAAAATTTGGTTGCTTTATGTTATCTAACCCATTTCATCACAAAGCCAATGAAAGTTGTAAATATTATTTTTAATATTATTGGAATCCGAACTTTTGAAATTTAAATTCAAGAAATCTTATTCTAAATTATTAGAAAATAAATAGGAAAAGGTGGTAAATTGATGAGTAATTGATTTTATAATGGATTGTCTCTTTGATGAACAATGAGTAAATAAAATGCAGAACATTCATTTCGGATCCACCAATCTGTAATTCAAAATATGCATTCCAGATTCAGAAATCCATAATTGAAAAAAACATTATGGATCAACCAATTTGTAATAGAAATTAGGTTCTCGAATTCAAACTTTCGGAAATCAACAATTTATGCAAACTTTACTTCCAAAACACTCCCTCATCCGAAAAGCAACATGATTCATTTCTGGATTGATGAATCCATAGCACACTCCCAGATCCCGATTTCAAATAAAAAGTGAAGATCAGTTTTGGGATTTATAAAATTATGGGGGTGCTGAAAGAAAAACATAGGGGTGTAGGAAGAAGAAGCCTCAGATTGATGAAGATAAAATAATAGACTTAGATCAAATTTTTTAATTTATTAGGTACCCAATTTAAGGAAAAAAAAAATTATTTAAAACAAAAATTACTCATGGAAATCTACAATTATTTAGCCCTTAAATAAATTGTAACTTAAACATAATTTAAATTTAATTATTGCTTATACATGATTTTATTGGATCTTTGAAAATAAATTCAAGTCTAAAAGTTGGTTAGGAACTAGGAAAAGTATTATGACATTTAATACTTAATAACCTAACAATTAAAATGTTACAATTTATATGTGATTTAACCCACTTGAGTTCCATCACGAAATAAGTGATGTACCTACAAGATAATTGAGGAGGTGTTGCTGTTGTTATCAACATTATTTCTTCCTAACAGACTATAACTATTAATTAAATCATGATTAAATTGAAAATTTCTCTGGTATCAATGCTATATATACAACTTTATATTGATATAAAGTTATTTTATTTAATTTATTTATATAAATTAAATTATACATAATCTATGTATATATATAAATATATTAAAATATAATCATTTGATATTTTATTATTATTATTTAATATTGATAAGATTTAACATAAATATTTGGCAACTATATAATAATTTGTTTTGGAAAATTATACAACTAAAGATGAAGTGAAATCTGAACAAAAGTGTTATGAAAATATGGAAATTTAAATGAAAGAAATACTTCTAAGGTGAGGTAGTAGTATTATGAAAATTTGATTGAAGCAGCATTTGTCCCTTAGTGAAAAGGCATATATTAGTCTCTTCACATAAGTTGAAGACTGAAAAGAATCTTCTGAGACATAATCCTGAACAAATCAGGCTACATGTGGCCCATAACAGTGGTCCCAAACATGGCCTTTTATCTTTGGGGAGATCCCAACTTGGCTGGAACCCATTTTCAATTTCTGAATTAGGTGGGCCTATTTCAGGAACACTTAATGGGCTCTTCCTACTAACACATTTCACACCCAATTCCCAAAAACAAATATTAAATAAATCTCCATTTCTCAAACACCTCTAACTCTCTTGCTGCATGCTTCATCAGGTATGGGTGGTTCAAAACTCTTCCACATGTGCTTAATTTCTACAGATTAAAAAAAATGTTCATTTCAAACAAGAAAAATAGAATAAATCTTTGGACATGATTCAAAATTAATAATTGAGATTCAAATAACTGTCTTGTTTCATGAACTATTAAAGAACACATATACTAGAGTTATAGAAGGATTTTAATATTAATTAAGTGTCTTTTTTAATTATTTCTTTTTATAGAGGTGAATAACCTTTATTTTATGATTCTAGTATTTAATTATGGATTCTTTAGTTAACCTAAAATGAGTGTATTGTTTGTATATATTCAGACCATTTATTTTGATTTCAATAACAAGAAAAAAGATATATTCATTCTCATATCCTTTACCTTCTTTTACTTTTTTGTTCATCTTTGTTATCTTTTATTCATCTCTCTTCTATTTCATAATATGGTATCAAAGTTATTTCGAACTTATCCTAGCAAGTGTTTGTTGGACTTATCAGGTCACTCGCTATCCGACCTCAACATGAGGAAGGTGTGTTGGAGATCTCACATCAAATAGAGATTAAGACATTTCATTATATATAAATGGGTACAAACCTCATCTCGTAAATCGATTTTATAGGATTGAATTAGGTTAAAAGTCTAATTTGTAATACGAAGTTAACTATTTTTATTCAATCAATACTTATTTGAGTGGAGATTCGATTCACAGGAGTTAGATAAATAATTTTACAATAATGTTTTATTTTATTTTATTATATAAGAATAATTTAAAGAGATAAACAAATTTCGCATTGGAGAGGAAATAATGAAAATAACCTCTTTGAAAAAAGAGACGTTATATTTATAGTCAGTAATGTGACATGACGTATTTAAAATATAAATAAAATCAAATTGATTTATTATTTTTTTAGTCGTTCACCTTTGTAAAAATATTATTCCATCATGTTATATCAGTTAGTTATACTGGAACTGTTATTATATTATAAAAAAATTATTAAATAAGAAGAATCATTAAATTATAACTAAATTCAAATAATTAATTATTAGGTTAATTAAGTTAAATATTATTTTACATAATATTAAAATAAAATAAATAAAAATTTAAATAATTTTTAAATTGATATTTAATATTAATTATCAAAATTTTAATCCTCAACTATTTTTAACTCTAAATACCACATTCTATTACATATTACACAATATTAATCCATTCCTATTATAACTAATATCGCATGTTAGTTAATTATAAAATAATATCACGTTATTTTTTAATATAATAAAAGAATTATTAAATAACAACTAATTTCTAAATTAATTTAATCTAATTAAAATGGATCTTAAAATCTATTTTATTATATCTGAATTGAATTTAAATCAAATTTTAAAAAATCAAATCAATGTAATATTTTTATATGTTTAGTTAACTTTTCTTTCATATTTATTTTCAATATATTAATAAAAGTTCCTTGTATACTAGGTTAATTTTGTTAATATCATACTATATAGTTTAATTATTGCGCTATTAAGCTATTTTTTTTATATTTTAACAAAATATGAGTAAAAGTAATAAGAGTTTCTGTTAAATTAGATGTATAATTACTTACAAATTATATATATATATATATATATTATTCATTTTATAATTGCAATGTAAAATTATTAATAAACTTTTCTACTACGAAAATTCAGATGTAATATTTTCATTTTCTGATTTATATTAAGTTGTAATTAGAAAGAGGAGTCAAAACTATAAAGGACTATAGGAAAAGACTATTTTTATACACCATGCATTCTCCTTTACAACCATTTATCAACTCTAAATAATAATAAAATATTAAATTAAGCTATTTAATTAAAATGTTAATTAAATTATTAGTAGAATTAGTATGTAAATCGTATTTCAATCATGTTATAGTTGTAACAAGAGGAAATCATTGAAAAGTTTTGATTGGCACATCATGTCTTTCAATGCTAATTTGTCTACTCATCTCCTTCTAAGATTTATTCTAAGGCATATTCATGTTTTTATCTTGTTTAAGGGACCACATTTTTAAAAAAAAAGTGACCACATTTTAAAAAAAAAAGTAAGTTATATTTACATTTTATAATTATTTTCCTAACACATCATTCATTATATTTATTTATTTATAGTGTATCTACACCTTAAGATATTTCTTTTTATAATCTCCCTTCTATTATAACTCTAGTACTTCTTCCCTCTTAGTTCAATAACCATGTTAAATTTATTGCCTCGTGTTTGATTTAACTAATACAAATAACTAACTATTTTATCATTACAAAATAAAAATAATTATAATATTTTGAAAATGACTATATCCAAATTTATAATTATATATCAGCGTTTAGATTCATATCTTTTAAGTAACTTCTTATTGAAGTATGGTTGAATTACAATATTGTACTAAATATAATCAGTCATAATTTTTAAAATAGATATTAGTTATTAATAAAATCAATGGATACTTTACACTTACAACATAATTGGCCAAAAAGGACTTTAAAATATATTTAATTTTATCATTATGTTATAATTGTACTTTTTTACCTACCAATAGAAGAATTTGTTGAACTTTAATTACCTTTATCACCTGTTACTAGATGTATTCAATGTGTAAAAATGTTTTACTTACAATTAATTTACATCTATAATTTTTTTATAATTAATCTGGTATTGCTTTTCTTATTTTCTCATTTCTTCAATTCAATTTAACTCGTGTTTTTTTACCAAGTTGTTTCTTAATTTTTAATTTCCATTAACTCATTAGTTTCATTCACATATTTGAAGAGGTAATGTTATTTATTTGAATATCCTTTTTGTTTTAGTTTAGTTTGTTAGTTTTATTTAGTGTTATAGTTTGAAAACGAATGTTTTTGTTTATGTCTTTTATATTAATTAAGTATTTTTTTGTTTTTAAACTTAAATAGAGTATATTTTAAATCAATAAATATGTCAATATGTGTGAATAATTAGTTTAAGTTATAATATATAATTAGAAATTAGCTCCGATGTGAAAATTTGACTTAAACTATTTATAAAAGTTAAACAGCTAAAAGGTTTTTAAATATAAAGATTTTCATGACTTTTAAGAGGAAGGGAAAATAATAGAAAGAGGGCAAGGAAGAAGAAAGACTTTTCCATAAGAAATAAACTCTCAATTTGTGTTTTTCAACATGTATGCACAACAATAAAGTTTTATACAAAATATAGAGGAGAGAAACACTTTGGACTTCGTAATAGAGCAAACATAAAGAAAAACGCATAAGAAAACCAAAGGCCTAAAACGAAAGTGTAAAACCCTTCTTCAAGTTGGAGTATGTATGCAAATAACTCCAAATTTGTTTATAAGTTTCTGAAAGTTGTCTTGCTCGAGGGCCTTTGTTAGAACATCGGCAGGTTGCTTCGCAAATCGAATGGGTAGAAGATGGAATAAATTCTGTTGAAGCCTTTCACGAACCACATGACAATCAATGTCTATGTGTTTGGTACGTTCGTGAAAGCTATTGTTAAGAGCTATGTGTTTGGCTGATTATGAAAGTTGTTTTAAATGCAAGATAGAATTCTTTGAATAAAACAAACCTTGTGCAGGCGCAACTTTTATGTAACGTAGAACGTGTTGAACACGATGATGGTAGATCGTAGGTTTCTGCACGAATTGACTCAGATATTGAACTGCAAGCATATATCTGGTCTAGTGTTTACCAAATATAGAATACGTCCAATGAGTCTTCTATAACTTGAAGGTTCATGAATTTCACTATCTTCAAACATGTTCTCTGCCTTTTTATGCGAGGGTGTGGCTACAGGTTTGGCACCCAACATCCCTGTATCATCAAAGATCTCTAGTGCATATTTATTTTGACAAAGATGCATATCTTCTTGTGTTCGTGCTATCTCCAAGCTAAGAAAGTATTTTAATTTGCCTAGGTCTTTGATTTTGAATGTTGCACTCAACAAGTTCTCGACATAAGTTATCTCATTCAAATCATCACCACCTTAAATTACATCATCTGCATACTAATAATGCAACAAAAGATTTTTGTGTTTTTATGATAAAGAGAAAATGATCAGCTTGAGATTAGATGAAACCTATGGTCAAGGGATATGAAGCAAGTTTTTCGTAACACTGCTGGTTGACTTGTTTCAAGCATTACAAGGACTTTGTTAGATGACAAACTTGGTTTTGCCTTGGATTGGTGACTTCAGGAGGAACTTCCATGTAAACTTCTTCAGTGAGCTCACCATATAGGAATGCATTATCCACATCTAGTTGTTCAAGATACCACTCTTTGACCACAACAATGGTAAGGATTATACGAGTGATTGTCAATTTTTCTACTGGAGAGTATGTTTTGATGAAATCAATTCCTTCTCTATGTGTGTAGCCTTTTGCCACTAACGTGCTTTGTACCTTTCAATATTTCCATCTGCTCTTCTTTTAATTTTATACACTCGCTTGTACCAGATGGAGTCTTGTATTTTGGAAGATCCACCAACTTCCAAGTGTTGTTGATCTCAAGAGATTTAATTTCATTGCTCATGGTTGCTTTCCATTTATCAGATTTAATTGTTTCCTCATAAGTTAGTTAAAATGCTCATTAGATAAATTATTATATGATAAAATTGAGTTGAGTGTGTACCTTGCTTTGTTAACATTTCTTACCCTCTGTGAAGATGTTAGCAGTTGGTGATGACAATCTTCTAAGTATATAGGGCTCCTTTGGTCGTTTTTTGATCTTATGAGATTTTCAGTATCTCTTGGTTCAATATTCCTTCATCTACATTGCCTTTGTGATTACTGTCCTGTGGGAGGAAGTCGTACATATGATGCACTAAATTCTCATCATAGCCTATCTCATTTTGTTCACTTTTACTAGTGACTTGACAAAAGTTTTGTTCGTAGAAAAGCACATTTTTGGAGACGAATATATCTCTGGTTTGGTGTATCAATAACCACATAGCCTTTTATCTCTGCTTTAAAACCAGAAAGATACATTTTCTGGCTCTAGAATCTAGTTTACTTCTGTTGTTTTCAAAAGTAGATGTAAAACACAAACATCTAAAGATACGAAGGCTACCTATATCAGACACATCAAAACATAATTTTTCATAAGGACACTTATTTGAAATAATTGGTGAATGAATTCTATTTATACGATACACAACATGAATTATAGTGTAAGACCAAAAAACCTTAGGAAGCTTGGAAGAAACATGAGGCACCTGGTTACATTTAAGATATGTTGATGCTTACGTTCCACCACGGAATTTTGTTGTGGTGTCTTAAGATAAGTGGTTTGGTGAATAATACCATACTTTTCATAAAACTCTTTCCAATGAAACTCTTTTCCATTATCTGTTTTAATATTTTTAATTCCTTTATTAAACTGATTTTTAACCAAGGTAACAAAATTGCATAAAAGACTACACATTTCATTTTTACTTTTAATCAAATATACCCAAGTAATCTAAAGTGATCATTTACAATTTTTAGGAAATATATGTGACCATGGATAGAGGAGATACTAAAAGGAATCCAAATATATATCAATGTGTATAAGATCAAAGGAATTATTACATGTGTTTTTTCTTAATGGAAAAGGTAATATGTCACTACAAAAAAAAATCAGTATTATTTACGGATTTTTACCCACGGATATGAGTTCATAGGTAAATTCAGCATTACCTACGAACAATATTACCTACGGACATTACCCACAAATTCTGAATCCGTAGGTAAATTCAGCATTACCTACCAACTATTACCTACAGATCTTATTACCTACCAACTTTTATCTACGGATCTCTACTACCTACCAACTATTATTCACGAATCTCTATTACCAACGAATTATCACCCACAAATCTCTATTACCTACCAACTATTATCATAATAATTATATGCATAATATTAAAAATATTATTATAATATGAAGAATTATAAAATCATAATTAATATTCATAAATAATAATAACCATAACTAATAAGTATACCTATTATTAATATTATAAAATTAATAATATTAATATAATAATATAATTAGTATTATGTTAATAATATGAATAATATTAATAATAATAATAGTATTATTGATATTAATAATATAACAAAATTAATAATATTAGTAATAATAACATTAATAATATAAATATTATTAATAAAAATATTTATAAAATTAATAATATTTAATAATATTAATAATATTTAATAATACTTATAATATTTAATAATAATAATGATATTAAATATATGAATAATGTTATTAATTTTTATTTTATTAATTATATTAATATTGATAATCACACTCATAAGTATAATAATAATCATAATATGACAACAAAACTTGATTGGTGTAATGGTTAAAGCTTTTATGGACATTCTTCAAGGGACTGGACTTCGAGTCCCACCTGTGTAAGCATCTCCTCGAGCTATCTGTGTGTCAATATCCAATAAATCACAAACATGAACTTGTTCTTCGAGAGCATAGTCCTTTTCATCACACGACTCCACAAATGATAGTTATTACCATTTTCATGACTTTAAAAAGAAAAAGGAAAAACAACATAAAGAATTCAAGGAAGAAGAAGCACTTAAATTTCGTAACAAATAAAGCATAAAAAAAGTCCATAATAAAATTAAAAGCTCAAAACATAAACTGTAAACAAATAAAAAATATAAATATCAAACATGACTTTCAAAATCAACCATACTTAACAAATATTTTAGTTATTTAAGTTTTCTATCCATTAAAAACTTTTGAAGAGAAAAAAAAAATGTATATTTAAATATAAAAAATTGAGCTTGACTTAACGACAGAGCATTTTAGTTTTTCAAACTGTTTCTAAAGTAGGAAAACAAATCTTTGTTTCAGTAGGCATTCAATTTAAACAGTAAGAATAAAATAAAAAGTCCCTTTTCATGAATATAGTCAAGTACTGTTCTGGGTTTGTAAACATCCATAGCCTGAATATGATGAAAAAAAAAAACACCTTTGCTTCTAACTCAGCCTATAAGCAAACACTGTGAATATAACGAATCAAAATCACCTCGGTTTAACAAAAATTAATTTTGTTGGTGAACTCTTTGAAAATATTTAAATTTGTCCTTGAACTTTTCCTTTTCTAATCGGTTTTAAAATTTGTACAACGCCGCTGAAATAGGTTTACAAAATAAAATAAATATTGGAGGAATATTTAGATGGTATTGAATTTTTATGATGTAAAAATTTACTATAATCTCTGAAAACTACAAATATCAGCTGCATTAATAATACTTAGGTATATTTTGTTTTGAATTTTGAAGTGTTTTATGAAATGTGAAAATTTGAAATGTTTTAAAAGTAGTGAATGAGGCATTTTGTTTAGTATGTATTGTGGAGGTTGGAAGCAAAATAAAAATTTGAAGAGGAAACAGGTAAGAGAGATTATTGACAGTTGTGCAGAATATTAAAAGGGTTGTTCCCTTTAACTCTCACTCACTGCCAGTCCATATGCCAGCCAGTTTGGAATATATGATTTTCTTTCCAAACTCCATTAAACACTTGTGTCACCACCTTCCTTTCACACACTTTCTCACTCAGATCTCTCCTCACACACCACCAAACACCTCCTTTCACTTTTTCAATTTTTTTATCTAATAACCACTCACCCTTCACATTCACATTGTTCATCACCAACATTTTATCACTTGTTCCATCAAGATTGTTTCATCAGAAGATACCTGGGATCAAAGAGTTGATCGTCAACAACAATGCAAGACGCAATTGGGATTCCAGCTTGCTTCTCTTCTGCCTTGAAATCAAGTGATGATCACACGACCGTCACCCGTTCAGGCCAGAGCGTTCACATGTCCGTGTACAGAACAAAGATTGCTGATCACTGCCGCTTGATCACCATCACATGGTGCAAAAACCTGATGCTCCATGGCCTCTCAGTCGCAGTGGAAGGCCCAGAAGGAGAGGCCCAATACAGCTGCAAGGTCGAGCTCAAACCGTGGTACTTTTGGAGAAAACAAGGTTCCAAGCGCTTCCTCGTACACGGTAACAAAGCTGTTGACGTTTTCTGGGACCTCAAGGCTGCGAAATTCAACGGCGAGACGGAGCCAATTTCGGAGTACTACGTTGCGGTGGTGTGCGAGCAAGAGGTGGTGCTCCTGGTCGGTGATTTGAGAAAAGAAGCGTACAGAAGAACCGGGTGCCGACCAGCACTTATCGACCCGATTCTGGTTTCGAAAAAAGAGCACATATTTGGGAAGAGAAAGTTCTCAACAAGAGCGAAGTTTCACGAGAAGGGTAGGTGCCACGAGATCTCAATTGAGTGCAAGAACAAAAGCAACATTGGAGGGGAATCGGCATCAAGTGGGGTTGAAGTTCAGCCAGAGATGGAGATTAGATTGGACGGGCACGTGGTGATCCACGTGAAGCACTTGCAATGGAAGTTCAGAGGGAACGAGTCCATCCATCTGAACAAGATGAGAGTGGAAGTGTATTGGGATGTGCACGATTGGCTCTTTAGTCCTGGTTTGAAACACGCTTTGTTTATTTTTAAGCCTGTTTTATCATCCATGTCCATGTCTATGTCTATGTCATCATCATCGCATTCAATTTCATCCTCTTCGCCACCTTTATCGTTGTCCTCCACATCCACACCATTATCCACTCAAACGGGGAGTTCTGGATCCTTGGAGGGGTTTAGTGTGAACGAGTCATCAGAATTTTGCTTGTTTCTATATGCTTGGAAGGTTGAGTAGTCAAAATAATGGTAATATTATTGTTTTTTCATATCATCAACCCAAAGACTTCCAAGATTTGGAAAGGGTGTGGAAAAAATGCAATGTTGATGAAGATTGAGATTGGTTTGAGAGTTGAAAGAGAGAGAGTGAGAGAGAGAGAAGGGTGGTGGGGCCAGAGAGAGGTTTAGTTACAGCTGGGGTTGAACAATTGTGCATAATGGACAAAATGGATTGAATCACAGACACATGCCCAATAATTCTGCATGCGTCCACGTCTATCTACATCTGTCATCTACTGCTTTGCAAATTCTCTCTCTTCATCTCATCTTGAGAACAGAGCTATGTATATGTTTTAAATTATGAGAAGCTGCACCTTATGTAAACCTTAAGTATAACATAAATATAGCCAATACATTATTCAACTCAATGTCTCTATTTACCCATCAAAACCTCTTGCATGTGACTCACTTCCCGTGAACAATGGATGTTTGGTGATGCTCATATACATGTCTACACCAATGGAGAACTTACTATCATTCTACTTATTCAATTCAAATTAGGGTTTTAATCAAAAAAATTACAAACTAATCTCTTCACATTATGATGAATATTTAAATTACATACTTCTTTTAACCATTATTTTTCTAAATCTATGAAGTTGAGATTGAATTTGACCATATTGAAAGTTATCTGTTAACTGTTAATTAATTAGGATATAGTTTTTTATTGAATAAAGGTTTAGTTTTGATAATAAGTTATTGTTAAAAAAGAATAAGTAGAATGGATTTATAAATCCTTGATCTGATTTAGAAATTGGATTTCCATTATCGTCTGATTTATAAAAAAATAAATTAATCAGTTCTTAAGAAAAATAGAAAATTCGAAAATATATAAAATAGAAGAAAAAAATGGAATTAACTACTTATCTAGAAGAGCTATTGAGAAGGTGAGAAAGTTTAAGTGATAGGTGAGAGAAGAAGATGAGTTATAATGTCATTATTTAATATATATATATATATATATATATATATATATATATATTATATGTGTGTGTGAGAGATTTAAAAAGAAAAAATAACAGCAACAATATTATAAATAATTAGGATTAAACAATAAGCAAGTATAGGAAAATATATCAATCATCTAAAATATCGAACACAGATCTTTTATAAGAAAAGAAAAATTAAAATCTAATTCGAAGCCTAAATTAGGGTTTTTTAATTTTTGGGATGGGATCAGTCTTGGAACATGGGTTGATTGTGATCCTAAATGATCTAAAGCGTTTCCTTTTAAATGGTTGAGTTGATATGCATCCACAAACTTTTCCAGTGGCTTTTTTCCTTATGGTTAGTTGCTTTATTTTATAATATCTTTTTCAAGTGCAATTTCACGTCTTCCAAAATTTTGATTTTCTTATAAATCCTTTGCTAAAGGGTAAGCTTATCATCATTATCAAATTGGTCATCAAATTTATGGCACTTCTTTTAATGTCTTTTATTATCTTGTTGAGAACCAATATTTTTCATAAGAAGAGATATGTAGTTTTTTTTTCTTATACAAAATCTTTATTTTTCAAAGCAATCCAATTGACTTCAATTTTATCCTAACTTTGATTATCTTTTCAAAACCAGCATCTATTATTGAAAAGCTAGATAAACTTACTTTTTGAGTTAATAACAATTGTTGTAACAAATTTGAAGTTGGGGTGAAGCTCTTTTCAGCAACTAGTTGCTCTTTTTGGGATGCTCTCCAATCATTTTAAGTTGATTTTGGAACTTATGGGGTGCTTTTCAGATATCACTCTCCATTGAAATTAGCCTCATGCCAAGTTGCAACATTCTCATTTTTTAATTAATATTTTTTCACTTTATAGAGTTCTACAGTAGAATCTTATATGCTTTTTATTTTAACTCATATTATAACACGAAGTTGCTATTATTAAAGGTTTACATATAAATCAATTATACAATATTAATTTATAAATATAATATTTTTATCTACTTATATGACACAAGTTAATATAATTTGTAATTAGTATAAAATTTTTAACACAATTATTATATGATGAATTGGACATTTTGAGTAAGAGATTAATTACCGGTAACACAAGCCAATATTAAATTATTGTTTGAAAAAAAAAAGAGCTTATATTTTAATGCACAGTAATGGTAATATCTCCATAACCTTTTTAATGTTATTGGTTTTTCCACTAATTGCTATCACACCAAGATATTGTAAAAAAATTTGATGAGAGTGAGGGTTGCATGGTAATTTCGCTCTTACTAACCATTCTTGCTTCACAGTCACTGCTATAATATATATGCTATGTGTTGGAATTCAAAAGTCTATGCTATGAGACATTTAACTACATATCTCCACCTTTTGCAACAAATTATTAAAAAGAGATTATTAAACAGTAAGTTTAAGATAAATTTATTGTGATAGTGAAGTTTGCTCCAAAAAATGTTGTTGTTGGTTCCGAGAAAAAACAATAGTTAAACTTGCAACGTGTGTCTCTCTAGAGGTCCAGTCTTCATGATAGGTATGGACCACAGTGAAAGGAGATTGGTGTAAGTTAGATCCCTTCAAAGGATGAAACATATAGTGGGAACTTAATTCAACTAAGTTAATTCACATCTCTAGTAATCTTACCCTATCATATGAAATTGGATTCAAAGGTACCAAAGAAATTGAGGAACCTATTGTTGGTTAACTCGAAGACCACTTTCGGAAGTCCATTCTCCTTTATGGAACTCTCATACTTGATCCATCCAAGACTGTTTTAGAGAGGTATAATTATTTTTTTCTTTTATATTTGGACTTAATGTTCAAGATACAGTGGTTTTTAAAAAAATTTATTTGGTTTCTAGGATTTTAAAAAAGTTCAATTTAGTCCTTTTCATTATGTTTTTACCAACGACATTAATTATTGATGACGTGGCGCACATAGTGACATTGGTTTGCACACGTGGACTGAAACGAAATTTTAGGGTTTGAAAATTGGAAAAAGAAGATTGAGAGAGAGGAAGGTAGAGGCGACGCATGGTGGAGTCAAGGGACGAACGCTCTTTTTCCTCGAAAGATTGTCTGCTCAACAGCAACTACTTACTGTGCTGCATTAAAATTCTTAGTACCAAGAAGGACAACAACAACATACATGCAACCCATGGCATTGAAAATATCTTGTTTCTTGTTTGATCTTACATTTTGGAGCCTAGGTTTCAAAACATGCTTCCAAGAAAAACAACTACAATAGTGGAAATGGAAATCTTAGGACAGTGTACTAAGAATTGCGCCAATAAGTCCAATGTTGTTTTCATAAGCAAGACATGCATTAGGTGAAGAAGGAAGTTAAGTATTTTGAAGGAAAATAAAAGTCTTTCGAATCATGAGATGAAGTACTCAATTCTTTAAGAAGTGTTTTAGTTCTCTTTAGGCAAATGCCAAAGACCATATATCAACAACCATTTTACTTTTGAACTGAAAATAATTCTAATAATAAACAAAATATTATGACACTTTTAGACCTAGTCGTGCCCCTCCCTTGGCTCCACCACCATAATCATCTCTGTCTCCGCCTCCCTCTCCTTCAATCTTCTTTTCCCAATTTTCAAATCATAAAATTCGTACTGTCACATGTGCAAACCAATGTCATTTTGTCGTCACATCATCAACCGTTAACGTCGTTGGTGGAAACTTAATATAATGAACCAAATTGAACCTTTTTGAAAGCCCTTGGAATCAAATTGATTTTTTTTAAAACCATTATATTAAATTGAATTTTGACCCCAAATGTAGGGACCAAAAAGGTATTTATACCTTTTAGAGAGAGGCAAAAAATTGAGTGTATGGTTTGGAAGGTTCCAGGATGGTTTTGTGATTTTTTTTTGAATTTGGGAATGAACACAAACCTTATTAAAGAAATGAACTATAAAATCAATTCAATCTTATAAAATCGGCTTATAAGGTGAGATTTTCACCAACTCATATACTTTGAAATGTCTTTATCTCTAGTTAATGTGTTATCTCCAACAAACCCAAAAAAATACGAAACTTAACACACAAATCTTCACCATAACTAGTTCTATGGTAAAAATGTCAACTTTATCATTACATAACTTTTTTTACAAAACCTTGTATTATTAAAGTCTACTTTTTTTTTCCAAAATTTTGTATTGTCAAAGTCAATTGTTAATCAAATCTCACATAACATACTTTAGATTATTAGGTTGATTTTGATCAAAATATGATTAATTTGAACATCTACCAATTTTAAAATTGAAAACCCAAAAATTTAAATTGTACTCTCATATTAATGTTGCATCCTCATAAAAATTGAATTATTAATTTTATCATTCAAAAATATATATTTTGAATTGTGCATTCTAAAATATATTTAGAATATATTTTTGTATTTAGAAATACATTTTGGAATGTGCTACATTTCGCAATATATTTTCATATTCAAAATTGTATTCTAGAATCTCCAGAAATTCAAAATAGGTTATGCATTGTACAATTTGGAACCTTTCTAGATCACCCAATCCAAAATATGGTTACTTTATAAATCTCAACAATATTTTTGATATTTTACCACTTCATACGGGTGCAACTTCAAACAATGGAGATAGAAGTTCAAACCAAGGGAGTGCAGAATGCAATGGCGTGGAACCAAAGTTCCAGAATGAGTTTCACTCACAATTTTTCAAAGGAAACTTTAGGCCCTTTTAATCCAAGCCACGGACAAATGAAAAACCCAATAATATAGAACAAAATAAAATAAATAATATAAAAAATCTAAATTTTCTTTAACGCCCATTAATTGGTCGATTACTGTACTCAATTTAGTCATCAAATGAAACAAAATAGAAAAAATCAATTAAATTAGGAAAATTAATTTTATTTTAATTATGAAAATGTTACAGTATTTTTTAAATATTTATAAAGATAGTAAAAAATTATAATTATTTTCACTATTTATTGTTTAAAACTTAAAAATAGAAAATAAACCAGACTATAAAAATTAAAATTAAAATTTTCCCTCCAAATAAATAGAACAAGGTATTCTCTCCCAACGTTTGATTTTGTGAGCATTTGAAATTGTATGATCATGGTAAAATATTAAGAATGTCAAATAGCTTCACACCATAATTGTAATTACAAATCATTCTTGTTTGTTGACATAGTTTTAAAAGTATTTATTGAAAAAGTCAACAAATTTATATATGTAATAATAGTGAGTGACTGGTGTAAAATTGTTTTACAATGTGAGTATATATAACATCTTTTTTTTTTCAATTAATTATAATTAAAGTATGTGAAATTTCCCATTGTTGCCCTAGAATGAGTATCATCGGTGTCTAGTTGCTTCAAGATTCAAGCATTCATAAGGCACCGACACATTCTTTGTTCATTATTCTCCTGTATGCTTATTTCTCCTTTGCATTGGCTTCCATTTATTCTTTTATCTCCTAGCTTTTTTACTATTTCTCTGTTTGGTGTTATTTTAGAACATTAATTCAGAAAACTGATTATATAGTATTTGTAGATAATAATAGATTGATTTTTTTTACTATTTTGTTGTTGTTTCCAATAATATCATCCCTCGATCCCTAGTAGACTATGAAATAGATTACCTATTGTTGGTCATAACTTACTTATTTTCAACTTATCCTTATCAAAATTTACAGTCGACATAACTAACTGAGTAGCCGAATTAAGGGTCAAAAACTAATTATAATGGACTTAATTCAAATAAAAAAAAATAAAAAATGAAGAGATTTAATCCGTTTAACTTAAAGAGAGTTTAACTATCGGCTAAATCACCCCCTAGCACTAAAATCACAATGCATTTAGTGTCATTTATTGTAAAAAAATTAATAAAGAAAAAGAGACAATCATATAATAAAAAATAAATCCCTCCAAATGAAACTCCATCACCATGTGGTGTCACCTTAGGATGCCCACTTAGCATGCTCAAGGGTCACATTCACAATTCATGTTACTAATTTTCATTCTCTTCTAAACGTCAACAATGGTACAAATCAAATAATACTAATTTCTGTCAAAAAATAAATAAAACTAGTTTCAACATGGGTCATTTGATCTTGCTGCCTTTTACCTTAGGTGTTACCAAAAACGTAAAAGTATCCTTTTATTTCCAACTTCAAATACTAACTTCCCTGTCGGTTGGACGAGAACCAGATCATAGGTACTTTATCAATTATTAATAAAAAAGATAATAGGCATTTTTTATTAACAGGAACACATCCTGACATACAAATTAACTTAGGGGGCCAAAAGTCATGTCTGTACTTTCCATTCTGTCAGTTCCGACTAGTGATATCCTGTCGTCGTAGACATCAATATATCCAAATGCATTGGTACCAGGAGGACATTCCAAAGCAGCTTCAAAAACTCTATGGTGTATCCCATGAGAGTCAATGGAGTATCCCCCTTTATGATCATGCCCTGCAAGACAGGCCTTAACGCAATTGTATCTGTGTATCAAATTCATTACCTCATCATAATTCCACAACAGTGTCGCTTTACTTGCCGCACCAGGATCTAGAGGCAAATGGCAACAGACAATCACCTTCTGTTTCAATTTTGTTGCATCCAGGAGAACACCATCTAACCATTCCATCTGTTCCTTTCCAAGAGCTCCATTAAACATGACAAACCTTCTTTCAGGCCCCTCCAAATTATCTGGACTGTTCTTATCTTCATTTGGATTCTTCTCCCTTAGGATTTTCATGGCCTCCAATGTTTTTGGATGATCTTGTGGCCAACCAATGGTACTGATGTCATAGGCATCCAGAACTACAAATCTATATTCAGGCACTGGTGAGAAATCATAGTATGCACGGCCATCAAGAGTTTGGATCTTCAATAATGGAAGCAACTTGCTGCGAGGGAGATTGTATAGGCAGTGATTGCCAATCATATGATACACGGGTCCCCCCTTGAACATCTCAAATTCGTCCACAACTTTTCGTACACTGTCAAGAGATTGATCTTTGGGACAAAACCCATCAACAATATCTCCAAAATTGATCACAAACATGTGCTTCTGATAAGTGTTCCATTCTTTAACTGCTCTCTGCAACACAAGAATACTGTGCCTATAATACCGTGGAACACCAAGGAACGAGCGACCATCAGAAATGTCAGCATATTGGACATCAGAAATCAATCCAAAAGAAAAACGTGGTTGCGTAGTAGTAGTAGCTAGTCCATTAGAAGAAACCATGGCGTCTCTCTCTAAATGCCCCTATCACACATTAAACATTTATAAAGTCAACAAAGCAGTACTTTCCAAGAGCAATAGGATCTAAAATTACACAAATAGGAACCAGTCATCTCATTCTCCACTTCAGCAACCATTCAGAGAAGGTAAAGAATACATATCACAAATAAAAACAAGCAAAATGTTGAGTTGCTAACAGCCTGTGTTCAAATTATCTGCTTCTAATATTTTCTTATCAAAGTAGTTTCATCCCCCTCTCACTTGTATAACAGTCTTCATGTGGTCAAGTTCATCAATCTAAGATTAGAAAATGCAGTTTCCATTCTCATCTTAGATGAACATATGCAGGATATAAGACCAGTATTTATTATGAAGTAAAACTTTCGGGAATGAATTTCCAGTCATGCGCGAGGACAAAATAACTAACAAGCACGTGAAAAACATAGGCAGTTGGTAAATGAGGAAATAACCTCACTCCAGCTCTAACGGTATGTTTGGAAGGACTCATTCAGTGTTGCAGGTAAAATTGTGAGCCGAGAAAGTTGGTGCACTGTTCGTATATGGAATAGCTGATTAGCGAAAATCTACAAGGCAAGGATGGGAGAAGATGTGCCCCTCTCACATGTGAGGAAATGAGAGAAATTGGATGGTGGGTTAGGGAGTTTACCCCCTTTTCTCCTGCATGGGAAGAATTTTTGCAATAATTTGCATGTTGTGGGCGCAAAATATGCAGATTGAGTCCCATAACAAATTATGGTTCCTTGCATAATCTATTATGGTGTAGGACATAATCGATTATGGGAATCGAAATAGTTCAGGCATAAACCCTTACAAATTGCACATTTTGTACAAAAGCTTGTGACTGCATAGTTGAATTAATTAACTAATATGTGTGAGTGTGTGAAAGAAACTTCATTGATGTTTTATTACTCAAGTCTTACAAATCCAAATTTTATGCAATATTTACAGAGTCAGCAGTCCTGAGAAAATATGCTGATCCTGATACTTCAAACAGACAAGTTTCCCTTTAGTCTAAATTCACAATACTTTGTACTATTGAGTTTTCATTCTTTCCAATGCCTTTAATTATTCCATTTATTATGAGTTGACAAGGAAAATACTAAATCTCCAGTAATGGAAGGGCTTGATGCTTTGATAGCAGTATGCAATTTTGTTGATAATTTCTTTTAATGTTTTTTCTTTTTTCTTTTTCAGAAAAGAAAGAGATGGATAATACCTTCCTAACCTGATGTATATGGTGAGAGATATCCTTTTTTTCTTCATGACCATTTTATTGTTTAATTAATATTCATAGTATTATTTTACTGATCAACCTCAGACTTCGTTACTTAATTCATGTGCTGCTCCAAAATCTCAAAAGAAGGTGAGTCCCCCACCAATGTCCATTTTGACAACAATAAGTAGTTTGCTTGTTAAAAGAATGTAGAAAATGAAAAGTCACTTTAAGAACGTCTTAAACTGTGATATTTTAAGAACTTCAGGTTAAAATATGAAATGCATCTCATCTAAACTATTTAGCATTTTAAATTCTACTTGTCATCAATTAAATTCTTATATTAGTCCATTTTATGGGCTTCGCACACTTTAAAACCAGTTCACATTCACTCACATGTAAAAATAAAGGGTTCTACACTAGTTTAATCTGGTTCAGGGTCAATTCAATTTCAAGATTATGCAGACATAACATCACAATGCACACAGTCCAGAGAAACATAAATTTTGAGGTACAAATGAACCCCACAATGCTATTCCCTCCGCCCCAACCTTCCTTGGCTTGCCCCACCTGATGCATTTCATTTCAGAAATTTCAAAGCAGCAAAGGTTTTATCCAATTCCAAAACCAAATAAACAAAACAAATTACAATAAGAGATCAAGCAGCGATAATAAAATTGCAGTCTAAGACTTGGAACAAAATCATTGTTAAAGCAAATGAACAAAATAATCCAACATGAAAGGTTACCTCGATTGAGAGCTTCATAGGGTTTCGGAAAACGGTGTTGACAGGTGCATCAGCGGGACTGAGAGTTTATAGCTTCAGAGCTTCATACGAGTTCGTTGGCATCAGACAAGGGCTTCATTGGAAATATGACTAGAACACGCTATTAGGGCTACGAGAAAATGAGGATCTGAAGAAAACGGGATTAGAGGGACGTAGTGCTTGTTGAAAACGGAGAAGCTGGAAAACGCGAGACGCCAACGCCAATAGAATTGAGCTGTTCAGGCTTAGTTGTCCCACTTACAGAACTGGCGGTACGCTATCATTATACAATAAACAATAAATAAGCACGTTAGAACAATTACAACTCTCTTATGCTCCCTCCAACATGCTCACCTACTTCCACACACAATTCTAAAATTATTTTAGAAACTCAAAAAGTATTATAAGATAATCATAAGTTGGCTTGTAAATTCCACAAAAAAGTGTTACTCCATATACGTGGTAAAAAGTAGATTAAATTAAATATTTCATTCACAAATTTATTTGATTTTGATCGTGCCAGGGAGATGGATGTAGAAAATTAATGAAGGTTTCATCTCCTTCTTTCTTTCAAGCAGGTTGTCAGGATTTTACGGGAATCCTTCTAGCCTCGGTCTGTCGGTATCAGGTGAATGCCAAATGGGAAAGGTACCTGCAGAAGATACTCTAACGCTCAAGTCAATAAAAAATTATATTCGACATTCGGGGTGTATAGTGATAATGACATACCTTTCTTTTTAGAATGTGCGTTATTTATATTATTTTAATGGGTTTACCTGATTGGGTCTGATTAGTGGAATGAATCACACTTAAGGGCGTATTACCTAATTCTTAATGGTAGTTTAGCTTCATTAACCTTGGTTTAAACGTTAAATGGATTAAGTGTGTTGGTCGGCCTACCCGTCTGTGCAGGTCTCGGTCAGTTCGGTCAAGAAGACCGAGTTGTGGTTAGTGTAGTGGTTAGTACCTGATGCACAACAAAAATAATCACAAGATGGATTCAATATAAGTACACAACATTTATAACACATTGACAAACCAAAAGAGACTTGAAGGATTTCTTGAAAATTCTTAGACGAACTCTTGGAGTAAATAAAGTTGGCTTAGTTTGATCTCTAAAAAGATTAATCAAGCTTTGTAAATTTTGATATTTTGTTGTGCATCAACGATTCAATTTATAGAACTTTCCAAAAACTATTTAAAAACTTATTTTGATACATTTAATCAATTATTCTAAAAAAAATGATTTTCAAATAAATAAGTTATCTGTTTTAGTCGATTATATTCTCAATTAATCGTTTATTTTGTTCTTTAACATTTCAGGAAAAATTCAAAACATTTTTAATTTATTATTTAAATGAGTCGATTATTCTTATAGATCAATTAAAAACACACTTGTTTGTTCTTTGTTTTAATCCATATCAAAACTGATAATTGATTATCCTTTTATGGAAACATGTCAATAACAAATTAATCAATTACATAAAACCTTAATCAATTAAAAAAAACTTTAAAAGCATTCAACATATTTTAACCTTTTAAAAACAAGTTTTATTATTAAGGCTAAAATTAGGTTGTGTATTAAACTAAAATTGTTTGTGTGCAACATTTGAAATGACAATTATAGCAAGAAATACAAATCACCTTTTTCAAACATCATTACCAAAATAAATTCTTTAAGACTTGACTTTACTCTTCAAGTCCAACATGTCTAGTTGAACAAAAACATTTGTTTTGCTTATTTACTTCGTCTAATAAGTTTTTGCTTGGACAAACGATATGTGTATTTCGTCTGATAAGCTTTTAACAAACACAAACATGATTACTTCATTTGATAAGCTTTTGATAGACACAAGTTTGCTTACTTTGTTTGATAAGTTTTTGTTTTGACAGATAATAAGTATACTTCGTCTAATAGAGATAAGCCTAAAGTATCCTGAAGCACTTCATGGTACATGTTGAATATTCATAAATTTTTATTTTATGCTTATAGAGAATGTTTATTTTTTACAATAGGGTCTCACATTGAAGTATCTACATCAAAATTTCTAAAAGAGCACACCTAAATTTGCTTCAGTCAAACAAATTTTTTGAAAAGGCGAAATGTCAATCCTGTGAGGCAGTCAATCGCGTTAGGCTCCACTCTTTACTCAAGTTTGGAAGAAAATTACCTGGCCTAGGCTTGATAGGTGATGTAGTGTATTAGAAAGTTACATAAAGAAGCAATACACATTTAATGTTGCATGAAACACATTTAATGCATCTACGAGTTTAAACATGGATAGACGCAAGATGAAGAAAAAGAACAACACAAGATCTCACAACTACTCTTAAACAATTTTCAACGACTCTTTTATTTTCATCACCTATATAAAGAAGATCTTGTGAAGAAGAAAGATTGATGACACTAATGCAAAAACTCTTAATGCTCTTGTGTTTTCAAAAAATCCTTTGATATTTTAGATCACACTTCTTTTTTTTAATAAAGTGTTTAGCCAAAAGTGGTTGAACTCAAAGAATATACAGTTATTTAGCAAGGAGTGACTATGTTCCAAAGAATATTCGATCTTATCCAAGAGTGATTGTGCTCCAAAGAATACTAAGTCTTATCCAGGATTGACTATGTTCCAAATAATACTCGATCTTAGCCCAAGAGTAGTTGTGTTGCAAACAATACTTTGTGTTTAACCAGGAGTGGTTGAGTCCAAATAATACTCGATGTTTAACCAGAAGTGGCTAGGTCCAATAAGATTTGTCTTGTATCTTGCAGCGTTAGATTGTGTTAGTGGAACTTGATCATGTTGCTCAAGAATTGAATGTACTATGGGTTTTCAAATGAACCAATGTAAAAGTATCGTGTAAATCTCTCTCAACTCTTATATTTTTATATTGCATGCTATTAATATGCAACCTGACTATGAAGGAGATTTTTGTGAAAACATGCTTAAAAAATATTTTAAAAAGTGTGTCTGTTTACTTGAAGTTACATTTGACAATTTTTCACACGCGATTCTTAAGAAAACTTACCTGATAGTGCATTTGTTGATAATGTTAATTTTCACCATTATTATTAGTCATTTTACATTAAAAACCAACTCTTCTTTAGCTTTTAACTTACTTAGTCCCCTTTTGGTTTTATTTTGTAAATAATTAGATATTGATTACTCTCATCTAATTATACCATTAATTCCCATTATTTGTTGTCAAGCGATTGAACAAGAAACCCTTGAGTCTAGCCAATTAAGAGGGAAATCCATTAAAATGTAGAAGGAAGTCTAATACAAGAACTCTAAAAGATAGCTTGCTTAGGAATCACCTGGTTCATGTTCATCCCCATAAAATCAAAGAGGATTTTTTGTTACTAGAGATGAGCACCACTCATATCACGCTAAGTGCCACACGACTTGTATTTAGCGTCACTTGATACATTTGTTGCTTCTGCATGCATGTGCCCAATGTGGAATATCTAGCATTAGGAGACATTTTCGATGGCATGACACTTTTAGCTTATTTCTTTTTCCTAGAAAAAAAGATTCTCGCTAGTTTTAAGATGGGTTGGTTTCCTTAAAGTCCCCCATTCTCCTTCTTAGTTCTCCATCTTCCTCTATAGTTTATCTTTTCTTTTTAGGCTTTCATGACAATGAAGAGTTAAACTTATTTTGTTAGGTTTAGATGTAAGCAACTAAACTCTCTTGTATTTGGTACTATTTATACGTGTGTTTCTTTTTATTCAATGTTAGTATTTTGTTTCTATGCTTAATGCTTGTTGTGGTTTGAGCATTCATAGCTTGATATTTGATTCATTGGGTATTAAAAAATATCTTTTGTAATCTAGAACCAAAACAAAATACCTAATGACTCATTACTTGTCTTAAACCCTTGTTATAAATGCAAGTTTGCTTATTAAGTGTTCAAGGAATTAACTCTTAATAAAGAAATTTAGTTCATTATACTAAGAGATTAGGGTTTAAGTAACTTGTGGAGAGCAATTGAGTGACTATATGAACTCATCATATCAATTCTAATTGAGTGGATATTTCATTTGTTTTCATAGTTAGTATCAGAACGAATTTATGTCAAGCAATGAAGCAAGTTGGTACTATAATGAATTTATGTCAAGCAATTGAGGAAGTTGTGCAACAAGATAAATAACAATACTGACCCAAAGCATCATGCATCAGCAATGTTGCATCCGTGCCTCTCAAAAGAAAGGGACATCTTAAGTACATATTGGTTAATTCATATGAACTTGCAAATTACCAGTACCAACTCAATTAAGTTATTCCAACTTTAAAGACAAACTCCTCTAGGTAAGACTAGAACAAGATCATAGGTACTCTTCTACTATTAATAAAAGATAATAGGCACTTCTATAAACAAGAACACATCCTGTAATACAAATTAACTTGGGGGGCTAAAATGCATGTCTGTACTTTCCATTCTGTCGGTTCCGATTAGTGATATCCTGTCATCGTACACATCAATGTATCCAAATGCATTGGTACCAGGGGGACATTCCAAAGCGGCTTCAAAAACTCTATGGTGTATCCCATGAGAATCAATGGAATATCCCCCTATATGATCATGCCCTGCAAGGCAGGCCTTAACGCAATTGTATCTATGCATCAAATTCATTACTTCATCATAATTCCACAACAGTGTATCCATATTTGCCGCACCAGGATCTAGAGGCAAATGGCAACAGACAATCACCTTCTGTTTCAATTTTGTCGCATCCAGGAGAACACCATCTAACCACTCCATCTGTTCCTTTCCAAGACCTCCATTAAACATAACAAACCTTCTTTCAGGCCCCTCCAAATTATCGGGACTGTTCTTATTTTCATTTGGATTCTTCTCCCTGAGGATTTTCATGGCCTCCAAAGTTTTTGGATGATCTTGTGGCCAACCAATGGCACTGATGTCATAGCCATCCAGAACTACAAATCTATATTCAGGCACTGGTGAGAAATCATAGTATGCACGGCCATCAAGAGTTTGGATCTTCAATAATGGAAGTAACTTGCTGCGAGGGAGATTGTATAGGCAGTGATTGCCAATCATATGATACACAGGTCCCCCCCTGAACATCTCAAATTCGTCCACAACTTTCTGTACAGTACCAAGAGATTGATCTTTGGGACAAAACCCATCAACAATATCTCCAAGATTAATCACAAACATATGCTTCTGATGAGTATTCCATTCATTAACTGCTCTCTGCAACACAAGAATACTGTGCCTATAATACCGTGGAACACCAAGGAATGAGCGACCATCAGGAATATCAGCATATTGGACATCCGCAATCAATCCAAAAGAAAAAAGCGGTTGCGTAGTAGCTAGTCCATTAGAAGAAAACATGGCGTCTATCTCTACGTGCCCCTATTACACATTAAACATTTATAAACTCAACAAAGCAGTACTTTCCGAGAGAAATCTGATCTAAATTTACATAAACAGGAACCCGTCATCTCATTCTCCACCTCAACAACTATTGAGAGAATCAGAAGGTAAAGAATACATATCGCAAACAAAAACAAGCAAAATGTTGAGTTGCTAACTTCGCCTATGTTCAAATTATCTGCTCTTAACATTTTCTTATCAAAAGTAGTTCCAAACCCCTCTCACTTGTATAACAGTCTTCATGTGGTCTAGTTCATCAGTCCAAGATTAGAAAATGCAGTTTCCATTCCTCATCTTCACACACAATTCGTTTTTCATTCCTCCTCTTTCTTTATTTTGTAGATTTACAGGGAATTTTGATTAAAGGGTTAGATATCTAAGGTTTCTGATTAGATAAACCTGATTACAAGCACTTGTAATAGAAGAAAATAAAAAGAAAAATGAAAATTTCTTCATAAATTGATATATATATATATATATATAAGTTAGTTTATAAAAACTTTCTTGTTTTTCCAAAAAGATTATTTTTAACTAACGCACAAGTTAACTTTAGTTCATAGAAAAAATATTTTATTTTTTTCTTCTTATTTAGTTTTTCTAGAAGTGTTTCTGTTGAAAATGTTTATTCACATAGACTCTAGAAGGGATTGGTGAAATTTGGGAGGGAGGACAAGACATGTAGAATGTTCAAAATGATTGATGTCATGATGAATTATATTTAGTGCAACCATAGAATAAATTCGCAGAACTAAAGTGCACCAACAGCAACCGCAATTTGAAATCATTATCAGCAGATCAGAGGCACGGGATATATAAAATACATACCAGCAATCCATTAAGAAAAAAACACCCTGTAGAATCTACCATCACGAATCACAATCACATATGAATTATTGACAGCCTTGTGACTCATGAAACATATTTGAAAACCTAGCAGATCTTAAGCTTAATTCGCCGATGACAACAAGAACACCAGCTGATGAGCAAACTCGAATTAAAAAGATCAGTTGTTGAATTAATTAGAACCTCACTTTATTTGGCATCACATCAGAAATTCAGTTTTCCTAAAAGCCCAAATTGGTAAGAATCTTGATAAGTACGTTTGGCGAACACTAATAAAGAAACAATTGGCCTGGGTTCAGGGCAACATAAAGAGAATCGAACAGTGAAATAGAGGGACGTACCAGTGTTAAATAATTTGAAACGCCAAAATATTTTGTTGAAAACAGAGGGGCAGCAATAGCGTCAAGGTTAGGAACGGTACTCTACCTCTACCATCGATCTTAAAGCATTTTAAAACAAATAATCTTCAATGACCAGGTGCGTCAACGGGAAATTTTTTTTCTGTGTCCGTTTGTGTTAGGGCTATACTCGGGGAATTAATATTAGGGTAAAAGGTTTTCTGCTTTAAATCACTTATATATATATATATAATATATATATGACTCTACATCCCGTATCTTTTTCGGCCACCTTATATTAAATGTGAAAATATTGTTTTATCCTTTTTTTTTGTCACCTTTTTGGATTTGAAATAAGTCTATGAATTATATAATCCGGATATATTACATAATTCAGAAGTCAATCTCATATTTAGAAAAGACTTTTGAATTATGTAATCCGAAATCTAATCACACATTTAAAAAAGACTTCCAAATTACATAATCTGGAAGCTAATATTATGTATAGAAAAGACTTTCAAATTATGTAATCCGGAAGCAAATCGAAAAAGACTTCCGGATTACACAATCCAAAAGCTAATTCTGGATCTAGAAAAGACTTTCGGATTACGTAATCCGGAATATTAAAAAGGGTATTTTTGGAATACAAAAGTCTTATAGGGGTGGCACAAGAAGGTATGGAGGTGCAGGAAGAAGCAGCCAATATATAGTGATGTTTAGGTTTTGGCTTTTACCTGAGCCCATTAACATTTACTATTAGCATTACCCTAGTTCATTATGAAGTCCCTCATCCACTCTTGGGACATTGGGCTCTTCTCTATCAGTTTGCTTGACTTTATTTAATATGCTCTCATTTTTCAATATTTTCTTATAATTTTAAAAAATATAGATAAAGGGTATAATTTTTAATTAAAAAATAAAATTGTAGACATATAATTTTCAACCACTTAAGCAATGCAAAAGTGCAAAAGTCTATTTGAATGAAATGTTAGTGTTTAAACATTATTTATGAGCTAACAACTCTGAGACTGGGCATTCATCATGTTCATGGTGGTCAAAGAGATTTTTTGTGCCAAGGTCAGGAATCTCTGAAATGGAAAACTATGGTGTCTTGCATGGCATTGGTGCACTATAAAATTAATTAATTCAAAAAAATGTAAAGAAAAAGGGAGGGCACAATGATATTTCATATATTATGACGTGATTTTTTCTTCACTCATCTCTCTTTTCTCTTCAACTTTCAGAAGGTCACTCAGTCACTCAACTTTTTCTTCCCCTCTCCCTCACCTTCATCTTTGCTCTGAATTTAAACGAAAGTGACACCCTCTCATTCGTTCTCAATTATAGTGTCACTACAATTAAACAAAAGTATAAACAAAAGTATTAAACGAAAGTGACACATTGTAAGATTTGGAAAAGTTGTTATTAATAATTATTTGTTTCTAAATTCTATCATATATATATATATCACTTTCTTCTATATTTTGTTTAACTTATTTTGCAACATATAAATATAACACTCTTAAAAAATTCAACATTTTCATCATAATTTTTAGTTAAAAATATAGATTTTAATTAAAAATGAAATTAAAGTTACATATGACTCCACGTTTATATTTTAAAAAAAAATTGGATGACTTTTTTAATTCAATTTATTTACACTTTACATTGTGTATAACATTTTAAAAATCAAATAAATTTAAATGATTTAAAAAATTAAGATATAATAAAATTAAATTTTAACTCATTATTTATTTATTTTTAAGGCATAAATTAGAGTGATACCTTATATTTCAACAATCAATCATATGCTTCCTATTAATATTTATTAAAAGAAAAACAAAACTGTAAGAAAATATTTATATTCAGGCAACCCAAATCTAAATCTATTTTTGGAAGTAAAACAAGAAGGAAAACTATCAAATTAAAAAAAATATTCTTCATATACATCCTGGCTAAATTGTCTACACATTTACTTTGTTTATCTAAATATGTGAAGCTTTAAAATTAAAACATTTATTTATGTCAATGCAACAATTCTATCTACCTGGATAACACCAAGGAACACTATTATGATTCTTAAAAGAAGAAACCATTAATATGAAATCACTTTCCAATCATAAAGAGTTTCAACCTCTTACCTTTGTCAGCAAGCATAGCACCAAGAATCTCAACCTTCAAAGTTGTATCGATAGCAAGATAAGAAGAAAAATCTCCCATATATTTTTCTTACCATCTATGAAAATACTTGCACAATCGGCAAAATCAGATTATCATAAGCAATCCCGTCCATATTATATTTAACATAATCAACCAAGAGAGACTTCCAAACAACCATCACAATTTTAGGAACTGTATAAACATGAATATTCACGTCTTCAATAGCACAAATTCTTCAATATTATTCTTAGAAGTATTTTTAATCATTCTCAGCCATGTTATTAATAAGATTCTTTATAGAGACAGCCATGTTATTAATAAGTGTTTTTTGTACAGAAGAACTGAGAGAATCTTTGGTTAAACAATTCAGTATTTCGCTTTGGTCGAACTCTATTTTCTTCCGTGGTTCCTTGTTCACTACCTTCAATTCTCTTTACATAATCTTTTATACAATTTAACCTTATTAATATTTTTTATTGTATTGAAACACGTGAAACATCATGTTATTATCCGACTCCGACCGGAACAAAAAGTTTACTGAATATTTTAGAATTTCTTATTTTTCAAATGTCCCATAACATAAATAAAGCTGCCAAGCGAATGTCTTGAACTTGCGTAGTGCCAAAACTATTAAGAACCTGCAAAGAAAAAACAATAAAACTATTATCAAGTAAACAATTAAACGTGTCTTGAAACCAGTTCCAAAGGTGCAGCGTCATCGTGCACCCAAAGAAAAGATGGTGAGTCGTGCACCCAAAGAACATAAACAACAAGAAGAACATAATTGAATCTCAATCTTTTGAAAATTTACAAAGCCAAAGGATTAAAATATATTGAGAGAATAATTCTTTAAAATATCTTGTAAACCAGAAAATTATCCAAAAACCTGACTAGGAATCTTCCAAATTCCCATCCCACACCTAAATCACCTTTGATTTAATATAACACATCATCCAACAATTTATTAACAACTTGAGATGCCTTAGCACCATTTATCAGTTCAAAAATTGATTGTTAAACATCATCCAAAAACCATATAAAATTATCCTAAACAACATGAATCCAATCTTTAAACCCATGCCAGGCAAAAGAAGAAGAAGAATACCTAATAATACAACCACTAAAGCTACTCATAAATCTATGTCTAAAAAAGTAACGCAATATTTTATTATTATTATTATAAGAAAAATAAAATAAACTCATGTGGGCAACAAGAAGTGACTTCTTCAAATATTCATTCATCACCACCTAGCATTCAACATATTCTTACCTCCATTCATTTAGTTCTTTTAACAAATTCATTCAAACAACAGTCCATAACTCCTCTCCCATACCCAATTCGGCAGCAATAACACGGTATCCACAATGATCATCAACCTTAACATCGACAACATCAAGAATGTATACAAGGAATTGGTTTAGCAAATGAATGGATTGTGCTGGTAGAATTTGTGGAATGTGTCTTTCACTACATTTTTTACTTGCACAACTATTATATTGTGAGTGTATGAAATCCACATATTTAAAATAAGAAAGGATTCGCTTAGTTGATCTCATGAATTTGGTAGGATAAGCCTTTACAGCACCTTTTGTTTTGACCTTATCATATGGTGCGTAGATAGATGTCTTCTCTAGAAAGGCAATCTCTTGCAATTTAGTTTTGATGTTAACCTTACATGAAATATCGAGCTCTTTAAAACACTTTGAGATGACCTCAAACTCTTTCTCAATTGATAACTTAGATGTGCAATGTTGAGTTATAATATCTTTAAAGCTTAATCGAGTTCATAAGACATGCACTGATTTAAGTGGCATGCTACCTACACCTAATGAAGTCAATTGACACACACACGGAAGGCCATGAGTACATCCACCACAACTATTTTTATCAAAACCCATAGATTTAACACTAACAAGCTCTTTGGCAATAAGGCTTAAAGCATATTTAGACATAAAACCTACCAATTTTTTGTATGTTGTAACCTTAAACCAATGTCTGACCACATGCATACTCTTTTGAAATGAAGCTTTGATTGCATTATGTTGTAAAATAATCATCTTGTTGATCAAATCCTAACAGAAACATAAATCCCCCATGAAGTTTTAAAGAATTCTCTTTAAGCTCCAATGTGTCGCTTCAACCCTATTACTTGTTGTGTTTCCTAAGTGCATCACCTTATCCGCCCATGCCTTGAAATTTTTTTCTTTATGTGGACATAACCATGTACCGATCACATAGCCAACAAATATAGGCCATGGAGAACATAGAACTTGAAAAACATTGACACGATTTCAAAGGCGTCAATAATATCATAATTCACAACAGATCCCCAAGCTTGCATTACTTGATCTCATGCCTATCTTGGATGCACTAACATTTTAGATTTTGCTTTCACATTTTTATCAATGTGAAATTGATAGAGCAAATTACAAGCTTCAGAAAACACAATTCTGATTGCATTGATTAAGGCAATATCTTTATCACAAACCACCACCCTAGGGTATGCATCAACTCTAAAATACAACCATTTAAGTTTGTCAAAGGCCCACACAAAATTGTTTTCCTTTTCAGCTGCTAGTAAACAAAATGCAACGAAAAAGGTCAAACCAATTGATGTAATCCCAACAACCTCAAGTAACGACATCCTGTATTTGTTCGTTTTGTACATATTATCCATCAATATGACAATGTTAAAGGACACTAGTTTTATTGAATCTGGGTGTGTCCAAAATATATCTTGCACGAAAATCGTTACCTTTTCAAACCTACACCAATGCACATACTTGTCTCGCTCCAGTAACAACATCAAATATTGCATTTCTATTATGTGACCTCGTTGTGATCTTTAGTGAACACTCATTGCATTATAAACTTGCTTTATCGTCACCACATTCTTCTCATTTCTCTCTTTCATGGTTAGTAAAATATTTCTTGGTTTTACTAAAGTCTTAGTCATATCCTTAACCATAGCCTTTTCATCAACACTTAACCTTGCAATATACAGATGATCCACCAATATCTCTATCAAATCATGATTGTGAGAACCACAAATTAATTCAACCATTCACTTTTCACCACCTTTTACCAATTTTCCTCACAATTTGAAAGGACACTCACATTTCCTAGTTCTACTTCAACTGA